>NC_053035.3:138591821-139216821 GCF_002575655.3 Aegilops tauschii subsp. strangulata | reverse complement strand
GCTCGGCACGCTACCTCCGTCACCGTCGGAAGTAGTTTTTTGGGGGGTTTAATACTGTATCAGTGTATCTCGATCATATGAATATAAATTCGCAGTGTGATTGAATGAAAGATATGGTTTGAACGAACTTGGGTTTTTTTCTCTGAATGTACAGACCTATCAAACCATTTTCTTTAAAAACAATGTAAATGGTTTTTAAATATAAAACACTCATCGCAAAAGTTTTAGATAGAACACCCGTATGCAAACCGACAGCTTCCCTAGGAAGCCAAGGGAAAATGTGTCGAGCAGGATTTGTGCAGCTCTTGATCGGAAACGTTTTAGATAGAACACCCATATGCAAAGTGAGAGCTATGGTCCTCCCAGTAAACCAAGAGAACACTACTGCAAGATGCTACTAACGGGACACTACATCAGAGACCCTTTTGACGAAACTGTGTGCGATGCATTAATCGCAAACGATGATGTAAAAAAACGTTTGCGTTGAAGGATACATCGAACATGGTTCAGATTTTAGTTGTGTGTGTGATGCGGGGCATATGCTTCAGTTTAATTAAATATTTGCGATGACGCAGAACAAAGGAAACGGGCAGCCAGATGAAGGCGTGTGCGATATATGGCATATAGTTCACTTGGATAAACTGTTTGTGATGAGCCGGAACAACAGAAACAGGCAGCCAGATGAAGGTGTGTGTGATATACGACATATAGTTCACTCGGATGAACTGTTTGTGATTAGGCAACACAAAAGAAACAGTCAGGCAGTTCAAGGTCTGTGCGATATATGGCATACGGTTCACTTGGATGAACTATTTTCGGTTATGCAACGCAACTGAAACGGTTCAGCCAGATCAAGGTGTGTGCACTGGAGGGCATACAGTTCATTCCGATAAACTGTTTGGGTTGAGCCAAGAGAACAAAAATGTTTCACATAAACAAGATGTGTGTAATACGCGGCAAACATCCAATTACATAGGTGGCTAGTACACACATGACATTTCCGGACACCAAAGTAAACTATTACATGCATAATTAACTAGGATAAACGATCATCTGATCATCATATACTTCTTGTGTTAGCTCGATGTTCCTTCTATGCTAAGTTTCCATTAATTGATGGCTATTTATTAACATGCCACCGTTTCCTGCCATTTCCTCACTGGTTTCCCGCCACCCAACAATATTGCGCATAAACCTAGACGGCGCAACGCACGAAGGCAACAAGCGCAGCCTGTAGCACATCCACCTTTTCGAAACATGCCAACCCACCAAAGCGCCGCCTCTACCATCAACCTTGTTGACGAGGAATATGAGAAGGCGCCACGGCCCGTCGAGGCTGAGGCGTTCCCCGGCAACGCGATGGATGACACCGTGATGCGCGTCATCGCTAGGATTGAGCAGACCCTTGGCGCATGGCGCTTCAGCGCCGCAGATCAAGATAGGCATGTCAGCACCGAGAGGCTGCAGCTTGCCGCACAACATGACCGATGGCAC
This sequence comes from Aegilops tauschii subsp. strangulata, assembly GCF_002575655.3. Classification (NCBI taxonomy): domain Eukaryota; kingdom Viridiplantae; phylum Streptophyta; class Magnoliopsida; order Poales; family Poaceae; genus Aegilops; species Aegilops tauschii. The sequence continues at coordinate 139,215,327 of NC_053035.3, read as the reverse complement.
GCTGCAGAGCAAGCTAGGAGCGTCCGCGCCAATAGGTTGTGGCTCGCCGCACGGTGAGACCGTTAGAGCGCCGCGGAGCGAGAGGCGGGGCGCGCCGCATAGCAAGAGTGGACCCATCGGCGCTTGCCTGCTATTGACAGGGCGTCGCAGCTAGGTACACGTCCCGTCAGTACCCCCATTTCTCGCCAGGAGTGGGCAGAGGCCCTCTGCGCCGTACTTGCACCAGAGGTCGGCCGCGCCGTACTTGCACCGAACGCCCGCCGCACCATTCGCATGGATCGCGTAGTTCGCCTTGTCCGCGGCCCGCTTGATGCCAACATGCTAGTCGCTAGGCTCGACCGCCTCCTTGGCCTAGGTGTCCAGCTGGGCGCAGTAGAGGAACATGGCCGTCGCATCCTCGAGTTGGTGATCCGATGAAATAGCCAACTTGGAGCTTGAGATCGCGCTCCAGATGTACCGCGAGCGTGTCGATCGCTTGGGCGAATGCCTGCACCAGTTCAGGCAGAGCCAAGAGCTACCATAGGCAAGGGCTGCTGGTCATGGTCCCATGGACGCATTTTATTTTGTTGAGTCGTTTCGACGTGGATCGCTATGTATTCACAACAATCATAATATTGCTATGTTTCAATGTGTGTACTCTGTTTTCCGTTCTTATATGTTCTGTTTCAATGTGTGTATATGTGGATGATAACAGCTAGATACAAATTAGTATACAAAAATAGATAGAGAATGGAATTCAGAATATATATTAATTGTTCATTAGTTCATCATAGAATATATATAATATCATCACATATACGTGATGATACTTAACTACTAGGTACAATGCATAAAATTGAAAATGAACAATACTAAAACTAATAATACCTCCTGGGGGCAGTATTCCGGTAGCCCCTCATCAGCAACTCCCTGGTGCGCGTCGTCTTCCCAGCGTGGAGGCAGTACTCCACCTCCTCCGCCTCACAGTGCTTGACGTACCAATCTGCCTCTAGCTGGCGGACGAGCGCGAACGATCCTGCCATTTCGTTGGGCGCCGACCGGAGATCCTTGTCGGTGGCATGCTGGAACTTATCGGTCCACCTCCATGCATTGATGAGGCACCTAGCATGTTTGACCTTCCTCGTGAAGTACCTGTCTTCGTACACCTCCTCCGCACGATGACGCAACTGCCCCCAAAGCTCCACTGCCTCATTTTTTCAGGCGGCATCATGGGCTTCACAGGCTGCCTGGTACCTGGCTTCCTCCTTCGCCATCTCCTTGAACGCCATTTGCCTAGCTTTCTCAGCTGGCGGCAGCGACTTCCACAGACAATGATTTTACTGGCCCCAAAACCACTCCAAAGTTGGGGGGTCTGGCGCAACCTCGTCCGGCGACGCGTAGGGGTCCTCCTCTCGTCGCTGCTCTTCGACTGAGCATCCGCGGGGGACGGCACCTCCTCGTCAGCGCGTGGGCAGATTGATGGCGCAATGGCCGAGATTTGAGAGAGAGAGAGAGCGAGGGAAGGATGTAGATGAGAATGCAGGCGGGAAGACGTGAGCAAGGTAGTATCTATTGGCGGCTGGAATATAGATCGACGGGAACAGTACACACGCCGGTCGCCGAAATTTACGAGTACTGTAGTTTGAATTACACACGATTCCCGTGGAAAAATCCATGTGTGAACTTAATAGCTGACGGTTTCCAATACAGAACCGTGTCTGATTGACATGCCACTCACCTTCCAAACCCCGAGGCACGAAATAGAGTGCCAATCTTGTAGGGGCCGGTTGTCTTGCCAGATCTTTACATTTTCTTTTTTGAACACCAGATATTTACATCGTCTGATTATTTTTTAAATTTTTGGAATTCAAATGCCATTGCACTCCATGCATGTGTCCAAGCCGTGACACCAATATGTTTGAAATTCGTTCCAATTTATTGCACATGGAATTAACTCGCACACAAGTACACAATTTTTTTTCAAACCGTTATGGTTAGCCGACTACATGTAGATGTACTTCAAATTTGGATTACGGTCATTAAATGGCTAGAAAATCACTTAAATGTCTTAAAAATGTCAAATGACCCCTGAAATTTTCCAAATTTTGACATGATAGTTGTATTAGTGCACGTTAACTGTAGAAATTTTTTTAAGCCCATAAGTGGAAGCTATCGCTCGTTCGTGATCAAACATGCATTGTTCCCTCTCGAAACCACGAGCCTTCTAGTGGGTTGCTCCGGTTTGTGAGGGGTTTGTGTCCAAACTGTCGTCAAACAGGCTAAATTTTTTTACCACATCATCTTGGTGGCATGACATTACGTCAATCAAGGTTTCATGTGTTTCTGATCGTTTTTTTAATTTTTTGGAATTTGAATGGCATGGTGCTCCATGCATGTGTGTCCAGGCCGTGACACCAATATTTTTGAAAGATCCTTCCAATTTGCTGCACATGGAATTAACTTGCACACCAGTACACAAAAATATGATTTTTCAAACTATTTTGGTTAGCTGTTGCATGTAGATGTCGTTCAAATTTGAATTACGGTCATTAAATGGCTATAAAATCACTTAATTGTCTTTAAAAGGTCAAATGACCCCTAGAATTCTCCAAATTTTCACATGACAGTTGTATTAGTGCACGTTAAGTGTAGAAAAAAATTGAAGGCCATAAGAGGAAGCTATCTCATGTTCGTCATCAAACATGCATTGTTCCCTCTGAGAACCATGAGCCTTCTAGTGAGTTGCTCCGGTTTGTGAGGGGTGTGTGTCCAAACTTTCGTCAAACAAGCCAATTTTATTACCACATCATCTTGGTGGAATGCCATTACATCAAGCAAGGTTTCATTCTGATCAGTTTTTTAATTTTTTGAATTTAAATGCCATGGCACTCCATGCAGGTGTCCATGCCGTGACACCAATATGTATGAAAATTCCTACTAATTTACTACACATGGAATTAACTTGCACACAAGTACAGAAATATGATTTTTCAAACCGTTATGGCTAACTGTTGCATGTAGTCAAATTTGAATTACGGTCATTATATAGCTGGAAAATCACTTAAATGTCTTTATAAGGTCAAATGACCCCTAAAATTTTCCAAATTTTCACATGATAGTTGTATTAGTGCATGTCAAATGTAGAAAAAATTTGAAGGCTGTAAGAGGAAGCAATCTGCTCTTCGTCATCAAACATGCATTGTTACCTCTCGGAATCACAAGCCTTCTATTGAGTTGCTTCGGTTTGTGAGGGGTGTGTGTCCAAACTTTCGTGAAACATGCCAATTTTTTTACCACATCATCTTGGTGGCATGACATTACATCAAGCAAGGTTTCATGTATTTTTGACCTTTTTTAATTTTTTGGAATTTAAATGCCATGGCACTCCATGCACGTGTCTAGGGCGTGAGACCAATATGTTTGATAATTCCTTCCAATTTACTACACATGGAATTAACTCGCACACAAGTACACAAATATGATTTTTCAAACAGTTATGGTTAGCAGTTGCATGTAGATGTAGTTCAAATTTGGATTACGATGATTAAATGGCTAGAAAATCACTTAAATGTTTTAAAAAGGTCAAATGACCCCTGAAATTTTCCAAATTTTGACACGACAGTAATATTAGGGCATGTGAACTTTAGAAATTGTTTGAAGCCCATAAGAGGAAGCTATCGCCCGTTCGTCATCAAACATGTATTGTTCCCTCTCGGAACCACGAGCCTTCTAGTGGGCTGCTTCGGTTTGTGAGGGGTGTGTGTCCAAACTTTCGTCAAACACGCCAAATTTTTTACCGCATCATCTTGGTGGCATGACATTACATCAAGCAAGGTTTCATGTGTTTCTGATTTTTTATTTTTTGGGAATTTAAATGCCATGCCACTCCATGCTAGCCGTGAGACCAATATGTTTGAAAATTCCTTCCAATTTACCGCACGTGGAATTAACTCACACACAAGTACACAAATATGACTTTTCAAACTGTTATGGTTAGCTGTTGAATGGACATGTAGTTCAAATATGAATTACGGTCATTAAATGGCTAGAAAATCAGTTAAATGTCTTAAAAGGTCAAATGACCCCTGAAATTTTCCAAAATTTGACATGGCAGTTGTATTAGTACTAAAAAAAATTCTCATACATTTAAAACACCATTCGCTGCCACTTTACTCCAAATTCGTCTTTCACAGCTAATAAAAAATATCAACAACATCACACACAGTTTCTTGTAGGAACCGTTTGCGAGGAAAAGTCGTGGGTCTATTTAAGTCTTCCTCCTTAAGGTTCGACAACTCGTCTCCTCCAGTGCCGGCAACGCCCGAATCCTGATCCCCATTACCGCAACCCCTTATTGCAAAGATCACACCATGGAAACGCTTCGTGAAGGCCCGTACGGTGCTCGCATCCTCCCCGAGCGCTGCCGCCTACGCTGAGAGCGCGACCGCCTACGCTGAGAGTGCTGCCGCATCCGCATTGAGCGCGGCCGCATCCGCCGAGAGTGCGTCTGCGGCAGCCGACAGAGCAGCCTTAGCAGCCGAGACGGCTGCAGCAGCTGCGGCGATGGTGGTTGCAAACGCCGAGAGCGCTCGAGCTGCCGTCCGTGCCACCGATGTCTCCCTGGCCCGGGTCGAGGCCATCCATGCCAAGATCGAGGATACACACGCCAAGATATTCCAGGCCACCTCGGAATCCAGCATGCAACCCACGTCCGAAAAGGCGGTGGTGGCCATGGAGCCCCTGCTTCCTCATGAGATCGCCGAGCGAGAGCTGGAGATGCAGGAGGCGGCGGAAATCGAGGAGCACTGGGAGGAGGAGTTGCGCATGGTCGAGGTTGAGGTAGAGAAGAGTCTGTCCATCAAGGAATCGACGGTGGAGTACCAACGCGAGCTCTGATGCAGCCACTACTATGAGTACTAAAACCTTGAGGGCGACGCCGAGGACGAGGACGAGGTCGACTTCAGCAGGGGGGGGGCGCGGAGTGCACCAACGGCGGCATGTCGCCAGGACAAGTCATCGACGTCTCATCTCACACCGGCAATGCATAGGCTGGCACGGCGGCGGCTTTGTTAAAATTATGTGTACTTAGGCTTTGTTTTTAATGTTGATCTTTTGTTACAGCGATATTTAGGTCAACTGGCTCTGTTTAATTACTAAAATTGCTCGATTCAGTAAGTGTGGTCTGTGGGATGTTCGCTCTTTTGTGTGCCCAATTTAGCAAGCGATGTTAAATTATGCAATGACGTGGTACCCAGGGAATTTTCCACCAAAATTTGAATTAAAATCATCCCATGCGCGTAAAGCAGAAGAATCATTTGTGATGCACACAATCATTCAAAGTGAATGGTGTCCACCAGCACCGCACTCAAAGTTTCCCTCCACATTTCTATTTTTTTGGCCTACCGCCGAAATATCTACCCCCTCCCTCCCTTCCCTGTCCCCTTTTCTCCCTGACCACAAGTCACATTTCCCCTGTTTCCTCCTTCCTTCATTCGTAAGCTATAGTTGCATCCTCGCTCTCGCCGTCTCGCATCCTACTGGCGAGGTCGCCATGGTCTTCTTCAATGACCTCTCCATCGGTTCCTCCTCCGACGACAGCTCCTTCACCACCCGGGTATGCCTCTCTTCTCTCTCTCGGGCTATGACTTGGAATGAAGGATTTTAACCCGACGGATGATTTGAGTCATTTCTTCCTCTTGTAGCTCCCTAGGACCATAAGTTGCAACGAATGGAGGGGGTGGCTGAAGATCTGTCTGCTCGTTGTCACCATCAATCTCCATGCGTGAAGCTAGGTGTGTTTGAATCTGTGGACAGTGGGAGGAAGTTTCTGGCATGTGTAGAGAAGGTTAGCCCCACTTTTGTTGTTATAAATCATTTGTTAGATGTGATTCAGACACTTCACTGTCCTATGTTATTCTTAATGTTGAGACAATGTCACAGTTTGTACCTAGTATCTAAAAATGTTGCCATCTCATCAATGGTGCCATCATAAAATTATTCGGCACCGCTTCAGCAGTTTGTGCAGCCAACTTTGGTCCACACATCTGAGCAGCCAAGCAGTAAAATACTAAATCTTCATGGCACAAAGGAACCGGGCATCGGAGCAACTAGGTGCTCCCAATTCCGGGTCCCTACTTTTTTCCACTACATCGGCTCGCTAGTGCAGGGCACCGGTGCCAAATGTAGCAACACTCGTCTGTACACCGGTTTTGGCATACATAGTGGATGACCTTAGTGCTATTAGTTCTATGTTACTAAATTTGTGCATGTACACCTGTTAGTATCAATTTACTGTCATCCAAACACTGTAGCTATGCTATTGCAGTTATGTTTAGCTTCCCCATAAAATGTTCAATTTGTTATTTATATTACATGACTAAGAACTTGTAGCATTGCTGTAGTTAATTATAGCTTCTAATGTTTCAGAATTTGGTTGTTGTCTTAGTAGGAATTATTTCATTTGCACATTGATCTTTTTGAGAAGATATGTCATAATGAACCTATTTCTTTAGATTTTCAAAATAAGTATTGGTTATTTTCTATGTTGATATAAGCCCCTTTCCCCTACAATTGTTACTGATCTAGTTTTAAATATTATAGGATGAATGGAAGTGTTCTTCCCTGTAGTGGGTTGATCAAGAGTGGCCACGGTCTTTGAAGATGTGCCAAGCAAAGCTCTAGAGCATGTATGAGGAAGAGAAAAGAGGTAGGCTTAGAGAAAGTGTTGTCAACGCTGAAGATTATTTGAAGATGTGGGATAAAAAGAGGAAGGTGGAGAATGAGCTCAGATTTTTTGAATCAGACTTTGCTAAGATGGTGTTGGCCAAGGAGGAGGCACTTTCCCAGTTGGCCAGTGCAAAACAGGTTCTTACTGAACTGAAAGCCGAGGTGGATAAGACGAGCCTGTATGATCTCGATTAGGGAAATGAATATATTGTTCTAATATTGTTTTTATGAGGCTGAACTAGCTATATGATGTACTGTGTTGTTTTCAGGTAGCTATCATACTGTGATGTTAAAATATATTTATGTGCCTGATATGAGATTGGCAAACTGATGTTTGATATGAAATTTGAATTTGCGTAATACTGGAATTATTAATTGTAAACTAATAAACCTGCTAAATGGGTCATGGAACTTGGCAAACGGTTCTAGCAGTAAAAGCACTTGTGATGGATAGCCCAATGCCATACGGTTTTCTTCATCAAATCGTGTGTGATGTAGTTGAATAAAAGCAAATGGTAAACCGAGGCATAGCGTGTGTCATAGTTACACCTATCACACACGAGCCTATACATAAAACTGTGTGGGATGTATATATATGAACGAAAACGTTTTCCCTAGATTGTCTGTGTGGGATGTACATACAAACGGAAACGTTTTCCCTGGATTGACTGTGTGGGATGTACATAAGAATGGAACCATATTCCTTGGATTGACTGTGTGGAATGTACATAACAAACGAAAGCGTTTGTTTGGGACTAACTGTGTGGGATGTACTTATGACCGGAACCAATTGGGCATGTATAAGCGTATTTCATTGCTCGCCCGTCGCACACGACCTCATTTTGCCGAGCGCATGTGCCAGGAGGGCCTATCCCCAACGTTTTCTAGGTCGTGTGGGAAGGAACCCCCATCGCAGTCACTCACTTGGCGACGGTTCGAAACGCTGTCGCGGGAAGGGGTTAAAAACTGTTTGTATATAGCACCTCGCTGTACCAGTGGAAAATTCACAATGCAGGATTTGTGCATCTCTTCAACGCAAATGGTTCAGATTGAATACGGTATGCAAAGCCAAACTTCAGCGCTAAGCCAAGAGAAAATGTGCCAAGCAAGGTTTGTACATCCCTTCAATGCAAACGGTTGTTTTGGATGACCCGTGTGCAAGCACGTACAGATAATTTCGTAAGGTTTGCATCTGTCATATTGCGTATATTGCCATTTGTAAGATTGACATTTGTTGATCTAGTAACATTGCCATTTGTCAAGCCTGGAACACTGCCATTTGTCAAAATATGCAGCTAAAAATCACTAGCACTATCTAATTTTTTGCAACTAAAATTCAGTAATTAAGCATAGATTTCATTCATAGATTAAGCAGTCGTTCTTTATACAAACAATTCAACTCAACAGCTGAACCGACCAAACTTTTCCACAATTGTTGCCAACCACGTACTGAAATAGCTAGGTCAACTATATATACTAGCTAATTTTAAGTACGTTGTACAGTTCCACCACATCTATAGTCAGATGAACTAAAAAATAGCCCCTAAATACTACTACTAAGGAGGGGCTTTGTACTACTTCCGGCAGCCTCTCCTGTGCCGAGCGCGCTAAGTAAGAGCCAGAGGAGGAGGAGCCTACCGACGAGCAGGACAACTACAATACAGTGCCTGCCATTGCTACACCTTCAACGACGCTCACCTCGAATGCCCTCTACCGCTCCAGACGACCCCTCTTGAGCGGTGGTTCTCCTCATAGATCTCATGATTCCTCGCCTTTGCGGCGGTGTGTGCTGCGGCCATGGCGGCGGTAAGGCTCTTTGCGTGCTCGACGAGGCACTCCTCCTCCTCCCACAGGAACTCGATGTAGCGCGCAAGGTCGCTGACGCACACGCGGGCCTCCACCTCTGCCTCCTGCCTTCGGGCGGCGGAGGCGGAGTAGGTGATGACCCCGGCGGTTGATGGTGGGCTGGTGGCCATGACGGCCGACGATGGGGTTGTGGCCACAAACAGCACATCCTGCCTTTGGGCCGCGGTGGCGGAGCAGGTGATTGCCACGGTGGCCGCCAGTGGGGCGGCCACGACGATCGCCTCCCGCCTTCGGGCCACGGCGGCGGAGCGGGCGATGGCCTTGGCTTTCGACGGTGGTGTGGCGACACGACGGCAGACCGTGGGGTGGCGGCAACGGCGGCCAGCAACAGCTGCCAACGGGCAGCGGCGGCGGAGCGTGTGGTGGGTGTTCCGTGAACACCCAACATGGACGCCATGCGCACTACACTACATCGGGGACTGTGCCGCCATCGCGGTGTAGCCTCCCAGCTAGAGTTGTCCTCTGATGACGGCAGAGTGGCTGAGCGATGACGACAGACTGGTGCCATTGGCGATTGTGGGAGAAGCAGACAAGATAATCTACAGGGAGGGAGGGGAAAATGCGACGCACGACTCGCCGGCCGTGAGGGTTTATATAGTAGGCCTGTAATCATTGGGATTTTGGGGGATTTCACCGAGTCAGGTGGGAAGCTTGCACGGGTACCTGCGAGGTTGCGCGAGAACATGCTCACCCATGATTTATTGGCGCCACTTCGAGCCACCGTTTGGCCAAAAGAATGCCTCCGCGTGCTGCGCAAGCTTGTGCTATAAGCCGTCTGCGGCAGCGGGGTGACAAGACGTGGAGAGGAGGATGAGAGGACACGTACACATATGGTTAATAAAAAAACATTTGCGATTTAATTACCTACTACTCCCGTCCTAGTTTATAAGTCGTCTATCTATTTTTATGCCAAATTTTAACTAGAGATTTAACTAATAAAATATGAATGCATGTCGCGAAAGATTATATCGTTGGATACGTATTTGAACATACTTTCCAATTATATAATTTTTATAACATGCATCAAACATTTTGTTGGTTAAACTTAAGGTCAAAATATGGCACAAAATATAAAGGGGACTAATAGACGAAGACGAAGGTAGTAGCACACGGCCGCTCTCTACGCAGCGTCGCAACTGCCGGCCGGCTTGTAGACGACCATTCCCTATGTGTTCAACTTCTCTATGCGTGTGGTTTCTCGTGGTTGAGGCAGCCGCGGCTCGCTCTGCTCGCGTCTCGCTGTGCACCCTGTACTCTCGCGTCCCTTCGGGCGCTCTACCCTCGTCCCTCCACATGCGCTGCCAGTGTTTGGGGCCGGCGCACGATCATGTACAATCATGATGCCATTATGCATGCGGTTGCGTCGGGCGCGGCACCATGATGCAGTTACCCGCTGCAAAAACTGCCATGTAGACGCGCCGAGAATCCAGGCCGCCTGGCCCCCATTTATTCCTACGGCCATTTACCTTCATCTCTCGCGCCACACGACACAATAAGCACACCCACGATGACACATACAGAGAGGACATCTAGCAGTTCCCGTGGTGCTCCCTGTGGCTCCAATGGTGCTCCCAGTGGCCGACAACAACAACAACGGGGGGTGGGGGAGTTGATACGTCTTTGTCGTATCTATAATTTTTGATTGTTTCATGCCAATATTATACGACTTTTATACACTTTTGGCAACATTTTATATGATTTATTTGGACTAACATATTGATCCAGTGCCCAGTGCCAGTTCCTGTTTGTTGCATGTTTTCTGTTTCACAGAAAGTCCATATCAAACGAAGTCCAAACACAATAAAACTTTACGGAGAATTATTTTGGAATATATGTGATTTTTAGGACTTGGAATCAACGCAAACGGGGGCCCACAGTGACCACTACCTACCAGGGTGCGCCGAACACCCCCTGGCGCGCCCAGGTGCCTTATGCCCTCCTTGAAGGTCGGTTGGGGCCCTTCTTCTGGCACAAGAAAGATAATTTATGGAAAAAATCGTGTAAAAATTCCAGCACAATCTGAGTTACGGATCCTCGGGAATTTAAGAAACCGTGAAGGGGCAGATCTGGAAAACGTGAAACAGAAGAGAACAAAGAGGGCGATCCAATCTTAGAGGGGCTCCCATGCCTCCGCCACCATGGAGGCCATGGACCAGAGGGGAAACTCTCCTCCCATCTAGGGGGGAGGCCAAGTAATAAGAAGAAATAGGGGGCTCTCTCACCCTCTCTCCCGGTGGCACCGGAGTGCCGCCAGGGCAAGGATCGGGACGGCGATCTACATCAACAATCTTGCTACCGTCCACACCAACTTTCGCCCCCTTTATGCAGCGGTGTACCACCTCTTCTCCCCGCTGTAATCTCTACTTAAACATGGTGCTCAACTCCATATATTATTTCCCAATGATATTTGGCTATCCTATGATGTTTGAGTAGATTCGTTTTGTCTTGTGGTTTAATCATGATCTTGGTTGGTATGATTGTATATTTTATTAATGGTGCTCTCCTACGGTGCCCTCTATCTCGCGCAAACGTGACGGGTCCCCCCTGTAGGGTGTTGCAATACGTTCATGATTTGCTTACGGTGGGTTGCAAGAGTGACGAAAGCTTAAACCCGAGTAGGTGGGTTGTTGCGTATGGGATAGAGAGGACTTGATACTTAATGCCATGGTTGGGTTTCATGACCTTAATGATCTTTAGTAGTTGCAGACGCTTGCTAGGGGTCCAATCATAAGTGCATATGATCCAAGTAGAGAAAGTATGTTAGCTCATGCCTCTCCCTCATATAAAATTGCAAGAATGATTGCCGGTACTTGTTATTGATTGCCTAGGGACAAATGACTTTCTTGTTGACAAACTTATCCACTTTTATTATCTCACAATTTATTCGTAGTTTTTATTCTCGCAAAGTACTCATAGTTTTATTCTTGCAAAATAGTTTCATACTTCTTCTAGGTAAAGCAAACGTTAAGTGTGCATAGAGTTGTATCGGTGGTCGATAGAACTTGAGGGCATATTTGTTCTACCTTTAGCTCCTCATTGGGTTCGACACTCTTATTTATCGTAGAAGGCTACAAATGATCCCCTATACTTTTGGGTTATCAAGACCTTTTTCTGGCGCCGTTGCCGGGGAGCAATAACATGGGGTGAATATTCTCGTGTGTGCTTGTTTGCTTTATCACTAAGTAGTTTTTATTTCCTGTTCTAAGTTTTTTTCTATCTTTAGTTATGGGTAGGTAACATAATACAAAAAAATTAGTTGTAACTACTAAACCTATGGTTGAAGAACCACCCAAAATCTATCATACTACTGAAGCTTTCTATTTGGTTAATCTTTGATCCATTTGTGCTCGTGCTGAAAACCCAACTAGCTTAGTTGAGGGGAAATCATTAAATGAGCATGCTTATTTTGTGTGACACCGCATATCTCGAAAAGGGAAACTTTCGTGGCATCATATTAATAGTTTGTATTGCTATGCTTTGAGTTTATCAAAATACATGATTTTACTTGTTGTTCCGAGGACCCCAAGAAATACCTTTTCTTCCCATGCGAGTTTATGCATAATGGAATCTTATCTGCTTATGCCGATGGTGCTTATAATTACTATGATGTTAAACAAAATGAAGAAATTGTTGCTTTTAAGGGTGCTTATGAAATTACTTTTTTGATTGAAAAGTATGATGCTACTCTTTACAAATCTGAAAAATTTGCCATACTTAAATATTTCTATGAAAATTATTCTTCTAATGCTTATATTAAACCATATATTGAGGACTTATACGTTGTTCAAGAAGAGACTAATATCTTGCAGGAGTCTATGGAAGAAGAAAATGATGAAACTATGAGCTCATTGGATGAAAAGGATGACGAGGAGAGCAAAGAACAAAAGGAGGAAGAGCGGATTAGCTACACGTGCCCACCTTCTAATTAGAGTAACTCTCCAACTCATACACTGTTTAATTTCCCTTCATTCTTACCGAAAGATGAATGCTATGATAATTGCTATGATCCCGTTGATTCTTTTTAAATATCCCTTTTTGATGAACTTGATGCTTGCTATGCTTGTGGCCAAGATGCCAGTATGAATTATGCTTATGGAGATGAACTTGCTATAATGCCTTATGTTAAGAATGAAATTATTGCTATTGCACCCACACATGATAATTCTATTATCTTTTTGAATTCTCCAAACTACACTATATCAGAGAAATTTGCACTTATTAAGGATTACATTGATGGGTTGCCTTTTACCATTGCACATGATGATTTTGGTGAATATGATATGCATGTGCTTGTGACTCCTACTTGCAATTATTATGAGAGAGGGACTACATCTCCGCCTCTCTATGTTTCCAACACGATAAAAGTGCAAGAAACTACTTATGCTATGTATTGGCCTTTACTTGATGTGCATGAATTGTTCTTTTATGACATGTTGATGCATAGGAAGAGAATTAGACTTCGTCATTGCATGATATATGTTGCTTTGTGCTCACTACTAAATGCCAAATAATAGTTAATTAAAATTGGCTTTGATATACCTTGGGATCCAGGTGGATTCATTACTTGAGCACTTTATGCCTAGCTTAATGGCTTTAAAGAAGGCGCTGACAGGGAGACAACCCGGAAGTTTTAGAGAGTCATTTATTTCTGTTGAGTTCTTTTATAAAGCTTAAAAAATATAGAGGGTAACTTAAAACTTCACAAAAAGAAAAGTGAAAGTGAGAGGGACGAGCATTGTGAAAGTGGGAGCTAGCCTTGAACTTTGTTCATTGCCATGGAAACTTTGTGAATATTAATTACAAACACTTTTCAACAAAAATAATTATCTCCTTGTACAAATCCATTGTATTGCAAAATTATTGTGCTAAGATTTTCCTTTAGGATGAGTAGATTGCTTGTTGGTATGTGCGGTACAAAACCAGAAACTTTGGCTGTAGTGCGCGATTTTACATTTTTACAGGAACGTCGAAAGTTTCTGAAATGTTTGCACATTCTTGCTATACACATTGTTTATTTTGTCCTAATTTTTCAGAATTTTTCGAGTACCAGAAGTATGGTGAATGTTCAGATTACTACAGACTGTCCTGTTTAAGACAGATTCTGTTTTTGATGCATCGTTTTGCTTGTTTTGATGAAACTATCAATTTTTACCGGTCGTCTAAGCCATGTAAAAGTTGTATTACAGTAGCTACAATGCAAAAACAAAATATTAATTGGTTTGCAATAGTACTTAAAGTAGTGATTTGCATTCTTATACTAACGGACTCACGAGGTTTCTGATGAGTTTTGTGTGGATGAAGTGAAGATCAAGGAGGTCTCGATATGATGAGAAGGAGGAGAGGCAAGAGCTCAAGCTTGGGGATGCCCAAGGCACCCCAATTAAATATTCAAGGAGACTCAAGCGTCTAAGCATGGGGATGCCCCGGAAGGTGTCCCATCTTTCTTCAACAAGTATCGGTATGTTTTCGTTCTTGTTTCGTTCATGTGATATGTGTAAATCTTGGAGCGTCTTTTGCGTTTAGTTTTTATCTTTGTTTTATGCACCATGCTGGTATGAGATAGTCCATGGTTTATTTATAGAATGCTCATTGCACTTCACTTATGTCTTTTGAGTGTGGCTTTATAGAATGCTTCATGTGCTTCTCTTGTATCATTTGAAGTTTGGATTGCCTGTTTCTCTTCGCATAGAGAACCGTTATTTGTAGAATGCTCTTTTGCTTCACTTATACTTATTAGAGCATGGTCTTTTGTACAAAGAATTAAACTCTCATGCTTCACTTATATCTATTTAGAGAGTCAGCAAGAATTGGTCATTTGCATGGTTAGTCATAAAATCCTACATAAAACTTATGGATCACTGAATATGATATGTTTGATTCCTTGCAATAGTTTTGTGATATAGACATGGAATATGTGGGAGGTACTAGTAAACAGTTGTGGTTAGTAAGAATATTGGTGTTAAGGTTTGTGATTCCCGAAGCATGCACGTATAGTCTCTCGTTATGCTATGAAGTTGGAGCATGATTTATTATTGATTGTCTTCCTTATGAGTGGCGGTCAGGGACGAGCGATGGTCTTTTCCTACCAATCTATCCCCCTAGGGACATGCGGTAGTAGTATTTTGCTTCCAGGGCTAATAAAATTTTGCAATAAGTATATGAGTTATTTATGACTAATGTGAGTCCATGGATTATACGCACTCTTACCTTTCCGCAATTTGGTAGCCTCTACGGTACCGTGCATTCCCCTTTCTCACCTCGAGAGTCGGTGCAAACTTCACCGGTGCATCCAAACCCCGTGATATGATGCGCTCTATCACACATAAGCCTTATTATATCTTCCTCAAAACAGCCACCATACCTACCTATTATGGCCTTCCATAGCCACTCTGAGATATATTGCCATGCATGCAACTTCCATCGCTTCCGTTTTGATGACTTGAGCATTCATTGTCATATTGCTTTGCATGATCATATAGTTGACATAGTATTTGTGGTTCAGCCACCGTTCTTCATTTTCTCTACATGTTACGCTAGATCGTTGCACATCCTAGTACACTGCGAGAGGCAGTCATATAGAGTCATATTTTTCTTATAATCATCGAGTTGTAATTTTTATTTCTTTTGAGTTATAAGTAAATAGAAATGTGATGATCATCATTATTCATTTTTAGAGCATTGCCCCGGTGAGGAAAGGATGATGGAGACTATGATTCCCCCACAAGTCGAGATGAGACTCCGGACAGTGAGAGAAAAAATATAAAAAAGAGAAAAAAGAGAAAAAAGAAGAAAAACGAAAAGAAACAAAAAAGGAAACAAAGAGAGAAGGGGCATGCTAGTTCCACACTTGTGCTTCAAAGTAGCACCATGTTTTTCATATGGAGAGTCTCCTATGTTGTCACTTTCACATACTAGTGGGAATTTTTCATTATAGGATTAGATGCACACCCTCTTAGTTTTCATATTGAGCTTTCATACACTTATAGCTCTTAGTGCATTCGTTGCATGGCAATCCCTAATCGTCACGTCGATATCAATTGATGAGCATCTCCATAGCCGTTGGTTAGCCGCGTCGATGTGAGACTTTCTTACCTTTTTTTCTTCTCTACATTTACCCTTATCATCATACTCTATTCCACCCGTAGTGCTATATCCATGGCTTGCGCTCATGTATTGCGTAAGGGTTGAAAAAGCCGAAGCGCGTTAAAAAGTATGAACCAATTGCTCGGCTTGTTATCGGGGTTGTGCATGATATATACTTTGTGTTAAGAAGACAGAGCATGACAAGACTATATGATTTAGCTTTCTTTAGCGTTGATATTTTGAAAGACACGATTGTTTGTTGGGATGCCTGAGTATTGATGTCTTTATGTCAAATTATAGACTATTGCTTTGAATCACTCGTGTCTTAATATTCATGCCATGACTAGACATATAATCAAGTTTATGATAGGTAGCATTCCACATCAAAAATTATCTTTTTTGTCATTCACCTACTCGAGGACGAGCAGGAATTAAGCTTGGGGATGCTGATACGTCTCTGTCGTATCTATAAATTTTAATTGTTTCATGCCAATATTACACAACTTATATACACTTTTGGCAACATTTTATATGATTTATTTGGACTAACATATTGATTCAGTGCCCAGTGCCAGTTCCTGTTTGTTGCATGCTTTTTGTTTCAAAGAAAATCCATATCAAACAAAGACCAAACACGATAAAATTTATGGAGATTTTTTTGGAATATATGTGATTTTTAGGACTTGGAATAACCGCAAACTGGGGCCCATAGTGACCACAACCCACCAGGGCGCGCCGGGCACCCCCTGGCGTGCCCAGGTGTCTTATGCCTTCATCGAAGGTCAATTGGGTCCCTTCTTCTGGTGTAAGAAGGATAATTTATGGAAAAAAATCGTGTAAAAATTTCAGCGCAATCGGAGTTATGGATCTCCGAGAATTTAAGAAACCGTGAAGTGCCAGATCTGGGAAACGCGAAACAGAAGAGAATAGAGAGGGAGATACAATCTCGAAGGGGCTCCCGCCCCGCCACCGCCATGGAGGCTATGGACCAGAGGGGGAATTGTCCTCCCATCTAGGGGGGGTCCAAGGAAGAAGAAGAAGGAAGGGGGCTCTCTCCCCCTCTCTCCCGGTGGCGCTGGAGTCCCACCGGGGCAAGGATCGGGACGACGATCTACATCAACAATCTTGCTACCATCAACACCAACTTTCTC
This sequence comes from Aegilops tauschii subsp. strangulata, assembly GCF_002575655.3. Taxonomy (NCBI): domain Eukaryota; kingdom Viridiplantae; phylum Streptophyta; class Magnoliopsida; order Poales; family Poaceae; genus Aegilops; species Aegilops tauschii. The sequence goes on along the minus strand of NC_053035.3, from coordinate 139,198,522 downwards.
CCCCTCTATGCAGTGGTGTACCACCTCTTCTTCCCGCTGTAATCTCTACTCAAACATGGTGCTCAACTCCTATTATTTCCCAATGATATTTGGCTATCCTATGATGTTTGAGTAGATCCATTTTGTCCTGTGGGTTAATCGTGATCTTGGTTGGTACGATTGTATATTTTATTTATGGTGCTGTCCTACGGTGCCCTCCGTCTTGCGCAAACGTGAGGGGTCCCCGCTGTAGGGTGTTGCAATAAGTTCATGATTTTCTTATGGTGGGTTGCGAGAGTGACAGAAGCTTAAACCCAAGTAGGTGGGTTGTTGCGTATGGGATAAAGAGGACTTGATACTTAATGCTATGATTGGGTTTCACGACCTTAATAATCTTTATTAGTTGTGGATACTTGCTAGGGGTCCAATCATGAGTGCATATGATCCAAGTAGATAAAGTATGTTAGCTCATGCCTCTCCTCATATAGAATTGCAAGGATGATTACCGGTACTTGTTATCGATTGCCTAGGGACAAATGACTTTCTTGTTGACAAAGCTATCCATTTTATTATCTCGCAATTTATTCGTAGTTTTTATTCTCGCAAAGTACTCGTAGTTTTATTCTTGCAAAATAGTTTCATACTTGTTCTAGGTAAAGCAAACGTTAAATGTGCGTAGAGTTGTATCGGTGGTCGATAGAACTTGAGGGAATATTTGTTCTACCTTTAGCTCCTCGTTGGGTCGACACTCTTATTTATCGAAGAAGGCTACAAACAATCACCTATACTTGTGGGTTATCAGGAGTTCACCACGCATCACGCAGTGGACACCCACGTGAGGGGGAAGGCCCTCTCGGTGGTGTACATGAACAATCCGGTCTCGATGGACAGCTCCATCCAAACTATGGAGCCGTTGCTTGCTGAGGACAAGTACCAAGTGGTCGGCTTCGACCTCGAGTACGCCATCGATCGTGCCGGGGACGATCAGAAGGTTGTCGTCGCCCAGTTGTACCGTGCGACATGATGTCCTCGTCTACCACAACCACCTTTCCTCAAGGCCTTGCGAGCGTTTCTCCAGATTTATCAACAGCTCTGACTACATTTTCGCTACGGTGGACACCACCAATGATCTAAAAGCGCTCTTGAAATGCCAGAATCTTGTCAACATCCAGGACCTCTACAAGGTCTGGGGCAGCGACAACAACAAATAGAACTCCCTGGTTGACCTCGCCTCGGCCATCATCGACCCCTACTACATGAAGATGAAGGATGAGAGCAAGATGGACAAGAACGCCTGGCACAGTGTCTAGCATCAGAGAATGGATGAACAATACGTCAAGTACGCGGCCAAGGATGCGTACACAACCTACGAGATGTGCATGCGGATCGTTGACATGAGGAAGTGTCTTCTTCCTGCCCTAGACGAGGGATCGAGCCACAGAGTAGTGCGTGAGCGTCACAAGAAGTAGATGACTAGACGGTCGTTTCTCCTAGTTTAGAATGCATGCAATTTTTTATTGAGGTGTGTGTGAATGATCTGTATAGTCACTTATGTAATCAGATGTTTATTTCAGTTATATATATACACATCTGGGCTATTCTGTTTTGCGTAAGAGAATATTATTCTGTTACTCTACTTGAACTGACGTTTTCAGGCGGTTGTACTGATGAATTCGAGCGGTTGAACTGATGCTTTCATTTTTGTTTAACAGATCGTCTTTGTTGGGGATATTACTACTGGGTGTAAACCGGCCAAGAAAGGCCGGGTTATCCCTATGAAGAGTTATTTTACTTGAAGCCCATGAAGATCGAGGTGATGGCGCTTTATGAAGGCCCAGGGCCCAAAGGCGGATTAAGGCCTGTAGTCATAAACCGACCTTGATATGTAAGCTTGTATTACAAGGAAGAAATAAGTAGGGACCGGGCCGGACACGTTTATGAGCCGGCCTCGGAACCCTGTAAACCGGCGGGCGTCAACACATGTATATAAGGGGACGACCCGGCGGCGGTTTAAGGACAACAGACAATAACTCGAGACCCAGGCAAAGCGTATTCGCTCCCTGGTCATCGAAACCCAAGCAATCCCACAACAACTGGATTGCAGGCTTTTACCTTCACCGCAAGGGGCCGAACCAGTATAAACTCTCTGCGTCCATTGTCCGTTTTAACCCCTTTAAGCTAACCCATCACGATGGCTCCACGACTAAGTCCTTTCTCTAGGACATCTGCCGTGACAAAACCACGATAGTTGGCACCCACCGTGGGCTATCGCACGATGTTTTGAGTTCTTAGAGGGCAGCTTCGAAGGTCTCAAGGTTTACGCTGTGGGCCGGATGACCAAGAGTCATCGCGGCAAGCTCTACATCGACGACGCAGGCTGGGGCCCCGAGGCCAGCTCAATTGAGTACGGGTATCGGGTCCCCTTCAGCAGCATCCACGTCTTCATTGGCAAGATCGGCGAACCGGGCCCTGAGCCGGACATCTGCACCGACATCATCGAGACGGCTCAGCGTGCGAGATCTGCCCGGGTTAAGCCTGTCATGAAGCGTGCCTTCGTTGGAGATATCCACGGAGTGGAATCTGAGGATAGATCGGAATCTGGTGGTGAAACAGTCATTTATTCCAGCGATGAGTCATCAACCGGAGAGACCGAGTCATTGTACCAATTGCAAGATGGCCGGATTGGGGGCTGTTCTGATGGTGACAGTATTCCGGACCCCTGTGATCTGCCAAACCGGGTTGCGATCTTCATGGCCGGTACGCAGCCAGCGCTCCACTCTTCGACCGCGGCAGCGATGATTTCCGGATCAGCAGCAGCGACAGCGGCCGAGGCAGGAGGCCCCGTGCGACCACCGACTCAGGTTTTATCTGAATTATTTGACGCCTTGGCAGCGCTGATGGCGGAGGCTAATCCGACAAATCAAGATGAGCATAATGCGGAAATTGCGAAAGTGAAAGATCAGATAACTCAGGCCAAGGCCGACCTGGTAGCGGATACCAGGATGGCTGCAGAGCGGGCTGCGTTAGACGCTCAGGCTTACCGGCTTATGTTAGATCAGAGCGCATCGAACGATGTTATGAGAAGAAGATACCGGTCTCACCTATCGCCGGTTTATGAGGCCAGGAACCTCTTTAATACCCCAGGAGCAGGGACCAGTAATCCGCCAGAGGTAAACCAGCAGATCCGCCCCGTCAGAACAACGGTCTGTCATAGCACGTCCTGATACCACCGGGTCACTACTCTAACCTGATGGATAACATTGTCGCTGCCGCTTCACGACTGGCGGCTCTCCCGATCGAAGGCGAGTCCCCAGTAGTGGTCGAAACGCGACGGGCTACGGAGCTCCTTCAGACAGCTTAAACCCAGCAGCAGGCTTACTCATATAGTCGCGAAAGGATTCATTCTACAACCCGCCCGAGCCGGAGTTACAGCATGCATATCGATGAACCGGTCGTGTCAAGCAGTGCGCGAAACCGTGATCCGCCTCGTGGTCATAACTCGGCGGGGGGCGGCGGTGATGCTCTGGATGTGGTGGATCGTGCTAGGGCACGTCGAGAGGCCGAGTTAGCGGTGCAGCATGAGGCCCGCCAGCTTACTCTGGTTCGTCCAACCACGTCGGTGGAACCAGGAGTTACTTCCAGCTCTTTGGGAGTGCCGTGTCTCGTCCCAGCGCTACGCAACGTAAGCCTGCCCAAGGATTTCAAAGGCACACGCAAAGTGCTGAGTTACACCGCTGATTTATCCCCTGAGTCGTGGGTCGAAAGCTATGAGATGGCAATGGAGATGCTGGATGTGGATGATGCGGCGTGCGCTAAATACTTCACCATGATGTTGGAAGGAACGGCTCGCACTTGGTCGAAAAACTTGCCAGCCAACTCCATTGGGTCATGGGCCGAGTTGAGGGCCCGGTTTATCCAGAATTTCAAGGATACATGCAAGTAGCCCATGTCAATTGTGGACTTAGATGCCTGTGTCCAGGAGGAAGGAGAATCAACAACCCGTTGGGTGCGCCGGGTTTCAGAGATTTTGCATTCGTCGGACCGCATCAACGCTGATACAGCAGTTTTGACATTGAAGGCAATTGCCAGTTTGCACCTCTGAAGCTGAAGTTGGGACGGCTCAAACGTCATTGTAATGACATGGGAACACTTATGGCAGCTCTGGTAAAGTATGCCGACTCTGATAGTACCAAGGACCCCGAGTCTGATGATGACAAGACAGGAAGGGAAAGAAGAGCGGCAACGCCAAGGGGCAGCAGCATAACTCGGCGGGTCATGGAAACAACGGTAAGCGTAAAGCGGATAACAGTTTAGACTTTGTGGCTAATACCAACGTGCAGGACAAGGGCCAGTGGCGTAAGGGTAAACCGCCCCGGCGTAGTGGAGGGCCAAGTCCTAATCCGGAGCGCCTGTCTTATCTGTTAAACCAACCTTGCCCAAAGCACGGGTCGCGGGACAAACCGACTACGCACCTCTGGAAGGATTGTTATGTCATGCAGGAGTTCAAAAATTCCGTTTTTTCAGTATGATCATGGACCGGGCGGCGGTTCAGGCCCTGTATCTCATGGCCTGGGTTACGGCGGAGGCCGTTCCGGTTCAGGTTTTCACGGTAATCAGAGCGGACATAGTAGTCAAGGCAATCAGGGCAACCAAGGTTGTTATAATCATCAGGGCAATCAGCAGCAACAGCAGCAGTCGGGTTATCAGAGCAACCCGAAGCAGTTGAATAGTGGGCAGTATCATGTCTTCACCACTAGCCTGTGCAAACGCGATCAGAAGCTTCATAAAAGGGCAGTGAACTCTGTTGAGCCGGCGGTGCCCCATTACTTGCGCTGGTCTGAGCAGCCGATCGTGTGGAGTAGAGAGGATCATCCACCCCGGGTTGATAATCCGGGTCATCTGGCTTTGGTGGTGGCGCCTCAGGTGGGAGGTTATAAGTTCACTAAAGTACTCATGGATGGGGGCAGTAGTATCAATATCCTTTATTATGAAACCTTCCGTCGAATGGGGTTAACAGATAAGAATCTTAAGCCGTCCAATACGGTTTTCCATGGTGTGGTGCCTGGCAGCATATCCTGTTGGAAAGATAGCTCTGGAGGTGGCTTTCGGAGATGAGCATGAGTCAAGATCAGAGACATTGACTTTTGAAGTGGTGAAAATCAAGAGCCCGTATCATGCCCTGTTTGGACGGTCGGCTTATGCTAAGTTTATGGCACGACCCTGTTATATCTATCTGGAGCTCAAGATGCCGGGTCACAAGGGAACTATAACAATGCATGGGAGCCGCAAGATCGCTTTGGAATGTGAAGAAGGTGATGCGGCCTATGCTGAGTCGGTTTGTGCAACAGAAGAGTTGAAGTTTTACAAAGATAATGTTGATCCTGCAGATATGACTTCATTAAAGAAACCAACTACAGAGCATGATCTGGCCTTGAAGTTTAAATCGTGATGTGACTAAGCTTGTTGATTTTGTTCCTCGCGATTCGTCCAAGCAGTTTAGCATCAGCGCTAATTTGGATCCGAAATAGGAAAGCGCGCTCATCGAGTTCATCCGTGAGAATCGGGACATCTTTGCATGGAAGCCTTCTGACATGCCAGGTGTACCGAGAGAACTCGCTGAGCACACTCTTAATGTTGATCCCAAGTATAAACCGGTCAAGCAATTTCTTCGCCAGTTCAATGAAGAAAGACGCAAGGCTATTGGTGAAGAAGTTGCCAGACTCTTAGCGGCTGGGTTTATCGTCGAAGTGTTTCATCCTAAGTGGTTGGCTAATCTGGTGCTGGTACTCAGGAAGAACGGCACTTGGTGTATGTGTGTGGACTACACAGATCTCAACAAGGCTTGTCCAGCAGATCCTTTTTCCCTCCCTCGTATTGATCAAATCATTGATGCTACGGCGGGTTGCAAGCGTTTGAGCTTTCTGGATGCGTATTCTGGTTACCATCAGATCAAAATGGCAGTTAAGGACCTCAAGAAGACAGCTTTCATAACTCCCTTTGGAGCCTCCTGCTATGTATCTATGCCCTTTGGGCTCAAGAGTGCCCAGGCGACTTATCAGTGGTGTGTGCAGAATTGTCTTCATGATCAGATCGGCCGCAATTTTCATGCCTATGTGGATGATATTGTGGTGAAATCAAGAAAGGAGGAGTCATTGATTGATGACTTGAAGGAGACCTTTATTAACCTCCGGGTTTATAAAATGATGCTTAATTCGGCCAAGTGTGTTTTTGGTGTACCGGCAGGCAAACTCTTGGGCTTTCTGGTATCTAACCGAGGCATTGAAGCTAATCCAGAGAAAATCAAGGCTATAACTTCTTTGGCTAAACCGAAGTGTATCAATGATGTTCAGTGCCTGGCAGGCCGGATTGCCGCGTTGAGCCGGTTTATCAGTTGACTTGGTGAGAAAGCCATTCCTTTATATCAGATGCTGAAGAAAACGGATAACTTCATCTGGAGTAACGCCGCCAATGAAGCATTTGAAGAATTAAAGCGACAGCTTGCCAATCCGCCGGTTCTTGCTGCTCCTGTTGATAAGGAGCCATTGTTGCTATATGTGGCAGCTAATGCCTGGGCTGTTAGCGTGGCTATTGTGGTGGAGCGCAAGGAGGCCGGAAAGGAGTATCCGGTTCAACGACCGGTTTATTATATTAGTGAGGTACTTATTGAGTCCAAGCAAAGATACCCACATTGGCACAAGCTGGTGTATGGAGTTTTTATGGCAAGCCGGAAGCTTAAGCAATATTTCCAAGGTCATCCCATCACTGTGGTCAGCTCTGCTCCTTTGGGGATATATTCCAGAACAGGGAAGCAACCGGCCGGATTGCTAAGTGGGCTATTGAGCTTGGGCCTCACGGGTTAAAGTATATGCCTCAGATGGCGATCAAATCTCAGGCACATGTGGATTTCATCAATGATTGGACAGAATTACAGGCGCCAGAAGAGAAGCCGGACCATACTTATTGGACTATTCATTTTGATGGGTCCAGGCAGTTGGAGGGCTCGGGGGCTGGAGCCATATTAACTTCCCCACGAGGCGATATGTTTTGTTATGTTCTCCGTTTAATGTTCCCTTGCACTAACAATGCAGCTGAATATGAGGCTTTACTCCATGGTCTTCGAATGCCTAAAGAGATGAATCTAAGCCGAGTTAAGTGCTTCGGTGACTCGGACCTGGTGGTTCAACAAGTGTCCGGTACTTGGGATTCCAAGGACCCACTCATGGCGGCGTATCGTCGAGAAGTGGACATTGTGGCAGGTCACTTTAAAGGTTATCAGGTCGATCATGTGGACCGGCGGAAGAATGAAGCGGCAGACGCTTTAAGCCATTTGGGTTCCCAACGTAAACCGGTTCCACCCAATGTCTTCCTGGATGTGCTGCATAATCCGTCCGTCAAGCTCCCTGGTGAAGAGGATTTGGCTATTCCTGATCCGGAGGCTCGGTTGGTGGCGGCTCTTCATGTTATCCTGGATTGGACGGTTCCATATTTGGCATATATGAACCGGGGCGAGCTACCAGAAGATGAAACTTCGGCCCGACAAATAATCTGGCGGTCCAAGTCCATGACTATTATCAATGGAGAGTTACATCATTGCAGTGTAACAGGGGCGTTTCAACGCTGCGTGTCTCCCGAAGAAGGCTGCGAAATTTTGCGTGAGATCCACGAAGGAGATTGCGGTCACCACGCCGGTTCAAAATCTCTGGTAGCCAAGGCGTTTCGTCACGGTTTCTATTGGTTGACGGCTCATGCTGATGCCGAGGACTTGGTCAAAAGGTGTGATGGATGTCAAAAATTCTCACGACGCGCTCATGTACCGGCTCAAGAATTGCGGATGATTCCAATCACCTGGCCGTTTGCAACTTGGGGGCTGGATATGGTTGGGCCCTTTAAGAGATCCAAGGACAAGAAGACCCACCTCTTGGTGGCAGTTGATAAGTTCACTAAGTGGGTGGAGGCAGAGCCAGACAGTAAGTGTGATGCAGCTACGACGGTTCAATTCATCAAGAAGGTGATTTTCCGGTTTGGCTTTCCACACAACATTATAACTGATAATGGTAAAAATCTGTTCAAAGGAGCTATGAAGGAGTTCTGTCAACGTGAGCACATCTGGCTTGACGTATCATCAGTGGCTCACCCCCAGTCTAATGGTCAAGCGGAGAGAGCCAATCAAGAGATCTTGAGGGCATCAAACCACGGCTTATGGTTCCTTTGCAACGGACGCCAGGTTGTTGGGTGGAGGAGTTACCTTCTGTGTTATGGAGCATCAATACCACGCCCAACAGATCTACGGGTTACACACCTTTTTCATGGTTTATGGAGCAGAGTCGGTTCTCCCTAGTGACATCCGTCATGACTCGCCCCGTGTGGCGGCGTATGTCGAAGCTGATAATGAGAAGGCACGGCCGGAAGCACTCGACCTGTTAGATGGGAGCGTGACATTGCAGCGGCTCGTTCGGCAATTTACCAGCAGGATCTGCGTCATTATCACAGCCGCCGAGTTAGAACCAGAACTTTTCAAGAAGGTGATCTGGTGCTCCGACTCATCCAGGATCAGACTGATATGCACAAGTTATCCCCCCCTTGGGAAGGACCCTTTGTGGTCATCAAGAATCTGCACAACGGGTCATACTACCTAATCGATGTTCGAGAGCGCAAAGACTCACGTAAATCGGAGGAGGAGACCCACCGGCCGTGGAATATCGCTCATCTTCGGCCCTACTATACTTAAGCCATAGGCTCTGCTTTTGTACATAGTTATGGCAATGTATATATTATGATTAATATAATAAACCGGAACCTCAGCTAAAGCGGGGTATCTGTTGTTTTTCTTACATCATGTGTGGTTACATGGGGCTTCTGTTCATAAAGCGGCGTCCGGTTTACCCCTTGATTTAGCTTATCAAAGCTTTATATAAAAATCACTTGGGGGCTTGGCTGTATTTGAACCATAGCTACACCTCTTGATCGGCGCAATGCCACAATATCACTTGGGGGCTTGGTCGTATCCGAACCATAGTCACACCTCTTGATCGGCTCAAAGCCAAATTACTCCGGGGCCAAAGAGAGTGTTGTAAAACAACAACTCAAACATAGGCACCCACTAAGCACAGCTCAAAATGTTACTTGGGGATTCTTTGTTGTCGCAATGAACAAAGAATCTACACTTGTAATAGGCTATCAAGCCATGGCTTGGAAGCTTGGTGTATACACCTAAAACCCCGGGTTAGCCTGCCTTTTTAAGTAAGTCACTCCGCCCAGGTAAACCTGGTATGACCCATCGAACTTTGACAAGTTACTCTGATAAGACCCTGAACTTGTCAAGTTAAAATGATGATTGGTTAAGGATCGAGGACCATCTTAAAAGGCTTTGTAAAATGGTTTAACTCAGTGGACTGGCAGACCATGAAAAGCCTCGAATTTGGGGCCTGGCAGCCCGTGAAAAGTCTCGACTACAAGGGTTTCATCTTCTTTTATTTGCTAAGTTTTTTCTCCTATGATGAGATTTCTAATGTTTTGATAAAACGGTGTTCATTAACCCGGCTTGACTTTCCACTACAAGTTGTCAGTATATGATCAGTTATAATTCGGAGACTATCAGCCCGGTCTGGTTTTGACTATAAGTCGCCAGAATTGAATATGGATAAAGCGGTGTTTTATCAACCCGGAACGGTTTTCTTATAAACCGGCATCATTTGAGAGGAGTTGTTGTTACTCCATATTCGGGTTATTACCCTCATTACAACAGTTGGTCAGCCAACATTATGACTCAAGGTCTCAGGTATCAATTATTTTCATATTGATTATCTTTTCACAAGCCTTGGTTATAAACCCTGGCTATATATCTGGGCATCATAACCCGTCCGGCGGTAAACCGCCAGGACGTTGTCAACTTCTTGTGTGCAGGAATAGCTTGAGTAAATCGTTATGGATTATGAACATAATATGTCTTAAGCATGGCGGATTAACAAGTGTCAGGCACAAATAAATATGCACGAAGGCATAACAGACCAAGTGTTTTAACTAGCCTGTTACAAGGCGTTTCAGTGCCCAAAAGGATAACTGTTCTCAATAAGCATTGCAGAATGTGGAAGACTAAACCGGCCTCCGGATCATGATTTGTCTCCAGCTTGACCTGATGGTGGCGGATCATCTTGCACCGTCTCATCATCTTCGTCTCTACCCAGCGGCTGGAAGTCAATAGTTGTCCAGTCGATCCCAGTTAGGGCTTGGAACACAACTTCGTCGCTTATAAGGGTGGACGGTTCAATGTCAGGGGCATAGGAATGCTTACGAATTGGCGGGATGAGATTTTTAACCTCTGGGGTTGGTGCAGCAACCCGTTTGTTGTGGACGTCATAACTCGCCTGATAATGTGAAAGATCAGCTTCTTCAGCTAATTGGCAAGCCAGTGGACGTACTTCCCGGTTTATGGCTCGGAGGTCCTCATTTCCGAATTCTGATCCGTCTTCTTTTAAGCTCGGATAGCCTTTGCTGACATCCTCCGGATCAAGGTTAGGCACCCATGCCTTTGCCCGGGTTAGTGCGGTCAGAGCACCAGCCCTTGCAGCAGATCTCTTTAGTTCTTCTACCCAGGCAGGCAGCATAGACAGCCTTTCTAAGGTATCCTTGATTAACGTTGGGGCGGTTTGTTGTGAGAAGCGGTGCAGATGATTTGTTGCGCACTGGTATACAACTGCTCTATCAGAGTGTAGGCAACCTTCAGCTTCTTCTGTACGTCAGAGCCCAGATGACTAATGCGAGTTCCTGCATCATTACAAGCGTCAGTGAACCGGCAACGTATGGGATGATATGTTAAAAGTATAAAGCAAGGATGTTTACCGAACACAGCAACAGTCATGGCATGTATCTGCCGTTTTACGCCAGTCAGCTCATCTACCACTGGTTTAAGAGCGGCTTCTGCATCTTCGGCTCTTTTTCGTAAAGCGGATTTTTCTGTGTCCCAATCCGCCCGCTCTTTGTTGAAACTCTACTTCAGTTTTTCCATAGCGGCTAAAGCGCCGGACAGTTCATCCTTGGCTTTGGAGGTTTCGGCTTGCTGAGACTTGATGTTTTCTTGCAGATCAGTGGTTTGAGCTTCCTTTTTGCTCAGCTCAGCTTATAAGAGACAGATGTATAATGAGTTGCTAGTACATATTTGAAGTACCAGGCACATAACAAGTTATGCACCTGATACTTGGGGACTAATGCATATATGCGTTGGGTCAGAAATTTCTGCTAGGTCCCAAGCACAATACAAGTATTGCTCTTAGCACTTGGGGGCTAATGCATGGTTGCTCAAAATGACATTGTGGGTTTTCTTCTACACAGTCCCGGTTCATCTTCATAAGTTAAACCGGCCCTCGGAGACTAAGCATGCAGAATTGAGATATTACAAAGTCCCGGTTCAGATTGGTATCATAAACTGTCACTTGGGGGCTACTGGAATTGATAAATTGCAACTGGACATAAGAGAAAAACAGTTATGTAGTTACCTCATATCGCTCCTTCATCAAATTTACCAAACCGGCTTCATGATCACGGCTGGTGTACAGACGGTTCAAGAAGCCAGAGTGAATGTCTTGAGCATTGAGATGGGCATAGCTTGACAAATCGGCGTTCCATTTGCCTTTGCCGATAGCAGAAAGCTCGTCCTTGGCAGTATGCTTTGACAAAGCGACAGGATTGCCAGGAGTGGTGTGGCCAATGCCAGTAATCATGAATATCATCCTCTTTATCATCAGCAGCCTTCACTGGAGTGGGTGGTTTATCAGTATCCTTAGCTGGACTGACCGGTTTATCATCAGTTCGGACAGGGTTGGTCGGCCTGTCAGCATGGCTTGTGGTGTCAACTTCTACTTGCTTAGCAAAAAATTCATGGTCTTGAGGCGGCGGATCATTAAGCATGGCGTCAACATTGGTTTCTTCCGGATTTGGAGTCTTTTCCGGTTCAACAACCACATTATCGTCAGCCGGTTTAGTTAACCGAGCCTTCTTGCTCGGTCTTGGCTTGGCACTGAGAGAGACAAATATAAAAGGTCAAGATATTGTGTCAAGCATAAGGCATCGAAAATAATATTAAAGGTATGACTCACCCAGGAACTGTCTTGAGAGGTGGAAGCTTTGTGGCTGATGACTCGCCAGAAGATGAGTGGGAAGTACCCTGATAATTTGAATCAGACGGGTTAAGAGGCTGACGGAAACAACCCGCCTTGGGGCAAGAAGTGTCAAGGGTATAAGAGACCTCTGATCGGCGTTTCCGAACCGGAGTGTTCGGTAAACGAGCGGAGGTAACTACTTGGCCGCTATGCCGGGTTGTGCGGCGAGCTTCGTGTTGCTGCGTCTTCAAAAGAAAGTTTGGGTCCAAGTAAGCAAGGGGGTCAGAAAATTTTACTTTCCCGTTTGCTCGATGGTTTTTTTACGTTGGCAGAGGATCTGAATCGGAGGAAAGAATGATTACCTCTACGTCATCAGCTTGACTGCCTTCAGCGTCGTCCTGATAATAGTCATTGTCAATGAGGTGTATGAAAAATGAACCAAGAGAGTCAAGTTCTACCTCCGAGTCTGGATTAGCTACATCGGGATCAGCATTTGGCTCGGAAGACGCAGTGGTCCTTTTCTTGGCAGGTTTTTTAACAACCTTGGTCTTTCGGCGAAGTGGCTTTGCCGTTTTGTCTTGTGGTTTTGCCGGTTTATCCTATGGTTTTTTCTTCCAGAAGGGATCATCACCCTGGTAAAGATGAACAAAGTTTACAGAGTATTTTAAAGGGATTAAACTGAAAACAAAGAAGTCGTATGATTCTTACAGCTGGCGGTTTGTTGGAGGTGTAGAAAGGACATAATCCGGTCTGGCTACAGGCAGCCTCCGGTTCATTTAGCATCTTTTTCACAGTCGCGGTAACTTCAGCATCTGTAAGCTGAATATCAATGTGTCGTTGAGGGTCTTTCAAGCTGCCGGTATTTTCACACATCAAACCGGGGCGCCGGCTTAAGGGCAGAATGCTCCAGCTTATCCAACAACGCGCAAAGTCGACACCTGTTAAACCGTTCGCCATAAAGGCTCTAAGCTTTGATAGCTATGGGGCATAGTTGGCCCTTTCCTTTGCAGTTAACCTCTGAGGAAAGGGATGTGTATTCCTAAGACGGTGAGGGAGGTAACCGGGCAAAGGGTTTTCATCAGTTGGAGATGTGTCTTTGCAGTAGAACCAAGTCTGGTTCCACTCTTTGGGATGACTGTACAGCTTGGCGTGAGGGAAGCTGACTTCTTTCCTTTTTTGAACCGCCATTCTGCCCAGTTCGGTATTAGACCCATCTGTGAACACTGTGCGACGGTTTAAGTGGAAGAAATCCCTAAACAATTCAACTGTGGGCTCCTCTTGAAGATAAGCCTCACAAAAGACTTGGAAATGGTAGATGTTGGACACGGAGTTTGGACCGATGTCCTGAGGGTGAAGCTGAAAACTGGCAAGCACATCTCGGAAGAATTTTGAACCGGGAGGGCTAAAACCACGACCTAGATGATCAACAAAAACGACCACTTCTCCGTCCTTGGGTTCAGGAGGATTTTCCGTACTAGGGGCCCTCCAGTGGATGACCTCTTTTTTGGCTAAAGCGCCAGTTGCGACACGTCTGTTTAACTGATCTTCGGTGACCCGAGAAGGAACCCAGTTGCATTCATAGACTTGCTTGGCCATGTATATAAGGGGACGACCCGGCGGCTGTTTAAGGACAATAGACAATAACTCGAGACCCAGGCAAAGCGTATTCACTCCCTGGTCGTCGAAACCCAAGCAATCCCACAACAACTGGATCGTAGGCTTTTACCTTCACCGCAAGGGGCCGAACCAGTATAAACTCTCTGTGTCCCATGTCCGTTTTAACCCCTTTAAGCTAACCCGTCGCGATGGCTTCACGACTAAGTCCTTTCTCTAGGACATCTGCCGTGACAAAACCACGACAGTCTTCTTTAGTTCAAAAAAATTTGCAATTTTTTTGTCGGAACGGGGCGTGTAATATATCGTTGGAAAGCTCTTGACAACTATATTTCAAGTATATTGAACGTTTTTGCAAAATCATCATGGTTTAAGAGCCGTTTTGAGAAAATCATTTTTTTCAAAACGTAAAACGGGAATCGTATTTTGTACTTAATTTTCAAACGGTTTTTCGGAATTGAGAAAATAAGATGGCAGTGGAAAGATGGTGAAAATCCGCTTCATCCATATAACTAAAGTTTTTTCAAATTATATATGATTTAAAAGTAATTTGAAAAATGGTGAAATTCTGGGCGAAGTGTATTTCCGAGTTTTTTTTCAAACAGTTTGTCGAATTGACGCAAATGATACAACGTTGGAAAGCTATGGAAAATGCGCAACTTTTCATAGTAAAATGTTTTCTAGTTCCTTACGGTTTAAGAACGAATTCGAATACGGTCAAATTTGATTTTGAACGCGATTTGTTCTTAAAGTTTCTTGAAATGCGGCAAATAATATACCGTTGGAAAGCTATCGAAAATGAGAAACTTAGTCGTGTGAATATTTTCTCAAATTCGTAATCGTTGGTGAGTAATTTATAATATGCTGAGACACGTCGTGATGTTTTTCCGTCAGAAAAAACAGAGTACTTGTACTGAACTATGTATGTGTCCGCACTGATTTATTTTTCACAGAGTAATTTTGAAAGGTTCCAAAAAGAGAGTACTTGAACTAATATCCGTATGGATTTGTACTAAGCGTGTTTTCATAGACTAGACTTCACTCTATTTTTTCGGTATGATTTTCCTCGTAACTTTTCAATGGTACACGATATCATAGTCTCCAAACTTGCATGGTTTATATGTTGAACTGAATCATATTTTTTGAAAAGAAAATTTTCATGTGTTTATTTTTTTGAACTCAACTTTTTTTGCAAGGATTTGTTGGACTTCTCTCGTTTTGCGACTTGAACTTTTATCATTTGAATTTCCATGGGGTTTCTCTTTGCTTGACCTTTTTTCCCAAATTTATCTATGACATTGTGTTGAAGTTATAACTTTTTAAATTTGTCAACTTGTTGTGTTTTTACAATGCCAAAGCCAGCAAATAGTATGAGATTCACCTAACAAAGGGACTAATTAGATAGAGCAGTTGTAGTAATACAATGGTCAGATCAGTAGCTAGCATCAATAACAGTGGTTACCAGCACACATACACATGAATTGATAACAAACTTGCACACGACCTGACACATGAATTGACAAAAAGGACACAATACGCAAGAACTGATAACAAACTTGCAGAGGACCTGACAAGAAGAACACACACGAACAAGCAACAATAACAAATTTGCAGGCGACCTGACACAAGTACACATGACTGGTCTATAACACAGAAGATGAACTAAAAATCAAGTAAGTTTAATTGATTCAATCACTAAGCTCCACTAGATAGATAAGCTATATGTTTTGCCGCCTCCTCCTTCGCTGGACTTGTTCTCTTCCTGCAGTTAAACTGATGTTGATCCTTTTGTCGAACTTCTACTTGCTATTCTGAGGTCTTTTAATGGGAACTTACTAAAGAAAACAGAGGGGCGAAGGATGTTTTCCGGAATGGAATATGAAGAGGAGGTAAGCAGCTGCAATAGTATTTTTTGCCTATCGTTGTCCTTCGCTGGGCGCATCCATGGTCACTGTAATACATAAGAGTGAGCACAAGTTCAGAATTAGCGACAACACAAGTTCAATAACATGGTCAGTTCAGTACCATACATAAGCAAATAGGGCTGAATCTTGTAAGCATAAGAAAATACATAGAGTGCACATATAATTTTTCAGGATTTCCTCGATGTTCTGCACATTAATGTTGATGTACTAAAAAGAACGCAAAATTTGAACTAAAAATCAAGTAAAAGTTGAACTCTTATATAGTTCAAGTAACTGTTTTGTAATTATATGTGTTAAACATGTGCTAGGCATAATGAACTGGTACATTTTTTATCTGTGAATTGTGTCATAAGCAAATAATATGCGTGATCTCCACCAGACCATACACACCAACCAACCACAATCATACGAACATCCCACTCAAGATTATCTCTCATATCTTGAGAACATAAATACTAGTCATCCTGCCAACCATGTACATTAAGTGGTCAGCACATTAAATGCCTCGATGAATTGCACTCGTTCCCTCCCCAAATCAAAAAATCGGAGGCTTGGAAGAGGCAAAGTCAACCAGCCACAACACAAGTCACGAAAATACTTCATACAGGTAGAAGAAAAATAGAGAGAGAGAGAGATACTAACCATTGCATCGCTGAACGACCTAAATGTTGCGTCGTTGAACATCCTCGGTTGGCAGTGATGAACAGACTAGGGTGGCAGCTATGAACAGCCTGGGAGCTGCGATAGGTAAGTAGTAAATCAGATCTTTAAAACTTCAGTCCAAGCTACACATTTCAGTCACCAGTTGAATTAATAATCACAGAAGACTGAAGAGTAATTTGTGGAAGATGAGGGGATGACCTGCGAATCCCATCAGCGAACTGACAAACTCACAAACGGATCATTTCTTTTTATTTAAAACCATTTTTTCTTTCTTGCACACAAATCGAACTGGCATGTACGCTTCTGTTTTAAGAAGTGGACATTCACAAAGTCCATACTTGTGGAATTAAAAACTTCTCATTTTGTCTAGCATATAATGCAAAAAAATAAATTGTTTGGAGTAAACCAGAAGCACAAAAGGAGCAGTAGCAGATGCATCAAACTTCCTACTTCTAAGCTCGCTTTTTGTTTTGCCCACCTTTTTTGTACTTGTTACAGGTTATTCTTTGAACTTACACGGCTGTAATACATGAACTCTCCTTATTCAACATATTTTTGTTGGGGAACGCAGTAATTTCAAAAAAAATCCTACGCACACGCAAGATCAATCTAGGTGATGCATAGCAACGAGAGGGGAGAGTGTTGTCCACGTACCCTTGTAGACCGAAAGCGTAAGCGCTATGACAATGCGGTTGATGTAGTCGTACGTCTTCACGATCCGACCGATCCTAGTACCAAAGATACGGCACCTCCGCGATCTGCACACATCCAGCTCGGTGAAGTCCCGCGAACTCTAGATCCAGCTGAGGTCGAGGGAGAGTTTGTCAGCACGTCGGCGTGGTGACGGTGATGATGAAGCTACCGGCGTAGGGTTCGCCTAAGCACTGCAACAATATCACCGAGGTGGAAATCTGTGGAGGGGGCACCGCACATGGCTAAACAATCAACTTGTGTGTCTATGGGGTGCCCCCCTCCACCATATATAAAGGAGTGGATGAGGGGGAGGGCCGGCCCTCTCATGGCGCGCCCAAGGGGGGAGTCCTACTCCTTGTGGGAGTAGGATTCGCCCTTCCCTAGTTGGAGTAGGAGAGGAAGGAAGTCGGAGAGAGGGAGAAAGAAAGGGGGGCCGGCCCCCCACCCTAATTAGGATTGGGCTTGGGGGGGCGCCCCCACCTTGGGCGCCTCTTCCTCTCTCCCACTAAGGCCCAATAAGGCCCATAGACTCCCCGAGGGGTTCCGGTAACCCACCGGTACTCCCGTAACTGCCCGAACTCACCCGGAACCATTCCGATGTCCAAACATAGCATTCCAATATATCGATCTTTATGTCTCGACCATTTCGAGACTCCTCGTCATGTCCGTGATCACATCCGAGACTCCGAACAACCTTCGGTACATCAAAACACATGAACTCATAATACCAATCGTCATCGAACGTTAAGCGTGCAGACCCTACGGGTTCGGGAACTATGTAGACATGACCGAGACTCATCTCCGGTCAATAACCAATAGCGGAACCTGGATGTTCATATTGGTTCCTACATATTCTACGAAGATCTTTATCGGTCAAACCACATAACAACATATGTTGTTCCCTTTTTCATGGTATGTTACTTGCCCGAGATTCGATCGTCGGTATCTCAATACCTAGTTCAATCTCGTTACCAGCAAGTCTCTTTACTCCTTCCGTTATGCATCATCCCGTAACTAACTCATTAGTCACATTGCTTGCAAGGTTTATAGTGATGTGCATTACCAAGAGGGCCTAGAGATACCTCTCCAACAATCGGAGTGACAAATTCTAATCTCGATCTATACCAACTCAACAAACACCATCGAAGACACCTGTAGAGCATCTTTATAATCACCCAGTTAGGTTGTGACGTTTCATAGCACACTAGGTGTTCCTCCGGTATTCGGGAGTTGCACAATCTCATAGTCATAGGAACATGTATAAGTTATGAAGAAAGCAATAGCAACAAACTAAACGATCATCGTGCTAAGCTAACGGATGGGTCAACTCAATCACATCATTCTATAATGATGTGATCCCGTTTATCAAATGACAACTCTTGTCCATGGCTAGGAAACTTAACAATCTTTGATCAACGAGCTAGTCAAGTACAGGCATACTAATGACACTCTGTTTGTCTATGTATTCACACGTGTACTAAGTTTCTGGTTAATACAATTCTAGCATGAATAACAAACATTTATCGTGATATAAGGAAATATAAATAACAACTTTATTATTGCCTCTAGAGCATATTTCCTTCAGTCTCCCACTTGCACTAGAGTCAATAATCCAGATTACATAGTAATGATTCTAACACCCATGGAGTCTTGGTGCTGATCATGTTTTGCTCGTGAGAGAGGCTTAGTCAACGGGTCTGCAACATTCAGATCCGTATGTATCTTGCAAATCTCTATGTCTCCCTCCTTGACTTGATCGCGGATGGAATTGAAGCGTCTCTTGATGTGCTTAGTTCTCTTGTGAAATCTGGATTCTTTTGCCAAGGCAATTGCACCAGTATTGTCACAAAAGATTTTCATTGGACCCGATGCACTAGGTATGACACCTAGATCGGATATGAACTCCTTCATCCAGACTCCTTAATTTGCTGCTTCCGAAGCAGCTATGTACTCCGCTTCACACGTACATCCCGCCACGACGCTCTGCTTGGAACTACACCAACTGACAGCTCCACCATTCAATAAAAATACATATCCGGTTTGTGACTTACAGTCATCCGGATCAGTGTCAAAGCTTGCATCGACGTAACTATTTACGACGAGCTCTTTGTCACCTCCATAAACGAGAAACATATCCATAGTCCTTTTCAGGTACTTCAGGATGTTCTTGACCGCTGTCTAGTGATCCACTCCTGGATTACTTTGGTACCTCCCTGCTAAACTAATAGCAAGGCACACATCAGGTCTAGTACACAACATTGCATACATGATAGAACCATTTATTCTCTATGGCTTACCGATCAGCGTCAGTCTTCTTCTTGAAGGTCCATACTTTGTTCTCATACATGGATCCCATCACAGATTTCATGGCCTCAAGCCATTTTGCGGAATCTGGACTCATCATCGCTTCCTCATAGTTCGTAGGTTCGTCATTGTCAAGTAACATGACCTCCAGAACAGGATTACCGTACCACTCTGGCGCGGATCTTACTCTGGTTGACCTACGAGGTTCGGTAGTAACTTGATCAGAAGTTTCATGACCATCATCATTAGCTTCCTCACTTACTGGTGTAGGAATCACTGGAACTGATTTCTGTAATGAACTACTTTCCAACATGGGAGCAGGTACAGTTACCTCATCAAGTTCTACTTTCCTCCCACTCACTTCTTTTGAGAGAAACTCCTTCTCTAGAAAGGATCCTTTCTTAGCAACGAATATCTTGCCTTCGGATCTGTGACAGAAGGTGTACCCAATAGTCTCTTTTGGGTATCCTATGAAGACACATTTCTCCGATTTGGGTTCGAGCTTATCAGGTTGAAGCTTTTTCACATAAGCATCGCAGCCCCAAACTTTAAGAAACGACAACTTGGGTTTCTTGCCTAACCACAGTTCATAAGGTGTCTTCTCAACGGATTTAGATGGTGCCCTATTTAACGTGAATGCAGCCGTCTCTAAAGCATAACCCCAAAACGATAGCGGTAAATCAGTAAGAGACATCATAGATCGCACCATATCTAGTAAAATACGATTACGACGTTCGAACGCACCATTACGCTATGGTGTTCTGGGTGGCGTGTGTTGCGAAACTATTCCGCGTTGTTTCAAATGAAGACCAAACTCGTAACTCAAATATTCTCCTCCACGATCAGATCATACAAACTTTATTTTCTTGTAACGATGATTTTCCAGTTCACTCTTAAATTTCTTTGAACTTTTCAAATGTTTCAGACTTATGTTTCATCAAGTAGATATACCCATATCTGCTCAAATCATCTGTGAAGGTAAGAAAATAACGATACCCGCCGCGAGCATCAACACTCATTGGACCGCATACATCAGTATGTATTATTTCCAACAAGTCTGCTGCTCGCTTAATTGTTCCGGAGAACAGAGTTTTAGTCATCTTGCCCATGACGCGTGGTTCGCAAGCATCAAGTGATTCATAATCAAGTGATTCCAAGAGCCCATCAGCATGGAGTTTCTTCATGCACTTTACACCAATATGACCTAAACGGCAGTGCCACAAATAAGTTGCACTAACATTATTAAACTTATATCTTTTGGCTTCAATACTATGAACATGTGTATCACTACTATCAAGATTTAGTAAAAATAGACCACTCATCAAGGGTGCATGACCATAAAAGATATTAATCATATAAATAGAACAACCATTATTCTTTGATTTACTGAATAACCGTCTCGCATCAAACAGGATCCAGATATAATGTTCATGCTCAATGCTGGCACCAAATAACTATTATTTAGGTCTAAAACTAATCCCGAAGGTAGATGTAGAGGTAGTGTGCCGACGGTGATCACATCGACTTTGGAACCATTTCCCACATGCATCGTCACCTCGTCCTTAGCCAATCTTCGCTTAATCCGTAGCCCCTGTTTCGAGTTGCAAATATTAGCAACAGAACTAGTATCAAACACCCACATGCTACTGTGAGCATTAGTAAGGTACACATCAATAACATGTATATCAAATATACCTTTCACTTTGCCATCCTTCTTCTCCGCCAAATACTTGGGGCAGTTCCGATTCCACTGACCAGTCCCTTTGCAGTAGAAGCACTTAGTCTCAGGCTTAGGTCCAGACTTGGGCTTCTTCACTTGAGCAGCAACTTGCTTGCTGTTCTTCTTGAAGTTCCCCTTCTTCCCTTTACCCTTTTTCTTGAAACTGGTGGTCTTGTTGACCATCAACAATTGATGCTCCTACTTGATTTCTACCTCTGCAGCCTTTAGCATTGCGAAGAGCTCGGGAATTGTCCTATCCATCCCTTGCATATTATAGTTCATCACGAAGCTCTTGTAGCTTGGTGGCAGTGATTGAAGAACTCTGTCAATGACACTATCATCGGGAAGATTAACTCCCAGATGAGTCAAGTGGTTGTGGTTCCCAGACATTCTAAGTGTATGTTCACTGGCAGAACCATTCTCCTCCATCTTGCAGCTGTAGAACTTATTGGAGACTTCATATCTCTCAATCCGGGCATTTGCTTTAAATATTAACTTCTATTCCTGGAACATCTCATATGCTCCATGACGTTCAAAACGTCGTTGAAGTCTCGGTTCTAAGCCGTAAAGTGTGGCACACTTAACTATCGAGTAGTCATCAGCTTTGCTTTGCCAGATGTTCATAACATGTCGCATTGCTCCTGCACCGGGTTTGGTACCTAGCCGTGCTTCCTGTACGTAATTCTTCTGTGCAGCAATGGGGATAATCCTCAAGTTACATACCCAGTCCATGTAATTGCTACCATCATCTTTCAACTTAGCTTTCTTTAGGAACGCATTAAAATTCAACGGAACAATAGCACGGGCCATTTATCTACAACAACATAGACATGAAAAATACTATCATGTACTAAGTTCATGATAAATTAAATTTCAATTAATCATATTACTTAAGAACTCCCACTTAGATAGACATCCTCTAATCATCTAAGTGATCACGTGATCCATATCAACTAAACCATGTCCGATCATCACATGAGATGGCGTAGTTTTCAATGGTGAACATAACTATATTGATCATATCTACTATATGACTCACGCTCGACCTTTCGGTCTCAGTGTTCCGAGGCCATATCTACATATGCTAGGCTCATCAAGTTTAACCCGAGTATTCTGCATGAGCAAAACTGGCTTGCACCCGTTGTATGTGAACGTAGAGCTTATCACGCCCGATCATCACATGGTGTCTCGGCACGACGAACTGTCGCAACGGTGCATACTCAGGGAGAACACTTATACCTTGAAATTTAGTGAGAGATCATCTTGTAATGCTACCGCCGATCTAAGAAAAATAAGATGCATAAAGGATAAACATCACATGCAATCAATATAAGTGATATGATATGGCCATCATCATCTTGTGTCTTTGATCTCCATCTCCAAAGCACCGTTATGATCACCATTGTCACCGGCGCGACACCTTGATCTCCATCATAGCATCGTTGTCGTCCCACCAACTATTGCTTCTACGACTATCCCTATCGCTTAGTGATAAAGTAAAAACAATCACAGGGTGATTGCATTGCATACAATAAAGCGACAACCATATGGCTCCTGCCAGTTGCCGATAACTCTGTTAAAAAACATGATCATCTCATACAATAAAATTTAGCATCATGTCTTGACCATATCACATCACAACATGCCCAGCAAAAAGAATTTAGACGTCCTCTTCTTTGTTGTTGCAAGTTTTACGTGGCTGCTACGGGCTTAGCAAGAACCGTTCTTACATACGCATCAAAACCACAACGAGTTTTCGTCAAGTTTGCTGCTTTAACCTTCAACAAGGACCGGGCGTAGTCACACTCGATTCAACTAAAGTTGGAGAAACAGACACCCAATAGCCACCTGTGTGCGAAGCATGTCGGTAGAACCAGTCTCGCGTAAGCGTACGCGTAATGTCGGTCTGAGCTGCTTCATCCAACAATACAACCGAATCAAAGTATGACATGCTGGTAAGCAGTATGACTATTATCGCCCACAACTCTTTGTGTTCTACTCGTGCGTATAACATCTACGCATGGACCTGGCTCGGATGCCACTGTTGGGGAACGCGGTAATTTCAAAAAAAATCCTACGCACACGCAAGATCCATCTAGGTGATGCATAGCAACAAGAGGGGAGAGTGTTGTCCACGTACCCTTTTATACCGAAAGCAGAAGCGTTATGACAACGCGGTTGATGTAGTCGTACGTCTTCACAATCCAACCGATCCTAGTACCGAAGATATGGCACCTCCGCGATCTGCACACGTTCAGCTCGGTGACGTCCCGCGAACTCTACATCCAACTGAGATCGAGGGAGAGTTTCTTCAGCACGACGGCGTGGTGACGGTGATGATGAAGCTACCGACGCAGGGGTTCGCCTAAGCACTACAATGATATGACCGAGGTGGAAATCTGTGGAGGGGGGCACCGCACACGGCTACACAATCAACTTGTGTGTCTATGGGGTGCCCCCCTCCCCGTATATAAAGGAGTGGAGGAGGGGGAGGGCTGGCCCTCTCATGGCGCGCCCAAGGGGGTAGTCCTACTCCCGGTGGGAATAGGATTCCCCCTTCCCTAGTTGGAGTAGGAGAGCAAGGAAGGACGAGAGAGGGAGAAGGAAAGGGGAGCCGGCCCCCCACCCCTATTCGGATTGGGCTTGGGGGCGCCCCCACCTTGGCCGCCTCCTCCTCTCTCCCACAAAGGCCCAATAAGGCCCATAGACTCCCCGGGGGGTTCCGGTAACCCCCCGGTACTCCGGTAAATGCCCGAACTCACCCGGAACCATTCCGATGTCCAAACATAGCATTCCAATATGTCGATCTTTATGTCTCGATGATTTCGAGACTCCTCGTCATGTCCATGATCACATCCGGGAGTCCGAACAATCTTCGGTAAATCAAAACACATAATCTCATAATATCGATCGTCATCGAACGTTAAGCGTGCCGACCCTACGGGTTCGAGAACTATGTAGACATGACCGAGACTCATCTCCGGTCAATAACCAATAGCGGAACCTGGATGCTCATATTGGTTCCTACATATTCTACGAAGATCTTTATCGGTCAAACCGCATAACAACATACGTTGTTCCCTTTGACATCGGTATGTTACTTGCCCGAGATTCGATCGTCGGTATCTCAATACCTAGTTCAATCTCATTACCGGCAAGTCTCTTTACTCGTTCCGTAATGCATCATCCCGTAACTAACTCATTAGTCACATTTCTTGCAAGGCTTATAGTGATGTGCATTATCGAGAGGGCCCAGAGATACCTCTCCGATAATCAGAGTGACAAATCCTAATCTCGATCTATGCCAACTCAACAGTCACCATCGGAGACACCTGTAAAGCATCTTTATAATCAACCAGTTACGTTGTGACGTTTGATAGCACACTAAGTGTTCCTCCGGTATTCGGGAGTTGCATAATCTCATAGTCATAGGAACATGTATAAGTCATGAAGAAAGCAGTAGCAACATACTAAACGATCGAGTGCCAAGCTAATGGAATGGGTCAAGTCAATCACATCATTCTCCTAATGATGTGATGCCATTAATCAAATGACAACTCATATCTATGGCTAGGAAACATAACCATCTTTGATCAATGAGCTAGTCAAGTAGAGGCATATTAGTGACACTCTGTTTGTCTATGTATTCACACATGTACTATGTCTCCGGTTAATACAATTCTAGAATCAATAAAAAACATTTATCATGATATAAGGAAATATAAATAACAACTTTATTATTGCCTCTAGGGCATATTTCCTTCAATTTTTTGTCCATACTTGTTCATCAAGCAAAACATACAGTAGAGTGGAGATATCATTAGCTGCAAGAGAGTGGAGAGAGCACTAGGTACAGTAATACATTGGGCTTTTGAAACAAGCTCGGGAAGCTTGACTGGGAGTGGAGAGAGCCAGAGCACAAAATGTTTAGGTGAGAAGGAGAGGACTTCCATGTGCACAAAGAGGTAGATGGACCAACGATTCACACGACGACCGCGACCTGTTGCCACACAAGGCCAGGAACCACCACAAATAGGGCCCTGCATATAATAACTAAAACAGATGCATTATTATAAAATTCACAAAATGTGCTTCTATTTTGGTTTAACAAACTGCTAATTTTTTATATCGAATTGCCTCTAAAGTGTGCACACATATAGTTGAATTATTTCCCATCAGCTAATTGATTTCACTATTTATATTGAATTGCGACAAATCTTTTTTTGCTAGCAAAAATAGAACTGAAAAAGACTACAAAGGTGTACGCATATATAGCAAATCCTATGAAACACATTTTGTTTTGCTTCATGTAGAGTAGAAGGAAGTGAGATCGAGAGAAAAACGGGAGGTTGGCGGTGCTGACCATCGGCGGAAGAATTGCACGCTGAGCTGGGGAGCAGAATCAGAGGAGCGGCGGCGAGTTGGGTCCCGGGGCGGCGGTGGCGCGCATGAAGCAAGAACCGACGGGAGTGGATCCTGGGAGAAGGGAGCCTCAGTTCGGTGGCAGCTGAATGGAGGTCGGGAGGCGGGCGGCGGAGCTCGAGCAGGTTGACACAGCCGCACAATGGATGAACGGGAGGTCCCTGTGGCACACCAGGGGGAGGTCGCGGTGGCAAGCTGGAGGAAGGAGGTCGCCGACGAGGCGAAAGAAGGAGGCTGGTTGGGGAGAAGAGGACCACGACAGACGTGGCGGGGTCGTGGAGACGGCGCCGGTAGCACTTGGGTAGGGAGAGGCGGGCAGGCTAAGCCGGCAGCACATTGGTAGGGAGGGGCGGGCGGCCGGCAGCGGTGGTGCGCGGGTAGGGAGTGGCGGGAGGTCGGCGCACGTGGGTAGGGAGGGGCGGCCGGCCAGCGCCGGGGGCGCGTGGGTAGGGGATGGGGTAGCTGGGCGGCGAGCGTCGGCGGGGATGGAGGGGCGGCATGCGTCGGCGGGATGGGGTGGCTGGGCGGCGCGCCCAGTTGTTCATGCCGGTTGGGCCTTCGAGGAAACAGTTCGGGCCTATATAGGGCGCGATAGTAATAGAATAATATTCTGTTACTAGTAACAGAATAGTCCAGTCCTATATATGTGTGTGTGTGTGTGTGTGTGTGTGTGTGTGTGTGTGTGTGTTTGTGTGTGTCTGTGTGTGTCCCATGCTAGACCAAATTTGAGCGCATGCGTGGGACGACCCCCCCCCCCCCCCCCCGCCGCCGCCTCGAAGTTGGGAAACTCACATCGTACGTATTGAACCAGGCTTGGAGTCGGGTACGGTGTTCGGTTTGTAATGTAGTTGGTGGCCCATCAAAGTTGAGCATTTGGGATTTAAACACATCACACACCACCGTACCCATACATATTTTCGGGCCGCATGCAGTGTATACGGGGTCTTCTGATCGACCACGTCTCCCTTGTGCAGTTTTTTGTGACGACACGCATATCTGTGGACTCCCTGAGTGTATATATAGCATCCCTTTGACCGATAATGAGGGGTATTATGTGTTGGGCATGAATGGATTCCTCCTAGTTTGTGTTAGGGCCGGTCACCGTCACATGTCGCTCAACCAAAGCTCAAGCTCATGCGTTGTTAGGATTCCCTCCCACATGCTCGGATTGCTGGGTTCGACCTACATCAAACCCTGCGTATCTCGTCCTTAACTATCTTGCTTTCATGGTTGTTGTCTATATCGAGAGGTAGGCACCACATATAAATTGTACATTATTCTATATTGAAAACACAAATCACCCCTTCCCAACATACATCATTTTGGGCCACATGCAAGAGGTGCTGGTTTTGTGGTCCCTCTCGTGTGATTTTTATGATGGTTCAATCTATTGGCTCAAGCGGTTTATCGACAACAACAACTGTCATTTGACCAAACGATAGATTCATTGGTCCGTCTTATGGTAGGTCATGGAGACATGCATGTATGACCAAAGTATTGATCATTACGTGCATCCGCCCCGCTGACACGAAGTTGGAGGTGGAGATCACTTTCATAAGCAAATAATATGCGTGATCTCCACCAGACCGTACACACCAACAAACCTCAATCATATGAACATTCCACTCAAGATTGTCTCTCATATCTTGAGAACATAAATACTAGTCATCCTGCCAACCATGCACATTAAGTGGTCAGCACATTAAATGCCTCGATGAATTGCACTCGTTCCGTCCCCAAATCAAAAAATCGGAGGCTTGGAAGAGGCAAAGTCAACCAGCCACAACACTAGTCACGAAAATACTTCACACAGGTAGAAGAAAAATAGAGAGAGAGAGAGAGAGACTAACCATTGCGTCGCTGAACGACCTAAATGCTGCGTCGTTGAACAGCCTCGGTTGGTAGTGATGAACGGACTAGGGTGGCGGCTATGAACAGCCTGGGAGCTGCGAAAGGTAAGTAGTAAATCAGATCTTTAAAACTTTAGTCCAAGCTACACATTTCAGTCAGCAGTTGAATTAATAATCAAAGAAGACTGAAGAGTAATTTGTGGAAGATGAGGGGCTGACCTGCGAATCCCATCAGCGAACTGACAAACTCACAAATGGATCATTTTTTTATTTAGAACCATTTTTTTCTTTCTTGCAAACAAATCGAACTGGCATGTACACTTCTGTTTTAAGAAGTGGACATTCACAAAGTCCATACTTGTGGATTTAAAAACTTCTCATTTTGTCTAGCATCTAATGCAAAAAATAAATTGTTTGGAGTAAACCAGAAGCACAAAAGGAGCAGTAGCAGATGCATCAAAGTTCCTACTTCTAAGCTCGCTTTTTGTTTTGCCCACCTTTCATTTTTGTACTTGTTACAGGTTATTCTTTGAACTTACACGGCTGTAATACATGAACTCTCCCTATTCAACACATTTTTATTAGGGAACGCAGTAATTTCAAAAAAAATCCTACGCACACGCAAGATCCATCTAGGTGATGCATAGCAACGAGAGGGGAGAGTGTTGTCCACGTACCCTTGTAGACCGAAAGAGTAAGCGTTATGACAACGCGGTTGATGTAGTCGTACGTCTTCACGATCTGACCGATCCGAGTACCGAAGATACGGCACATCCGCGATCTGCACACGTTTAGCTCGGTGACGTCCCGCGAACTCTAGATCCAGCTGAGGTCGAGGGAGAGTTTCTTCAGCACGACGGTGTGGTGATGGTGATGATGAAGCTACCAGCACAGGGTTCGCCTAAACACTGCAACGATATGACCGAGGTGGAAATCTATGGAGGGGGGCACCGCACACGGAAAAACAATCAACTTGTGTGTCTATGAGGTGCCCCCCTCCCCCGTATATAAAGGAGTGGAGGAGGGGGAGGGCCGGCCCTCTCATGGCGCGCCCAAGGGGGGAGTCCTACTCCCTGTGGGAGTAGGATTCCCCCTTCCCTAGTTGGAGTAGGAGAGGAAGGAAGTAGGAGAGAGGGAGAAGGAAAGGGGGGACGGCCCCCACCCCAATTCGGATTGGGCTTGGGGGGGCGCCCCCACCTTGGACGCCTCTTCCTCTCTTCCACTAAGGCCCAATAACGCCCATAGACTCCCCGGGGGGGTCCGGTAACCCACCGGTACTCCCGTAAATGCCCGAACTCACCCGGAACCATTCCGATGTCCAAACATAGCATTCCAATATATTGATCTTTATGTCTCGACCATTTCGAGACTCCTCGTCATGTCCGTGATCACATCAGGGACTGCGAACAACCTTCGGTACATCAAAACACATAAAATAATACCGATCGTCATCAAACGTTAAGCGTGCGGACCCTACGGGTTCGAGAACTATGTAGACATGACCGAGACTCATCTCCGGTCAATAACCAATAGCGGAACCTGGATGCTCAAATTGGTTCCTACATATTCTACGAAGATCTTTATCGGTCAAACCACATAACAACATATGTTGTTCCCTTTGTCATGGTATGTTACTTGCCCGAGATTCGATCGTCGGTATCTCAATACCTAGTTCAATCTCGTTACCGGCAAGTCTCTTTACTCATTCCATTATGCATCATCACGTAACTAACTCATTAGTCACATTGCTTGCAAGGCTTATAGTGATGTGCATTACCGAGAGGGCCCAGAGATACCTCTCCGACAATCGGAGTGAAAAATCCTAATCTCGATCTATGCCAACTCAACAAACACCATCGGGGACACCTGTAGAGCATCTTTATAATCACCCAGTTACGTTGTGACGTTTGATAGCACACTAAGTGTTCCTCCGGTATTCGGGAGTTGCATAATCTCATAGCCATAAGAACATGTATAAGTTATGAAGAAAGCAATAGCAACAAACTAAACGATCATCGTGCTAAGCTAACGGATGGGTCAAGTCAATCACATCATTCTCTAATGATGTGATCCCGTTTATCAAATGACAACTCTTGTCCATGGCTAGGAAACTTAACAATCTTTGATGAACGAGCTAGTCAAGTAGAGGCATACTAATGACACTCTGTTTGTCTATGTATTCACACATGTACTAAGTTTCTGGTTAATACAATTCTAGCATGAATAACAAACACTTATCATGATATAAGGAAATATAAATAACAACTTTATTATTGCCTCTAGAGCATATTTACTCGAGTCTCCCACTTGCACTAGAGTCAATAATCCAGATTACATAGTAATGATTCTAACACCCATGGAGTCTTGGTACTGATCATGTTTTGCTCGTGAGAGAGGCGTAGTCAACGGGTCTGCAACATTCACATTCGTATGTATCTTGCAAATCTCTATGTCTCCCTCCTTGACTTGATCGCGGATGGAATTGAAGCGTCTCTTTATGTGCTTGGTTCTCTTGTGAAATCTGGATTCTTTTGCCTAGGCAATTGCACCAGTATTGTCACAAAGGATTTTCATTGGACCCGATGCACTAGGTATGACACCTAGATCGGATATGAACTCCTTCATCCAAACTCCTTAATTTGCTGCTTCCGAAGCAGCTATGTAGTCCGCTTCACACATAGATCCTGCCACGATGCTCTGCTTGGAACTGCACCAACTGATAGCTCCACCATTCAACAAAAATACGTATTCGGTTTGTGACTTACAGTCATCCGGATCAGCGTCAAAGCTTGCATCGACGTAACCATTTACGACGAGCTCTTTGTCACCTCCATAAACGAGAAACATATCCTTAGTCCTTTTCAGGTACTTCAGGATGTTCTTGACCGCTGTCTAGTGATCCACTCCTGGATTACTTTGGTACCTCCCTGCTAAACTAATAGCAAGGCACACATCAGGTCTAGTACACAACATTGCATACATGATAGAACCTATGGCTGAAGCATAGGGAATGACTTTCATTTTCTCTCTATCTTCTGTAGTGGTTGCGCATTGAGTTTGACTCAACTTCACACCTTGTAACACAGGCAAGAACCCTTTCTTTGCTTGATCCATTTTGAAGTTCTTCAAAACTTTGTCAAGTTATGTGCTTTGTGAAAGTCCAATTAAGCGTCTTGATCTATCTCTATAGATCTTGATGCCCAATATATAAGCAGCTTCACCGAGGTCTTTCATTGAAAAATTCTTATTCAAGTATCCTTTTATGCTATTCAGAAATTCAGTATCATTTCCGATCAACAATATGTCATCCACATATAATATCAGAAATGCTACAGAGCTCCTGAAGGAAATATGCCCTAGAGGCAATAATAAAGTTATTATTTATTTCCTTATATCATGATAAATGTTTATTATTCATGCTAGAATTGTATTAACCGGAAACATAATACTTGTGTGAATACATAGACAAACAGAGTGTCACTAGTATGCCTCTACTTGACTAGCTCGTTGATCAAAGATGGTTATGTCTCCTAGCCATAGACATGAGTTGTCATTTGATTAACGGGATCACATCATTAGGAGAATGATGTGATTGACTTGACCCATTCCGTTAGCTTAGCACTCGATCGTTTAGTATGTTGCTACTGCTTTCTTCATGACTTATACATGTTCCTATGACTATGAGATTATGCAACTCCCGTTTACTGGAGGAACACTTTGAGTGCTACCAAACGTCACAACGTAACTGGGTGATTATAAAGGTGCTCTACAGGTGTCTCGGGTGAAGTCGGGATTTTACTGGAGTACCGGGAGGTTACCGGAACCCCCCGACAACATAATGGGCCTTAGTGGGCCTAGGTGGAAGAGAGGAGAGGCGGCTAGGGCTGGGCCGCGCGCCCCTCCCCCCTAGTCCGAATAGGACAAGGAGAATGGGGCGGCGCCCCCCTTCCTTCTTCTCACTCTCCTCTTTCCCACCTCCCAAGTCCTAATCCAACTAGGAAAAGGGGGGGAGTCCTATTCCCGGTGGGAGTAGGACTCCTCCTGGCGCACCCCAAGGCTGGCCGCACCTCCCCCCTTTGATCCTTTATATACGGGGGCAGGGGGGCACCCCATAGAGACAACAATTGATCGTTTGATCTTTTAGCCGTGTGCGGTGCCCCCCCTCCACCATAGTCCACCTCGATAATACTGTAGCGGTGCTTAGGCGAAGCCCTGCGTCGGTAGAACATCATCATCGTCACCACGCCGTCGTGCTGACGAAACTCTCCCTCAACACTCGGCTGGATTGGAGTTCGAGGGACGTCATCGGGCTGAACGTGTCCTGAACTCGGAGGTGCCGTGTGTTCGGTACTTGATCGGTCGGATCGTGAAGACGGACGACTACATCAACCGCGTTGAGTTAACGCTTCCGCTTTCGGTCTACGAGGGTATGTGGACAACACTCTCCTTTCTCGTTGCTATGCATCACCATGATCTTGCGTGTGCATAGGAATTTTTTTTAAATTACTACGTTCCCCAAGAGTGGCATCCGAGCCTGGTTTTATGCATAGATGTCATATGCACGAGTAGAACACAAGTGAGTTGTTGGAGATATAAGTCATACTGCTTACCAGCATGTCATACTTTGGTTCGGCGGTATTGTTGGATGAAGCGGCCCGGACCGACATTACGCGTACGCTTACGCGAGACTGGTTCTACCGACGTGCTTTGCACATAGGTGGCTGGTGGGTGTCAGTTTCTCCAACTTTAGTTGAACCGAGTGTGGCTACGCCCGGTCCTTGCGAAGGTTAAAACAGCACCAACTTGACAAACTATCGTTGTGGTTTTGATGCGTAGGTAAGAACGGTTCTTGCTAAGCCTGTAGCAGCCACGTAAAACTTGCAACAACAAAGTAGAGGACTTCTAACTTGTTTTTGCAGGGCATGTTGTGATGTGATATGGTCAAAGCATGATGCTAAATTTATTGTATGAGATGATCATGTTTTGTAACCGAGTTATCGGCAACTGGCAGGAGCCATATGGTTGTCGCTTTATTGTATGCAATGCAATCGCCCTGTAATGCTTTACTTTATCACTAAGCGGTAGCAATAGTCGTAGAAGCATAAGATTGGCGAGACGACAATGATGCTACGATGGAGATCAAGGTGTCGCGCCGGTGACGATGGTGATCATGACGGTCCTTCGGAGATGGAGATCACAAGCACAAGATGATGATGGCCATATCATATCACTTATATTGATTGCATGTGATGTTTATCTTTTATGCATCTTATCTTGCTTTGATTGACGGTAGCATTATAAGATGATCCCTCACTAAATTATCAAGGTATAAGTGTTCTCCCTGAGTATGCACCGTTGCGAAAGTTCTTCGTGCTGAGACACCACGTGATGATCGGGCGTGATAGGCTCTACGTTCAAATACAACGGGTGCAAAACAGTTGCACACGCGGAATACTCAGGTTAAGCTTGACGAGCCTAGCATATAACAGATATGGCCTCGGAACACGGAGACCGAAAGGTCGAGCATGAATCATATAGTAGATATGATCAACATAGTGATGTTCACCGTTGAAACTACTCCATCTCACGTGATGATCGGACATGGGCTAGTTGATATGGATCACGTGATCACTTAGAGGATTAGAGGGATGTCAATCTAAGTGGGAGTTCTTAAGTAATATGATTAATTGAACTTAAATTTATCATGAACTTAGTCCTGATAGTATTTTGCAAATTATGTTGTAGATCAATAGCTCGCGTTGTTGCTTCCCTGTGTTTATTTTTGATATGTTCCTAGAGAAAAATTACCTTGAAAGATGTTAGTAGCAAAGATGCGGATTGGATCCGTGATCTGAGGATTATCCTCATTGCTGCATAGAAGAATTATGTCCTTGATGCACCACCAGGTGACAGACATATTGCAGGAGCAGATGCAAACGTTATGAACGTTTGGCTAGCTTAATATGATGACTACTTGATAGTTTAGTGCACCATGCTTAACGGCTTAGAATTGGGACTTCAAAGACGTTTTGAACGTCATGGACCATATGAGATGTTCCAGGAGTTGAAGTTAATATTTCAAGCAAATACCCGAGATGAGAGATATGAAGTCTCCAACAAGTTCTATAGCTAAAAGATGGAGGAGAATAGCTCAAGCAGTGAGCATGTGCTCAGATTGTCTGGGTACTACAATCGCTTGAATCAAGTGGGAGTTAATCTTCCAGATAAAATAGTGATTGCCAGAATTCTCTAGTCACCATCACCAAGTTAGTAGAACTTCGTGATGAACTATAGTATGCAAGGGATGACGAAAGTAATTCCCGAGCTCTTCGCGATGCTGAAATCGACGAAGGTAGAAATCAAGAAAGAGCATCAAGTGTTGATGGTTAACAAGACCACTAGTTTCAAGAAAAGGGCAAAGGGATAGAAGGGGAACTTCAAGAAGAACGGCAAGCAAGTTGCTGCTCAAGTGAAGAATCCCAAGTCTGGACCTAAGCCTGAGACTAAGTGCTTCTACTGCAAAGAGACTGGTCACTGGAAGCGGAACTGCCCCAAGTATTTGGTGGATAAGAAGGATGGCAAAAGTGAACAAAGGTATATTTGATATACAGATTATTGATGTGTATTTTACTAGTGTTCGTAGCAACCCCTCGGTATTTGATACTGGTTCAGTTGCTAAAGAGTAGTAACTCGAAACGGGAGTTGCATAATGAATAGAAACTAGTTAAGGATGAAGTGACGATGTGTATTGGAAGTGGTTCCAAGATTGATATGATCATCATCGCACACTCCCTATACTTTCGGGATTAGTGTTGAACCTAAATAAGTGTTATTTGGTGTTTGCGTTGAGCATGAATATGATTTGATCATGTTTATTGCAATACGGTTATTCATTTAAGTTAGAGAATAATTGTTGTTTTGTTTACATGAATAAAACCTTATATGGTTACACATCCAATGAAAATGGTTCGTTGGATCTCGATCATAGTGATACACATATTCATAATATTGAAGCCAAAAGATGCAAAGTTAATAATGATAGTGCAACTTATTTGTGGCACTGTCGTTTAGGTCATATTGGTGTAAAGCGCATGAAGAAACTCCATGCTGATGGGCTTTTGGAATCACTTGATTATGAATCACTTGATGCTTGCGAACCATGCCTTATGGGCAAGATGACTAAGACTCCGTTCTCCGGAACAATGGAGCGAGCAACTGACTTATTCGGAAATAATACATACTGATGTATGCGATCCGATGAGTGATGAGGCTCGCGGCGGGTATCGCTATTTTCTGACCTTCACAGATGATTTGAGCAGATATGGGTATATCTACTTGATGAAACATAAGTCTGAAACATTTGAAAAGTTCAAAGAATTTCAGAGTGAAGTGGAAAATCATCACGACAAGAAAATAAAGTTTGTACGATCTAATCGTAGAGACAAATATTTGAGTTACGAGTTTGGTCTTCAATTAAAACAATGTGGAATAGTTTCACAAATTCATGCCACCTGGAACAACACAGCATAATGGTGTGTCCGGACATCATAACCGTACTTTATTGGATATAGTGCAATCTATGATGTCTCTTACCAATTTACCACTATCGTTCTGGGGTTATACATTAGAGACAGCTGCATTCACATTAAATAGGGCACCATCTAAATCCGTTGAGACGACGCCTTATGAACTGTGGTTTGGCAAGAAACCAAAGTTGTCGTTTCTTAAAGTTTGGGGTTGCGATGCATATGTGAAAAGTTTCATCTTGATAAGCTCAAACCCAAATCGGAAAAGTGCGTCTTCATAGGATACCCAAAAGTTACTGTTGGGTACACCTTCTATCACAGATCCGAAGGCAAGATATTCGTTGCTAAGAATGGATCCTTTCTAGAGAAGGAGTTTCTCTCGAAAGAAGTGAGTGGGAGGAAAGTAAAACTTGATGAGGTAATTGTACCTTCTCCCTTATTGGAAAGTAGTTCATCGCAGAAACCAGTTTCTGTGACGCCTATACCAATTAGTGAGGAAGTTAATGATGATGATCATGGAACTTCAGATCAAGTTATTACCGAACCTCGTAGGCTAACCAGAGTGAGATCCGCACCAGAGTGGTACGGTAATCCTGTTCTGGAGGTCATGTTACTTGACCATGACGAACCTACGAACTATGAGGAAGCGATGGTGAGCCCAGATTCCGCAAAATGGCTTGAGGCCATGAAATCTGAGATGAGATCCATGTATGAGAACAAAGTATGGACTTTGGTTGACTTGCCGGATGATCGGAAAACCATAGAAAATAAATGGATCTTCAAGAGGAAGACGGACGCTGATAGTAGTGTTACTATCTACAAAGCTAGACTTGTCGAAAAAAGGTTTTTGACAAAGTTCAAGGTGTTGACTACGATGAGATTTTCTCACTCGCACCGATGCTTAAGTCTGTCCGAATCATGTTAGCAATTGCCGCATTTTATGAAATCTGGCAAATGGATAAACAAAACTGCATTCCTTAATGGATTTATTAAAAGAGTTGTATATGATGTAGCCAGAAGGTTTTTGTCAATCCTAAAGGTGCTAAGAAAATATGCAAGCTCCAGCGATCCATCTATGGACTGGTGCAAGCATCTCGGAGTTGGAATATACGCTTTGATAAGTTGATCAAAGGATATAGTTTTATACAGACTTGCGGTGAAGCCTGTATTTACAAGAATGTGAGTGGGAGCACTACAACATTTCTGATAAGTATATGTGAATGACATATTGTTGATCGGAAATAATGTAGCATTATTCTGCAAAGCATAAAGGAGTGTTTGAAAGGAGTTTTTTAAAGAAAGACCTCGGTGAAGCTGCTTACATATTGCGCATCAAGATCTATAGAGATAGATCAATACGCTTGATAAGTTTTTCAATGAGTACATACCTTGACAAGATTTTGAAGTAGTTCAAACTGGAACAGTCAAAGAAAGAGTTCTTGCCTGTGTTACAAGGTGTGAAATTGAGTAAGACTCAAATCCCGACCACGGCAGAAGATAGAAAGAGAATGAAAATCATTCCCTATGCCTTGGCCATAGGTTCTATGAAGTATGACATGCTATGTACCAGATCTATTGTATACCCTGCACTAATTTTGGCAAGGGAGTACAATAGTGATCTAGGACTAGATCACTGGATAACGGTCAAAATTATCCTTAGTGGAATAAGGATATGTTTCTCGATTATGGAGGTGACAAAAAGGGTTCGTCGTAAAGGGTTATGTCGATGCAAATTTTGACACTTATCCAGATGACTCTAAGTCTCAATCTGGATAAATATTGAAAGTGGGAGCAATTAGCTAGAGTAGCTCCGTGCAGAGCATTGTAGACATAGAAATTTGCAAAATACTTACGGATCTGAATGTGACAGACCCGTTGACTAAAATTATCTCACAAGCAAAACATGATCACACCTTAGTACTCTTTGGGTGTTAATCACATAGCGATGTGAACTAGATTATTGACTCTAGTAAACCCTTTGGGTGTTGGTCACATGCCAATGTGAACAATGGGTGTTAATCACATGGTGATATGAACTATTGATGTTAAATCACATGGCGATGTGATCTAGATTATTGACTCTAGTGCAAGTGGGAGACTGAAGGAAATATGCCCTAGAGGCAATAATAAAGTTATTATTTATTTCCTTATATCATGATAAATGTTTATTATTCATGCTAGAATTGTATTAACGGAAACATAATACTTGTGTGAATACATAGACAAACAGAGTGTCACTAGTATGCCTCTACTTGACTAGCTCATTGATCAAAGATGGTTATGTTTCCTAGCCATAGATATGAGTTGTCATTTGATTAATGGCATCACATCATTAGGAGAATGATGTGATTGACTTGACCCATTCCATTAGCTTAGCACTCGATCGTTTAGTATGTTGCTACTGCTTTCTTCATGACTTATACATGTTCCTATGACTATGAGATTATGCAACTCCGTTTACCGGAGGAACACTTTGTGTGCTACCAAACGTCACAACGTAACTGGGTGATTATAAAGGTGCTTTACAGGTGTCTCCAAAGGTACTTGTTGGGTTGGCGTATTTCGAGATTAGGATTTGTCACTCCGATTGTCGGAGATGTATCTCTGGGCCCTTTCGGTAATGCACATCACTATAAGCCTTGCAAGCATTGCAACTAATGAGCTAGTTGCGGGATGATGTATTACGGAACGAGTAAAGAGACTTGCCGGTAACGGGATTGAACTAGGTATTGAGATACCGACGATCGAATCTCGGGCAAGTAACATACCGATGACAAAGGGAACAACGTATGTTGTTATGCGGTCTGACCGATAAAGATCTTCGTAGAATATGTGGGAGCCAATATGAGCATCCAGGTTCCGGTATTGGTTATCGACCGGAGACATGTCTCGGTCATGTCTACATAGTTCTCGAACCCGTAGGGTCCGCACGCTTAACGTTTCGATGACAGTTATATTATGAGTTTATATGTTTTGATGTACCAAAGGTCGTTCAGAGTCCCGGATGTGATCACGGACATGACGAGGAGTCTCGAAATGGTCGAGACATGAAGATTGATATATTGGAAGCCTATGTTTGGATATCGAAAGTGTTCCGGGTGAAATCGGGATTTTACCGGAGTACCGGGAGGTTACCGGAACCCCCCGGCAACATAATGGCCTTAGTGGGCCTAGGTGGAAGAGAGGAGAGGTGGCTAGGGCTGGGCCGCGCGCTCCTCCCCCTAGTTCGAATAGGACAAGGAGAAGGGGGTGGCGCCCCCTTCCTTCTTCTCCCTCTCCTCTTTCCCCCCTCGCAAGTCCTAATCCAACTAGGAAAAGGGGGGAGTCCTACTCCCGGTGGGAGTAGGACTCCTCCTGGCGCGCCCCAAGGCTAGCCGCACCTCCCCCCTTTGATCCTTTATATACGGGGGCAGGGGGCACCCCATAGAGACAACAATTGATCGTTTGATCTTTTAGCCGTGTGCGGTGCCCCCCTCCACCATAGTCCACCTCGATAATACTGTAGCGGTGCTTAGGCGAAGCCCTGCATCGGTAGAACATCATCATCGTCACCACGCCGTCGTGCTGACGAAACTCTCCCTCAACACTTGGCTGGATCGGAGTTCGAGGGACGTCATCGGGCTGAACGTGTGCTGAACTCGGAGGTGCCGTGCGTTCGGTACATGACCGGGCGGATCGTGAAGACGTACGACTACATCAACCGCGTTGTGTTAACGCTTCCGCTTTCGGTCTACGAGGGTACATGGACAACACTCTCCTTTCTCGTTGCTATGCATCACCATGATCTTGCGTGTGCGTAGGAAATTTTTTTAAATTACTACGTTCCCCAACAGCTCCCGCTCACTTTCTTGTAAATACAGGCTTCTCCAAAAGTCTGTACAAAACCATATGCTTTGATCACACTCTCAAAGTATATATTCCAACTCCGAGAGGCTTGCACCAGTACATAAATGGATCGTTGGAGCTTGCACACTTTGTTAGCACCTTTTGGATCGACAAAACCTTCTGGTTGCATCATATACAACTCTTCTTTAAGATATCCATTAAGGAATGCAGTTTCGACATCCATTTGCCAAATTTCATAATCATAAAAGGCGGCAATTGTTAAGATGATTCAGACGGACTTAAGCATCGGTACGGATGAGAAGGTCTCATCGTAGTCAACTCCTTGAACTTGTCGAAAACCTTTCGCAATAAGTCGAGCTTTGTAGAGAGTAACATTACCGTCAGCGTCAGTCTTCTTCTTGAAGATCCATTTATTCTCTACGGCTTGCCGATCATCGGGCAAGTCAACCAAAGTCCATACTTTGTTCACATACATGGATCCCATCTCAGATCTCATGGCCTCAAGCCAGTTTGCGGAATCTGGACTCATCATCGCTTCCTCATAGTTTGTAGGTTTGTCATTGTCAAGTAACATGACCTCCAGAACAGGATTACCGTACCACTCTGGTGCGGATCTTACTCTGGTTGACCTACGAGGTTCGGTAGTAACTTGATCAGAAGTTTCATGATCATCATCATTAGCTTCCTCACTTACTGGTGTAGGAATCACTGGAACTGATTTCTATGATGAACTACTTTCCAATATGGGAGCAGGTACAGTTACCACATCAAGTTCTACTTTCCTCCCACTCACTTCTTTCGAGAGAAACTCCTTCTCTAGAAAGGATCCTTTCTTAGCAACGAATATCTTGCCTTCGGATCTTGATAGAAGGTGTACCAAACAGTCTCTTTTGGGCATCCTATGAAGACACATTTCTTCGATTTGGGTTTGAGCTTATCAGGTTGAAGCTTTTTCACATAAGCATCACAGCCCCAAACTTTAAGAAACGACAGCTTGGGTTTCTTGCCAAACCACAGTTCATAAGGTGTCATCTCAACGGATTTAGATGGTGCCCTATTTAACGTGAATGCAGCCGTCTCTAAAGCATAACCCCAAAACTATAGCGGTAAATCAGTAAAAGACATCATAGATCGCACCATATCTAGTAAAGTACGATTACGACGTTCGAACACACCATTACGCTATGGTGTTCCAGGTGGCGTGAGTTGCGAAACTATTCCGCATTGTTTCAAATGAAGACCAAACTCGTAACTCAAATATTCTCCTCCACGATCAGATCGTAGAAACTTTATTTTCTTATAACGATGATTTTCCAGTTCACTCCGAAATTTCTTTGAAATTTTCAAATGTTTCAGACTTATGTTTCATCAAGTAGATATACCCATATCTGCTCAAATCATCTGTGAAGGTAAGAAAATAACGATACCCGCCGCGAGCATCAACACTCATTGGACCGCATACCTCAGTATGTATTATTTCCAACAAGTCTGTTGCTCGCTCAATTGTTCCGGAGAACGGAGTCTTAGTCATCTTGCCCATGAGGCGTGGTTCGCAAGCATCAAGTGATTCATAATCAAGTGATTCCAAGAGCCCATCAGCATGGAGTTTCTTCATGCACTTTACACCAATATGACCTAAACGGCAGTGCCACAAATAAGTTGCACTATCATTATTAAACTTATATCTTTTGGCTTCAATACTATGAACATGTGTATCACTACTATCAAGATTTAGTAAAAATAGACCACTCATCAAGGGTGCATGACCATAAAAGATATTACTCATATAAATAGAACAACCATTATTCTCTGATTTACTGAATAACCGTCTCGCATCAAACAGGATCCAGATATAATGTTCATGCTCAACGCTGGCACCAAATAACAATTATTTAGGTCTAAAACTAATCCCGAAGGTAGATGTAGAGGTAGTGTGCCGACGGTGATCACATCGACTTTGGAACCATTTCCCACACGCATCGTCACCTCGTCCTTAGCCAATCTTCGCTTAATCCGTAGCCCCTGTTTCGAGTTGCAAATATTAGCAACAGAACTAGTATCAAATACCCAGGCGCTACTGCGAGCATTAGTAAGGTACACATCAATAACATGTATATCAAATATACCTTTCACTTTGCCATCCTTCTTCTCCGCCAAATACTTGGGGCAGTTCCGATTTCAGTGACCAGTCCCTTTGCAATAGAAGCACTCAGTCTCAGGCTTAGGTCCAGACTTGGGCTTCTTCACTTGAGCAGCAACTTGCTTGTTGTTCTTCTTGAAGTTCCCCTTCTTCCCTTTACCCTTTTTCTTGAAACTGGTGGTCTTGTTGACCATCAACAATTGATGCTCCTTCTTGATTTCTACCTCTGCAGCCTTTAGCATTGCGAAGAGCTCGGAAATTGTCCTATCCATCCCTTGCATATTATAGTTCATCACGAAGCTCTTGTAGCTTGGTGGCAGTGATTGAAGAACTCTGTCAATGACACTATCATCGGGAAGATTAACTCCCAGATGAGTCGAGTGGTTGTGGTACCCAGATATTCTGAGTATATGTTCACTGACGGAACCATTCTCCTCCATCTTGCAGCTTTAGAACTTATTGGAGACTTCATATCTCTCAATCCGGGAATTTGCTTTAAATATTAACTTCAACTCCCGGAACATCTCGTATGCTCCATGACGTTCAAAACGTCATTGAAGTCCCGATTCTAAGCCGTAAAGTGTGGCACACTGAACTATCGAGTAGTCATCAGCTTTGCTCTGCCAGATGTTCATAACATCTCGCGTTGCTCCTGCAGTGGGTTTGGTACCTAGCGGTGCTTCCAGTACATAATTCTTCTGTACATCAATGAGGATAATGCTCA
Source organism: Aegilops tauschii subsp. strangulata (assembly GCF_002575655.3). Classification (NCBI taxonomy): domain Eukaryota; kingdom Viridiplantae; phylum Streptophyta; class Magnoliopsida; order Poales; family Poaceae; genus Aegilops; species Aegilops tauschii. The sequence continues at coordinate 139,157,021 of NC_053035.3, read as the reverse complement.
AGTTACAGACTCAGTCCGTGTGATTGCTACCATCATCTTTCAACTTAGCTTTCTTTAGGAACGCATTAAAATTCAACGGAAAAATAGCACGGGCCATTTATCTACAACAACATACACATGCAAAATACTATCAGGTACTAAGTTCATGATAAATAAAAGTTCAATTAATCATATTACTTAAGAACTCCCACTTAGATAGACGTCCCTCTAATCATCTAAGTGATCACGTGATCCATATCAACTAAACCATGTCCGATCATCACGTGAGATGGAGTAGTTTTCAACGGTGAACATCACTATATTTATCATATCTACTATATGATTCACGCTCGACCTTTCGGTCTCAGTGTTCCCAGGCCATATCTGCATATGCTAGGCTCGTCAAGTTTAACCCGAGTATTATGCATGTGCAAAACTGGCTTGCACCCATTGTATATGAACATAGAGCTTATCACACCCGATCATCACATGGTGTCTCGGCACGACGAACTGTCACAACAGTGCATACTCAGGGAGAACACTTATACCTTGAAATTTAGTGAGAGATCATCTTATAATGCTACCGCCGATCTAAGCAAAATAAGATGCATAAAGGATAAACATGACATGCAATCAATATAAGTGATATGATATGGCCATCATCATCTTGTGTCTTTGAACTCCATCTCCAAAGCACCGTTATGATCACCATTGTCACCGGCGCGACACCTTGATCTCCATCGTAGCATCGTTGTCGTCCCGCCAACTATTGATTCTACGACTATCGCTATCGCTTAGTGAGAAAGTAAAAACAATCACAGGGCGATTGCATTGCATACAATAAAGCGACAACCATATGGCTCCTGCCAGTTGTCGATAACTCTGTTACAAAACATGATCATCTCATACAATAAAATTTAGCATCATGTCTTGACCATATCACATCACAACATGCCCTGCAAAAACAAGTTAGACGTCCTCTAGTTTGTTGTTGCAAGTTTTACGTGGCTGCTACGGGCTTAGCAAGAACCTTTCTTACCTACGCATCGAAACCACAACGATTTTTTGTCAAGTTTCTTGTTTTAACCTTCAACAAGGCCAGACGTAGTCACACTCGATTCAACTAAAGTTGGAGAAACATACACCCACTAGCCACCTGTGTGCGAAGCATGTCGGTAGAACCAGTCTCGCGTAAGCGTACGCGTAATGTCGGTCTGAGCCGCTTCATCCAACAATACCGCCGAATCAAAGTATGACATGCTGGTAAGGAGTATGACTATTATCGCCCACAACTCTTTGTGTTCTACTCGTGCGTATAACATCTACGCATAGACCTGGCTCAGATGCCACTGTTGGGGAACGCAGTAATTTCAAAATAATTCCTATGCACACGCAAGATCCATCTAGGTGATGCATAGCAACAAGAGGGGAGAGTGTTGTCCACGTACCCTTTATACCGAAAGCGGAAGCGTTATGACAACACGGTTGATGTAGTCGTACGTCTTCAAGATCTGACTGATCCTAGTACCGAAGATATGACACCTCCGTGATCTGCACACGTTCAGCTCGGTGACGCCTCGTGAACTCTAGATCCAGCTGAGTTCGACAGAGAGTTTCGTCAGCACGACGGCGTGGTGACGGTGATGATGAAGCTACCGACACAGGGGTTCGCCTAAGCAGCGCAACGATATGACCGAGGTGGAAATCTGTGGAGGGGGGCACCGGACACAGCTAAATAATCAACTTGTGTGTCTATGGGGTGCCCCCCTCCCTCGTATATAAAGGAGTGGAGGAGGGGGAGGGCCAGCCCTCTCATGGCGCGCCCAATGGGGGAGTCCTACTCCGGTGGGAATAGGATTCCCCCTTCCCTAGTTGGAGTAGGAGAGCAAGGAAGGACGACAGAGGGAGAAGGAAAGGGGACCCGCCCCCCCCCCCCCACTCCTATTCGGATTGGGCTTGGGGGGTGCCCCCACCTTGGCCGCCTCCTCCTCTCTCCCACAAAGGCCCAATAAGGCCCATAGACTCCCCGGGGGGTTCCGGTAACCCCCCCGTACTCCGGTAAATGCCCGAACTCACCCGGAACCATTCCGATGTCCAAACATAGCATTCCAATATATCGATCTTTATGTCTCGACCATTTTGAGACTCCTCGTCATGTCCGTGATCACATCCGGGAGTCCAAACAATTTTCGGTAGAAAACACATAATCTCATAATATCGATCGTCATCGAACGTTAAGTGTGCAGACCCTACGGGTTCAAGAACTATGTAGACATGACCGAGACTCATCTCCGGTCAATAACCAATAGCGGAACCTGGATGCTCATATTGGTTCCTACGTATTCTACGAAGATCTTTATCGGTCAAACCGCATAACAACATACGTTGTTCCCTTTGTCATCGGTATGTTACTTCCCCGAGATTCGATCGTCGGTATCTCAATACCTAGTTCAATCTCGTTACCGGCAAGTCTCTTTACTGGTTCCGTAATGCATCATCCCGTAACTAACTCATTAGTCACATTGTTTGCAAGGCTTATAGTGATGTGCATTACCGAGAAGGCCCAAAGATACCTCTCCGACAATCGGAGTGACAAATCCTAATCTCGATCTATGCCAACTCAACAAACACCATCGGAGACACCTGTAAAGCATCTTTATAATCAACCACTTACGTTGTGACATTTGATAGCACACTAAGTGTTCCTCCGGTATTCGGGAGTTGCATAATCTCATAGTCATAGGAACATGTATAAGTTATGAAGAAAGCAATAGCAACAAACTAAACGATCATCGTGCTAAGCTAACAGATGGGTCAAGTCAATCACATCATTGTCTAATTATGTGATCCCGTTTATCAAATGACAACTCTTGTCCATGGTTAGGAAACTTAACCATCTTTGATCAACGAGCTAGTCAAGTAGAGGCATATTAGTGACACTCTGTTTGTCTATGTATTCACACATGTACTAAGTCTCCGGTTAATACATTTCTAGCATGAATAACAAACATTTATCATGATATAAGTAAATATAAATAACAACTTTATTATTGCCTCTAGGGCATATTTCCTTCAATTTTTTGTCCAGACTTGTTCATCAAGCAAAACATACAGTAGAGTGGAGATAGCATTAGCTGCAAGAGAGTGGAGAGAGCACTAGGTATAGTAATACATTGCGATTTTGAAACAAGCTCGGGAAGCTTGACTGGGAGTGGAGAGATCCAGAGCACAAAATGTTTTAGGTGAGAAGGAGAGGAGTTCCATGTGCACAAAGAGGGCGACGGGCCAATGATTCACATGACGACCGCGACCTGCTGCCACACAAGGCCAGGAACCACCACAAACAGGGCCCTGCATATAATAACTAAAACAGATGCATTATTATAAAATTCACAAAATGTGCTTCTATTTTTGTTTAACAAACTGCTGATTTTTTTATACCGAATTGCTTCTAAAGTGTGCACACATATAGTTGAATTATTTCCCATCAGCTAACTGATTTCACTATTTATATTGAATTGCGACAAATCTTTTTTTGCTAGCAAAAATAGAACTGAAAAAGACTACAAAGGTGTACGCATATATAGCAAATCCTATGAAACACATTTTGTTTTGCTTCATGCAGAGTAGAAGGAAGTGAGATCGAGAGAAAAAACGGGAGGTTGGCGGTGCTGACCATCGGCGGAAGAATTGCACGCTGAGCTGAGGAGCAGAATCAGAGGAGCAGTGGAGAGTTGGGTCCCGAGGCGGCGGCGGCACGCACGAAGCAAGAACCGACGGTAGTGGTTCCTTGGAGATGGGAGCGTCAGTTCGGTGGCAGCTGAATGGAGGTCGGGAGGTGGGCGGCGGAGCTCGAGCAGGTTGACACAGTCGCACGATGGATGAACGGGAAGTCCCGGTGGCGCACCAGGGGGAGGGGGAGGTCGCGGTGGCAAGCTGGAGGAAGGAGGTCGCCGGCGAGGCGAAAGGAGGAGGCTGGTTGGGCGGGGGAGGACCACGACAGACGCGGCGGGGTCGTGGAGGACGGCGCCGGTAGCACGTGGGTAGGGAGAGGCGGGCAGGCGAAGCCGGCAGCATGTTGGTAGGGAGGGGCGGGCGGCCGACAGTGGTGGCGCACGGGTAGGGAGTGGCGGGAGGTCGGCGCACGTGGATAGGGAGGGGCGGCCGACCGGCGCCGGCGGCGCGCGGGTAGGGGATGGGTTAGCTGGGCGGCGAGCGTCGGCGGGGATGGAGGGGCGGCATGCGTCGGCGGGGATGGGGTGGCTGGGCGGCGCGCCCAGTTGTTCATGCCGGTTAGGCCTTCGGGGAGAAAGATCGGGCCTATATAGGGCGCGATAGTAATAGAATAATATTCTGTTACTAGTAACAGAATAGTCCAGTCCTATATATGTGTGTGTGTGTGTCCCATGCTAGACCAAATAAAGTTTGAGCGCATGCGTGGGACGACCCCCCCCCCCCCCCGCAGCCGCCTTGAAATTGGGAAACTCACATCGTACGTATTGAACCAGGCTTGGAGTCGGGTACAGTGTTCGGTTTGTAATGTAGTTGGTGGCCCATCAAAGTTGAGCATTTGGGATTTAAACACATCACACACCACCGTACCCATACATATTTTCGGGCCGCATGCAGTGTATATAGGGTCTTCTGATCGACCACATCTCCCTTGTGCAGTTTTTTGTGACGACACGCATATCTGTGGTCTCCCTAAGTGTATATATAGCATCCCTTTGACCGATAATGAGGGGTGTTATGTGTTGGGCATGAATGGATTCCTCCTAGTTCGTGTTAGGGCCGGTCACCGTCACATGTCGCTCAACCAAAGCTTGAGCTCATGCGTTGTCAAGATTCCCTCCCACATGCTCGGATTGCTGGGTTCGACCTACATCAAACCCTGTGTATCTCGTCCTTAACTATCTTGCCTTCATGGTTGTTGTCTGTATCGAGAGGTAGGCACCACATCTAAATTGTACATTATTCTATATTGAAAACACACATCACCCCTTCCCAACGTACATCATTTTGGGCCGCATGCAAGAGGTGCTGCTTTTGTGGTCCCTCTCGTGTGATTTTTATGATGGTTCAATCTATTGGCTCAAGCGGTTTATCGACAACAACAACTGTCATTTGACCAAATGATAGATTCATTGGTCCGTCTTATGGTAGTTCATGGCGACATGCATGTATGACCAAAGTATCGATCATTACGTGCATCCGCCCCGCTGACACGAAGTGGGAGGTGGTGGGCCATGCATCCTAACTAGGTACGATATTATGCCATTATATATATATATCCTAGCTAGGTGGTTGTTAGCGTGCTTTCGGGTTTGCGAGGCAGGTGCCACCAAAGTTATGCTTTGTGTATTTAAAGTTTTAAACATCCCCAATATTCATACATATATTTGGCCACTTCCAGGTGGTTCTTGACTTCTGGCCCCTCTCATCGATCTTCAACGACACACCCAACCGTGGGCCCGCGCGGTCAAAGTTGTGCATTGTAATTTTGAACATCACAGACCACCCTTTTCACTCATATATATTTGGGCCACATGCTGGTGTGGCTGTCTTTTGACCCTCTCTAACGTTATTTTTTGCCGCAAAGACTCTGTTGACGCTCAACGGACATGGGGTATAATATCTTAACCGTGTGCGATACAAGTGCGATGTGAATCACCACGCCTGCGCAAGCACGAGCAAATTAAGGTGGAGGTACTCGCTCAACCATGCACGATGCAAGTGCGCTGAAACCACCACGACCGCGCAAGCGCGAGCAAATTAAGGTGGAGGTACTGGCTCAACCATGTGTGATGCAAGTGCGCTGAAATCACCACGACCGCGCAAGCGCTAGCAAATTAAGGTGGAGGTACTGGCTCAACCGTGTGCGATGCAAGTGCGCTGAAATCACCATGACCGCGCAAGCGCGAGCAAAGGGTGGAGTTACTGGCTTAACCGTGTGCGGTGCAAGTGCGCTGTAAAACCACCACCTATGCAAGCTAAAGGCGGGTAAGTTTATTTGGAAATTAGGACGAACTGTTTGCGATAGACCAGCTAGCTAGAAATATAAAAAACAAACTACCCGCCTTGAGCGTTGCAAAAATTGGCGGATCCGCGCCACTTTTCCTTATTATCATACACGCATATTGTTATTGGACCGTGCGCGATCTTGGGCACTCCCGCCCCGCATCAATTCCTTTACCCAAATTTTAGTAGCCGCCGTACTTCAACCGTTGCCCACACTCCTCCAGCACTGACCTTGTAGTAAAATTGCAGTAGCCGAGGCATTTGAACCATCGCCCTCCCTCGTCCACCACCATCTCCACCCACCATTACTAAAATTTTCAGTAGCCACGGCGTATCCTCAAACACCACCCCCCTCCACAGTCCCCACCCCCCTCCCCCCTCGAACCCTAGCTCGCGGCCGCCGCCGGCGCCGCCGCCAACCCCTGCCAGTCTGCCCGTTCCTCCTAGCTTAGATAATAAAGTTTAGGTTACCCAACGATTCCCATACCATCGCCCCACTCCCCAGATTTTTTAGATGAGGCCTGCAGTGTCCCTCCCCGCCAGATCCACATCCCCTGCTCCAGAATGTCATAGCCTAAGCTCGACCATGTATCCCGGGGAGCCCGACGAGCGTTCGGCCAAGAAGAGGTTTATCATGGCCTTTCCGGCGGACATTGACGAGGTGGCCGCCATTCGCCCCAACCTGTCGATCCCGGAGCAACACGTCGCTGCGGAAGCCGGCGAAGACGTTGACTACGTTGCCATGCCGAAGGCTTCATGTCAGCGGGCTAGCGTATTATTGTATCTCGGGAAAGCTGGCTACGACATCAAGCTCGTCCACACCGACGGCTTCACGCGGGCCATGTCACAGGTTAAGTGGTCCATCCCCAACCCCTCTAGTTCAACACCTTAATCTCTTCAACGGCCCTGCCGCCGATCTCCTCCGCCAAGCGATCAAGGATTTGTGAACTTTATATGCCATCGAGCCCATTTTGTCATTTCTAAAGGACACGTTCTACGGCGGCGGCTTGGGATCCTCAATTGCCAAGTCAGATCTCATCGACCACAACCATGACCACGAGGAGGGCACCCACGAAGGTTCTTCCAAGGTCAAACAGCCCATCTGTGACATCAGAGAGCGCACCATGGGTCTGTGATACGCCTCCGTCGTATCTATAATTTTTGATTGTTCCATGCCAATATTATACAACTTTCATATATTTTTGGCAACTTTTTATACCATTTTTCGGACTAACATATTGATCCAGTGCCCAGTGCCAGTTCCTGTTTGTTGCATGTTTTTTGTTTCGCAAAAAATCCATATCAAACGGAGTCCAAATGGGATAAAAACTCACGAAGATTATTTTTGGAGTATATGTGAATTTTGGGAAGTGGAATCAACGCGAGACGATGCCTGAGGGGCCCACGAGGGTGAGGGGCGTGCCCCAGGGGGTCAGGCGTGCCCTGGGCCCTCATGGCCACTCCTTAAGGCGGTTGGTGCCCTTCTTTCACCGCAAGAAAGCCAATATCCGGATAAAAATCGTGTCCAAATTTCAACCCAATCGGAGTTACGGATCTCTGGGAATATAAGAAACGGTGAAAGGGCAGAATGTGGAAACGCAGAAACAGAGAGAGACAGAGAGACAGATCCAATCTCGGAGGGGCTCACTACAAAAAAATACACTTCCGTGATGATACGTGTTTGTCACAGTAGGTCACGTTTTCTGTCATGCATGTACATCCATGACAAATTTAGGACAGAATCAAGATAGTCATACCTATGCTGTCGTAGAAGTGTTCCATGACATTACCAAAATTATCATCACGGAAGTGTCCACTTCCATGATGATAAATCACGCGTCACAGAAGTGCTTTCGTCAAGGGTGACTGACACATGGCAGCCACCGTAACGGAACACCGTTAAGCTATCGGGTCCGGTTTTGGATCCGATAACCCGTTAACAGCCCGGACCAATGGGGACTTTCCACGTGTAAAATCATCATTGGCCGGAGGAAACACGTGTTGCCTCACCGTTGGGATAGATGTCATCCACTCATTAGACAGGAGGCGCCTATGATAGGTCGATACGTGGCATGGCCCAACAGTGGCCCATTCGGGTGAAAAAGGCCGGCCCAGTAAAAAATAGCAGGCCGAGCCATATAAGGCATATTTGTGTCAGGTCCATTTAAGCCCACGGCCCATACGAGATGTGCCAATTCAGCCCGTCAACGGCCCGTTAAAGATTTGACACCATTGCAGCCCATCGTCAGTTCGAGCCCGTCAACAGCCCGCTATATATTTGTGCTAAATATCGGCCCGATGAGATTTCGGCCTGTTAAAGGCCCATTCAGTGGATGGGCCAATTTTCACGATGTACATCTTTTGGCCTTTTAGCGACCCATTTAAATATTGGGCTAATTTCCGGCCCGGTGTGTTTTTCAGCCTGTTGACGGCCCATAAATCAGTTGGGCCATTTGTAGTCGGACCTGAGTTTCGGCCTTTTAGCGACCCATTTAAGTGTTGGGCCAATTTCCGGCCCGGTGTGTCTTTCAGCCTGGTGACGGCCCATATATCTGTTGGGCCATTTGTAGTCGGACCTGAGTTTTGGCCTTTTAGCGACCCATTTAAGTGTTGGGCCAATTCCTGGCCCTGTGTGCCTTTCAGCCTGTTAACGGACCATAAATGAGTTGGGCCATTTGTAGTCAGACCTGAGTTTTGGCCTTTTGACGGCCCATGCCCTTCATGGTCCAATACCAGCCCGGTTTCTCTTTCGGCCTGCTAAAGGCCCACAACAAAGTTGGGCCATTTACAATACGACCTAACTTTCGGCCTCTTAGCGGCCCATGCTCTTCATGGTCCAGTACAAGCCCGCTGTCTCTTTCGGCCTGCTAAAGGCCCACAGTATAGTTGGGCCATATGTAGCCCGAACTTAGTAATGGCCTGTTAACGGCCCGTGAAATCAATTGGGCCCACATGTGCCCGCTTTGATGTCAGCCTGTTAACGACCCTGGAGTTAAGAGGGCCGACCATTAACTTTCGGCCTGGTAACGGCCCATTAACTTAATGGGCCCACTAAAGTTTGTACATGTATTTAGGCCAAATTAGATAATTTGAGCCCATTACAACGAGCAATTATGCACAGGACCAAAACCGATCAAGCAAAGGTACGGCATATAGGGAAAAATGTTGCACATCTAGCATATGTTATAGGAAATTACATCCACTGGGCAATCAAAGATTGATGCCAGTGCAAATAAATGAACAGAACCTAACGATCTACAACGTCACAATCTGCAACCTCAGCACGGATGACGCCCATAAGCATGTGGGCAAGTTCTTGCTGCTTTGCTACACTGTCTCTAGAAACATTGATCAGTTGTTGTGTCACACGACTCTTCACCTCTGATTCCTCCACCATTTCCATCATTCCTTCAACCATTAATTGGTTCACAAACATACATTTTTTTCGTTGCATTCGAGACAAAGGATACTGAACAGATTCAGATGGCGATTTTGGCAGACTTGTATTATTGATAGTGGAGAGTGTCTCGACCACTGCATCATAACATAAATTAGGAGGGGAACCAAACAGATTAATCATGAGTTATTGGCATATTACCTGGCCTAGATTTATTGGAAAGAAACAATGGGGTTGCCTTGCTGTTTTCAGAGTTTGTCTTCTTATCTTCAGCAGCCTGCACCAAATTAAGACACTAGCATTGCTATCATTGGCCAAGTCAGATAATAGGAAAGCAACATTGGCACAACAAACGTTTGGGCAACTAGCCAACACCAAATTAACACAATATGGCACAGCTATCATTAGCTAGGCAAGGTAATACGAAAGCAACATTGACACAATGAATGAATGGGCAACCAGAGCAGCACTACAATTCAGTAATGTGCATGATATGAGATAGTACACACATGCAGCTCAGTATGCAAAACTACCAGGCAGTTTTCTTTACAAAAATCAACATTGGCGCCTTTAACATTTTGCTACAACTAATTTTAGATCAGACAAAGGGTGGATTCACGCCGATTAACAAAATACATGCTGATGTAAAAAAAATAGTGATATACAACAGGTACTTACATCAGCATTCGAGCACAGAGAATTCCCGCAAGATATTTTCCTCGAATACAATCCCAATGAAGGAAATCTTCTATCATTTAACCTTATTTTCTAAAAGAGAGATGGGTAAGAAACATGTAGAAAATATTATTAGAATGCTATAAAATTTCATGATGCGAGGGCACGCACACGCTTCTTAGAATGGAGTTGACATTCTTTTGCTGGACTGGAGCGGACTAGTTCTATGGCCACTGGAATCTGCTGGAGCAGTATCTATGAAAAATGGAGTTGGTTTATTATCTCCTGGCGTTTGGATCTTTTGCAAAGACCTGGTTTGTAACCCTTCAGATTCTAACATAGCCGTCTTCCCCTTGCATGCCTTATATAGAAGAATGGTGCTTCAATTATAAAACATGCTACAGCAGAGATGGAATAGGTACTGAAGAATAGAAAGGCATGTCATATTGACATGTATTCCCTCCATCCGGAAATAAATGGATGGGTCTAGGCATATTTCAGTTCTAGATACATCCAGTTTTATCCATTTCTGCGACACGTAATCCGGGCGGAGGGAGTATGATGTAAGAGCTAGGGATACGGCAGGACAACACAGTAAAAAAACACTAAAAACCCACTGCAGAACCAAAGTAATCAAACCCACTGATATGAGATAGTACACTCATGCAGCTCAGGATGCAAAACTACCAGGCAGTTTTCCTTACAAAAATCAACATTGTGGCCTTCAATCATACATTTTGCTACAACTAAATTTAGATCAGATAAAGGTTGGATTCACGCCGATTAACAAAATACATGCTGATGTAAAAATATAGTGATATACAATAGGTACTTACATCTGCATTGGAGTACAGAGAATTCCTGCAAGAATCTTTCCTCACATACGATACCAGTGTAGAAATTCTTCTATCTGTTAAGCTTATCTTCTAAAAGAGAGATGGGTAAGAAACATGTAGAAAATATGATCAGCATGCTATAAAATTTCATGATGCAAGGATACGCACACGCTTCTTAGAATGGAGTTGACATATTTTTGCTGGACTGGAGCGGACTAGTTCTTTGGCCACTGGAATCTGCTTATTATCAGTAGGAGTTGGGTTTCTCTGTGCTGGAGCAGTATCTATAAAAACTGGAGTTGGTTTATTATCTCCTGGCGTTTGGATCTTTTGCAAAGACCTGGTTTGTAACCCTTCAGATTCTAACATAGTCGTCTTCCCCTTGCATGCCTTGTATAGAAGAATGGTGCTTCAATTATAAAACATGCTACAGCAGAGAGATGGAATAGGTACTGAAGAATAGAAAGGCATGACATATTGACATGTATTCCCTCCATCCGGAAAAAATGGATGGGTCTAGGCATATTTCAGTTCTAGATACATCCTTTTTTATCCATTTCGGCAACATGTAATCCGAACGGAGGGAGTATGGTGTAAGAGCTAGGGATACGACAGGACAACACAACAAAAAAACTAGTTGAATATAAAACTGTATGCTAGCGGAATATGTACAGAAAAAACTAAGGCAACATACACGTGTATGATTGGGAAACTAAGATGGCATTGCAACAGAGCACTAGAACAGCACTTCAATGTAAAAAAACATGGTATGGCAGACAGATGAAGTACATATTGATGAATAACAATGCATAAGATATTCAGAAGCATGATGTCCAAATTAAGCAGATGGCATTGCGATAGAGTAGAATGATAGTACTTGAATTTGAAAACATGTTATCATGAATGGAATAGTACTGAAAAACAGGAAGGCATGACATATTTACATGCATGATCAACATGCTAAGCACATGGCATTGCAACAGAGTAGATACACTCCATGACATTATATGCATGTTGTACCCATATCATGGGCCAAGTTAGAGCAAGGACCTTGTGGGGTGAAGAGGATTCAACATCTTTCTGCAAGTCTTCTGAAGAACTTCCTTTACATGTTCCGTCATATTGGGTATCATTGACATCAAGTTTATTGGCCTTTACATTGCTCAGTGAGGTTCTTGTGAATATATCAGTGTGTGCAATTATATCTGACATGCATGGAAGACAACTAGTAGTTAGATTTATGTAATGAGTGCCTGTAGGAGACGAGATAAATAGTAGGACTGGGGTTAACTAGCAGCAACAGGTCTCAAAAACTAAAGGGAGAACACAGATGAAAGCTACAAAATATGTATCGTTTGTACTCGAGATTAACTAGATGGCACACAAAAGTATTAGAGAACAACATAGGTAATACTAGAGTGGTATAATACTATAATCACCAGCCTGTGGGATAGCATTGGCTGATGATGATAACTATGGAACAGCATTACCTAAAGAACAAGTATCTTAGCTGAACTATGGAACAGCGTTAACTCCTGAACAAGACCCGTAAGAGATCACCATGAATATACAGTGAAATGTGATAATCTATTTTCCATGCTTAGATGAATAACAAAGCTAGAAATGTTGCACACAAGTAAGATGAGGGTACAACCTATCTGGCCGCCATTCATTGGAGTGAGCATCATGTGCTGACTTGTCGATGGCCCTGCAGTCGTTGTGGCTGTCCGTGTCGGGCACGCGCATTCGATGCAGGGAACTGTTGAGTGGGAACTATAGCTCCCTTCTGGTGTATGCTTCCCTTGTTGGAGCAGCTGCGGTGAGTCGGAAGACGGTGTGGCTGAAGATGCAGATAACTCATAATGTTAAGAACGACACATCTCTTTGATCTGAAGAAATACACTAAGAGATCAACAGCAAGGTACGAGAGTGGTCACACGTCTGTTGACTGGGACTAAATTTGGGTCACACGATTTTATTTTATCTTGGTACTGTCCGATCTACGCTGGATGGCTTGATGGCCGTCTTGTGCCTCCCGGCTGACACTGTTAGGAATCTTCCCCGAAGAGCCAGCGACCAACGGCAGAGCAGCTTGCCTCCATCGTCCGTGGCCCCGGCCAGAACCCCGCTCCCCGCCTCACCGCACTGCCGTGGTTGCGCCGCCCCCGGGCCAATCCACAAAGACTCCCCGTTATCCAGATCCGGCGGCGGCAGTACCTTGAACCCACACAACTCTAAGATAGCCATCTAAGCGCTGCTTCTGCGGCGAACTTGCGGCCCCGCACCCTTACGTTAGACACCAGCCAACTGACAGCCTAGGAGCTCTGCCGCCTCAAGGGGTGTGCTTCCCATTGGGAATCGATTGGCCCAGAATAAAAATTCAGACAACTGACGCCTAAATAAAGTGATTTGAGATGAGGGTGCGACCTATCTGGCGGCATAGTGCAGTAGGCGGGTCCAGCTGCCGAGTCGGTGAGGTCGGCGCTGTTGCGGTGGCCACCGGCGGCAGGGAAACCGCGATGTCGCGACGGTCGACGGCTATGGGGAAGCAGCGCCGGGACACTGGACGGATCCGAAGTTGGAGCCGCTCCGGCGCCGTGAACAACGGCGGGGGTGAATAGGCTCCGGTACGATTCATGCGGCCATCGTCGAGGCAGCTCCAGCAGCACGGAGTAAGAGGCACACGGCCCTAGTGCACGGCGGCAAATGGACAGCGTCTCCGGCATTAGGGAGGAGGGCGGCTGTGAAATTGGTGCGGTGGGGGCGCCATGGAGGAGGGGCTGAGGTTTCGCGGCTCAGGAGAAGGGAGCTTCTGGGGAGAAGTTGATTTGGCGCCCACGAGGTATAAATGGGTGGGGAATTGGGAGGGGCGTGGAACATTGTTTTACGGATGCATTTGTCTGAAATGTGAGGGGGAGCTACAGTTCTACCCCTGCCTTTAGGCTTCTCGGCTTGGGTCTGTGTACTGAGGGTCGGGGATAGTAGAGTAACTTTGCTTCTCCCCAAATAGTGGGCGGGAGCAATTTCGGGCGAGGAGGGCGTGTTTTGAAATATAGTGGGCGCGAGCGATTTCGGGTGAGGAGAGCGCGTTTTGAAATAGTGGGTGCAAGCTATTTCGGGCGAGGAGAGCGTGTTTTGCCGACCATGGTTTGTGAATTATTCGGCACATGTCATTTCGGCCGAGGAGAAGGCACGCTTGGATGAAGTTACGAACCTACCCTCGATGCATAACGGGCCAATTAATGCGTCTCCCACATAGGACGGTAATTTTGCGTCTCCCATTTATTTGCTCGGGTGAATTCCACCGAGCAGAGGATGTTTAACGGTTCGTTCAAAATTTGGGAGAACGAGCATCCACGTCTACCTTACCAAGTTGATTCGAATCGAATTTAGAAATATTAGCTTGCCACTTCTTTTTTTGATGGAGAGATGATGCTCGGGAGTAATGTGTTTTTACATGCTCGTTGCTAGAGATTTACTATATGACAAATAGTTGACCCACTCAAAAAAGGGAATCAAACCCAAAATGAAATATCTCGATTCAATGAAATAGCTCGTTCACCAGGTCAAAATAGTGAACTAAATCCAAAATTAAACACCTCAAGCGAATAGCATGTTGTACAGTATTATAGTACTCCATGAACATGTTGAAAGTCAAATTAATGAACTTGTTTGATATACGCATATATCCGTTCATGTATGGATTGCAGATAACATGTTCTCCAATTTAAATATTTGAATGCAAGTTTATATCGAAACATGGTTTACATCAGTCTTTGATGCATAAAACGTGACCTCCCCCTCTCCCGGACTCCTGCTCTCTCTCTCTCTCTCTCTCTCTCTCTCTTGCCGACAATCTTCAATTTTGTCGCACGCATCCAACACACAAACCTTGTTGGTCCTCTCTCTTTCTCTCCATCTCTCTCTCTCTTTGTGTGTGTGCGTGGGGGGGTCTTTCTAGTTCGCATGCATATATACTCCATCTATAGGTCTCTCTCGCACACTATGTATGATTCTCTAGTCCAAGCTAGATATCTTAGGTGCACTCATCGTACGCACACAAATTCCTTGGCTCGTTGCCCGTAACTCTCTCACGCACCACTCTATCGTCTCGGAGCTCTTCCCCCTCTCTCTCAAACTCTCCATCTACCTGGGTCACACATACACATGCATATCTCACTCGCACTCGATAGGCCCATCTAAAACTCTATCTCTCTCCCTCATTCTCTCTCCATCTCACACGCACACACACACACAATCTCATGCCTAGCTAGCCAAGTATGATGGTCTCTCACTCAATTGTAGGCACACACAGTCCCCCCTATATGTATATGACTAGCTAATCTTAGTCTCCATCACAAACATGTGCATGGTCTATCTCGATTTCTCTCGGGGCATCTTTCTATCGCGCACGCACCTCCCTCGATCTCCCACCCATATAGTCCCCTCACGATCTCGAGGGGGTCTCTCTATCACAAACACACCCTCTCGTCCTCCCCATGCGTCCATGTTCTCCATGTGTCCCTCTTGACCTTTGTTCCTTGTTGGCTAGACCTCTATTGGACATGTGCTATAGGGGTGTCTCTCTCCGTTGCAAACAATCACACACTAGCTATATTCGTGTATCTCCTCGCCTCGCTTTTCTATCTCGGAGATGCATGTGTGATATGTTCGCCTAAGAAACGAAAAAACACACTCTCTCTCTAATTTATCGTTTGTTGTCACTTTCTCTTTCACACACATACTCTTTTTGCACACTTACTCATTCTCCTTCACACGCACTTGATCCCTCTCGACTTAGGCACTCTCCTCGGTCCATAGCATATTGATTTATTGAAAAGTCAAACATCACAAAGTTTGACCATGTACGTGGAGAAAAACAATTACATCTGGAACGGCAAACATATACCATTAGATTCACCATGAGATGTAGTTTCGTATGATGTATCTTTGGTATTGAAGATATAAATAACATTTGTGTAAACCTGATCAAAGTTTCCAAAGTTTGACTTCTAAAAAAATTACATGCACTGCATTATTGAGCGGATGGAATATCTCTTTCCCCCTCTCAGCTATCTGACGCACCACTCAGCCTTATTGGGGCTCCTCAATCTCTCTCAAACTTTATATCTCCCTGGTTCACACATACACGTGTCTCGCTCGCGCTATACATATAGACCCATCCAACACTCTCTGCCCTTGTTCTCTCTCTATGTGACACGCAGCCCCCCTAATAAGTACCATAATCCCTCACTCCATCATAGGCGCAAGCACTCCCCCCTAAGTATGATTATCTCTCACTAGCCATCAGGAACACACGTATTGTCTCCTTCCATCCATACGTCTATCTCGATATCTCTCGGGGTATCTTCTATTGCGCACACACCTTGTCACTCGATCTCCCACCCATGTAGTCCCATCACGATCTCCAGGGGATCTCTCTATGACAAACATACACTCTCTCCTCCCCATGTCTACATTTTCTCCGTACGTCTCTCTCAACCTCTCTCCCTTGTTTGGCAGACCCCTCTTGGCCACGCGCTAGGGGTCTTGCTCTCTCGGTTGCAAACAACCACACACTATCTCCTCACCTTGCTTCCGTTGTCGAAGATGCATGTGTGATATGTTTGCATAAGACCCACACGTTTTTTCTCAACTTTTATCGAGTGTTGTTCATGTCTCTTTCACACACGCACACACACTTTTTTCACTCACTCTTTCTATTTCTCTCTCTCTCTCTCTCTCTCTAGTTAGGGAGTCTCTCATGTCCATAGGCATATGGATGTTTTGAAAAGTCAAACCTCAGAAAAGTTTGACCAGGTATATGTGGAGAAAAACATTTACATCTGGAAAGATCATTAGATTCATCACAACATGTACTTACTTCATACTATCATTTATCTTTGGTATTGTAGATATAAGTAATTTCTTTATAAACTTGGTCAAAGTTTCAAAAGTTTGACTTTTAAAAAAATGTTGGAACTACAGTATCGAACGGAGGGAGTAGCTCTTTCTCTCTCTCTGCTATCTCTCACGGGCCTCCCCTCTCACACGAACACTCTATACCGACGGATTATACGCTCACTGTGTCAGCGTATAGCTCCATATATTGTTTAGTTGACCGGTCAACCAGTCCACATGCTGCCTTGTCAGCTCGTGTTTTGTATCTTCGTGTGCTGGCCCATGTGGCAGTGGGTGAAAATAAGTAAACTAGAGGCCCATCTGACACGCGGTGAAGTAAACAAAGTTGAAACCACTCGGGGTAGCACCTTGCACGCTAGTAAATTGAGGGTGCATTGAGGACACAGTTCTTCCGCGTGGAGGACGCACTTGCGCACAATTCACCATTGCGCGGCGGCATGACAGAAGGACGCACTCGCGCACACCCAGCACACAACACACACCAGCACACGTGTACACCGGCATCGCCGCCGGTTGAGATGGACGGCGAGGCAACCAACAAGCGGAGGCGGCTCGAGCCAAAACCGCATCTGGCGAGCCTAGAATTCATCAGCAGCCTCCCCGGCGACATGCTGCTCGTCATCATCGGCCTCCTCCCCACCAAATCTGCCGTGCGGACCGCCCTGCTCCCCCGGCGGTGGCGCCCCCTCTGGCAACGCGTCCCCCTCAACCTCACCGTCGACAACTGCCTCTGCGACGGGGATTGCAAACGCATGGCCGCAGTCTCCAAGATCCTTTCATCGCACCCTGGGCCAGCCAGACGCCTTGACATCTGCATGTTCAGTACCAACTGCAAGGTCCAACCCAAGTTCGATGAGTGGTTCTTATCCCCCACCCTAGATCAGCTCGAGGAGCTCAGCTTTGAAGCTGGACGATGTCGCTCTCTGCCGCCATCCGCGCTCCGCCTCGCGCCAATGCTGTGTCGCGCCAGGTTCAGCTCTTGCTATCTTCCCCAGATTAATGCCGCGCGCACCCTTCTTTTCCCTAAACTCAAGCAGCTCGACCTCTTCGACGTTGTCATCTCGAAGAAGACTATGGAGCACCTGCTCCGCAGCTGTACTACGCTCGAGTACCTTCGTCTTGAGCAAATCCACGGGTTCATTAGCCTCCACATCGCCTCGACAAATCTCCGATGGATTTATGTGTCTTGCTGGCCCCGCAACAAGACATCAATTGGGAAGAGATCACTCCAGCTGTTGTAAGTTATGGTCATTGAGAATGCGCCTTTCCTTGAGAGATTGCTTGTATCGGATCTAGAAGGTCCAACAAAAATCTGGGTCATTGACGCACCGAAATTGACAGCGTTGGTGCACTCGTCTGCCAAATTCTCCGAACTCTTTATTGGATCCGTAATCGTTCAGGTACAGCACTCATCTTCTTCTTCGTCTTCTTGAAATTCACATTTTTAAATTTCTTCTTGATGGATTTACGACCGTCTTCCAGAAAATGATTCCCACAAGCTTGACCCAGTCTATGCGCACAGTGAAGATCTTGGCAATAAAATCTATCGGCCCCAATCTGGATCAAGTTGTTGGATTCCTTACATGCTTTCCGTGCACGGAGAAGCTACTCATCGAGGTGAAACTTCTTTCCTATTAGTAAACGGTAATCACAACATAGCTCAAATTTTTCGTAATTTTCCCAAATTACGTTGACAAGTGTAGTGTTCAAAATTGCATCTACGCACTGCACCGAAAGAAATGTTTTTAGTATTTTTTCTCACGTGATCACCTGCATCGTTTTTTTGTTGTACTACTATAGTTATCTAGGCTAGTTATAGTGGAAAGTAACTTAGACTACTCTAGTAACTCTACGGTTACCCTAAGAGCAAGTACTACCTCCATCCTGGTTTACTCTACCTATTTTGTAGTATCAAAATTTGACCATAGATTTAACTGACAAAATGTCAATGCATGTCACTAAGAACTATATCGTTGGATTCGTATTTGAACATAATTTCAAATGGTGTAATATTTAGTGGCATGCATTGGCATTTTCTTACGTAAATCTATGGTCAAAATTTTATACTAAATAAGAGGTAGTACAAAAGTGGGCTATAACGGCCCTCCACTATGTAGGCCAAAACACGTGCCAAATTCACTTGTGATGCATTTGGCATCGATGCCCCTCCATTGCTCACCTGGTGCCCCAATCTGGATCACCTACTTTGCTCCGGTGCCAAATTAACTCACGCAATGAAAAAACACTTGCGTGGGAGAGAGAGAGGACTGAGGCAGTAAAAAAACACCTGTTTGGGAGAGTGAGAGGCTGGTGTAGTTGGTTTGATTGATTTGTTTATACATGTGGGTCTGTGTGCACAGTGGTGCCAACTCTCTCACATCGCGAGAGCAGTGCCAAAATCCTTTGATTTGACATTGATGCGTATTATGTGGCATACTTTTGCGAAATATGGCATCGGCCACATAGTGGAAGGCAACAAATGCCCAGGCTCTTCACGTACTCCTAGGTAAATCAGAGGAAAGAGAAAGAGAGAGAGAGAGAGAGAGAGAGAGAGAGAGTGAAAAAATATCACTAGCCAGCCAACCCTATCGTATGAGCGAATGATATTGGTACCTCTTGATGACACGGCAATCTTATACAGCCAGCTGCTCTAATATGTTCTCTTCTTTTGCAGATAAAAAAAGACCCGAAAGTGAAAAATGTGCTGCAGTATAACAATCTCATCGAATGCCTTGATCTCCATCTTACAGAAACTGATTTGATCGACTACCGAGGCAGCACATCTGAGATTAAATTGACAGGTTCTTTGTTCTGGAGGCAAGTGTGCTCAAGGTAATGAGGTTTGGCTTTCTCTGGCGCAACAATGAATGGTGTGCTGATCACCGCAAGCGTCTAAGCCTAAATGACAAAGTCTCCGCAGAAGCTGAATTTGTTTTTGAAACATCAAGTGGCCAGAGACTCGAAAACTTATTTGCCCATTAGTCACTTGTCAGGGCGGTGGATTTTAGTTTGTATGATAATGCTGCATCCACCTAAAGTAACGAAAGTTCTTACGTAAACTTCCTAGTAATTCCCTCTTCGTAGGTGCAACATTACTCCTAACATTTGTAATATCAGTTTGAAACTTGTAATATTGCCGTGTCCTGTTCCTGCGTTTTCAAAATCCTGCGAATCAAATAGGTCCTGAGTTGGTGATGATGTTGTGCCTGCCATCTTTCAGCCGTCGGATCTAGATCTGACGCATACAAACCACACTTCTCCAGTTTTGCAAAAAGATGCCCGCACTTGTTCCCTATTTACAAACAACTCCTTGTCTCTCACAATCAGCCTTATCTCCTCCCCACCACATCTAGAAGGCCATGGAAAAATCTGACGCGATGGCCGCTGCCGGCGCCGTCCACCCCCCAATCTTGGTGTTCCGTGCAATGCACGGGCATCTACGCACGGGAAATTATGTCGAACACGGCTAGTTGTAAGCAGGCTAGGTCTACAGCTATGATGATAGTGACTACAGACGGTGAGGCTGACTATGGTATGCCGAACACGGCGCCTATACTCAGGTGTCATCTCCTGTGTAGGGTCTTGTCACTTCACTGTGAGGAGCAACACGTAATAATTTGGCCAACGGGTAGTACAGTGCTACTACATTGGTAGTACTACTGGAGTACTACTAGTACTAGCACCACCGTCTGGATTTAGTAGTACTACCACGTCCATCTGGATTTAGTATTTGACAGGCAATATCTAGTAATGCATGTCACAAAAAATGTACTACTCCCTCTGTAAATAAATACATGGTGTATTGTTTTATTCCTATCGGCGAGATAACTTAATGTCTTTTTGCTACTTAATAGGATTACATGCAATGAACTAACCGCTGCATGTGATGTTTGGTAGTCTCAAGTCATTGAAAGCATGCACGGGCACGGAGGGGGACGCAGCTTCATTGACTTACTGCACCTGCCTTTGGGTGTATGACACGTGGGCCCGACGGGTGGCTGGCCAACCTGTCATACAGCCAAAGGCAGATGCAATAGAGGGGCGAGGAGTAGATTGCCAACACGCACGTGAATTCAACGCAGTCTGCACTTCTCATATAAAGTCTCCCGCCAGTCCAATCTACGAAATCCTACGCACCTACGCACCCAAGGGCAAGAGTGATCACTCCAATCGCGGGATCAGTTGACTAGAAGCTAGACCCATGGAGGCGATGAGCGCGAGCATCACTCGGCTGTGCCAGATGGTCCATGACGCCGGCCTGCGGCCCGGCACCGAGGAACGTCTCCAGGTAGTGCTTGAGGCCGCCAGGGCGAGGGGCCGCTTGGACGACAGCTTCGTCTCCTTGTTCGACGAGGTCCTCGTCGGCTTCCTCGACAAGTTCACCGTCGTCAAGAAGCTCGCGGATGACCGTGACGTATGCCTCCAGCCCACATGCCCAGGCTCTCCGATGCCTGCCACCCTCAACGGCCTCTACGGTGACAACCTCTTCGACGCACTGGTGGCCCTGCGCCTGCCCGCCGTCGCGCCGGAGAATGTCCACCTCGAGGTCGCGCTCGCCGCGCAGCGCCTGGCGCAGCAAGACACCATCAACATAATCACCCACGTCTACGCACAAATCATCCACAAGGACTACTACATGCAAGAGGAGGACGATAGGACGCTGGCCTTCTTGGACCGCAGGGAAACCTTGGACGGCATTGTTCAGAAGCACGTTGAGCTTGCCGCCAATGCCGCTGCTCCTCACACGTCGGTTGGTGACCCGGTGCACTTGGGCGTGAGGATGTCGTTGATGGATCCGTATGTATCTTTATGTTTCCGTCAAATCCATGTAGTAGTATATGGTACTACTAGTAATTATGTTACCTTTCGCATCAACTTCATAATTTTCCTACGTACTCTATGCATTAACCGCACCATAACCAAACTTCTCATTACTCTAGGGAAAATCGTTATTTCTATCTATCGGTCGTGCCATGGAGCAGAACCAAATTTTACAAGTTACAAGTTCAAAAGGAAAAGCCTGCCGTGTTCGCGTCGCACCCCCACACGGTTGGTCCGGCACGCCGCTCAAGGGGGAATGTGTGCTGTGTTGCATTTTCACTTACAAGAGGGACCGCAGTTGAGCAATCCGACTATCGGCAAACCCCCACCCCGCCCACCGCGCGATGGCTGAGAAAACAGGAGGGAGAAGAGATGGCTGTAGCACGGACTCCAAGAAAATTGGTGTCAGATGGGACTCGTGTGGGTGGCGTGTGCCGTACTGCTAGACATGAATGCTAGTTATGGCCCATGCCACGCCACTATATCGAGGTGCTGGTTACGTAGAACAAATTTCCTGGAGTCCGTGCTCAGCACTCCTCTATCTCTCTTCTCAGCCAGCCAGCAGACGCGCGGAGCCCATCGTCTGTTTGCTCATATGCGGTCCCACATGTCAGTGAAAACGCAAGAGGACCCACTAAACCTGCACATCTTTCACCTCGACGTGCTGGTGATGAAAAACAAATCCAATAAAGATCTTCGGTGGCCTCTTTTGGAGTTACTCAAGAGTAGTAAGATTCTATTTACAGTTTAACCCAAGATGCACATCACGTGGCTTCAACTACCACTCTATTTCCTTGCATGACACGACCTGGATGCTGGATGTCCCACGTGTCGGCAAAAGGAGGAAGAACTCGACCAAATCTTCGGTTGTGCTCTCATATTAGACTAGTTATTCTAACTTAAAATTTTATTGTGTAGAATGGATGCAAGTTTTGGTATTGGGAAGAAGAGTACAACGATATATTGATAGAGTGCAATTTAGTAGATGTTCTAGCACTTTTAGCTAGCATAGAGGCTAGAGATGAGACTAGTGCACTTGTTGATAGAATAGAGGCTAGACACGTCTACTTATTTACACTCGAAGAAGAAAGAAGCACGCAGGATCGAGCCTCCGCAGATCAACAATGAATGCATCAAGAAGGGAATAATCCAACTTACAGGAGCAGTTATGGAAGTTGGATATCTTCTAAAATGTATTCTTGTTTTTCTAGTCAAAATTTTGGTGATGTATTTCCATGTACCAAAAAATCAATGATGAAAAGAAGATATGTCTTTGCAAAGAAAAATGTACGCGGCCGGGATGCGTCCGCGCGTTTGACGCACGGCCACCACATCCGAGAAATGGCCTAGACACGACCCCATTGCCCTACCCAAACAGATAGAATCCGGCGGAGGTCCGTTTGGGGTCGTGCGTTGGAGTTGGCCTTACAAGTGGGACCGCAGTTGGGGAAACCGACTATCGTCAAACCCCCACCTCGCCCGCTACGCGATGGCTGAGTTAGAGAAACGATGAGGTTGAAGAGATTGTCGTAGCACGGACTCCAACAAATATGGTGTCAGATGGAAGTCGTGCTGGTGGCGTGTGCCGTACTCCTGGACGTGAATGCTTGTTCTGGCCCATGCCACCCTACTACTCCTACTACTTATAGTAGTAGTATCGAGGATTCGAGGTGCTGGTTACGTACAACGAACACATTAACATATGGCCCACCTCACACTGTGGCCAAATTTCCTGGAGTCTGTGCTAGGTTAAAAAGTGTTCTTTGTGAGGATGGGTGGCTGGTCTCAAGTTTAAAACTTGTTGTATTACGTACGTAGACGTAGAGATAGTGCAGCATGTGAAGCTAGTACAAATAGTGTACTATTGTTGATTGGCCTCATACGATAACCTGTTGCAATGCACGCACAATTATGTATTCGGAAAATATATTTTTGCCTCGTCGCAGCACCCACTCAGAGAACCGACTCGAAAGTCATTCATAAATTTAGTAAGTTTGTCACAGGCATATCATTTTATTACATACAACAGGTCATCAACCCACAACGACAACGAGGATACATTATAAATACTAAAGTTTTCATCACACAACAAATAACAAGCAATGAAATGAACTTCAACTCAACCAATCCTCGGCGTTGGAAACGCTTGCTTTGATCCACAAGTGATTCTCTGGGAATGGCCAGCTACTGTCAATCTCGAGACCAACGCAGGACTGATCATCCAGGCTGAAGCGACCTACTATATCACGACCAGGGTAGGGAACCACCGCAATGTCCGATGTATAGATACGGTTGCTTCTCATAAATGGTAGTAACGTTGTGTGAACAGTAGTTGGATCGCCTTTCACCATCATTGGATAGTTTTGTCCAAGGAAGAGCGAGTTTGCTCCAAGACTATCAATACTGTACTAGGGAGAAGGTGTTGGCACTAGCACAGTAGTATCCATCCCGAATACCATGCAACGGGTGTTGGAATAGGTCCGGAGAGTGCGACCATGGGAGACAACACATGCTCCCTCAGTAGTAACATCAGCAGTGGGCTGTATACAGACAAGAAGGGGTGATCCATTGGAAGTTGCCAGGCGCCACTGAGTATATGGGCCCTGCTCGTCCTCATGATCATGATCATCACCATCGTCATCTCCCCCTTGGTTATAAAAAATTTCAAGTATAGGTGGTGGAATGTTCACAGGACCTTGGAAACACCAGAAGAAGGTTAATTAGTAGAGAAGGGAAACTTGCTAACTTGCATGCATGTGGATGAAACAATTATAATTACGGTGGAAGACAAACGTACCGAAACTACGAGGATCCCATGCAAAAATAGTGCCACGAGTGGTGGCAGCAAACACAAGACCCTCGTATTCAATTGCAATACAGTACACATCCGTGTATAGAAACTGATTTTTGAGCAATATCCATCCAGTCGAACCACGAAGGATGGCAACAAACTTGTCGAAGATAGAAACAACTTGATAGTTCTTGTAATTCCAAGAGCGGTTGGGAACTCGAGAAATTGCTATCTTCCGTAGACGACAGTCACCATGATCATATTTGAACGTACGTGGATCATCTGTGTGCTCAACCTCAGGGCACTCAGAGATTTTTGGAAGTGGAATCCGCTGACGAGTGTACACATTCACAAGTTCCCACTCGCAATTGTACCCAATATAAACAACCCAATCTCCATTTGTGCCTGCCCAAGCCTTGCCCTCAAGCGATGGCATCTTAACATCATACGTATCATTATCAGGCGGCATCAACTTGCACAAGGCGATGCTTCCCTCGTCCCCGTGCCTGTCAACAGGCTCACGGTGAAGAAGATAGGGGAGATCAAACCGCTCCTGGACCCTTGGGTTCCTTGTAATGATGTTATTAGTTGAGTCGAGAATGTTCTTGAACGAACCTGCGATGCTAGCCAAGGTGATGACGTCGCACCGATCAATGAGTTCCCCCAGCACGTCATCTTTCAGATCGGGGCAAGAATAACGGGGTCGTTTCCGGCTTGTTCCCTCCATGGAGAAGACGATCGAACAATGGCAGAAGGAAGGGTGGAGGCAAATGGAGGAGGGAGGAAGAGCGTGCGACAACAGTTCCAAATCGAGAGGGAAAGGCGAAGAGTCGATGGACGGTTGCTAGTTTGCCATGGTACACGAAGAGGCGCCCCGGCCTACACGTCCTTTCGGAAATTGTACAAAAGGACCCGCCGTCGTCTCACTGACATGTTGGAACGGGACCGCATGTCAACGAAACATGGTGTGTAATTTCTCGTCCAAAATGCGATCTGGCCGCGTTGGCCTGAGGTGCCGCATTAGTTATCGACCTTTTTTTTTAACATACAATCTGAGTGGATAGCTCCTGTGGTCATCACACGTGAGCGGATATATAGGTGGGCTAGGTGGGCAGGCGGCAACAATCTAAGTGCTAAAAGAGTTGATCTCGAAAAAAGAGTTGATCCAATGCTTGGTTTTGTTTGGATTTTCCAACTATGACCATTGGATAGAGTGAATCAATGGCTTACGTTCAAAGTTATTCTCATAGTACTATAGAATGGTATAGGAATGTGGAGAGATTTGTTTGATTTTATATCGCTGAATAATATAAAATATTATGAGTGCAGACGCTCCACCCCGAGGTTTGTAGCTCCTTCTCGGTCGTCGGGAATCTATGTTCTTCCACTCTTTTGTTTAAGACATGAGCTTTGTTCATCCTGTTGCCGGCACGCGGGACATCTATATGCCTCCATTTTACAAAATCATACTATATGCCTCCATGACACGCGGGACATCTAGCATCAAGGTGGCGTGTCATGCAAGAAAATGGAGATATGCAGTGCCTAAGTGAGTCGTGCACTTCGATGGCACCTAGTACTACGCAATATTTTTCCTCCTCGATGGCACGCGAATAGTTCACATACTCAATGACAGAGCATGGGATGGTAGCCATGGACATGGCCGTCCCTTTTTGAAGAGAGTACTAATAAATACATAACTTTGATGTGTTCCGTCAAATCGCAGAACGACGAGACGCTTGCTTACTATGCCTTCTCCCGCGCCAACGCGTGCATGGTGGCTCGCAGCACGAGGAGAAACTTTTGCTTACAAGCGGTGGACGTGCAGCACTTCATTTGGTGTCAGATTGCCAGAAGTAGTACTATCATTATTGTTTGACTTCCGGAAGAGGAGAAGAGCCAAGCGCAAGGTCGCCTACTAACCTAGTACAATACTACTATAGCCAAAGCTGGTACACCTTTTTAGAGCATGGTTAATTAATATAGGCGGCTCTTGCAGCGGCACATCATTTAGAGCAAGTACTCTCTTCGTAGGATCAAATGAAGTGAAACAAAAGTTGGAGTGGATGCTAGATTGCCAATTAAAACATGATTACATAGGAAAAAAATCCTATAGCATTCTATCATATGAATCAAACGACCAATGTAGGAAAATTATGAGGGGGGTCTCTCCAACAGTGTTCCTCGGCTCGCACCTAGCATCACGGTGGTCGAACTTGGATTCATTCATCTGGTACACGTGGCATCTCAGATCTGGTACTCCAATATTAGGTTGGCTCTATGTGATGTGGCAACTTCATATATTAACCGGATGCTGGCTATACTACTATGGTACTCACACTCCAAGAAGTGACTCGAAAACCATTCATAAATTGAGTCTATGACACGCATTTGCAAATGTACCATTCATTACATACAACAAGTCATCAACACACAATGACAACGATGATACATGTTGGATTATAGATTATTTCCAACAAAACATTCTAGTAAATACTGAAGTTTTCATCACACAAAAAATAACAAGCAATGAAATGAACTTCAACTCAACCAATCCTTGGCGTTGGAAACGCTTGCTTTGAACCATAGATGCTCTGGGAAGAGCCAGCTATTGTCAATATCTAGAGCAACGCAGGACTGATCATCCAGGCTGAAGCGGCATATATCAGGAGCAGGGTAGGGAACCACCGCAATGTCTGAGGTATAGATACATTTGCTTCTCATAAATGGTAGTAACGTTGTGTCAACAGCAGCTGTATCGCCTTTAACCATCATTGGATAGTTTGGTCCAAGGATGAGCGAGTTTGCTCCAAGACTATCAATACTGTACAAAGGGAGAAGGTGTTGGTGCTAGCACACCAGTATCCACCCCGAATACCCTGCAGCGGGTGTTGGAATAGGTCCGGAGAGGGCGACCATGGGAGACAACACGTGCTCCCTCAGTAGTAACAATCTAAGTGTACTGTATACAGACAAGAAGAGGTGATCCATCATAATTAGTTGCCAGCCGCCACTGAGTATATAAGTCCTGCTCGTCCTCATGATCGTGATCATCACCATCGTCATCTCCCCCTTGGTTATAAAAACTTTCAAGTATAGGTGGTGGAATGTTCACATGACCTTGGAAACACAAGAAGAAGGTTAAATAGTAAAGGGAAACTTGCTAACCCGCATGCATGTGGATGAAACAATTATAATTACGGTGGCAGACAAACGTACCGAAACAACGAGGATCCCATGCAAAAACAATGCCACGAGTGGTGGAAGCAAACACATGATCCTCGTATTTAATTGCATCATAGTACCCATCATCCGTGTACAGAAGCTGATTTTTGAGCAATGTCCATGGACGAACCGTGGAATCAGTAAGGACGGCAACAAGCTTGTCGAATATAGCAACAACTTCATAGTTCTCGTAATTCCAAGAGCGGTTGGGAACTCGACAAATTGCTATCTTCTGTAGACAACAGCCACCATGATCGTATTTGAACGTGCGTAGATCATCTATGTGCTCAACCTCACGGCACTCTGAGATTTTTGGAAGTGGAATCCGCTGTCGAGTGTACACATTCACAAATTCCCACTCGCAATTGTACCCAATATAAACAACCCAATCTCCATTTGCGCCAGCACAGGCCTTACCCTTAAGCGATGGCATCTTGACATCACACGTATCATTATCAAGCGGCATCAACTTGCACAAGGCGAGGCCTTCGTCGTCCGCGTCCATGCGAACAGGCTTATAGCAAAGAAGATAAGGGAGATCAAACCGTTCCTGGACCCTTGGGTTCCTTGTAATGATGTTATTAGTTGAGTCGAGAATGTTCTTGAATGAACCTGCCATGCTAGCCGAGGTGATGACGTCGCACCGATCAATGAGTTCCCCCACCACGTCATCTTTCAGATCGGGGCAAGAATAACGGGGTCGTTTCCGGCTTGTTCCCTCCATGGAGAAGACGATCGAACAATGGCAGAAGGAAGGGTGGAGGAAAATGGAGGAGGGAGGAAGAGCGTGCGACATCAGTTCCAAATCGAGAGGGAAAGGCGAAGAGTCGGTGGGCGGTTGCCAGTTTGCCACGGTACACGAAGAGGCGCCCCGGCCTACAAGTCCTTTCAGAAATTGTACAAAAGGACTCTCCATCGTCTCACTGACATGTTGCAACGGGACCACATGTCAACGAAACATGGTGTGTAATTTCTTGTGAAAAATGCGATCTGGCCGCGTTGGCCCGAGGTGCCGCATTAGTTATCGACCTTTATTTTTTTAATGGCGTGCCTTTCAGTTTTGAAAATATAAACTACTCTACCACTACTCCACCTCTAGTACTAGTAGTATAAAAAAGATATATAGGCTGGAGCTTCAGAGCTTTCTTGATAAGGGCTGCCCACTTGCTTCTCACACTATCACCCTCTCTCTAGATCTAAAAAAGACAGCCTCTCTCTCCCTCCTCACCGGTGGTCACAGATCCGCCGAGGAAGAAAAGGACGTGCAGCGTTGACGCACTCGTCGTCGGCGAGCGAGGTCACGCACTGACGACAAGGCCGTCCTCTCAGTCCTAGCGCCCGCGCGGGATGGCCTCCGTCCCCAAGCTCACTGCCGTAGTGCGTGCGTAGGACGACGACCACGAGCGAAGCCACTTCCCGCCGACCCTCAGGTATGCTACCTCTTTTCGAACCATACCCTTGTTCTATTGCCCCATCTGCCATGTCGCTGCATGTGGATCTTTTTCCACTCCACCATCTTCCCAATTTGCTATCCTCTGCTCTGCTGGTCACGCAGACGAAAACCTTAATTTGCACTATTAAAGGAAACCCTACTTCATGCAGACTAATCAATGTCTGGGTTGAATAAGGAAAGGAAGGGAGACTATACTGTCCAAGAGAGTAGGCATCGAACCCGCATCTAGGTTGAAAAGGGGAAAATCAGTAACTAAGGAACGAGTCTCATGTCTCTTGGTTGAAGAAGGGTAGAAAGGCATGACAACGCAATAGAGAATGACCAGGTCGATCGGTTTGTTGTCCTCACATAGGAAAAAGGTGGCTAAACATAACAAAAATGGGACGTAATCCACATATGCTGCCTGGATATTTGTTGCTCTGGGCAACCATACCTCCCTCACCACTCTATGCATCCGTGGAGGTACATCGTACTGGTGCGTCCACTGTCCGAATGGGCCTCCCATGCTCTTATTCTCACTTTTTTGTTGTTAGTATAACGCCAGCAGTCAAGTCAAGCAATGCTACTACTAAAGTGATGCCACATTTAACTAATGCCGCACTCAGTCTAATGCCACCGATAAAGTTAAGCAATGCCATTTAATGTCACTGGATTATTTCAGGGTTAGCTGTTGATTGTGGATGTATTAAAGATTTTTCAGCTAAGGCATTCTAATGTTGTTGCACAGCCAGTATACCAACGATGAAACTTGTTACTACCTTCAGATTTTTGCATTGTTAATGCTTATAGATTACATACCTCACTTTCATGAGATAAGTTAATTTTTTTTGTACAGTGTCACCAAAATGCCAAGGCGCTGATGTCATTTTATTTTGGTTAAACTGCACAAAAAATTATGAAGACAAGAGGAAAGGTCAAGAGTGGGCACCCCCTCCTCCGGCTATTCTCTTGATTCGTTTGATCAAGTTTTTATGTTTGATCAATTATCAAGATTGGGATAGCAATTTTTAAGGTCCCGCTGAGTTTGAAATGATATTTACCTTGGAGGTACATGGTTTGCAATTTTTTTATACTGTCATTAGTTAATAATGCTAGTTACCTTCAGACTTTTGTATTTGGTTTAATGCTCATGGACAGCTAGTATACCAATGCTGAAATGTGTTACCTTTACATTTTGTATTGTTAATTCTTATAGAAATCTTCCAATGCCAGAGTTTATTGAAATTTGTTCAGTAAAACCATTGTACTGTACCCTGTAATAAAATAACTACTCTACTGTTGCACTAGCCACTGGATTAGTGTATATTTGTAGTATTCGAAATTTCGAATGGTGTTGCATTAGCGTATGGACATAAATAAAGTGTGGCAAGCTTTCCCAGATATGTGCTCAAGAAAACTACTACCTGTTTTTCTAAATAATACTCCCTCCATTCCCAAATATTTGTCTTTTTAGAGATTTCAAATGGACTACCACATACGGATGTATATAGACATATTTTAGAGTGTAGATTCACTCATTTTGCTCTGTATGTAGTCACTTGTTGAAACCTCTAGAAAGACAAATATTTAGGAACGGAGGGAGTAGCCGTTTGGGTACTTTAAACTGAACCGCGAAAACGTCTTATATTAAGGAACAGAGGGTGTAGAGTTCACTCAAATTATCCCGGTAAAGCTAGTCACACCTTTGTTAAAATTAATGTTCATTATGTTATCGGAGGAGGTCTGTAAGTTTGTCTCTAATGCCTGTCGACTACATACCTGACATCATGATGTAATGTTAAGTCATTTCCTTTTGTAAAGTGTCACTGAATTGTCAAGGCGGTGATGGCATTTTATTTTAGTTGAACGGCACAAAATATGCTTAAAAGAAGAGGAAAGGTTAGGAATCGATCATTCTTTTAGAAAGAACTATATATGCCTTTCTGACATCAGCCGTTGTTGCCTTATTTATTCCTTCAAATAGGTGGTTAGAAACAGTCTTGCTAACTTTTCCCATTAAGAAATTGGAATGCTTATATTTGTGAGTCTATGCTTCAACTAGTGCCACTTTTATAGTAATCACACTTTGAATATCTATGCAAACAGGGATGCTCGATTTTAGTGGAACTGCACAAAAAGTCCAACTAGTTCATCATTAGGAGCATGTTCTCATCCAAACCTTTATATCCAATTGGTGGCACTATGAGCTGTTCATTAAGAAGGTACATGGTTTGCTACTATCTTGCTACTCTTTTTGTACTGTCATTAGATAGTAATACTAGTGGTTTGCATGTGAATTTATTGGCAGGGTGGACCTACATTGGAGGTGCAGGACAGGATTCAATGATTGGATGCTCAATTTCGGTTGTATCGATTTCACCTCTTCCATCACTGCGAACATGGATATCCTTGGTCTGATGAAGAATAGGCGTTGTATTTCTACTCTGAACAAGCAAATCAATTCAGTATGAAATTGTCCAGGGCAAAACATGACTGTATCAAATTGTCCAATGCAAAACATGACAAATGCTAAGCGGAAGAGACATGTTTAAACTGAAAATACAAGGTGGGGTATATGTTTACTAGCTGCTTGATATTTGTGCAGACAGAGATGTCTGCCCATTGCTATTTGGCAAACACACAAAGTGACCGCAATTTTGGTTGAACTGCACAAGAGAATAGTATAGTCACTGCATGCAGTGCCATTTGAAAATAGACACGGAAATATTGGATAGTCACTTCATGGACTGCAGAAAAGTAGTACCGTACCATTTACTGGCCAACACTAGGTGCTTCATTGCTTTGGTATGATTATACAATGGGCATCATTTTGCCTAAGTTAAAGTTTGTATTCCGAAAATAGTCTCGCCGTGTGATCGAGAGAAGACCAAATCATATTGCAGTGGATGTTCCTCCATCATGTGTGGTTCATTCTCATGGTTCCAGCTGTTGGTGAAACCACTTACGTTTGCAAGAGGAATTGTAGACTTCACAAACAAATTTGTCTTTCAGTCTGTACTGAATGTTGGCCAAGAGAAGCATCCATGTTAGTTGGAAGAACATATGTTTTTTCTAGATCTTTGCTTTTTGGAGCTACATATTTGTATATGATCTGTGAATCATTGAGATGCATTAACATGTTGATCTTATGTATGGGAATCGTACTAGTTGGTTTTAGTTGTGGCTGATCTTTGCTTTTGGAGCTACATATTTGTATATGATCTGTGAATCATTGAGATGCATTAACGGTTCCTTATATCTGTTCGCTCGGTGTTTACAAGTTACTGATCGATCACTAGCTAGCCTACTAATGCGCTCCTGGCAGTTTTAGTTCGACACAAGATCCGAAGTGGCAGTTTTTTGAATAAAAATGCCTACCTCTGAAGAAACTGACAAGCTGATCTGAAGAAAATGCCATGCGAATCTGAAGAAACTGCCAGTGAAAACGTTCGCAAATGCCTTATCTCCCAGCTAAAGTTCATCAACTAATGCCCTCGGCTGCGACTCATTGCATGCTGCTCCGCGTACTGGCTGCAAGCGACTTTGAGTGCCTGCATGCAGCCGGCCGTAATTAAGGCATCTAAGTGATGCGAAAAAAGATGTGCTTTAATTGTTGCGGGCCTTTTAAATCCGTGGAATCATTATTGACAAGGAGGGAGATGATTCGAGTGCACTCGTTTGACCGTCATGCAGGCGTGCGACCTAGCACGGACGAGACGGGACGACACAGTCAGAATTTTAGTTTCTCTAGTTTTCCACGGCAAGTTGGCGCGCTAAGCCATGCCTGCTTAATTATGCATTGAATTCCGATGACTGTCGCGCTACCTTCCGCCTATAAGTACTGTTTCCCGGCCTTCTATGGTGGCACCGTGACCCAACTCGCCCATCCTCATAAGCCCCCACCGGCCCGACGTCGCTCGCCACTTATCCTCGCTCTCGCCACGTCCGCCA
This sequence comes from Aegilops tauschii subsp. strangulata, assembly GCF_002575655.3. Classification (NCBI taxonomy): domain Eukaryota; kingdom Viridiplantae; phylum Streptophyta; class Magnoliopsida; order Poales; family Poaceae; genus Aegilops; species Aegilops tauschii. The sequence continues at coordinate 139,123,974 of NC_053035.3, read as the reverse complement.
TGCCCCCGCCCGTCCGCGATAGGCGAGGCCGGAGGCGGTCACCGCCGGAACTAGTGTTCGGTTTTTCACCAGAAGGCAGACGAAGGGAGGAGGCATTCTATCGGTCTTTATATGGCAATGCGGAGATCGAGGACTTGTTGGAGCGCGACCGCCTGGCGGAGGAGCAGCAGTTGTTGGAGCGCGACCGCTTGGCGGAGGAGCAGCGTATCACCGATTTGCGCCGCCAGCGGGACATGGAGCAGCAGCGCACCGACGCTCTGAGTCGCGAGCAGAGCGCCCGCAACTGGGCCGACTACGTGGAGGCCGGCGCCTGGCAAATAGCCCTGGAGGCTGTCGGGCACGCACGCATTCGCGATGCCGATTTTTACTACCAGCTCGTCAAGTGGGTTTCCCACTTAGAAGCCGAAGCTTCGGTGGACCACGCTGGCATGGAAAGGGCCAACGCGCGCGAACAACGCGCCCTATCACACCTCTGGCAAGTCCGAGGCGAGGCGGAGGACGCCGGTGCCGGTGTTTAGCGTGTACCACAGATGGCGGCCGGCATCGTCTAGTTAGCTAAGAGTAAGTTAGTACTTGTACGCTACTAGAGTATTAGTGGGAGTAGATAGTTAACTCGGCTATGATGGTTGTCAACGTGGAAGTTCCGTACTCTATATGTGGATCAGACCTGTTACTTTGCTCTGAATGTTGAACTTTCGGTTTGAACATATGGAATGGGCTGTTATTTTTTTAAATGGGCTGTATTTGTCCTCCACGGGTTTCGAGGCTGACTTGTGGGCCTACCAAGTTGACGCGTACACAATCAGGAGATGATTGTACGTGAAGAGATGACAGCAGGGACCCGCCAAGGTCATGTCAGTACTCAAGCAAGTGCCTCCTTATTTCAAGCCAATAAAAAAATGGCTCCTCCTAATGGATTTCTGACATCTGGGTCCCATGCCATTGTCAACGTAGTCAATAAACGAGAGAATTGCACAACGAGCGGCTGACACCAGGGACCCAGCAGCTCGCCCAGTTATTTTTGTTTTGGGTTAATTTGATAAATGCCACTCCAAATCTGGTGTTTCTGAGAAATGCCACTGCAATTTCCAAAAGTTTGAAAAATGCCATTTCATGCCATTTCTAGTGGCATTTTTCGAAGTCTGGAGTGGCATTTTTCAAAGTTTGCAAATTGCAGTGGCGTTTTCCAAAGTTTGCAAAAATTGCAGTGGCATTTTTCAAAGTTTGGAAATTGCAGTGGCATTTTTATGAATCGCCATAATTGGAGTGGCATTTATCTAATTTGTTTTTGAGATGGAAGCAGGGTGTCAACTGGGCTGTGCGGGGCACTCTGACTTGTCTAGATAGCCTTCTCTTTTATGTTTACCACATACCAGCCCAGTAGTTTTTTTTCTTTCTGAAAATGGTTAGCCCAGTTTTTTTGTGATTTGCCAAGTAAGTCGCCTTTTCAGGCCTGTTGGGCTGCAAATCTTTCAAGACGAGGAGAGCTTCATTGGCCTATCAGTAATGAGAAATGGGTTGTACATTTTTAAAACACATCAAACCGGCAATTAGTTTCAAATTTCTTTTTTTCATTTCGAGATTTTAAATTGCATTAATTTTTATGCGTGGACAATTTGTTGGATTTTATATTGATATACATTTATTTTTAAAATCAGTTTGAATGTGACTTGAAATTTCGGGATTAAAAACAGTTTGGACCGCACCGAAATATGCAACATTTCGTATAATTTTTTAACCGTGGCCACAATATGGGTTGTAATGCTAACAAAAAGAATATGTGCTCCAAAAAAACCTTAAGAATTAGCAAATGGGCCGTAAATTATTAGAAATAATGTAGATGGGTTGTATGCTGTTTTCCACAGATTTGAGGCTTTCCTAAAAAAAGGTTGACGCACAAGCAGTGACTGTTGGATGTCCATCCAACGGCTGCCGTGCTTCTTCAATATCTGCTCTTCCTGCTCTAGCCGCTCAAACAAGCGCCGGCGGGACTGCCTGCTCCCGCCTCCCCGCGGCCAGTTGTGCTGCCGCGCAGGCCTCACCGCCCCACCGTACTCCCATCGCTGGCCTAGCCATCCCTCTACTCACCCACACCTGCTGTTATTCTCCGGCGACGGTAGACGAACCAGTAAACCCTCGTACAGTCGTACTCCCCTCCGCGTGGGAAACAACTGTCAAGTCTTCCCTACCTCCGTGTCGTTCCCTTCCTAGGCCTCGTCGTCGTCCACCGCCCTGGTGCTCTCGGCGCGGCCTGGTCAACGTGGTCAACGACTGACATGCATCTGAAGTGGACTGTACGTGGAGAGGCTGACAGCTGGGTCCACGGCCGCACGCAAGGAAATGCCTCCTTATTACGCACACAATAATGATTCCTCCACCTGACATCTGGGACCCACCGAAAGGGCCTCTGTATTTCGCGAAAAAACGTTACCATCGCTGACAGCTCAGACCCACCAGTTATATCTTCGCACGCAAGGAACTGCGTCCTTATTACGCACAAAAAAATGTATACTCCCCCTACTAGCTGGGACCCAGTATAGTGGCGGGCTGACTTGTGGGCCTACTAAGTTGACGGGGACGGAGGGCTTTGTCAACTTAGTCAATATGCACGATTCTAGCTCCAGTGACCGTACGATGTCCATCCAACGGCCGTAGTGCTTCTTCAACCTCTGGTCTTCTTGCTCCAGCCGCCCAAACCAGCACCAGTCGTGCCTCGTGCTCCTGCCTCCCGTGGCCGGCTGCGATGCGGCGGAGGCCTCACCGCCCCCTACTACTCCCACCGCTGGCCAGGCCATCCCTCTACTCACCCACACCCCTTGTTATTCTGCGGCGACGGCAGCCTCACACCGCAGCGAACCAGTGAACCCTCATACTCCTCTACGCGTGGGCATCCACTACCGCGTCTTCCCCGGCTCTGCGTTGTCCCCTTCCTAGGCCTCGCCGTCGTCCACCACCCTGGAGCTCTCGGCGCGGCATGGTTAACGTGGTCAAGGAACGACTTCCATCGGAAGAGTACTGTACGTGGAGAGGCTGACAGCTGGGTCCACGGCAGCCGCAAGGAAGTGCCTCCTTATTACGCGGAAAATAATTATTCCTCCACCTGATAGCAGGGACCCACCGGACGGACCATCATATTTGGCAAAACAAACGTTTCCCCCCTGACTGATGGGACTCACCGGACGGGCCACCGTATTTCGTGAAAAAAAACGTTCCCCCCGCTGTCAGCTCGGACCCACCGGAAGTGCCGCCGTATTACACACAAAAAAATGAATACTCGCCCTGCTAGTTGGGACCCACCTTGGTGGGTGGCTGACTTGTTGGCCTACTAAGTTGACAGGGACGGAGTGCTTTGTCAACTTACTCAATATGAACGATTCTAGCTCCAGTGACCGTACGATGTCCATCCAACGGCCGTAGTGCTTCTTCAACCTCTGGTCTTCTTGCTCCAGCCGCCCAAACCAGCGCCGGTCGTGCCGCATGCTCCTGCCTCCCGTGGCCGGCTGTGCTGTCGCGGAGGCCTCACCGCCCCCTACTATTCCCACCGCTGGCCAGGCCCTGCGGCGACGGCAGCCCCACACCGCAGCCGAACCAGTGAACCCTCGTACTCCTCTCCGCGCGGGCTTCCACCGGACGGGCCACTGTATTTCGTGAAAAAAAACATTTCCCCCTGACTGCTGGGACCCACCAGCTACATCTTCGCATGCAAGGAAGTGCGTCCGGGCAAAAAAAATGATTCGCCCCCTGACTGCTGGGACCCACCAGATACATCTTCGCACGCAAGGAAGTGCCTGACAGTCGGGACCCACCTGGTCGAAGCGTACATAGCGTTGTCATTCTGGTCGCGAACGTGTACGTACATACTGGTCGATGTAGAGGCGCGCACGTGTCGTAGCAGAGGCGCGCACGTAGCATGTACACGTACGTACAGCGGCCAAGGTGCAAGAAAGTAAATACGGCCACGTACGTACATACGGGCAGGGTCTCGAATGCCTACTCGCGCGTATGTACGGCGAGGGCTCGTGTACATGGCTAGGTCGGAACAGAGAAACAGCGTCGTCGTCGTGTTCATGGGGAGCCAACCGGCTGGGTCGGAACGGAATGCGTCGTCGTGTTCATCGGGAGGGCTTGGACGGAACAGCCGATGGAAACGAGGCCTGGCGTACCGCAGAACGGAGGAAACAGCCTTGTGTTCGACCAGCCACGTTCAAAACGGGATCCCTGTTCATCAGGAGGGGTCTGGCATACCGGAAAACGGAGGAAACGGACCTCCTACGATCGAAACGGGGGTCCTGTTGACCGGGAGGGGTGTGGCGTACCGCAAAATGGAGGAAACGGACTTGTGTTGGAGCACTACGGTCGAAACGGGGGTCCTGTTCATCGGGAGGGGTGTGGCGTACCGCAAAACGGGACTCCACGGGATACTGTTCATCTCCACCGCCGACCCCGTCCAGCCTCCACGGGCTACTGTTCATCCACCGTCGACCTCCTCCAGCCTCCACCTGCGACTGCTCATCCACGGGCTCCTGTTCATCCAGCCTCCACCGCGCGCTACTCCACCGGCTAATGTTCAACCAGCCCTCTCCACGGGCTCCTGTTCAACCACCCCTCCACGGGCTACTGTTCATCCAGCCCTCCATCGTCTACTGTTCATCCTGCCCTCCACGAGGTGGTCCTGTTCATCCAGCCCTCCACGGGCTCCTGTTCATCCAGCCGCAACCGGCTCGATCGATCGGGGTCCTGTTCATCCAGAGGCAACACCACGGGGTCCTGTTCATCCACCCCCACCGGGAACTGTTCATCCAAACCCCCCTAGCAACGCTCACTATTCATCCTGAGGTAGCATCGATCGGCTTCAGTTAGCAGCAGTAGCGAAGGAATCACTCGATCGGGTTCACTTAACGGCCATCGATCAATCTCAGGTTCAGTAACGCGTAGCCTGCAGTGCAATCGCTCGGGTTCAATTAGAGACCAACGCCTCGCTCGGGTTCAGTTAGAGCCCAACGCCTCGCACCCACGCGCGTGCGTGTATGAGAGAAACGCGCATCGCTCGGCCCCGACCACCCACCGTAACCGAGAAAACCCCGATATTTTCCTCGCCCTCGCTTCTACCACGGTTTTTTTCCGTCATGGACGTCCCAAAGAATGTCATGCAGCTGCGTCTCCGGCCCGCCCAGGATGAAAAGCCCATTTTCTGTCCTGATTTTTTGTCATAGAAGTAGGACCCCACCACATCTATGATGATACCGGGTTTTGTCACAATTATCGTCATAGAAGTGTCATAAGTATGACATAATTTTTTTCGTTCAGCCCAAAATGTCACGGATGTGTCTTTTTTGTAGTGGCTCTCACCCCTCCGCCACCATGGAGGCCATGGACGAGAGAGGAAACCCTTCTCCCATCTAGGTAGAAGGTCAAGGAAGAAGAAGAAGGGGGGCCCTCTCCCCCTCTCTTCCGGTGGCGCCGGAACGCCGCCGGGGCCATCATCGTCACTGCAATCTACACCAACATCTCTGTCATCTTCACCAACATCTTCATCACCTTCCCCCATCTATCTACAGCGGTCCACTCTCCCGCAACCCGCTGTACCCTCTACTTGAACATGGTGCTTTATGCTTCATATTATTATCCAATGATGTGTTGCCATCCTATGATGTCTGAGTAGATTTTCGTTGTCCCATCGGTAATTGGTGAATTGCTATGATTGATTTAATTTGATTGTGGTTATGTTGCTGTACTTTGGTGCCCATTATATGAGCGCGCGCGTGGATCACACCATAGGGTTAGTTGTATGTTGATAGGACTATGTATTGGAGGGCAATAGTGACAGAAGCTTCAACCTAGCATAGAAATTGATGCATACGGGATTGAAGGGGGACCAATATATCTTAATGCTATGTTTGCGTTTTACCTTAATGAACATTAGTAGTTGAGGATGCTTGCTAATAGTTCCAATCATAAGTGCATAGAATTCCAAGTCAGGGATGACATGCTTGCAGTGGCCTCTCCCACATAAAACTTGCTATCGGTCTAGTAAAGTAGTCAATTGCTTAGGGACAATTTCGTAACTCCTACCACCACTTTTCCACACTCGCTATACTAATTTTATTCCTTCTTTATCTAAACAGCCCCTACTTTTTATTTACGCGCTCTTTATATTCTTGCAAATCTATCCCGTTACACCTACATAGTACTTCTAGTTTTATACTTGTTCTAGGTAAAGTGAACGTTAAGCGTGCGTAGAGTTGTATCGGTGGTCGATAGAACTTGAGGGAATATTTGTTCTACCTTTAGCTCCTCGTTGGGTTCGACACTCTTACTTATCGAAAGAGGCTACAATTGATCCCCTATACTTGTGGGTTATCAGTCTGTGCTCTTCCAACTAGAAGGATCCCGTCCATGAAATGTGAGGCAACATTCTATCAGCAAATCTTACCTTTTCTAGCTTGCCAACCCGTACCCTTTGTTGTAGTAGCATTTGTCATGCGGTGCTTTAACTGTGCCGTGTTTAATTATTTCAGTTTGAAAAAATGTATTGTTCAATAGGTCTATGTGATGTTTAAGTATGAACTGTCCACTTATGTTTCATGAATGGCTATATTTGGTTGTTTATAGTGAGTAGATGCCTTGTTTATCTGTATTTGGTTGTTAGGTTGGTTGGAGTGAGCATCTTTCCAGTTATCGAGAAGATGCCTTGTTTATCTGTATTGGGTTCTTAGTTTGGTTGCAGTGAGCATTTGTCCAGTTATCAAGCAGATGCCTTGTTTATCTGTATTTGGTTGTTAGGTTGCTTTTTTAGCATTTGTCTAGTTATCAAGCAGATGCCTTGTTTATCTATATTTGGTTGTTAGGTTACTTTTTTTAGCATTTGTCCAGTTATCAAGAAGATGCCTTGTTTATCTTTATCTGCTTGTTAGGTTGTTTGCAGTGAGCATTTGTCCAGTTTTCAAGCATATGCCATGTTTATCTGTATTTGCTTGTTAGGTTGGTTACAATGAGACTATGTCTAGTTTTCGATGGCTATATTTGGTTGTTATACTGGTCATTTATGCCTTGTTTATTTCAGTCATTCACAATGTGTTGTTCATTATGTGCAAGTCGGAACTGTGCCACTCGACTACATCAATACCAGTTTGAACGGCTATATTTGGTTCCATTTATTCCTAGTGTAGTTAACACATTCCCTTTATTTCAGTTTTACACATTTATCCAGTGTGATGTTTAAGCATTACCTACGTTCTATTCATTTTCAACAATACGAGTTTGAATTGCAATATTTGATGGATGTTAAGCCTGCTGTCGGTAACATTGCCTTCCATTTTTTATCTGCTTTAACGGCATGCTGAAACCAACACATTCAAGCTATCATTTGGAGATGATGTTGTTTACCTTTGCTATATTTGTTTGATGTTAAGGTTGTTGTACTTATCATGCCTTTCCACCACTTATGCAAGACAACAACTGGAGTGGCCACCATTTTCCGCCGAGGTTAGCTTCATCCCTCGGCTTGTACTCCCCCCGTCGTTCCATAATGTAGTGCATATAGATCCAGGCCTGGACACTAGTTAGCTTCTAATATTGACTTGTTGCTTGTAGGTACATATGCCCTTGGCAAGGATCCATGCATCGACCCTTTTTGCGTATGGGGCAATGAGATATTGATGACCAAGCATCAAGTGAGGAAACTTGTGACGCCCGGATAATTAAGCTACAGTAAACCTCTGTTAACGATGCCATGTCACCATGATTACTGTTATTAATCTGGTGTTAGTTGGAAACCGATTTAATTCAAAATTCAAAATCAAGCAAACAATAAAAGTTTTCAAATATTAAGACTAAAATGTTCAATAAATAGTAGTTAAATCAGAGGCTATGATAAAATTGTAAACAACATTAATGAAATTTGTTAAGTGACTTAAACAGCCTCAAACAGTGGCTGAAAATATTATTTAATAACCTCTTTATTAATACAAAAGAATTATGAAATGATATTTACCCCAAACTAGTTTTTGGTGGTAGAATATATTGTGCTGTGATTTGTGGGCCAGCTCTCATATTTTACAAAACTCATTTGGTGCCCAAACAATTAGCCGAAATAGAAAAGAATAAATAAAGAGTAAAAAAACAAAACAAAACAGAAGAAAAAGGAACCCCCCCCCCCACACACACACACACGCTGGACCAACCGGCCCAGCTAGCCAACAGTGCCAGCCCAGCCCACCTACCTCAGCCTTTCGTCCTCCTCCTGCAACAGGAGAAGGCCGAGCCTCCATGGCCGCGGGGCACTCGCCCCCGCGCATTGCTGCGGCGCGGGTGGATGAGATCAGCCCCCGACGCTCTCTCTCTCTCTCTCTCGCCCAAACCCTAACCCACATCAGATCCCCCTCCTCCCCTGTCTCCCTCGCTCGCGCTCGCCCTTTCTCCCCACTGCCCGAGCGCCCCCGTCGCCGCCCTCCGCTCGATCCCGCGGCCACCGTACCCCAATCGCCACTTCGCCGTGTCGTACGCCGTCGCCGCCCTCGACTACATCACCTCCGCCTCTCCGTTGAAGCTTGGAGCCACTACAACGACCTCCCCGAGCTCGTCTTCCCCGCACGGCCGCCATTGATCGCCGCCCCGTTTCGCCACCTCGAGCCTCCCCCGAGCTCACTCTCGCACACCTACAGGCTCAATGTGAGCCTCTTATCCCTCCTAGCCCTCTTCCGTCGCCGTTTACTCCCTTTAGCCGCCGTCCTCGACTTGCCCGAGCTTGCCACCGCATAGCACGTCGCCGGCGTCGTTCCGGCGACCATTTGGACGCGCGCTGCTGCTCATTGGCCTCGTTGCACTGCGTAGACCACGCCTAGCTATTTATTTCACCCGCGCGCGCACCGTAGCACCGTCCCTGACGAGGACCGTAGCTCACCGCCGCCACGGCTTGTCGCCGGTGCCACTCCGGCCATCCCCGCCCCTGCTGCTTGCTCCATCGGACGCGCCGCATCGCCAGCTAGCCGTAGCCGCAAACCGCGCACGTTTTGGTGCCCCATAGCGCCAAACCAGAAAGCGGCCGAACTCTGGCGACCGCCCCGCCTCTCGCCGTCGTCGTTCTAGCCTATTACGGGCCGCGCCGCCACCGTAGGTGGATGCGGCGTCGAACGCCCGATCGAACGCGCCTAGCCGCACCTACCCCCGTGCCCTGTAGCATTTTTCCGGCCGTCTCCGGCGATGAGCCGCCGCGGGAGAGGCTCGCCGGAGCTCTCTCCGGCGCCCCGCCTACGTGGCACCGCCTAGGCCCCCCCCCCCAGTCGCTGACTGTGGCCCCCGGTGGACCCGCTGACCCCTGTTGACTTTAGTCAACTGCTGACTGGGCAGGCCCCAGCCACTGACTGGTGGGCCCAGGTGCCCCACTTTGACAAGTTGACCGAGGTCAACGCTGACTGGGCCGGCTTCTGTCACAGACATGTGGGCCCCCACTCTGATAATTAGTTTAATAAACGTTTTTATAAAACAAGTAACTATACTAGCCTAAACACTCACTGACATATGGGGCCCACCCCTCTAATTAGACTGTTAGTTTAGTTTAAATTACTGTTAGACTAACAGAGGCTGACATGTGGGTCCCACTGGACTCACAGGCCCGGTCTGACCCTGGTCAGCGAGTCTGTTGACTGCTGACGTCATCCCCACGCAATGCTGACGTCATATTCCTTTTCTGTTAATATAAATAATTCCAGAATATTGTTAAATCTTTCAAAAATCATATAAAATAATCCGTAGCTCGGATGAAAATGTTTTCTATATGAAAGTTGCTCAGAAAAATCCAACGAATCCGAATACGCGGTCCATTCATTTGTCACATGCCTCTAGTATGCTGAACATGGAACTTTCCCCTCCGGTCATCTGTCTAGCATAGGTCCGGAACCGGGAAAACATTCCCGGTTGAATTTCCCCCTTCACCTATTCGTGTAGACATGCGTTAGGTCACACTCGACACGTCGTATTACCACGTTATGCTTTGTGATGCTATGTTTGCTTTATATTTACTGTTTCTTCCCCCTCTTCTCTCCGGTAGACCCCGAGACCGATGCTGCCCCTGTGATCGACTACGTCGACGACGACCCCCTCCTTGCCAGAGCAACCAGGCAAGCCCCCCCCCCCTTGATCACCAGATATCGCCTATTCTTCTCTATACTGCTTGCATTAGAGTAGTGTAGCATGTTACTGCTTTCCGTTAATCCTATCCTGATGCATAGCCTGTCATTGTTGTTACAGTTTTTACCCTTACCTGCTATCCTACTTCTTAGTATAGGATGCCAGTGTTCCATCAGTTGCCCTACACTCTTGTCCGTCTGCCATGCTATACTACTGGGCCGTGATCACTTCGGGAGGTGATCACGGGTATATACTATATACATTATATACATGACACATGTGGTGACTAAAGTCGGGTCGGCTCGAGGAGTACCCGCAAGTGATTCTGATGAGGGGGCTGAAAGGACAGGTGGCTCCACCCCGGTAGAGGTGGGCCTGGGTTCCTGACGGCCCCCGACTGTTACTTTGTGGCGGAGCGACAGGGCAGGTTGAGACCACCTAGGAGAGAGGTGGGCCTGGCCCTGGTCGGCTTTCGCAGATACTTAACACGCTTAACGAGTTCTGGGTATTTGATCTGAGTCTGGCCATTTGGTCTATACGCACTAACCATCTACGCGGGAGTAGTTATGGGTATCCCAGCGTCGTGGTATCAGCCGAAGCTCTTCTTGACGTCAGCGACGGAGCGGCGCGCGCCGGATTGGACTGGAACGCCTGCTAGGCTAGGTCTGCTTCTGGCCGCGTACGCAACGTGCAGGTGTGCAATGGGCGATGGTCCCAGACCCCTGCGCGTATAGGATTTAGACCGGCGTGTTGACCTCTTTGTTGAGCCTAGGTGGGGCTGCGACGTGTTGATCTTCCGCGGCCGGGCATGACCCAGAAAAGTGTGTCCGGCCAAATGGGATCGAGCGTGTTGGGTTATGTGGTGCACCCCTGCAGGGAAGTTTATCTATTCGAATAGTCGTGTCCCTCGGTAAAAGGACGACCCGGAGTTGTACCTTAACCTTATGACAACTAGAACCGGATACTTAATAAAACACACCCTTCCAGGTGCCAGATACAACCCGGTGATCGCTCTCTAACAGGGCGACGAGGAGGGGATCGCCGGGTTGGATTATGCTATACAATGCTACTTGGAGGACTTCAATCTACTCTCTTCTACATGCTGCAAGATGGAGATGGCCAGAAGCGTAGTCTTCGACAGGATTAGCTATCCCCCTCTTATTCTGGCATTCTGCAGTTCAGTCCACTGATATGGTCCTTTACACATATACCCATGCATATGTAGTGTAGCTCCTTGCTTGCGAGTACTTTGGATGAGTACTCACGGTTGCTTTTCTCCCTCTTTTCCCCTTTCTATACCTGGTTGTCACAACCAGATGCTGGAGTCCAGGAGCTAGAGATCCCGAGGATGATTCTACATGGAGTTCGGCTTCGAGGAGTAGTTAGGAGGTCCCAGGCAGGAAGCCTTGCCTTTTCGATCGTTGCTACTTTTGTGCTAGCCTTCTTAAGGCAAACTTGTTTAACTTATGTCTGTTCTCAGATATTGTTGCTTCCGCTGACTCGTCTGTGATCGAGCACTTGTATTCGAGCCCTCGAGGCCCCTCTCTTGTATTATGATGCTTGTATGACTTATTTATGTTGTAGAGTTGTGTTGTGATATCTTCCCGTGAGTCCCTGATCTTGATCGTACACATTTGCGTGCATGATTAGTGTACGGTCAAATCGGGGGTGTCACAAGTTGGTATCAAAGCCGACTGCCTGTAGGAATCCCCCTTTCCAACTCCTTGGCCGAAGTCGAGTCTAGTCGTTGAAAAACTTTTACTAACATGGTTGTGTGTCTTACGGGCCCACGTCGCCATTGGGTGGTATTAGGATCTTTTACTCCTTGTCTATACTCTGGGACTCTAATCTCTCTTCTATTCGGGTTAAATGAATTTTGCTAAATCTAACATTAGGATCTCGTTATCACTTTCACCCGGAGAGCCCCTTATTACTGATGATCGTCTGCTGCACGTGAAGACCCTGAAGACACTCTCCGCTGTTAACCCGAGAACTTGTGTTCATCGCTTTTGCAATTCCCTTCCATCGATAAGCTCCTATGGATAACCACGTATGCTCGCCATTCATACAATGTTTCCCAGTTGATCTTGTTATTACAAGATACCCCGAAATTATCTCTGTTGTTTCGAGAATTCTTGAGCTTACTGCCTTGCTGTTCTTTGTCACCTGAATACCCCTACGGATAATTCTCGCACTTACCGAGTATCCGCTCATCCCCAGTTGATTCAAGTATTCCACAAAAGTGTTCAAAATACCATTCGATCTTCCGAAAATCCTCAGGAGCCTTTTTGCTCTTGAAATTCTTGCTTACTTGCATTATGATTAATCTTAAGTCTCGTAATCTTATTGGCATCCCTTGTCATTATCATTTTGAGTCCGTTGATTCAATTTGTTGCGAATGCTCGCAATCCTCAATCAGATCCTAGAATTCATTCTTCCGGCTCAAACGTCATTTGGATATGAGCTGGTTCTTGACCAATCAATGCCTTGATCGGTTGTATCCCTAAGTCTATTCAGCTTATCCATCCCAAATCAGAGCATTGCTTCTGATCCCTTGATTTGGAAATCATAATTCCTTTGCATTGAGCTTTGAGTTAGTCAGTTGTTTCTATAATCTGATCCCCTTGAATTCTTTTTTTCCTCTAGTTGAGTATCGATGCTCACATCTGATCCCTTGTGGACAACCAAATCCTTTGTTAGATTATATCCGACAGTGCCCTCATATTTAATCACCTTGTGAGTTCTTCCCTGATACATAATGCCTTTGGTAAATTGTATACTCTGCTTTGTCAACCATGCTCTGCTTTTGAGCTGGTGATAATTACTCTTGGAGCTTGTGGTATATGTGCCTAAGATGCCCTGATGGGTTGAACCTATGCCTTCCATAATATGTGTGAACTCGAAAGCTTTCATGAGTCATACTCTTCTGGTATTTTGCCAGATAAAATTTCAACACTACAACTTCTTTGAAAAATGAGAAGTGAATGAAAGGTTATGCATTGGAGAAGTGGGAGTCGACCTTGAACTTTGTGTTCATGCCCATGGAAACGATGTAGATTTTATCATGGAAGCTTCTTGTAACAATAATTATTCCCTTGGTATAATTTGATCCTGCATCTGTGATTTTGGCCTTTGCAATCATGGTTCCAACCAAGATTGTCTTCTTTGATCCCCTTTCTCGGACAAGTTGAGCACTTGTCTTCTGCAGAGCAATACCCCAGTCCAACCTCTACTTTGATCTACCGTCGAGCATTACACTCTTGTATCTCGAGATTATCACGGAACTGCATAACTTCTTATGAGTTCTCCATCAAGTATTACATTATCATTGATTCAAATTTTTCACGGGCTTCGAGTTTTTTTTAAACACTCAAAACCACCGATAGCTGAATCGAGACGCACTGCAATTAAACAACTCTTAGTAATCTTCTTTACTTATGAGTTTGTACCCGATCACGTCATTCCTAGCCTGATTGGCTACATCATTATCGTGCTGGATTTTAACTGTGCTACCTGGACCTTCCCAGCGCACAAATTTCGACAGTGAGCTGAGCTTATGTCGATCTTCCGCATCTTATCGTTTCACCTCCAACAACAAGCTTGGTTTGGATTTTGTGTCGTACCCTTGGTTCCAATAACCTTTCGCTTCATCATTCCTTTTACTTGATGTCATTGCCGAGCGATTGCATCTTCATGGAATCTCTCGACAAATGTGTCGTGATCATCATGAGCATTCTGAGTCTTTCCAGAATATCAATTGAATTCATGATGAGAAAGACCATCCTTTCCCTTGATGATTTGTGTTATCACCGGCCACTTTACTGCCTTCCCTCCAACACAAACTTGTTCGTGTTTTGTGTTATACCTTGAGATCCTTGCTATCCAGCATTTGTTCCTCTTTACTTTGGAGTATTACCAAATTTTATATCAAGAATGTCGTGAGAATTTCACCACCTCTTTAGAATTCTTGATATAGTAATACATCTTGCCGTCTACATTCAGTTCTTGGTCCCCATGTTGATTTTAACCGAAGTACCCACAAATGAATTGTGATGTGTAAAATTCAAAACTTCCAGCAACCCTATTGCTTGTAAGTTAATGAACGATAGTTCATTCCTTGTGTATTGGTTATCGAATCACCATTCTAACCTTGATCATGCTACCTAAGCCCATATTCGGGTGCACCTTTCAACCAATGTTTAATTGTGTATGTTTTCCTCGAGCATACATCATTAAGTCATTCGATCTAGCTAATGTTATCTCCTTGTTCACATAGTTGTGGAAATCCATCTTTTGGAAATCTCAATGGGTTGTCGCTGAGTCAATCAGTCACCTCTGTTGGAAATATGCCCTAGAGGCAATAATAAATGGTTATTATTATATTTCTTTGTTCATGGTAATTGTCTATTATTCATGCTATAATTGTATTGTCCGGAAATCGTAATACATGTGTGAATACATAGACCACAACGTGTCCCTAGTAAGCCTCTAGTTGGCTAGCTCGTTGATCAACAGATAGTCATGGTTTCCTGACTATGGACATTGGATGTCATTGATAACGGGATCACATCATTAGGAGAATGATGTGATGGACAAGACCCAACCTAAGCATAGCATAAAAGATCGTGTAGTTTCGTTTGCTAGAGCTTTTCCAATGTCAAGTATCTTTTCCTTAGACCATGAGATCGTGCAACTCCCAGATACCGTAGGAGTGCTTTGGGTGTGCCAAACGTCACAACGTAACTGGGTGACTATAAAGGTGCATTACGGGTATCTCCGAAAGTGTCTGTTGGGTTGGCACGGATCGAGACTGGGATTTGTCACTCCGTGTGACGGAGAGGTATCTCTGGGCCCACTCGGTAATGCATCATCATAATGAGCTCAATGTGACTAAGGCGTTAGTCACGGGATCATGCATTGCGGTACGAGTAAAGAGACTTGCGGGTAACGAGATTGAACAAGGTATTGGGATACCGACGATCGAATCTCGGGCAAGTAACATACCGATTGACAAAGGGAATTGCATACGGGATTGATTGAATCCTCGACACCATGGTTCATCCGATGAGATCATCGTGGAACATGTGGGAGCCAACATGGGTATCCAGATCCCGCTGTTGGTTATTGACCGGAGAGGCGTCTCGGTCATGTCTGCATGTCTCCCGAACCCGTAGGGTCTACACACTTAAGGTTCGGTGACGCTAGGGTTGTAGAGATATGTGTATGCGGAAACCCGAAAGTTGTTCGGAGTCCCGGATGAGATCCCGGACGTCACGAGAGGTTCCGGAATGGTCCGGAGGTGAAGAATTATATATAGGAAGTCCAGTTTCGGCCACCGGGAAAGTTTCGGGGGTTACCGGTATTGTACCGGGACCACCGGAAGGGTCCCGGGGGTCCACCGGGTGGGGCCACCTATCCCGGAGGGCCCCATGGGCTGAAAATGGAAGGGAACCAGCCCCTAGTGGGCTGGGGCGCCCCCCTTGGGCCTCCCCCCATGCGCCTAGGGTTGGGAACCCTAGGGGGGAGTTCCCCCTTGCCTTGGGGGGCAAGGCAACCCCTTCCCCCCCTTGTGGCCGCCGCCCCCCTTGAGATCCCATCTCTTGGGGCTGGCGCACCCCCCCAGGGGCCTATATAAAGGGGGGGAGGGAGGGCAGCAAACAACAGCCTTGGGCGCCTCCCTCCTCCCCTGCAACACCTCTCTCTCGCGCGCAGAAGCTCGGCGAAGCCCTGCCGGAGAACCGCTACATCCACCACCACGCCGTCGTGCTGCTGGATCTCCATCAACCTCTCCTTCCCCCTTGCTGGATCAAGAAGGAGGAGACGTTGATGCACCATACGTGTGTTGAACGCGGAGGTGCCGTCCGTTCGGCACTCGGTCATCGGTGATTTGGATCACGGCGAGTACGACTCCGTCATCCACGTTCATTGGAACGCTTCCGCTCGCGATCTATAAGGGTATGTAGATGCACTCCTTTCCCCTCGTTGCTAGTATACTCCATAGATGCATCTTGGTGAGCGTAGGAAAATTTTAAATTATGCTACGATTCCCAACAGTGGCATCATGAGCCAGGTCTATGCGTAGTTACTATGCACGAGTAGAACACAAAGAAGTTGTGGGCGTTGAGTTTGCCAATTCTTCTTGCCGCTACTAGTCGTTTCTTGTTTCGGCGGCATTGTAGGATGAAGCGGCCCGGACCGACCTTACACGTACGCTTACGTGAGACAGGTTCCACCGACTGACATGCACTAGTTGCATAAGGTGGCTAGCGGGTGTCTGTCTCTCCTACTTTAGTCGGAACGGATTCGATGAAAAGGGTCCTTATGAAGGGTAAATAGAAATTGGCAAATCACGTTGTGGTCATATGTAGGTAAGAAAACGTTCTTGCTAGAAACCTACAAACCACGTAAAAAACTTGCAACAACAATTAGAGGACGTCTAACTTGTTCTTGCAGCCAGTGCTATGTGATGTGATATGGCCAGAAGATGTGATGAATGATATATGTGATGTATGAGATTGATCATATTCTTGTAATAGGAATCACGACTTGCATGTCGATGAGTATGACAACCGGCAGGAGCCATAGGAGTTGTCTTTATTATTTTGTATGACCTGCGTGTCATTGAATAACGCCATGTAAATTACTTTACTTTATTGCTAAACGCGTTAGCCATAGAAGTAGAAGTAATCGTTGGCGTGACAACTTCATGAAGACACAATGATGGAGATCATGATGATGGAGATCATGGTGTCATGCCGGTGACAAAGATGATCATGGTGCCCCGAGGATGGAGATCAAAGGAGCATGATGATATTGGCCATATCATGTCACTATTTGATTGCATGTGATGTTTATCATGTTTTTGCATCTTATTTGCTTAGAACGACGGTAGCAAGTAGGATGATCCCTTATAATAATTTCAAGAAAGTGTTCACCCTAACTGTGCACCGTTGCAAAGGTTTGTCGTTTCGAAGCACCACGTGATGATCGGGTGTGATAGATTCTTACGTTCGCATACAACGGGTGTTGACGAGCCTAGCATGTACAGACATGGCCTCCGAACACACGCAATACACTTAGGTTGACTTGACGAGCCTAGCATGTACAAACATGGCCTCGGAACACGGAGGACCGAAAGGTCGAGCATGAGTCGTATAGAAGATACGATCAACATGGAGATGCTCACCGATCTTGACTAGTTCGTCTCACGTGATGATCGGACACGGCCTAGTTGACTCGGATCATGTTTCACTTAGATGACTAGAGGGATGTCTATCTGAGTGGGAGTTCATTAAATAATTTGATTAGATGAACTCAATTATCATGAATTTAGTCTAAAATCTTTACACTATGTCTTGTAGATCAAATGGCCAACGTTGTCCTCAATTTCAACGCGTTCCTAGAGAAAACCAAGCTGAAAGACGATGGCAGCAATTATACGGACTGGGTCCGGAACCTGAGGCTCATCCCCATAGTAGCCAAGAAAGATTATGTCTTAGAAGCACCGCTAGGTGAAGCACCAATCCCTGAGAACCAAGACGTTATGAACGCTTGGCAGCAGCGTGCTGATGATTACTCCCTCGTTCAGTGCGGCATGCTTTACAGCTTAGAACCGGGTCTCCAAAAGCGTTTTGAGAAACATGGAGCATATGAGATGATCGAGGAGCTGAAACTGGTTTTTCAAGCTCATGCCCGGGTCGAGAGATATGAAGTCTCCGACAAGTTCTTCAGCTGTAAAATGGAGGAGAACAGTTCTGTTAGTGAGCACATACTCAGAATGTCTGGGTTGCACAACCGCTTGTCTCAGCTGGGAGTTAATCTCCCGGATGACGCGGTCATTGACAGAATCCTCCAGTCGCTTCCACCAAGCTACAAGAGCTTTGTGATGAACTACAATATGCAGGGGATGGAAAAGACCATTCCCGAGGTATATTCAATGCTGAAATCAGCGGAAGGGGAGATCAGAAAAGAACATCAAGTGTTGATGGTGAATAAAACCACTAAGTTCAAGAAGGGCAAGGGTAAGAAGAACTTCAAGAAGGACGGCAAGGGAGTTGCCGCGCCCGGTAAACCAGTTACCGGGAAGAAGTCAAAGAATGGACCCAAGCCCGAGACTGAGTGCTTTTATTGCAAGGGAAGTGGTCACTGGAAGCGGAACTGCCCCAAATATTTAGCGGACAAGAAGAAGGCCGGCAACACCCAAGGTATATGTGATATACAAGTAATTGATGTGTACCTTACCAGTACTCGTAGTAGCTCCTGGGTATTTGATACCGGTGCGGTTGCTCATATTTGTAACTCAAAGCAGGAACTACGGAATAAACGGAGACTGGCAAAGGACGAGGTGATGATGCGCGTCGGGAATGGTTCCAAGGTCGATGTGACCACCGTTGGCACGCTACCTCTGCATCTACCCATGGGATTAGTTTCAAACCTCAATAATTGTTATTTAGTGCCAGCTTTGAGCATGAACATTGTATCTGGATCTCGTTTAATTCGAGATGGCTACTCATTTAAATCTGAGAATAATGGTTGTTCTATTTATTTGAGAGATATGTTTTATGGTCATGCCCCGCTGGTCAATGGTTTATTTTTGATGAATCTCGAACGTGATGTTACACATGTTCATGGTGTGAATACCAAAAGATGTAAAGTTGATAACGATAGTCCCACATACCTGTGGCACTGCCGCCTTGGTCACATTGGTGTCAAGCGCATGAAGAAGCTCCATGCAGATGGACTTTTGGAGTCTCTTGATTACGAATCATTTGACACGTGCGAACCATGCCTCATGGGTAAGATGACCAAGACTCCGTTCTCCGGAACAATGGAGCGAGCAACCAACTTATTGGAAATCATACATACCGATGTGTGCGGTCCAATGAGTGTTGAGGCTCGCGGGGGATATCGTTATGTTCTCACTCTCACTGATGATTTAAGTAGATATGGATATGTCTACCTAATGAAACACAAGTCTGAAACCTTTGAAAAGTTCAAGGAATTTCAGAGTGAAGTCGAGAATCAACGTGACAGGAATATAAAATTCTTACGATCAGATCGTGGTGGAGAATATTTAAGTCACGAGTTTGGTGCACACTTAAGGAAATGTGGAATAGTTTCACAACTCACGCCGCCTGGAACACCTCAGAGAAATGGTGTGTCCGAACGTTGTAATCGCACTCTATTGGATATGGTGCGATCTATGATGTCTCTTACCGATTTACCGCTCTCATTTTGGGGCTATGCTTTAGAGACTGCCGCATTCACTTTAAATAGGGCACCGTCTAAATCCGTTGAGACGACACCGTATGAATTATGGTTTGGGAAGAAACCTAAGATGTCGTTTCTAAAAGTTTGGGGACGCGATGCTTATGTCAAGAAACTTCAACCTGAAAAGCTCGAACCCAAATCGGAAAAATGCGTCTTCATAGGATACCCTAAGGAAACTATTGGGTATACCTTCTACCTCAGATCCGAAGGCAAGATCTTCGTTGCCAAGAACGAGTCCTTTCTAGAGAAGGAGTTTCTCTCGAAAGAATTGAGTGGGAGGAAAGTGGAACTTGATGAGGTGATAGTCACCCCTTCCGAACATCAAAGTAGCGCAGCGCGGGAAAATGTTCCTGTGGTGCCTACACCGACTGGGGAGGAAGTTAATGATGATGATCATGAAACTTCAGATCAAGTTAGTGAACTTCGTAGGTCCACAAGGACACGTTCCGCACCAGAGTGGTACGGCAACCCTGTCCTGGAAATCATGTTGTTAGACAACGGTGAACCTTCGAACTATGAAGAAGCGATGGCGGGCCCGGATTCCGACAAATGGCTAGAAGCCATGAAATCCGAGATAGAATCCATGTATGAAAATAAAGTATGGACTTTGACTGACTTGCCCGATGAGCGGCGAGCCATAGAAAACAAATGGATATTTAAGAAGAAGACGGACGCGGATGGTAATGTGACCATCTACAAAGCTCGACTTGTCGCTAAGGGTTATCGACAAGTTCAAGGGGTTGACTACGATGAGACTTTCTCACCCGTAGCGAAGCTGAAGTCCGTCCGAATCATGTTAGCAATTGCCGCATACTATGATTATGAGATATGGCAGATGGACGTCAAAACGGAATTCCTTAATGGCTTCCTTAAGGAAGAGTTGTATATGATGCAGCCGGAAGGTTTTGTCGATCCTAAGAATGCTAACAAAGTGTGCAAGCTCCAGCGCTCAATCTATGGGCTGGTGCAAGCATCTCGGAGTTGGAACATTCGCTTTGATGAGATGATCAAAGCGTTTGGGTTTACACAGACTTATGGAGAAGCCTGTGTTTACAAGAAAGTGAGTGGGAGCTCTGTAGCATTTCTCATATTATATGTGGATGACATACTATTTATGGGAAATGATATAGAATTCTTGGAAAGTATAAAGGCCTATTTGAATAAGTGTTTTTCAATGAAGGACCTTGGAGAAGCTGCTTATATATTAGGCATCAAGATCTATAGAGATAGATCAAGACGCCTCATTGGTCTTTCACAGAGTACATACCTTGACAAGATATTGAAGAAGTTCAATATGGATCAGTCCAAGAAGGGGTTCTTGCCTGTATTGCAAGGTGTGCAATTGAGCACGGCTCAATGCCCGACCACGGCAGAAGATATAGAAGAGATGAGTGTCATCCCCTATGCCTCGGCCATAGGGTCTATTATGTATGCCATGCTGTGTACCAGACCTGATGTAAACCTTGCCGTAAGTTTGGTAGGAAGGTACCAAAGTAATCCCGGCAAGGAACACTGGACAGCGGTCAAGAATATCCTGAAGTACCTGAAGAGGACTAAGGATATGTTTCTCGTTTATGGAGGTGACGAAGAGCTCGTCGTAAAGGGTTACGTCGACGCTAGCTTCGACACAGATCTGGATGACTCGAAGTCACAGACCGGATACGTGTACATTTTGAATGGAGGAGCAGTAAGCTGGTGCAGTTGCAAGCAAAGCGTCGTGGCGGGATCTACATGTGAAGCGGAGTACATGGCAGCCTCGGAGGCAGCACAGGAAGCAGTCTGGATGAAGGAGTTCATTACCGACCTAGGGGTGATTCCCAATGCGTCGGGCCCAATGACTCTCTACTGTGACAACACTGGAGCTATTGCCCTTGCGAAGGAGCCCAGGTTTCACAGGAAGACCAGGCATATCAAGCGTCGCTTCAACTCCATTCGTGAAAGTGTTCAAAATGGAGACATAGATATTTGTAAAGTGCACAAGGACCTGAATGTAGCAGATCCGTTGACTAAACCTCTCCCTAGGGCAAAACATGATCAACACCAGGACGCAATGGGTGTTCGATTCATCACAATGTAACTAGATTATTGACTCTAGTGCAAGTGGGAGACTGTTGGAAATATGCCCTAGAGGCAATAATAAATGGTTATTATTATATTTCTTTGTTCATGGTAATTGTCTATTATTCATGCTATAATTGTATTGTCCGAAAATCGTAATACATGTGTGAATACATAGACCACAACGTGTCCCTAGTAAGCCTCTAGTTGGCTAGCTCGTTGATCAACAGATAGTCATGGTTTCCTGACTATGGACATTGGATGTCATTGATAACGGGATCACATCATTAGGAGAATGATGTGATGGACAAGACCCAACCTAAGCATAGCATAAAAGATCGTGTAGTTTCGTTTGCTAGAGATTTTCCAATGTCAAGTATCTTTTCCTTAGACCATGAGATCGTGCAACTCCCGGATACCGTAGGAGTGCTTTGGGTGTGCCAAACGTCCCAACGTAACTGGGTGACTATAAAGGTGCATTACGGGTATCTCCGAAAGTGTCTGTTGGGTTGGCACGGATCGAGACTGGGATTTGTCACTCCGTGTGACGGAGAGGTATCTCTGGGCCCACTCGGTAATGCATCATCATAATGAGCTCAATGTGACTAAGGCGTTAGTCACGGGATCATGCATTGCGGTACGAGTAAAGAGACTTGCCGGTAACGAGATTGAACAAGGTATTGGGATACTGACGATCGAATCTCGGGCAAGTAACATACCGATTGACAAAGGGAATTGCATACGGGATTGATTGAATCCTCGACACCGTGGTTCATCCGATGAGATCATCGTGGAACATGTGGGAGCCAACATGGGTATCCAGATCCCGCTGTTGGTTATTGACCGGAGAGGCATCTCGGTCATGTCTGCATGTCTCCCGAACCCGTAGGGTCTACACACTTAAGGTTCGGTGACGCTAGGGTTGTAGAGATATGTGTATGCGGAAACCCGAAAGTTGTTCGGAGTCCCGGATGAGATCCCGGACGTCACGAGAGGTTCCGGAATGGTCCGGAGGTGAAGAATTATATATAGGAAGTCCAGTTTCGGCCACCGGGAAAGTTTCGGGGGTTACCGGTATTGTACCGGGACCACCGGAAGGGTCCCGGGGGTCCACCGGGTTGGGCCACCTGTCCCGGAGGGCCCCATGGGCTGAAAGTGGAAGGGAACCAGCCCCTAGTGGGCTGGGGCGCCCCCCTTGGGCCTCCCCCCATGCGCCTAGGGTTGGGAACCCTAGGGGGGAGTTCCCCCTTGCCTTGGGGGGCAAGGCAACCCCTTCCCCCCTTGTGACCGCCGCCCCCCTTGAGATCCCATCTCTTGGGGCTAGCGCACCCCCCCAGGGGCCTATATAAAGGGGGGAGGGAGGGCAGCAAACAACAGCCTTGGGCGCCTCCCTCCTCCCCTGCAACACCTCTCTCTCTCGCGCAGAAGCTCGGCGAAGCCCTGCCGGAGAACCGCTACATCCACCACCACGCCGTCGTGCTGCTGGATCTCCATCAACCTCTCCTTCCCCCTTGCTGGATCAAGAAGGAGGAGACGTCGCTGCACCATACGTGTGTTGAACGCGGAGGTGCCGTCCGTTCGGCACTCGGTCATCGGTGATTTGGATCACGGCGAGTACGACTCCGTCATCCACGTTCATTGGAACGCTTCCGCTCGCGATCTACAAGGGTATGTAGATGCACTCCTTTCCCCTCGTTGCTAGTATACTCCATAGATGCATCTTGGTGAGCGTAGGAAAATTTTAAATTATGCTACGATTCCCAACAACCTCCTCACCTCTCCTTGATTTAATGATGAACCCTTGTTCGGAACTCGCTTCCATAGTTCATCTCCCGAGAATCTTCGATGTCGTTTCGACAATTTGTGTTGCACCTTTCTTCTCAGGCATCCTGAGTCTGAGTTATCCTGACACCAATCAGATCTGAATCTCGGTCAGATATGATGGTTGGAACATATTTCCAAGAGTTATAACATTGGTCTATTTATGACCCGGTAAGATGATGTCATGGCTCGCACACCTGGCTGGAGGACCTATTGTTATAAGTTTTCCTTTTTAGCAAGGTTAGCTATTTTTCCATGAGGAAATTGTAAGACTTACTCTATAAAGTTGTTCCTGATGGATCCTTTGTGTATCCATAGCCTGATCTTACCTAATGACCATGTCAATGCTATCTCGAAGCATGTATGTGGTACTCCGATCTTCAATAGAAACATTTGAAGCACAATGCTAAATTTTAGTTATCAATTATTCAAACACCGTTGTTTGGGTAATGTCCTGAACTTCCTCTTCCCTAACCTAAATGGTTCTCTTCTAACCATTGTCCTTGGGAAGGATATACCCCTGAAATATGTGTTTAAACACATTTTCCTTTCCATTGTTCTGTTTAAACTGATAATCGTATTTTCCTTTCCATTGGCTGGTTTAACGTTTCTGGTGATCATTATGATCTAAGCAGTATTAATTCCCTGCTTGTACAAACACCTCGGTGTACAACTCTGTCAGTAAGACCATGTTACTATTGTTGGTGACATTCCGGTAACCACCGATGGACGAGAACTTTGCCTATTCGTCCGCCTCGTTTCAACGAGCAGGAAAATAGTTCTCTTCGCCCCTCGCCCTTGGTACCGATGATGTTGCTGACGTATAACCGACAGGCTACCCTCTGACATGCCTTGCTATCATGACCGTGCAAGATGTCACCGCTTTTTCTACCTTTATTCCGTATGGTGGGCCCATAACCCACAGTTCCACAGGATCGAAACCTGACTCTTCTTTACAACCCGGATTCTAATGTATCATGTGCACCTAGCTTCGTATGTGATTCACGAGCTAAAATCTATACCATTATTCATCCTGGAATCAAACACCATGTTATTCTCGTTGCTCTGAACCCTTTTCACACTTCGTTTCAGGCAACGAATGATTGCATGCCCGCTCGAAACTTCTCATGCTACCTTCATACTTTGCTCTCGATATTTTCTTAAGTTTCAATTCAAGAGTTACTTTCCACCTTCCCCCGATTTTATCAACCAGATAGTTAACCTTTCGGAGGTCCGTTTTTCCGAAGTTACCCCTTGTCCGTCATATGTACAATGAAAACTCCGAAGAAAGGATCACGACTTCATCATGATGACCTGAAGCAGAGAATTGAAGACATCAACAAAAGGGATCAACCTCTTCGAAAGGGCAGCCAAGACCGAGAAGACTCGTTAGGTTTTTGCTACCAACACTTTCCTCCCTTACTCCACCGCTTAAATCTCGGGACGAGATTTCTTGTAGTGGAGGAGAATTGTGACGCCCGGATAATTAAGCTACAGTAAACCTCTGTTAACGATGCCACGTCACCATGATTACAGTTATTAATCTGGTGTTAGTTCGAAACCGATTATAATTCAAAATTCAAAATCAAGCAAACAATAAAAGTTTTCAAATATTAAGACTAAAATGTTCAATAAATAGTAGTTAAATCAAAGGCTATGATAAAATTGTAAACAACATTAATGAAATTTGTTAAGTGACTTAAACAGCCTCAAACAGTGGCTGAAAATATTATTTAATAACCTCTTTATTAATACAAAAGAATTATGAAATGATATTTACCCCAAACTAGTTTTTGGTGGTAGAATATATTGTGCTGTGATTTGTGGGCCAGCTCTCATATTTACAAAACTCATTTGGTGCCCAAACAATTAGCCGAAATAGAAAAGAATAAATAAAGAGTAAAAAACAAAACAAAACAGAAGAAAAAGGAACCCCCCCCCCACACACACACACGCTGGACCAACCGGCCCAGCTAGCCAACAGTGCCAGCCCAGCCCACCTACCTCAGCCTTTCGTCCTCCTCCTGCAACAGGAGAAGGCCGAGCCTCCATGGCCGCGGGGCACTCGCCCCCGCGCACTGCTGCGGCGCGGGTGGATGAGATCAGCCCCTGACGCTCTCTCTCTCTTTCTCTCGCCCAAACCCTAACCCACATCAGATCCCCCTCCTCCCCTCTCTCCCTCGCTCGCGCTCGCCCTTTCTCCCCACTGCCCGAGCGCCCCCGTCGCCGCCCTCTGCTCGATCCCACGGCCACCATGCCCCAATCGCCACTTCGCCGTGTCGTACGCCGTCGCCGCCCTCGACTACATCACCTCCGCCTCTCCGTTGAAGCTTGGAGCCACTGCAATGACCTCCCCGAGCTCGTCTTCCCCGCACGGCCGCCGTTGATCGCCGCCCCGTTTCGCCGCCTCGAGCCTCCCCCGAGCTCACTCTCGCACACCTGCAGGCTCAATGTGAGCCTCTTATCCCTCCTAGCCCTCTTCCGTCGCCGTTTACTCCCTTTAGCCGCCATCCTCGACTTGCCCGATCTCGCCACCGCATAGCACGTCGCTGGCGTCGTTCTGGCGACCATTTGGACGCGCGCTGCTGCTCATTGGCCTCGTCGCACTGCGTAGACACGCCTAGCTGTTTATTTCACCCGCGCGCGCACCGTAGCACCGTCCCCGACGAGGCCCGTAGCTCACCGCCGCCATGGCTTGTCGCCGGTGCCACTCCGGCCATCCCCGCCCCTGCTGCTTGCTCCATCGGACGCGCCGCATCGCCAGCTAGCTGTAGCCGCAAACCGCGCACGTTTTGGTGCCCCGCAGCGCCAAACCAGAAAGCGGCCGAACTCCGGCGACCGCCCCGCCTCTCGCCGTCGTCGTTCTAGCCTATTACGGGCCGCGCTGCCACCGTAGGTGGATGCGGCATCGAACGCCCGATCGAACGCGCCTAGCCGCACCTACCCCCGTGCCCTGTAGCATTTTTCCGGCCGTCTCCGGCGATGAGCCGCCGCGGGAGAGGCTCGCCGGAGCTCTCTCCAGCGCCCCGCCTACGTGGCACCGCCTAGGGCCCCCCAGTCGCTGACTGTGGCCCCCAGTGGACCCGCTGACCCCTGTTGACTTTAGTCAACTGCTGACTGGGCAGGCCCCAGCCACTCACTGGTGGGCCCAGGTGCCCCACTTTGACCAGTTGACCGAGGTCAATGCTGACTGGGCCGGCTTCTGTCACAGACATGTGGGCCCCCACTCTGATAATTAGTTTAATAAACGTTTTTATAAAACAAGTAACTATACTAGCCTAAACATTCACTGACATATGGGGCCCACCCCTCTAATTAGACTGTTAGTTTAGTTTAAATTACTGTTAGACTAACAGAGGCTGACATGTGGGACCCACTGGACCCACAGGCCCGGTTTGACCCTGGTCAGCGAGTCTGTTGACTGCTGACGTCATCCCCATGCAATGCTGACGTCATATTCCTTTTCTGTTAATATAAATAATTCCAGAATATTGTTAAATCTTTCAAAAATCATATAAAATAATCCGTAGCTCGGATGAAAATGTTTTCTATATGAAAGTTGCTCAGAAAAATCCAACGAATCCGAATACGCGGTCCGTTCATTTGTCACATGCCTCTAGTATGCTGAACATGGAACTTTCCCCTCCGGTCATTTGTCTAGCATAGGTCTGGAACCGGGAAAACATTCCCGGTTGAATTCCCCCCTTCACCTATTCGTGTAGACATGCGTTAGGTCACACCCGACACGTCGTATTACCACGTTATGCTTTGTGATGCTATGTTTGCTTTATATTTACTGTTTCTTCCCCCTCTTCTCTCCGGTAGACCCCGAGACCGATGTTGCCCCTATGATCGACTACGTCGACGACGACCCCGTCCTTGCCAGAGTAACCAGGCAAGCCCCCCCCCCCTTGATCACCAGATATCGCCTATTCTTCTCTATACTGCTTGCATTAGAGTAGTGTAGCATGTTACTGCTTTCCGTTAATCCTATCCTGATGCATAGACTGTCATTGTTGCTACAGTTGTTACCCTTACCTGCTATCCTACTGCTTAGTATAGGATGCTAGTGTTCCATCAGTGGCCCTACACTCTTGTCCGTCTGCCATGCTATACTACTGGGCCGTGATCACTTCGGGAGGTGATCACGGGTATATACTATATACATTATATA
Organism: Aegilops tauschii subsp. strangulata; assembly: GCF_002575655.3. Taxonomy (NCBI): domain Eukaryota; kingdom Viridiplantae; phylum Streptophyta; class Magnoliopsida; order Poales; family Poaceae; genus Aegilops; species Aegilops tauschii. The sequence continues at coordinate 139,096,523 of NC_053035.3, read as the reverse complement.
CATGACACATGTGGTGACTAAAGTCGGGTCGGCTCGAGGAGTACCCGTAAGTGATTCTAATGAGGGGGCTGAAAGGACAGGTGGCTCCACCCCGGTAGAGGTGGGCCTGGGTTCCTGACGGCTCCCGACTGTTACTTTGTGGCGGAGCGACAGGGCGGGTTGAGACCACCTAGGAGAGAGGTGGGCCTAGCCCTGGTCGGCGTTCGCAGATACTTAACACGCTTAACGAGTTCTGGGTATTTGATCTGAGTCTGGCCATTTGGTCTATACGCACTAACCATCTACGCGGGAGTAGTTATGGGTATCCCGGCGTCGTGGTATCAGCCGAAGCTCTTCTTGACGTCAGCGACGGAGCGGCGCGCGCCGGATTGGACTGGAACGCCTGCTAGGCTAGGTCTGCTTCCGGCCGCGTAGGCAACGTGTAGGTGTGAAATGGGCGATGGGCCCAGACCCCTGCGCGCATAGGATTTAGACTGGCGTGTTGACCTCTCTGTTGAGCCTAGGTGGGGCTGCGACGTGTTGATTTTCCGCGGCCGGGCATGACCCAGAAAAGTGTGTCCGGCCAAATGGGATCGAGCGTGTTGGGTTATGTGGTGCACCCCTGCAGGGAAGTTTATCTATTCGAATAGCCGTGTCCCTCGGTAAAAGGACGACCCGTAGTTGTACCTTGACCTTATGACAACTAGAACCGGATACTTAATAAAACACACCCTTCCAAGTGCCAGATACAACCCGGTGATCGCTCTCTAACAGGGCGACGAGGAGGGGATCGCCGGGTAGGATTATGCTATACGATGCTACTTGGAGGACTTCAATCTACTCTCTTCTACATGCTGCAAGATGGAGATGGCCAGAAGCGTAGTCTTCGACAGGATTAGCTATCCCCCTCTTATTCTGGCATTCTGCAGTTCAGTCCACTGATATGGTCCTTTACACATATACCCATGCATATGTAGTGTTGCTCCTTGCTTGCGAGTACTTTGGATGAGTACTCACGGTTGCTTTTCTCCCTCTTTTCCCCTTTCTATACCTGGTTGTCGCAACTAGATGCTGGAGTCCAGGAGCTAGAGATCCCGAGGATGATTCTACATGGAGTTCGGCTTCGAGGAGTAGTTAGGAGGTCCCAGGCAGGAGGCCTTGCCTTTTCGATCGTTGCTACTTTTGTGCTAGCCTTCTTAAGGCAAACTTGTTTAACTTATGTCTGTTCTCAGATATTGTTGCTTCCGCTGACTCGTCTGTGATCGAGCACTTGTATTCGAGCCCTCGAGGCCCCTGGCTTGTATTATGATGCTTGTATGACTTATTTATGTTGTAGAGTTGTGTTGTGATATCTTCCCGTGAGTCCCTGATCTTGATCGTACACATTTGCGTGCATGATTAGTGTACGGTCAAATCGGGGGCGTCACAAAACTGATAAGGATTATTAGCAAAAATATACGAATGGTGGAAAGCAAATTATTTGTTTATACTCTATCCAACACAACAGTGAGCTGTAGGATGGTAACTACAAACTCTGCAGCCTTCTCTTTTTACTGCCTATAATGAGTTGTTACACAACAATGTCTGAATCTTTTTCGTTCCCAGTGGTTCCCGAAGCAGTTTAATCAAGATTACCTCGCAAAGTACATGATTGGTGGACACACAATGAAGGTTAAAGTATTTCATCCAGACTACAATGAGCATCGAGAAGTCCTAATGAAGACAGTGAAGGATGGACGGGCAGCCATCACAAGGGGTTGGCCTAGATTCGTGCGCGCATTACGCATGGATGAGGGCACAATATGGGCATTCCGCTTCACCTTCTCCAGCAACCAGAATGTCTTTTGCCTCTCTCTTTACAGTCTTTAGTACAACTGTGGTTCATCATTCTTTACTTGGTGCTTCTATAGTTCTTCAGTATATGTACCTATGCATCGAATTATGCATTCGTGGTTGAACCTATATTTGTAATAAACATGGTTGGATATGAAATAAGTGATTGCCTACTTTCAAATTCAAAACATGTGATTTTTAAATTAGGGATTATACTGCACATGGTTTGCAAAAGCGAAACATCTGCGATATACGTGGAGATCAGAAACGTTTCTAGGATCCACCACGTGTGCGATCAATCTCCACTGCACACACGACTTTCTCTTGAAAATTGTTTGCGTTAGGCCACCTTGTGCAAACGTTTACCACATAAAAACTGTGTGTGATGGACAGCCTTTGCCACACAGTTTCTTCTACGCACCATGTGTGATGCATTCAATAACGCAAACGATAAAATTATTAATATCATGTGCAATGGCAACGCTATCACAAACGATTTAACGGGAAAAATTCGGTGTGATGTACCTGTGAACGGAAACGTTTTCCCTGGAGCAACTGTGTGGGATGTACATACGAACGAAAATGTTTAGCGGGGACTAACTTTGTGGGATGTACTTGCGAGCGGAAACAATTTCGCCTGCATAATTGTATTTTTTAGCTCTACTGTATGTATTTCCGTATTTGAGCGCTCGCTGGTCGCACACGACCTCATTTTGTCGAGCGTGGGTGCCAGGAGGGCATATCCCCGACGGTTTCTGGGTCGTGTAGAAAGGACCCCCCTATCGCCCACACTCACTTGGCGACGGTTCCAAATGTCGTCGCGAAAAGGGGTTAAAAGCCGTTTGTATAGCACCGACACGCACCAGTGATTCCTCCTTAGTTCACCTCGATGGTTACATCAAGTGGGAGTCCATCGAGGGTGATTCCTCGGGTTTCCCCCTTGCTGTTTTGGACACACAGTTACGTTGACTTTACCCCAGAACCATGATGAAGTCGGGTCGGCCTCGAGGGGTACCCGCAAGAGAAATGTGAAGTCGGGTTGATCGTGAGTGTACCCACGAGTTGATGTGTAGCCGGGTTGGCATGGAGGGTACCCGCGAGATAATTACGTGGCACGGCCGGGCATTCCAGACCCTTGTCATGAGTCCACGAGACGGGGCGACGGGGTCACATGATCGTGAGTCTCTGCTCGTTACCGCGCGCTCCCAGAACACTAACAGTTTGGATGTGTGATTCGAGTAGGCCTCTTGCTTTTTCGCACTGACCACCACGCTGGAACAAGTATGGGCACTCTGTGTCGTATGTATCAGCCGAAAGCTCTTCGGACGTCAGTGATGGAGCGGGCGCGCCGGGTTGTACTGGTTAAGCCTGCGCTTGTATAAGGAAGCTAGGTTTGCTCACCGGCCGCGTATGCAACATGCAGTGGTGCAAAGGGTGATGGGCCAAGACCCCTGCGCGCTTAGGATGTAGACCGGCCTGCTGGCCTCTCTGTTGAGCCGAGGTGGGATTGTGGCATATCGATCAGCCGAGGCCGGGTATGATCTGATGGTGTGCCCGGCCAGATTTAATCGAGCGTGTTGGTTATGTTTGTGCACCCCTGCAGGGAAGTTAATTTATTCGAATAGTCGTGTCCACGGTAACGGACGCTCGGAGTTGTATCCCGATCGATACAACTAGAACTACATGCTAAGGCATGAAATGGTTGTGATTGCTCCGAGATTACTTTCTTGCAGGGAGTCGAGGAAGGTTCTCTAGGCGTGTTTAATAAAACTTACTACTACTTATATTATGCTAATCTGCACTCTTCTAATACTGCAAGATGCTTCGAGATGCTAGTCTTCGATAGGCTAGGCTTTCCCTTCTCTTCTGGCATGTCTGAAGTTTAGTCCAAAGATATAGACCCATTCCTTTGAAATTGATGCATACTTAGTGTAGATCTGATGTATGTCTTGTGAGTACTTTGGATGAGTACCCACGGTTGCTTTGCTACTTCTTTTCCCCTATACCCGATTGTTGCGATCAGATGACGGATCCCAGGAGCCAGATGCTACCACCGACGACTACTACTACCCCGAGGGTGCCTACTACTATGTGGAGGCTACTACTACCCCGAGGGTGCCTACCGCTAAGTGGAGGCCGCCAACGACCAGGAGTAGTTGGGAGGCTCCCAGGCAGGAGGCCTTGCCTTTTCGATCGTTGCTATTGTTTGTGCAGACTTGATTAATTATGTATGTACTCAGATATTATTGCTTCCGCTGACTCGTTTGTATTCGAGCTTATGTATTTGAGCCCTCGAGGCCCCTGGCTTGTATGACTTTAATTTGTGTCTAGAGTTGTGTTGTGATGTCTTCCCGTGAGTCCTTGATCTTGATCATACACATTTGCGTGCATGATTAGTCTACGATTGAATCGGGGGCGTCACAGGTGTTACAAAAGAGGTGGGCTTTCATCCAAATGGAGTGCAACAAGTTTTGTGCTTCACGTGAGGACATCAATAGCCAACCCATGAGTAGCCTAGGCGTCCAGGATGTGGTATACTTCCTTCCATTGTCCATTGCATATTTGTATGTATCTCTGATGTTTTCGTCTCCGTTACATGTCGATGTGTATTGTTTCTTTCATCTTAATTTGCAGGCATTCCAATCTTTGGAAACCTTCAAGACCCAACATGGGGACAAACCATTCACCTTGACCCATTGTTTTGACCCATTGTTGGATGATGATTTGTGAGTGCCCAAAGTTCAAGGACCAATATGCCACACAAAAGAAAGGTGGGCGGCCGGCGGTCGTGGTTGAACCAAGTGAAGCTGAAAAGTGAACGACAGGGAAGACCAACTCCAAGGTGGATGGCAAGCATGAAGCTTCGACACTCGCTTTCCAAGAAACTTTGAAGGATTCATGAGCCAAAAGGATGTGAGGGAGGAGAGAAAGCGCCAAGCGAAGGAGGAACAAATGAAGACTTACTTTGACATCCAAAAGTGGAAGCTCGAGATCGAGGAGAGCTATGCCAAGACCAAAGCCAACAAGTTGAAGCTTGTGAAGATCTCAAAGGAAGTGGAGATCATGACGATTGACTTGAGCAAGATGTCCCCAAAGAGAAGAGTTTGGTTCGAGAAGAAGCAAAAGAAGATGCTCGAGATGGATGGACTATGGTAGAGACGTGAATTTTTTGTGTCGGCATGTATGCCAGCATGATCTACGGCCGAGATGCACGAACTATGACCGATAGAGGAGTATTTTTTTAATGTGCTGACATGTGTGTCAGCCGCTAGCTGCTATGCTGGCATGAACTTCGACCAAAAGACGCCCTCGTTTTCTGTGTGCGCTGGCATGTATGCCGGCGGCTAGCACGTATGCCGGCGGCTAGCACCATCGTCAGCATGAACTATTGCCAATTCTATTTTTGCATTTTCATTCTTGCAAAAAATTATGGCCAGGCGGATTAAATGGGACGGTCGGTTGAGCAGACCAACACAAATTTAACAGATAAAGTCGGACGCGGCGTCTATAAACAACTCAAATGGACAAAATCTGAACAAAAGACGTCTTAGTCTCCGCGGTGCTTCGAAGAAACTTGTATCCCGTGACTCCACCGACGTGGTCCCACGTCCTAGCCATGCCTCGGCGCTGTGCCGGCGAAAGGGTACGCACCACGGGCCCTCCACTCTTAATGAGTGTGTTGACCCTTAATTATATGCACGTTCGCCAAGAGAAATCCCGGTAGTTAATTACTCCAGTAGCACCAGCACTTGATTAAACAATACAATCTTTGGCGCTCAAGTACAAGGCGTTACAGCTGCGAGCCCCTATCCTCACGTCACGTCACGTAGCCGCACCAACAACCAAAACCAAGCCGCGTTTCCTCGCTGTCCTTCACATGACAAACATCTCCATTTCCATTTCCACCATACAGTTTTTGTTGTTTAAATAAACTCAAATTCGCTGGACAACCAGAAAGATTCTCCTTACCGACACAATCACATGTACTCCTACTACACAATACTCAATTTTCAATACGTTGTAAAATTCCTAGTTAAGTCTACTGCTTAAGATGAGCCTGGATGATATACAGTAATAGAGCTTCTAAAAAATAGTTGTATTAACCACGTCACATGGAGTAGCTCGTAACCAGCAAGTGACTAATTTCGATTTATTCGAATCGTAATCTTACAAATAACAAATCACCAAGTTATACATGCACCAAAAATATGTTTAAGAAAATTCCAAACCAAAAACAAAAACTGAATAAACTTTTGAGGGAATTTACACCGACGATATTCATGGTCTCTACTTTCCAATATAAAGTGAAAAAATATGTTTCCTGAATGTTTTGCATGGCAGTCCCTAAAGTTGGCATTATACCTAGAAGGTCCACTTCCAGATCTTCACACGGACTCTGACCTTGCACGAGTGCGCGGCGGTGCTCACCGTCGCGGTCGTCTCGGCGTTGTCCAACGCAGGCGCAGGAGCCAGGGCGGTGCCATTCTTCCCCTTTACCTTCTTCGGCGGTGGCGGAGGTGGACTGGGTGGCGTCACCTTGATGCCCTCGCAGTGCACCTGGATGCCCATCTTCTTTGTCTTGAGGCTGCCGACCTTGACGCCGGCCCGCGTGTCGGCATCTATAGCGACGGAGAAAGCACCGGACTTCTTAAGGTCAGAGCCGGCGCTGCTGGGATCTACGGTGACACCAGCGGCGGTGATGGTGGCAGTGAAAACGGTGGTGTTGCCGGCTTCATGCGCGAACCCGGGCACGGTGGCGTCCCCGAGCGGGACTGCGTTGGCGGCGGTGGCGGCCGAGAAGGAGAAGTCGTCGTAGAAATAGACGAGCTTCTTGTTGGGGTTCTTGGCGGTGACGGTGAGCCGGATGGAGTCGGTGAGGACGGGCGCGGTGGTGGAGGAGGAGAGGTTGAACGTGCTGAGGCGGACAGAGGAGACGGTGAAGCTGGGGCGTTGCGGGCGGTAGAGCAGGTAGAAGGCGCCGCCCGCGGCCGCGGCGACTAGCGCGAGGAGGATGACCACCAGCAGTGCCCAGCAGAAGCAGCAGCAGAAGCTGCACCGGCAGGACCGCCCGCGCCTGCTCTTCGCCTGCCCCTGCGGCCGGTAGATGGGGCGCTGATACATCTGCGGCTTGGGCGCCGCCGGGCCGCCGCCGCCGTTGGCCATTAGGGGCGGCGGAGTGGGCTTGGCGGCGGGGTAGACGCGGTCGGCCATTGCAGCCGCCGCAGACAAGGACGCGGAGGCGGAGGCGGCACCTGCTTAGACGCGGTGGTGCTGGGCCTGCTGGGTGGTTGAGTGGTTGCGGTCAGGGAGCTCGAGCTGAGGAATTTTGTTGAGCGAGAGAGATCTAATAAGGGACAGGAGGGGAGAGAGAAAGTGTACGCGCGTGGTGAGGTGAGATGAACAGAGACGCGTTACCTTACGGCCGATGGCTTTACCTCACCTAATAATTTGGTACTTTGCGTAGTGCGACTACTAGTTGGTCCATTTCTGTGTGTGTACTGTAATAATTATACTAATAACAAGACAAAGGCCGGCTTAAGAAATTTGGTGGTTTTGTCTTGTGACGCTTACCCTTGTGTTCCTCTTCAACTACCATTGCACACTTGCATGGCATGTAGGATGGCTCGGTAGAAAAGTGCGGATTTTTTTTGGACGCGAGCTCTTCTAGTGCACATAAAACAGAAAGAGCATATCAAAGCCACTTCAACTTTGACGTAGATGTTCAAATTTGCAATGAACTAATGGCATTATAAAGGATATATGTTTACTACTTTGCTACCATGAACTAATGGCATCATAAAGGATCACAGTTTGCACTAACAACACGAAAGAACATCAATGTATATGAGATAATCGTCGTGAAGGATTCATGCAAGTTTCTCCACTTACTTTCAACACACAAGACTGGAGTGTCATATTCAGACATGCAGCTGGTTTGTATCCTTCCAGTAACCATCCATGTGTTTCTCATTAGCTGGTGGGGGTAGTTAGAGCCTTTGACTTTAGTGCTTTGAGCCGCTTTCAGTACTAAGTTAATATGGAGAGACTAAGATCATGCCTTAAATACAGAAGACCGCTCTCCTCCTTCATCTAGTGGACTATAGATCCCAAGATGAAAGGAAGTAGCAGCAAGGAAAAAATATAATTGATGAGTACACAAAATTCTCTTAAAAAACAGTAGACAAAATAATGCTTGTTTTGGAACCCGAAAGAAAATCAGCAGGAGACAGTTCGTTGTCTCACCATAAATCAGGAAAAGACTCACCATAAATCAGGAAAAGAAATATAATAGATACATACACAAAACTCCCTTAAAAATAGTAGACAAAATAATGCTTCTTTTGGAACCCAAAAGAAATTCAGCTGGAGACAGTTCGCTGTCTCGCCATAAATCGGGAAAAAGTCCATGTAATTCAACAATGGTACATTTCGATGTCATATTGCTAGCGACGAAGCACAAGTTGTCGTTTTGATTAGGCATTGAAAGGGATTATTAAATTCAAAGTTGTTGTTACATGTTAGGAGAAGAAGAACCAAAGAAGACTGTGCATGTTCAATCAGACGGATGGGGGAGCGAATTATTGGACACCACTAGGAGTCGTGCTAGCGGTATCGTGCGTTTGCGACCATCGCCTCTCTCACCTGGGAACAAGCCGAATCCAAGCATTCTGCTAGGGCCCATGGATCAGAACGACCACTCCTTAGTCGGCCCACGAATTTTTCATGGTTGTGTCGAGATGTCTTCCGAGAATAGGTCATACTAAATGACTCATTGCGCCCATCGCACAAAGGCCAAATGCAACCAGAAATTAGGCGAACTATATGAAACCTCCTTTCAAAGCATCACTGAATATTCCTCCAACCACTCAAAGCATTTTTCTAAGCCATTCTAAAGGTTATCAATCCACCCACGATAATGATTTCCAATAATTCGGACGGAGCTCAAAGCATTTCTAAAAGTTTAGTAGTCAAAGCATTTCATATTTGTTTTACATATTTTAACATTTATATACATAGATAACACACCTTTTTAGTTGTTTACAACTAAGTTAATAGGAATACAAACAATTGTTTATTGCTTGGAATTAAGAAGTATACATTGCCTACAATATCTCGACCTAATACAAACATAAGAAGAATATAAGCATGTAAATTGAACTAACATCATAATTAAACATAATTGTCAAAGCAATAACAGTTCATAATTAAACATATTATCTAAACATTGAACGCTTTCAACTTCACATGATTACTAATAACAACACTTCTCCCATGTCCTCGAGAACAAATTGAACTACTCACGACTCATAATATTGAACATGTTTAGTAGGTTTAAATATGCAATCAACAATCTAAACATAATGATCTTCCACCAAGTAAACCAACTAGCATCAACTACAAGATGTAATCAACACTACTAGCACCCCTAGGTACGAATCTGAGGTTTGACAATGATTGAACACAAGAGAGAAACTAGGATTTACAAATGAGATGGTGCTGGTGAAGATGTTGATGAAGATGAGGCCTCCCGCGGTGAGAGGAACATTGCGATGATGATGGCTTCGATTTCCCCCTCCCGGAGGGAAGTTTCCCCTGCAGAATCACTCTGTCGGAGAGCAAAAGTTCCCTGCCTCTGTTTCTGCCTCGAGACGGCAGCAGCTGGTCCCGCAAGTCTTCTCCTTATTTAGTTTTCTAGGTTAAATGGCTTCATATACCAGAAGGACATCTGGAGGGGAGCCACTAGGGGCCCACATGGCCAAGTGGTGCAGCTAGGGGGCGACCGCGCCACTTGCCCGTGTGGCTGGCTTGTGGGGCCCCTCTAGTATATATTGCTCCAGTACTTTTAATATATTTGAAAATAATTCTCCAGAAAATTTCATGTCAATTTGAGCTCCACAGAATTGTTATATCTGCTGTCACTTTTTCAGGCCAGATTTCCAGCTGCCGGTAATCTCCCTCCCTTGATATATCTTTGATATGTCTCCCTCGTATCTACAATTTTCAATTGTTTCATGCCATTATTTTACAACTTTTACATACTTTTGGCAACAATTTATATTCTTTTTGGGACTAACATATTGATCTAGCGGCGAGTGTCAGTTCCTGTTTTTTGTATCTCGCAGAAAATCCATATTGACGGTGTCCTCGATTAGGGGGTGCTAACCTGGCCGGCCCATATTCCTTGGATTGGGCCAATGGGCTTTCATTCATTCTCAAGACGGACTCCGGAAGCTGTACACAAGGGGAATGATCGAGACTACATCTACCGAAGACTTGTCGTATACTCCAAGACTTCTCCTGCCGTCCCGCGCCTAGATACCGACCTTGTTACCCTAGATACCCTGTCTGGCGTATATATAAGCCGTAGGGTTTAGCCCGTAGAGAGGGCATCAACACAATATCATTCACCTAGCCCTAGAGTTAGACCACAACTTACAATCTCGAGGTAGATCAACTCTATACTCGGTACATCTATATCAATATAAACAAGAACAGGATGTAGGGTTTAACCTCCATCAAGAGGGCCCGAACCTGGGTAAAACATCGTTTCCCTGTTCCTGTTACCATCTGTCCGGGATCCACAGCTCCGGACCTCCTACCCCGAGGTCTGCCGGTTTTCACAATGACACTGGTGCTTTCATTGAGAGTTCCGCTGTGAGATCGACGCAAGGATTGATGGGATTGTCGGTCAACGACCCCAAACTCGCAGGCATGATTACCATGCCCAAAACTTCTGTCGTGGAATCGCCTTCGCATGAGTCTGAGGCAAATCATGACCCTTCTCCGGCTCCCACGGAGAATTCTGAAAGCACAAGTGCTCCTTGGGTGATTTTGGTAATTAATGTCGACATATCTCTTGTTGGACTAATAGCTTTATCTAGTATATTTCAGACAAGTTCAACAGTGTAGTGGCAAGGACAAGAGGATGTGGAACCCCTTCAAAATGCTAAGGACAAGGACTGGCAAAATCTCAAGACTCTATATTTTTGTTTAAGTGATCCAAGATCACATTGAGTCCATAGGAAAGCCAACACTATTAAAAGGGGACGAGGTGTTGCTTAATGATCTATTTGCTCAAGTGCTTAGTGATATTACTCCAAAACCCTCAACCACTTTCTCTAACCAAATATGTTCAAACCCTAATTCCCAAATCGGCAACACCGATATTTCCCATCCGGAGCCACCGAGTTCATCTTGACATAGCCACTGCCAAAACCATAACAATTCAGTCCCACCGATATGGATCTCGGTCCCACCGAGATGACCTTCCTACCTCTCTGTGACTTGTTGCAATCACTTCGGTCCCACCGAGATGTTGCAATCGGTCCCACCGAGATGGCTTGACCGTTTCTCCATTGCCTCATTGCTTCACTTCGGTCCCATCGAGATGATGCAATCGTTGCCACCGAGATGAGGTTTTCCCTAAGCCCTAGCGCATCGGTCCCACCGAGTTGTTCCCATTGGTCCCACCGAGATTCCTAATGTTCAAATTTTTACACAGATCGGTGCCACCGAGAAGGGTCAAAAGTGTGTAACGGTTCGATTTTGTGTGGAGGCTATATATACCCCTCCACCCCTCTTCCTCATAGAGAAGAGCCATCAGAACGTGCCTACACTTTCACCATTCATTTTCTGAGAGAGAACCACCTACTCATGTGTTGAGATCAAGAGATTACATTCCTACCATTTAAACTTTGATTTCTAGCCTTCCTCAAGTTGATTTCCACTCAAATCCTTCTTCCACCATAGCTAAATCTATGAGAGAGAGTTGAGTGTTGGGGATACTATCATTTGAAGCACAAGAGCAAGGATTTCACCATCAACACACCATCTATTACCTTTTGGAGAGTGGTGTCTCCTAGATTGGTTAGGTGTCGCTTGGGTGCCTCTGACATGATGTGGAGTTGAACCAAGAAGTTTGTAAGGGCAAGGAGATCGCCTACTTTGTGAAGATCTACCCGAGTGAGGCAAGTACTTCATGGTAAGTCTTGGGGGGTAGTCGCTGGGGCACTTCATCTGAGCCAGAGCCTGCACCAAGTCATCAGCAGCGGAGGCGAGGTGTTCCTTCGGGTCAACACGCACAACGGCCATCGCGCCAGCGACCGCCATCAGCTCCTCGACCTCCACGTGATATGTGGTTGGGTTTGCGCGGCGATGCTCTGGAGGTAGGGGCGGTGGGGATTTGGAGGCATGAGGATGTTTTGCAGGCGCCATTTAAGCAATCAGGCCGAGGCCGTGATAGAGATCGGTGGGTTACCTGACTAGATCGACGATGCTCGGGCACAATGTAGATGTGGTTGAAGTTCTGGTTGCGACGGCAGCGGTTTGAGCTACCGGGAGGGGGAGGGGGGAGATACTGAGGAAATTTGATGGGTGGGGATGTGGTGGGAGGAATAAATTCTGAAATCGCGGGCCTAATGAAAATTACGTTGCGAAAATTCAAATTTGGGCGGGGGAAACACACAACACAGACAAAGTGCATAAAATACTCGTGTGCGAGAAAAGAGAAAATTTGCAGATCCTGTCTCCAAAAAAATGTACACGTGTAGTTGATTTTTTTGGTCAATGGTACGCTTGCTTTATTAGGAAACATCGCACAGGTAATTGAGTTATGGATCATTAACGCATAAAAACGCACATGGGTACGCCATAGAAACCGTGTGTTTTGTGATCTTCTAATAATTCTTATATCTATCAACATCTCCAACTGCACATAATTTCAAAAATCTCTTTCATTGTATCAGGATTATTCAATGTACATGAACGAGGCAAGGTGACACCCGATGAACAATCATCAGTTTATGAAATTTAATCAAGTGTCAGCCTGCCTCACTCGCATAGCCAGATTTGATCCTATGCAACAAGAGAGAAGCTTGCTGCCATCCACTGGCGCGGCAATTTAAGCCGTGTGCGGCCAACTCGCGCGACTAGGTGGGACTAAAAACCAGCTGCGGCCAGCTCTAGTCTGCGGTGGCTGCGAGCGGACGTTTTGGGAGCATATAGGGTCGTGGTGCGGCTACAAAACTTCAGTGAACACATGCTAATGAACGCTCAAAGCCCTAAAATGATGCGCTTACCGATATTGTACGTTAATAATAGATAGTACCAAGTTAAATACTACTAGTAATTTTCTCTAAAACTAGCACGTATGTAGTACTGGTAGATGCTCGTAATTAATTATAGGAAATTACGGGCGACACACACACTAGCTACTTCTCACATGCTGGCATCGGGGCATGCTGGCCAGACATCGTCGTTCTCCTTCCGGTCTTGTAGGCGGCAGCCCACCGTGCTTCAATCTACGCCGAGCTCTCCTCAGCATGGAATGTGGCCTCTTCTTTCTTGCGGCAGCGGGACTCTCTTTTCTTGACTGCTTTCTGCCTTTTCCGCTCCTTCTGTGCGGCTTTGGCCGCCTCTGGATCCACCGCCCATTTGGCCATGGCAGCATCAAAGTCCGCCCACGTACTTGTGCGGCTGGCGGCGGCGATGAACTCGGCGCGGCGGGATGCCATCGCTTCCTTACCATGTGTGCGGTCGCAGGTGGCGAGGAACGCGGCGCGGTGGGATGCCATCGCTTCCTTACCAGTTATTGTGCGCCGCGGTGCCATGAACGACGCTTGGAGAGAGCTCTGGGACGGAGTGCGGTGGTTTTTAAGAGCTCAACGACAAACGATGAAGGAAATTTGGCTTCCCTTACAATCTTGCTCATTCATTATTGCACACGGTTCATCTCCGTCGCCTCCCGAAACAGTGTGCACTGAGCCTATTGTGTGTTGCGCTATGATTGGCCGGAACCCCAGCCACGCAGATCGCGCATGTGCACCATAGGATGCGCCGTGATAAAACGACAATCCACATCCCTCACATCACACCCATGCAGCTGTAGCTGGATTGGATTTATATGCGCTAAATGCCTAGGAAATGCGCATAATCCCCTAAATATGGTAAATGAGCCCGGAAAAGTGCCAAATTTGAACACGGTGATTTGCAGGGTGTATGTTCATCATAGAAAAAACTCAAGGGCAAAGAACGAAGAAAATTTGGATTCCCCTTCAATCTTGGTAATTTCCCTCTCGAAAGCATGAAACTTCCGCGGTGATGGTTCAATTTATGAAGGGCGTGCATAACGACATAAGCCAAACCTTCTCAAATTTTTACCAGGGCATGGTGAAGCAATACCATGGAACCATGCCAGGCGTCATGTTTTTCAAGCATTTATTTCATTTTTCTATAGTTGAAAACCCAATAAAAAAGTTTGTGGTGGACTATTGCCACACATTTCAATGAAATATCTGCCCACTCCTTGTAAAAGGCATGAGAATTCACTAAATCGAGCATGGTTTACCAGAACGTTCTTGTGCACCCTTTCATTCACCGATTGTTTGAACTTGAATAATGTGCATTAATGCCTAGAAAATGCACACAATCCCCTAAATATGGTAAATGAACCCGGAAAAGTGCCAAATTTGAACACGGTGGTTTGCAGGGTGTATGTTCATCGTAGAAAAAAACTCATGGACAAAGGACAAAGGAAATTTGGATTCCCCTTAAATCTTGGTGATTTCCCCCTCGACACCATGAAACTTCCTCGGTGATGGTTCGATTTATGGAAGGTGTGAATAACGACATAAGGCAAACATTCTCAAATTTTTACCAGTGCACGGTGAGGCCATACCATGGCACCACCCCAGGCGTCATGTTTTCCAAGCATGTATTTCATTTTTCTATAGTTGATAACCCAGTAAACGACGCGTTTGTGGTTGACTATTGCCACACATTTCCTTGAAATCTCTACCCATTACTTTTAAAACGCATGAGAATTTACTAAATAGCACGAGCATGGTTTTCCATTGTTCTTGTGCACCTTTTCATGGACCGATTGCTCGAATTTGAATTATGTGCATTAATGCCTAGAAAATGCACACAATCCCCTAAATATGGTAAATGAGCCCAGAAAAATGCCAAATTTGAACACGTTGCATTGGAGGGGGTATGTTGATCATTGAAAAAAAGGAATGCCAAACTAGGACGGAAATTTGGATTCCCCTTCAATCTTGGTGTTTTCCCCCTCAAAACCATGAAACTTCCTCGGTGATGGTTCGATTTATGAAGGGCATGCACGACGACATAAGCCAAACCTTCTCAAATTTTTACCAGGGCATGGTGAGGCCATACCAAGGCACCATGCTAGCTGTCATGTTTTTCAAGCATGTATTTCATTTTTCTACAGTTGAAAAAACAATAAACAAGCGTTTGTGGTTGACTATTGCCACACATTTTCGTGAAATCTCTGCCCATTCCTTGTAAAAGGTATGAGAATTTACTAAATAGCACGAGCATGGTTTTCCAGACTGTTCTCGTGCACCCTTTCATGCACCGATTGTTTGAATTTGAATTATGTGCATTAACGCCTAGAAAATGCACATAATCCCCTAAATATGGTAAATGAACCCGAAAAAGTGCCAAATTTGAACACGGTGATTTGCATGGTTTATGTTCATCGTAGAAAAAAACTAATGGACAAAGGACAAAGAAAATTTGGATTCCCCTTCAATCTCGGTGATTTACTATCGCACAAGATTCATCTCCGTCTCCTCTGTGAACCATGTGTGTTCACCCACACATGCAAAAGGAAAAAGGAAACCCTCGCCCACTTCATCCCCACCCACTTGCCTCGGACTCCTCCGGAACTCTGCACCTCATCAACTTCTATCGCAGCGGCCACCCTAAGCTCGACGGTTGTCGTCGGTGGGCAAAGATCGCGCTCCAAACGGTACGGGATTTCACCCCTACCGCTTGCTGCCGCCTATCTGCACCGACTTGCACCGACATTCTAGACTCTAGTCAATTGGGGTTTTCTGCAGGATTGGGTCGGGGATTTTTCTCATGGAGAAGGTAATCAATTTAGCAAAATATTCACTCATCTCTTATCGCAGTCCGTCCGTCGCTGTTAATCAACCGGCGGAAATTGTCGTGGATTCATTTTTCCTCTAGCTGATTAGAGGGTTTTCATTCATGTATCCATAGTGCGAGCACAAATCGGGCAAGTGTGGTCGCGGCTAGTCGGAAACGAAGTTCTATCTCACCATTTCGGATGACTTTAGGGAGCGCTCGGTATGTTCAATCTCACCCTACCACGGTCGGCATAGCCTAAATTTGTGAACATATACTGTCTATTGCTACATTTGGATAAAAGGTATGGTGCCACGTGCAGCCTAGATGTTGAAGCTGATTTTTTCCCTATATTAGGCAAATTTATGATGTATTGTTCATTCAGTTACTCTTATATTTGCATCAAGTCTTTGTTACATTATCTATTTCTAACTATATATTTTTGTACTTTGTTTCCAGCTATATATTGTTCTGTTCTATCAGTTACTCCCATATTTGCATCTTGCTCTGTTATTTCAATATATCTAATTTACGATCTTAATTTTCATTTCAAGCAGTACATCCCTTGCTTTGCAAGAACAGGAGTAGTAGGAAATCTTGGGCTTTACTTTGTTGATGACTCCATGGATGTCATATTGACAACGCATCATGGATTTACAATGACAGTTAGCGTAAAACTTAATAAAGCTGGTCACTCCTATTTTGATGCGGACCTTTGGAGAAAAATGTCTAAGTGTTATGAACTGAAAGCTGGAAATAATATTCTAGTGCGTGCACTACAACCTGGTCTAATTAACATGGATTTTTACTTCCCCAACATCATTAGCCGATGAACGTCATTAGTATCGTACACAGTTCGTTGAGTTTAAGCATGTGCCTGGTAGAGCAGTAGAGTAGAGGACGTCCATGTTTTCAACGTGGCGATCAGCACCGATGTCCTGAAGGCATTTGCATATTAATTGTCCATATTGCAAATTCACACACATGTTATCTATCACACACATGTTAACATAAGGAAACGTATGTCTAACTTACTAATCATCGCACACGAGTACTCACAAACGCATCGTGTGCGAAACTCCTAGCCACCTCAAGCAACTAGTTTGCATTTTTCAAAGTTTTTTGTACACACAGAATCACACATGAATTAACTGTAGTAACTGTTTGTGTTATAATTTCTCATCACAAACAGTTCATCCGAGTGGGATGTTTGCCACGTATCACACACATCTTGTTTACATGAATCGTTTGTGTTCTTTCGGCTTATTGCAAACAGTTCATCTATGTGAACTGTATGCCGCATATCACACACATCTTGTTAACTTGAACCGTTTCTGTTGTGTTCCCTAATCGAAAATAGTTTTTCTGACTGAACCGTATGTTGTATATCACACACACCTTGATCTGCCTAACCGTTTATGTTGCATTCCCTAATAGCAAATAGTTCATCTCAGCGAACTGTATGCCGTAGATCGCACACACCTTGATATGGCTGCCCGTTTCTATTGTTCTGTCTCATCGCAAATAGTTTGCATGAATCAACCTTATGCCCTGCATCGCACACGCAACTAAAATGTGAACTGTGTTTGATGTCCGCGCCATCGCAAATGTTTTGCATCTTTTTTGACGGTTTTTTACATCACCGCTTGTGATTAATGCATCGCACACAGTTTCGTCAAAGGGTCTCTGATCGTAGTGTCGCATTAGCAGCATCCTGCAATAGTGTGAAGGAGAGTACTTCGTCCATTCAAGTGGAAGCCTCAACTTCACATCAAGGTGAACCACAAGTTAACATGGAGGCATCCACAAGTGGAACACATAAAGATGAAGGGAATGAGGAAGTACAACAAGATGACCCACCTCGAGCTCCTTCTCCACCTCCAAAAGCAAATGCCAATGCCACCAACACTGAAGAAGAAGAATAATATGATGAGGATGTTCCACCACAACCCAAGCAAAAGCTCTCATGAGTTAGAGCAAGAGTCTCAAAGAATCATCTTGTTGAACAAATCATCGACGACATTAACACCGGGAGAATCGCTCGCTCTAAATCTTGTTTGGCTAACTTTTGTGAACATTACTCATTCATTTCTATCATTAAACCTATGAAGGTAGAAGAAGCCCTTGAGGACCTGAATTGGATAAATGCTATGCACAAAGAGTTACACAACTTTGAGCGAAACCAAGTATGGACATTGGTTGAGAAGTCCAAGGATGATCAAAATGTCATTGGAACAAACTGGGTGTTCTAGAATAAACAAGATGAGGATGGACAAGTGGTACGCAACAAGGCATGTCTCGTTGCTCAAGGCTACACTCAAGTCGAAGGTATGGACTATGGTGAGACATATGCCCCCGTTGCTAGACTTGAGTCCATTCGCATTTTACTTGCTTATGCCAATCACCATGATATCACCCTATATCAAATGGACATTAAAAGTGCTTTTATAGACGGTGAAATTGAGGAGGAAGTTTATGTTAAACAACCTCCCGGCTTTGTTAATCCCAAGAAACCTAATCATGTCCACAAACTTCACAAAGCTCTCTATGGTCTTAAACAAGCCCCAAGAGCTTGGTATAAATGCTTGACTAAGTTTCTTATTGAAAAAGGTTTTGAGATTGGGAAAATTGATTCTACTCTTTTTAGTCAAAGGGTTAATGGAGAATTATTTGTGTGTCAAATCTATGTTGACGATATCATATTTGGTTCTACTAACCCTCATTTTAGGTTAATGTCGGAAAAGTTCGGGATGTCTATGATGAGTGAACTCAATTTTTTTCTTGGTTTGCAAATCGAGCAAACAAAGTATACCAAGGATCTTTTCAAGAAGTTCAACATGCAAGAAAGCAAAGGTATGAGAACTCCTGTCAGGCTCACTTCCGTAATAGATCACAGAATAGCCCAAAGTCCCACCAGCCCCAAGATCAGGACTGCTGGTAGACTTCCTTGATATAGATAACCAGTACACACATAATATTACATCGGGTTGAGCCATAGTGCTCTACAATCTGGTACAAACTTGTAAAACAGGTGGCGGTGGAATATGACAGTGGGTGATGGTGATATAGCACCGATACAATAAAGTAAGCCAAGCGTCAGGGTGAGGCTTGACGATTTTCAATAGTCCGCCTCCGCAAGCTCGTCCGCCTCCAGGTCTGGCCAAGACAATAGCCAGGGACAAGCCTGTGAGTACGTTGGAATGTACTCGCAAACATTATGAACAAAAGGTATAACGAATGCAAATGCTCTTGATGTGCTATGCTAAATGCACATGTTGACTGGAATTAAATCATGACTTGATAATGTGGATCTGATGTGGATAAATAATCAAATAATAGTAGTGACAGCCAAGAAATTTAAAGTGGAACATCGGGCGTTAGACCGCCCAAGAAATTCCAGGGAAAATGCCAAACGGGTGTCTAAAAGAGAATCGAGCGAGATAGGACCGCCCGAGAACTCAAGCGACACCACGTAAGGTCTTGAAAAGAAATGCCAAACGGGTGTCTAAAAGAGAATCGGGCAGGACAGGACTGCCCGAGAACTCAAGCGATGCCACGTAAGGTCTTGAAAATAAAACTGAGTATCCGGGTAGTCTAGCCATCCCAAGTGATACTCAGAAAAGAAAATAAAGCTGAGTGCACGGGTAGTCTAGCCATCCCAAGTGACACTCAGTACAACTGAATAAGAGAAACGGGTTAGTCCATCACATCAATAACATGCATAACAATATTATTCATGGCAGTCTCGGTGGTGCCCATAATTATCCTGCAAGATGGATCAAGCTCAATTTAGTTATTTTCCTCCAAAGACCGACATTGGGACCGATACTTGACCCTTCCCAACTGTGCCCTTGACCGTGGACACGGCTATTCGAATAGATGTAACTCTGCAGAGGGTGTACTCTTTACCCACATGAATGGAATTCTTGTAGCCAATGTTTAGACCTTGACTAATTTCCATTACGGTTTTTGGGTTGGAAACACACCTGACCAGCACACACCAGAATAACTTTCTGGATGCCAGGAATCACCCAAAGCATCTTTCAAGAAAAACTCTAAGTCAGGGAGACCATCGTCTCGAATAGAATGGGATCACTATTAATACGCGCGGATTACAAGGGGTGCCCCCCTCTCGGCCCAGCCATATACACCCAAGCCCCCTGACCCGATGAATGGCATTAGTCCATGGCCGTGGAACCCTCATCGTGGCCTCTCTAAGTGGTGTGTACACGGAAAGGGGTTAACAACTTACTAAATCGCACTCCCCTTGCGGGAAGACAAGTGGCAGCACGGTGCGTAGTTAGGCTTAATGGAACAAGACTCGATTCTAGGTCGACTCAGGAGGTGTTGTTATTAAGACTGGCATGTCTCACATGCCACAGTGACACCGTCGTGTCGTAACACAGTCCGTGCCCATCGGCACGTCCAAGGCAGGAGATACACTCCTGGATTCTTTCCACATTCATACGTTTGCAAAATACCTGAAGAGTGAAATAGTGCTCACATGACATGCAACAGGGTTCATGCAATAGTGCTCAAATTGACGTGACCGATGCATGCTTCTATTGTTACTACTATACGGTGCAAAACTACTCCGATGCAACCAGGCAGGTAATTCATTATAACCCAAGTCCAATAATGCTTGCCTTGACCAAAGTAATCAACAAGAGGTTCTTCAAAATTTCCGGTATAGCCCCCTCTTCGTTTTCTGAAAATAAAAGTCCAAATTCAACTTTCTTGCAGCCGCACAAAAAGTTGTCTCAAACTATTTTTAAATAAATACTAAAATAAACTAGAGTGAAAAACAAGAATTTCAGAAAAAGAACCAATTGAAACTGATTTGTGTTTTAAAAGTTATTAAGGATTTAAAACCAGGGACCTCTTTGTAACAAAATAATTGCCAGCGGGTCCCTGCGGTAATAATGAAAACGCCTCGGCCAGAAATACGCTTCCCAGGGAAGAAAGCGTAAACCCGAAAAAGACGCTTATGAAAATAACAGAAAAGAACAGAATACTGATGGGTGGGCCCCACCCATCAGGTTTGAAATTCAAACGCGCTTTACGCGCGCGTGTACAGAGGGGAGGCGGTGGTCACCGGCGGCGATCGCCGGTGTTTCAGGAGACGGCGATGGTCGGGACGTGCTCGGGGTGGCGCCCCGCGTCGGTGGGTGGTGGTGGTGGTCGCCGGCGAGCACCACGACGGCGAGGTCGACTCCGGCGGGCGGCGGCGTTGGGTGGTTGTGGGCTTCGCCGGAGAGGGCTCCGGTTGTCAAATTGAAGCACGGAAACAATCACATGGTGGATCAATGGGCTACTGGCAGATTTTTGGAGGTGGAGGTGGAGTAGTGGCATCGTGCTGATCGGGGAGGGTGGCGGCGGATCGGTAGTCGAAGCCGGGGAATTAGACCTTCTCGACATCGAGGTGGTGTTTGGTAGGTAGATTGGGATGGTGGTGGAGTGGTGTGGGTGATTAACGAGGCTTGGGGTGGCCTTTTATAGGTGGTCCGAGAAGGTCAGTGGCGGAGTGGATCACGCCGGAGTTATTTCGGCCGACGAGGTAGGTTTGGACGGCGGTCGGGGGCGGTGAGGAGTGGATGAGGTCGAGGGAATACTCCAGAAGCATTAACGTGGGCGGAGCTGAGTCCTATGGCCTTATCCACGGCGAGGTGTCCACGCGGGTGTGGCGGCGGCGATCGGCTCCGGCGACAGCCAGCGAGGCACGGGGCGGTTTGGGCGGTGGGTCAACGCCGCAGAAGAGGTGCCGTGTGGAGGGGTGGTAGGCAGGGGAGCAGTAGGGGAGTGAAGGCGCTGGTCGGCGAGCTTATCCGCTCGACCGCCGCTACCGAGGGCGGTGGCAGGTGCACCGGCCAGCCACTGTGCTAGTCGGTGGCGAGGCACTGACCAGAGGGATCCTGGCATCTCATTTATGCCTCAGGTAGACGACACCGCGCGGGGAAGTGGAAGAGGAGAAGTGCACGACATCGATCTCCCTCTTTCTCTCAACTTCTGTTACCTCTAAATTTTACTGAAACTTTTGACAGTGGTGAGCAGTGCATGGCAGGTGTTTGATAAAATGCCAGAGCTCTAGGCATTTTAGAAAATTTTGAGAAGCTTTGTGGTGATGTGTCTATGCATAAGAGAGTGTCTAGCCAAATTTTAGAATTTCTGGAGCAAGGAAAATTGGGTTTTGACCATGAAATGTGAATCTGGTCCAAAATTGAATCGCGTGGAATTTGAAAATTTTGAACTGTGGAACCCCATTTTTTTGGGGAAATGGGTTTTGGGTACTGTCTAGTTGCTCGTGTAATCTTTGTGGATGCAGAAGAGTCACCTAGAACGTGGTTCCTTTGTAAACCAAAGAAACCTTGATAAATATAAATTCCACCTTGGGAATTTATTAAATATGAGGAAAAAAAATTTTGTGGAGAAGTGAGGTGTTGGACACTGTCCTAGAAAGTGAGGAAGACTAGGATAGGAATTTAGAGTGACAGAATAGGTTTTTGGGATGAGTTAAAAGTGTTTGAAAAGAGTGAAGTGACCAAATCCTTGGAATATTTTTTTAAATGCCACAAAAATTCTTCTAACATAAGAAATGCTTTTGATATTAGACAAAATAACCAAACCAAAGAACCATCAAAATAAAGAAACCATTTTGAAAATAAAATTTAAAAACCAAGGGATAATTTTTGGGTGTTACAACACCTACCCCTCTTAAGAAAAATCTCGTCCCCGAGATTTCAGCTGTCCCTCAAACAGGTACGGATATTCAGTCCTGAGGTGATCCTGTCTTTCCCAAGTTGCTTCCTCCTCGGTATGATTAGCCCACTGAACCTTCAAAAAATTTATCACCCTCTGCCGGGTCCTCCGTTCAAACTCCTCCAAGATTTTTATCGGGCACTCCTTATATGTAAGGTCTGGTTGAAGATCCAGGTCCTGGTGTTGGACTTGTTTGTCCGGGTTGCTAACACATCTCCTTAGTTGTGATACATGGAACACGTCATGAACATCTGACAATTCTGCTGGTAGCTCTAGTTGGTAGGCAACCTTGCCTCTCCTTGCAATTATTCTAAATGGTCCAACAAACCGTGGTGCTAGCTTTCCTTTGACCTTAAATATCTGTAGTCCTCTCATTGGGGATACCATGAGGTACACAAACTCATCAGGTTCAAAACCGACCTGACGATGTTTCTGGTCATAATAGCTTTTCTGACGGCTCTGAGTTGTTTTCAGTCTGTCCCGAATAAGTTTCACTTTTGTTTCTGCTTCCTTGAGAACTTCCGGGCCAAAGATTCGGCTATCTCCGGTTCAGCCAATTGAGTGGGGTACGACATCTTCGGCCATACAGTGCTTCAAAGGGTGACATCTTTAGACTTTCCTAATAGCTTTTGTTGTATGAGAATTCTGCATATGGCAAGCTATCCTCCCAACTGGCTCCATAAGTAAGAACACAAGCTCTCAGCATGTCTTCCAATATTTGGTTTACCCGTTCAGTCTGCCCCCTGTTTGTGGGTGATATGCCGTACTGAAAACCAGTTGCGTTCCTAGGGCCTGCTGCAGGTGATCCCAAAACCTTGAGACAAACAGAGTGCCTCTATCGGAGACTATGGTCTTGGGTACTCCGTGTAGGCAAACAATTCGAGAGAGGTATAACTTAGCAAGCCTCTGAGTTGAGTATGCTATTTTTACCGGAATGAAATGTGCCACCTTGGTTAATAAATCCATGATAACTCAGATAGCATCATTCCCGTGTCGTGATCTCGGTAATCCAACAATAAAATCCATTCCTATTTCGTCCCACTTCCATTCAGGTACTCTGTGTGGCTGCAATAATCCTGCTGGCCTCTGATGTTCTGCCTTTATACGCTGACACGAGTCACACTGTGTAACATACACAACTATATCTCTTTTCATCTCGTGCCACCAAAAGTTCTCCTGTAAGTCCTTGTACATTTTGGTTCCTCCCGGGTGAATGGAGTATGGTGTTGTATGGGCTTCTGCCAAAATCTGTTGCTTTAGTTCTTCTTTGTCGGGCACGCACAGCCTTCCTCTGTACCATAGGATTCCTTGCTCATCAATGGTAAACTCAGATGCCTTGCCTAAGTCTACCTTCCTTTTAATTCCTTCAATGCTGGGGTGTCCTTTCTGAGCTTCTTTGATCTGAGATTCCAACGTGGGTTTTACTTCTAGCTGAGCAACAGTTCCTTCCGTGACTAGAACCATGTTGAGTTTGGCAAACTCCTGGTTAAACTCATGCTGCGGAAATCGCACACTGTCATTGTCGATGCCTGGATTTTGACTGAGGGCATCTGCCACAACATTTGCTTTACCCGGGTGGTAATGAATCCCCACATCATAGTCCTTAATTAATTCTAGCTAGCAGCGTTGCCGTAGGTTCAGTTCTGGCTGGGTGAAGATATACTTAAGGCTTTTGTGATCCGTGTATATTTCACATCTGTTACCAAGAAGGTAATGCTGCCATTCCTTGAGTGCATGTATCACGGCTGCCAATTCCAAGTCATGGGTAGGATAATTCTCTTCGTGTCGTCGTAGTTTCCTTGAAGCATACGCTACGACTTTTCTCTCTTGCATTAAGACACATCCAATGCCCTTTCCGGATGCATCACGGTATATATCAAATTTTTTGTGTACATCTGGCACGGTCAGAACAGGTGCAGTTGTTAATCTCTTCTTTAATTCCTGGAAGCTTTTCTCGCATGCTTCGGTCCATTCAAACTTTTTATCTTTCTTGAGCAACTGAGTCATGGGTTTTGCTATGGTGGAGAACCCTTCAATAAATCATCGGTAGTAGCCAGCCAAACCAAGAAAACTTCTGACTTCTGTTATGCTGGTGGGTTGCTTCCATCCCAAGACATCTTTTACCTTGCTTGGGTCTACTGCTATTCCATCCTGTCTCAGAACATGTCCTAGAAATCCAACTTCTCGTAACCAAAATTCACACTTACTGAATTTGGCATAGAGTTGATTTTTCCGTAATTCCTCGAGGACTATCCGAAGATGTCGCTCATGTTCTTCTGGTGTCTTGGAATAAATAAGTATATTATCAATGAACACAACCACAAACTTATCCAAGTATTTCATAAAGACCTTGTTCATGAGATGCAGAAAATAAGCAGGAGCGTTGGTTAATCCAAAAGGCATCACAGTGAACTCATATAATCCATATCTGGTGGTAAAGGCAGTCTTTGGTACATCTGATGGTAGGATCCTTAATTGGTGGTAGCCTGATCTCAAGTCTATTTTTGAGAACACCTTGGCTTCAGCCAGTTGGTCGAACAAGTCATTGATCCGTGGTGGTGGATATTTATTTTTGATGGTGACCAGGTTGAGTGCCCTATAATCAATACACAACCTTAAGGTACCATCCTTTTTCTTGGCGAATAACACTGGTGATCCCCATGGTGATGAGCTGGGTCAGACATAACCCTTCTCCAATAACTCCTTGATTTGCTTCTTTAGCTCAACCAGCTCTGTTGGTGCCATGCGGTACGGCTTCTTATAGATGGGTGCCGTTCCGGGTGCTAGTTCAATAACAAACTCAATCTCACGGTCTGGTGGCATGCCTGGCAGCTCCTCAGGGAATACGTCTGGATATTCACATACCACAGGAACTTTGCGTAAGTCTGTCATGTCCACTTGATTTAATTTTCCTTGCGAGGTGGACATTCTCCTTGTAACAACCTTTACTATTTTCCCTTGACAATCCGTGAGAGTTACTGTACGGTTGTAGCAGTCTATAAAACCTTTATTTGCAGTCAACCAGTCCATTCCCAGAATGACGTCCAGATCGACGGCTTCCAACACAATAAGGTTGGCTAAAAACTTCGTTCCTTTGATGTCAATGCTCACATCCTTGCAGTACCATTGCGTACTTTGCTTTGATCCCGGGGATTGAATAACCATTGAATTTTCCAACGACAAAAAGGAAAATTGATTCTTCAAGGCAAATCTTTTAGAGATGCACGAATGGGAAGCTCTGGAATCAAATAAAACTGTAGCATTAATTGTGTTTACAGGGAACATACCAAACACGATGTCTGGTGCATTCTAGGCTTCCTCAAACGTCACATGATTAACCTGTCCCTTTCTCTTGATGTTATTGGGGTTGTTGGGTCGTGGGGCTGCCTTTCTCCCGCGGCCGTTGTTGTTGGGTCTTGGAGCATTATTTCCCTGTTTTGGGCACTGCCTAGCGTAATGCCCTTCCGCACCACAGGCGTAGCAAGTAATGCTAGGACGGTAGACAGTTTCCTTGGCCTGATTGTTGAAAGTGCTGCGATTCTGTTGGGGTCGTGGTGTTGGTACTGCTGGTCGGGGTATCACAGGCTTCTGAAATTCATTTCGGGGCCACTCATTTCGGGGCCTGTTGTTGCGGACCGGTGCTGACTAGTTCATACGGCGCTTGCGGATCTCATTCTGGTTGTGGTGCTCATTTTCCAGAATAATAGCCTTGTCTACCAGTGTCTTGAAATCTGGAAAGGTGTGGACCACCAGTTGGCACTTCAAAGATGGAACAAGTCCGTCCAGAAACTTTTCCATCCTTTTGTTCTCTGTCATGTACTCATCATTGACGTACCTAGCTAGCTAAGTAAATTGGTCCAGGTACTGGGTTACCGTTGTGCCCCGTTGCTTGTGCTCCTCAAACTCTCGTTTCTTTAACTTCATGATACTATTGGGGATATGGGCTCCCCGGAAGTTTTCCTTGAATTGCTCCCAGGTCATGTCCCCTCCATTGGGATGCGTGTGGCATATATTTTCCCACCATGATGCTGCTGTACCGGAAAAGTAATGTGGAGCATATAGTACTTTTTCCTGGTCCGTACACTGGGCTATGACCAATTTCCTTTCAATGTCATGTAGCCAGTCGTCTGCCTCCAGAGGTTTATCTGCGTGAGAAAAGACCGTTGGGTTGGTCTTCTGGAGTTCAGATAATTTTGACCTGGGTTGGTGTTATCCTTGGTGATTCCCCATATTTATCAAGTGCTGCATCATTTCCTGGTGTTGTTGCTGACTTTGCTCGTACAGACGGAACACTTGTGAAAACGCAGAATCATTGCTTTGTTGACTTGTCTGTCCAGGTGTGAAATTGTTTCCCACCTGTGCAAAGTTGTCCTCTGGCGGACGGGGCATAGAACGAGTCTAGGGGCGATGCATTTTCTTTCTGGGATATTGGTGTAACATGATGAGAAAAGAATTTCAAAGAAAAACAAACTTTTAAGAAACTAAAAAAAACTCCTCCCAAGACGCAAGTACACCAAGACATATTATACATGCAGGTTTTAATTATACATGGAGGACTTAATCATACATGCATGATCTAATTATACAGTATGCACGCCGCCGCCGTATACTACATGACCGCTTATTAAAACTAGCGCACTGCTCTAACTTCTAGCGTGTTGGAGTCTGAGTCCACTACTTGCTATCTTACAAGGGAGGAAAAAGACAGAAGATAACTATTTTATAACTACATCTCCTTAAGGGTGGTTATGGTGTAGCTGCCTTGGCTGCCATCACGGAGTATCTGAGATGTCATAGGCCCTGCTGAGTGTGAGTCCCAGACGAGGTGCTGAAGATTCGACCGCCTCATCCTCCTCGTGTATGGTCTCCAGTCACGCAGTCGTTGATGCCACGCCTGCTCGCAGTGGCACTGTTCTTGTTGGTGGTGACGCTCTAACGGGAATGGGTGCAACCAAGCGACTAGCTTCGTTGTTTGGGGATGGGCGTCGAAATGCAGAATAAGTAGAAGGGATATATGGTGGAGTCGGAATGCGTGGAGCACGTGGTGACGGAGAATGGAGCTCCCTCCTGCGAGGTACTCTCGCACGAGCTAAGTCCATTCGTACAATAAGATAGTCATCCACCAGTGAGGTGAAGACTGATTCTAGAGCCATGATGTATTGAACCAGGGGTTCGATTGCCTTGTCCCTTTCTTCTGCGGTGCACGAGAAAGCATAGTGACTTGTGTACGGAACATGGCATGGCAGGTAATAATAGGGACGGGTCTGCATGACTGGAAGGATGTCCCTAAGACGAGCAATGGCTTCACGAGCGGCCATCTGGATAGCATGCCTCTCACTAGGCATGACTCTCCCAACAAAGCGGTAGTTGCGGTGGGGCTCGGCGGATTCACCCCGAATGTATACCGAGGCCTGGTACATGGTCTGGGTGTCCGTGATCCTGTCGGGGAAGATGGTGTACTCTGGACGGCTTAGCGATCGCACTGCAACTCTAGCGATGACGACGAGAAGACGGGAGAATCCCGCAGGCTCGTTGGCGAATATCTGGGTCGGACAGCTGCCGTCAGACATCTACAACAGTAGACAAAAATCCAAATAGTCATATCATAGGTATATGATGACTAAGGAAAATGTGTTACAATGCACAAAATGCATACTAAGAAAATGTTAGGACTGATCCTATTACTAGCGAACGCACCTAGGGCTTCCTACAATCAGCCTGGCTCTGATACCAAGGTTTGTCAGGCTCACTTCCGTAATAAATCACAGAATAGCCCAAAGTCCCACCAGCCCCAAGATAAGGACTGCAAGTGGACTTCCTTGATAGAGATAACCAGTACACACATAATATTACATTAGGTTGAGCCATAGTGCTCTACAATCTGGCACAAACTTGTAAAACAGGTGGCGGTAGAATATGACAGTGGGTGACGGTGATATAGCACCGATACAATAAAGTAAGCCAAGCGTCAGGGTGGGGCTTGACGATTTTATTTGTGTAGTGGAAGCACTACTGGATGATACACATGGTAGACTCCAAATCCACAGGTGACTGACTGGGAACACCTCTACGCGTTGGGCTCGCTAGCGCAGTCCTCCTCTGCAAGCTCGTCCTCCTCCAGGTCTGGCCAAGACAATAGCCAGGGACAAGCCTGTGAGTATGTTGGAATGTACTCGCAAACATTATGAACAAAAGGTATAACGAATGCGAATGCTCATGATGGGCTATGCTAAATGCACATGGTGACTGGAATTAAATCATGACTTGATAATGTGGATCTGATGTGGATAAATAATCAAATAACAGTAGTGATAGCCAAGAAATTTAAAGTGGAACATCGGGCGTTAGACTGCCCAAGAAATTCCAGGGAAAATGCCAAACGGGTGTGTGGAAGCGACGCCTCATAAGGTCTTGAAAAGAAATGCCAAACGGGTGTCTAAAAGAGAATCGGGCGAGACAGGACCGCCCGAGAACTCAAGCGACGCCACGTAAGGTCTTGAAAAGAAATGCCAAACGGGTGTCTAAAAGAGAATCGGGCGAGACAGGACCGCCCGAGAACTCAATCGACGCCACGTAAGGTCTTGAAAATAAAACTGAGTATCCGGGTAGTCTAGCCATCACAAGTGATACTCAGAAAAGAAAATAAAGCTGAGTGCACGGGTAGTCTAGCCATCCCAAGTGACACTCAGTACAATTGAATAAGAGAAACGGGTTAGTCCATCACATCAATAACATGCATAACAATATTATTCATGGCAGCCTCGGTGGTGCCCATAATTATCCAGCAAGATGGATCAAGCTCAATTTAGTTATTTTCCTCCAAAGACCGACACCGGGACCGATACTTGACCCTTCCCAACTGCGCCCTTAACCGTGGACACGGCTATTCGAATAGATGTAACTCTGCAGAGGGTGTACTCTTTACCCACATGTATGGAATTCCTGTAGCCAATGTTTAGACCTTGACTAATTTCCATTACGGTTTTTGGGTTGGAAACACACCTGATGAGCACACACCAGAATAACTTTCTAGATGCCAGGAATCACCCAAGCATCTTTCAAGAAAAACTCTAAGTTGGGGAGACCATCGTCTCGAATAGCATGGGATCACTATTAATACGCGCGGATTACAACGAGTGCCCCCCTCTCGGCCCAGCCGGATACACCCAAGCCCCCTGACCCGATGACTGGCATTAGTCCATGGCCGTGGAACCCTCATCGTGGCCTCTCTAAGTGGTGTGTACACGGAAAGGGGTTAACAACTTACTAAATCGCACTCCCCTTGCAGGAAGACAAGTGGCAGCACGGTGTGCAGTTAGGCTTAATGGAAAAAGACTCGATTCTAGGTCGACTCAGGAGGTGTTGTTATTAAGACTGGCATGTCTCACATGCCACAGTGACACCGTCGTGTCGTAACACAGTCCGTGCCCATCGACACGTCCAAGGCAGGAGATACACTCCTGGATTGTTTCCACATTCATATGTTAGCAAAATACCTGAAGAGTGAAATAGTGCTCACATGACATGCAACAGGGTTCATGCAATAGTGCTCAAATTGACGTGACCGATGCATGCTTCTACTATTACTACTATACGGTACAAAACTACTCCGATGCAACCAGGCAGGTAATTCATTATAACCCAAGTCCAATAATGCTTGCCTTGACCAAAGAAATCAGCAAGAGGTTCTTCAAAACTCCCGGTATAGTCCCCCTCTTCGTTTTCTGAAAATAAAAGTCCAAATTCAACTTTTTTGCAACCGCACAAAAATTTGTCTCAAACTACTTCTAAATAAATACTAAAATAAACTAGAGTGAAAAACAAGAATTTCAGAAAAAGAACAAATTGAAACTGATCTGTGTTTTAAAAGTTATTAAGGATTTAAAACCAGGGACCTCTCTATAACAAAATAATTGCCTGCGGGTCCCTGCGGTAATAAGTGAAAACGCCTTGGCCAGAAATACGCTTCCCAGGGAAGAAAGCGTAAACCCGAAAAAGGCGCTTCCGAAGATAACACAAAAGAACAGAATACTAACGGGTGGGCCCCACCTATCAGGATTGAAATTCAAACGCGCTTTACGCGCGCGTGTACAGAGGGGAGGCGGTGGTCACCAGCGGCGATCGCCGGCGTTTCAGGAGGTGGCGATGGTCGGGACGTGCTCGGGGTGGCGCCCCACGTCGGTGGGTGGTGGTGGTGGTCGCCGGCGAGCACCAGAACGACGGCGAGGTCGACTCCGGCGGACGGCGGAGTCGGGTGGTTGTGGGCTTCGCCGAAGAGGGCTCCGGTTGTCAAATTGAAGCGCGAAAACGATCATATGGTGGATCAGTGGGCTATTGGCAGATTTTTGGAGGTGGAGGTGAAGTAGTGGCGTTGTGCTGATCGGGGAGGGTGGCGGAGTTGATCACGTCGGAGTTATTCCGGCCAACGAGGTAGGTTTGGACGGCGGTCGGGGGCGGTGAGGAGTGGATGAGGTCGAGGGAATACTCCAGAAGCATTAACGTGGGCGGAGCTGAGTCCTACAGCCTTATCCACGACGAGGTGTCCGCGCGAGTGTGGCGGCGGCGATCGGCTCCGGTGACTGCCAGCCAGGCGCGGGGCGGTTTGGGCGGTGGGTCAACGCCGCAGAAGAGGTGCCGCGTGGAGGGGTGGTAGGCAGGGGAGCAGTAGGGGAGTGAAGGCGCTGGTCGGCGAGCTGATCCGCTCGACCGCCGCTGCCGAGGGCGGTGGCAGGTGCACCGGCCAGCCACTGTGCTGGTCGGCGGCGAGGCACTGACCAGAGGGGTCCTGGCATCTCATTTATGCCTCAGGTAGACGACACCGCGTGAGGAAGTGGAAGAGGAGAAGTGCACGGCATCGATCTCCCTCTCTCTCTGAACTTTTGTTACCTCTGAATTTTACTGAAACTTTTGACAGTGGTGAACAGTGCACTGCAGGTGTTTCATAAAATGCCAGAGAGCTCTAGGCATTTTAGAAATTTTTGAGAAGCTTTGTGGTGATGTGTCGATGCATAAGAGAGTGTCTGGCCAAATTTCAGAATTTCTGGAGCAAGGAAAATTGGGTTTTGACCATGAAATGTGAATCTGGTCCAAAATTGAATTGCATGGAATTTGAAAATTTTGTACTGTGGAACCCCATTTTTTGGTGAAATGGGTTTTCGGTACTGTCTAGTTGCTGGTGTAATGTTTGTGGATGTAGAAGAGTCACCTAGAATGTGGTTCCTTTGTAAACCAAAGAAACCTAGATAAATATAAATTCCACCTTGGGAATTTATTAAATATGAGGAAAAATATTTTTGTGGAGAAGTGAGGTGTTGGACACTGTCCTAGAAAGTGAGGAAGACTAGGATAGGAATTTAGAGTGACATAATAGATTTTTGGGATGAGTTAGAAGTGTTTGAAAAGAGTGAAGTGACCAAATCCTTGGAATATTTTTTTAAATGCCACAAAAATTCTTCTAATATATGAAATGCTTTTGATATTAGACAAAATAACCAAACCAAAGGCTCATCCAAATAAAGAAACGATTTTGAAATTAAATTTAAAAACCAAGGGATAATTTTGGGGTGTTACAACTCCCATGCCTACTAGTGGACATCCCGACTTGAATAGGGATGGCTACCCGGTTGACCAAAAGGTTTACGTTCTATGATTGGTTCATTATTGTACCTTTTTGTCTCTTGTCGAGTCATGGTTTTGTCACGGCAGATGCCCGAGTGAAAGGACTTAGTTGTGACGCCATCGCCGCTAGGTGATTGCTTGAATGGGGTTGATCGGAATCGAGAGACAAGGATTTACCCAGGTTCGGCCCCTCACTGTGGAGGTAAAAGCCTATTCCTGCTTGATTGATATTGATGATGATGATCTCGATTACAAGGGTGCAACTTGGCTAGCCTAGTCCTTGAGACCTCGTAACTTAATCTTTCAACCCATGGGCTCCCCTTTATATACAGGCGAAGGCCCTGGGTTTACAACAGATTCCGGGTCATATTACGATCCGTGACCTAGCACGTTTCCTACATGTATTGTTCCCTGAGTAAGGATACTCCAGGCGACGACTTGTACTTCTAGAACATGAGCGATCCTCTTCAAGTACTGGTCCTCAAGACGGCCCATCTTAGCAACCGCCCTAAAGGTCTTGAGATCCTGAACGTCATGGACCTTCTTGAATCTTGACTATAAGTCGCCACTTGAATGACCCGGCCCATCATGGTGGGTCATATCGGGGGGTTATATCCCCAACATTAGCCCCCTGATTGATTTGAATTCATTCATGTCAATCTTCAACCTGATAAGCATGGCGGGTTATCTTCCAATTGTATCTGCAATCATCTCCGAGTCATAAACTCCGGCTCATAATACTTCTGCACTCATTATTTTTCCTTGTCTTCTTAAATCATGACATCATCTTCTAAAATTTGAGGATCCCAAGAGTGACATCACAACAGATGTTTGTGCATATCCATTTATCCCGAAAATCGAGGTGTCCCTTACTCGAAAAGTTACTGCCCCTCCTTGGTTTTGACGCCTGTCTCTTCTCCTTCTTATTTTCATTATAAATACGCCCGAGGGATCCTTCTTTTACGTTTTACTTCTCCTTCCCCGCTTCATCTTCTTCCACGCGCTCGAGCTCAACCTCGACCGCACTGCCGCTGCGCTTCCTCAAGCTTGTTAGCCTCCTCGTCTGCGACCGCGGTGCCACACTAATCATCTTCAGGGCTCGTCTGAACCTCTCCGCCGTGTTCTGCCGCATCCAGGTATGCCAAAACCTCTTCTTTTAGATCTATATTCTCTTCTCCATGATTCATCAGTAGTTCATCTGCGCTCGTCAGTTTGATATCACCATTGTTGTTCTAGATCTAGGTTTTGCTGAACTTCTCATAGAAAATGCAGCGGCGCTAGTCACGACACCATTTTTGTATTTAGAAAACCTAAATTCTCTTTAGAATCTGTAAGTAGGACGACCACTGCTTCCAGGGCTTCATCTTTAGGTTTAGCAAAGATTTTGTCTTTTAGACCATTTTGTAGATCTGTTATCACAAACGTCCCCAACGGAAACCTGTTTGTTGAACATTTAGCTAAAAATCGAAAATCCTTAGCGTAGCATAAGGCACCGTCATATTTTGTCGGCTCATTATTGTGTGCTATATCCCGACTATCTTAGAAAGTGACCGCCAGCTTATTTGTTTAGGTGGCTTATGTGTGACAAATAACCATGTTTAGGTGGCTCATAGACCACATGGCGAGTAGTTGTTCATAAATGACCCGCCATATGTACTTTTGCAGTTCTTAGCTTTGCTTTAGGCGACTCATTATGGCTAAAACCACAAGTTGCAATTGGGCGAAGTACCAAGTCTCCCAACTGGTGTTAGATGACCTGGTGGGTCAAGGTCTACTGCCGGCCCAAGAAGTAATTGGCTGGCGAGTACCTGGTGCAAAGGATTCTCCTCAACCTGGCTCGGAAGAAGTTGTCGTGTTTACTAATCACCTTCACAGCGGCTTCTATCCACCCGGGTCAAAGTTCTTTCGAGACGTCCTTAATTTTTATGATCTTTGCCCTCAAGATCTTGCTCCCAATTCTGTATCCAATCTGTGCCAGTTTCAAGTCCTTTGCGAAGTGTATATGCAAATGGAAGCCACCGTCCCTATCTTCAGGGAGTTTTTCTATATCAACCGCCAAACTGAATGTGCGGATGGACCTAGCATAGAACTCGGTGGAGTTTCAATCCAGAGGCGAAAAATGTTCCTTTCCCTCAAGCTACCTTGTCGAGCCACCCCAAAGGATGGAACAAGACCTGGCTACTGTAGAACACAGCTCTAGCTGATGAGAACCCTTTGCCGGGCTATAGACCTGATCGCCTTGATGCCACCATTGAAAACCCTGGCTGGGCTTCTATAGAAGAACATGCTAAAGTCGCTCACATATATCCAAGACTCAGGGCTTTGCTAGTCAATTGCTTAACCAGGGTTGACTTAACCCGATGTTGGTTCAGCTGGAGGATCCTGCCATTAAGTCATCGTGGCGGCTTAATTGATGTGTACTTATACTAGCGGCTTGAACGATGAGCAACCCTTCAGTCATGTTGATTTGTCTGCTGATGAAATAAACAAGACTGTGAAAAAACTGCTAGGGGAAGTCAAGAAGCCTGCAACAAGACAAGACTTAACCCCTTCTACCTTCAGAACCCTGCACCTCCAGTAAGTATGCTTATAATCATTTGTCTGATTTACCAATCCTTTGCTTGACTTGAACTCACTTTTTATCCTTGTGAAGGTTGTACAGGCTGGTACTCCATTTTGACTTGCTTGCCATAATACTGATTTCTGTCTTACCACAACTGCAGGCAACCAACATTTTTTGGAGAAGGAAAGAAGCACGCAACATGAAAACAACCCCGAAGCGAAAGAGAAAAAATAAGCTGGCCGTTGCAAATTAAGCGACAATCAGAGACGTGTCGCCGGCGGCTGATGATGAGTCAGAGGTAGAACTTGACTCCCTCGGCCGTCTTTTTATTGAACTTACTGACGCATCTTATTCTCAGGACAACACTGAAATGAGTCGGGCTAGTGACGCCAAGGTAATTTCAATTTATTCCGACTCAGAAAACTTGCCTCCAAAGAAAATAAGGCGCGGGTCGTTCGAAAAGTAAAGTTTTCTCACCCTTACGCTTATTTGGGTCCCAACTTTCTTTTGAAGAAAGCACAGCACGAAGGTACCTAAAGACGCCAAACCCAGAGCGGTTGTGGAGAGCTTGTTGCCGGCTTGTCTAACATACCACACTACAAAAAAATACACTTACGTGATGATACGTGTTTGTCATAGTAGGTCGCGTTTTTTGTCATGCATGTACATCCATGACGATTTTATGACAGAATCAAGATAGTCATACCTGTGTTGTCGTAGAAGTGTTCCATGACATTACCAAAATTATCATCACGGAAGTGTCCACTTCCATGACGATAAATCGCGCGTCACAGAAGTGCTTTCGTCAAGGGTGACCGACACATGGCATCCACCATAACGGAACGCCGTTAAGCTATCGGGTCCAGTTTTGGATCCGATAACCCGTTAACAGCGGGACCAATGGGAAATTTCCACGTGTAAAATTCTGATTGGCCGGAGGGAACACCTGTCAGCTCGTTAGTGGGCCAGATGTCGCCCGTCCATTGGAGGAGACATGCCTACGATACGTCGACACGTGGCTGGGCCCAACAGAGGCCCATATAGGTTAAAAAGGCTGGCCCAGTCAAAGGCCTGTAGTACTTACTCAGGTACTAGTGGGCCAGCACAATAATGGCCTGCTTAATAAAGGCCCATTTACGGCCCGAAGCCAGATCTGGCCAGTTAATTGTTCGCCGAATATTTGGGCTCATTTACGCCCCGAAGCCAGATCTGGCCCGTTAATTGTTCGCCGAATATTTGGGCCCAATTACAGCCCAGTGACTTTCGGCCTGTTAGAGGCCCGATGTAGACATGGGCCCATTTCAGCCCGGTGTGACTTTCGGTCTGGGAATGGCCCGTGCTGCCCATGGGCCATATATGGTCCGACGGGACATCGGGCCCACTAACGGCCCGTAATAAAGGTGGCAACAGTTAAGCCCAACGTGACTTTGGGCCTGTTAAAGGCCTGTCGCATAATTCGGCCCGTTGATGTCTGTACTAAGCTTTCGGCCTCTTAAAGGCCCATGATATCAGTGGGCCAACTAAGGCCCGAGATATGTTTTGGCCTGGTAACTGCCCGTGATATAACTGGGCCCAAAAAGGCCTGGTCTACATTTCAGCCTGCTGAAGGCCCGTCGACGACTAGTGAAAATTTAGGACCAACATGCATTTCGGCCTGCTAAAGGCCCATGGTTTCATCTGGGCCATACAGGCCAGTACAATATTCAGCCTATTAATGGCCCAACGCTACCTGGGCCAAACTAAGCGCTGGGTTCACAAAAGGCCCAACTAAAATATAGGCCAGTGTAAGTTGTGGGCCTCGTGCAAAGTGTGAAGGCCCCAATCATTCGGGCCCAAGAAAGATGCAGGCGGGCCCAATTGTGGCCCGCTAAAAACCAGGCCCGTTAGAGGCGAATGTTTCGGCCCGGTCGACTACATCTGATTTTTTTTCAGATAGCGAATGATGGCAGTAACTAGTAGGAATTAAGAACAAACCTACTCTATAAAATAACGAAATTACGGCATAGTAACTAAGAATAAACCTACACTATACAATAAAGGATTTATGGTATATTACATCCACTGGGCATCGAAGTTCGCCACCAGTGATCATAAAGCGCAACGAAGAAGCAGATTACAAAAACTGGGCACCATTGCAGCGTAACAAAATAATACTGAACCGAGACCACTTCCAAGATAGTTAAAGAAAGGTTAGCCTTGCGCGGGAACTACGGCGCAAGCTGCTGAGCAAGGCTGTGAGACCGGCCTAGCATGTCGGTCATAGCTTCCAGGTGTAGCTGTTTAGCGATAAGGTTCTCATTGGTGTTCTCCGCAATCTTTCTTAGAGATAGGACTTCAAGTCAAAGTTGAGTTGCAGAATGCCTTTCTGCTAGAACTTGGGACTGAAGAAGTCGAACTGATTCAGACAACGAATTTTGTGAGCTTGTCTGACTGCTAGTCTCAAGTAACTTGAACACTGCATCAAGACAAGACTTTGGGGTTGTCTTGCTATCTTCAAGATGTTTTGCCTTCTTTGTTGCAATATATGTTGGGTTTGTCTCATAGCCTTCAGCAGCATTGTGCATGCCATCAGGCATATCACCCCGAAACAAAGTAGAGAGATGACAGGTTTTGCACGTGTATAAACAAAGATGATAACTGTGCTGTCAATTCCATCCAATTTCAAATTAGAAAATAAAGAGTAAATTCAAAATATCAATAAGATAATTTGGCATTGTTCTTAATGCGGGGAGCTTCACCACACTACTGGATTACCATGTCAACATAACAAGCATAGATGAAGGTCAAAGAAAATCATTGTATCTATTTTGGTTAATGTGCATGGCATGTTGTTCATATCATCCGCCACATCAGTAATATAAAACAGGAGATGTCAAGGTGCAAACGTGGGCTGCTTCACCCCACACTGGATTATAGATCCACAAAAACAATCCTACATATAGGGAGTATTGAGTAATGTGCATGGTATGAATAAGGAATTTGGTTTTACAAGTAAAACTTAGAACTTACGGTTCTTGCGAACATGCATTTTGGTAGAAACAACAAACTAAACAGCAGTAAACGATAGGGAGTATGAGCAAATTAAACAACAGTTGAGGATAAAGGCTTTAGAAGGACTGACTTACATTAACAGTTAACACCGGCTTTATAATTCCTTCTCCATGTCAAGGGAAGGATAACTCAAGAATTTCAGCATAGAATCTTCTTCATAAGCATTGCCTGTACTCTACATTTTGTAGAGAGTAATTATAGATATGATAATACTGGAAGGGATAGAGGATAATGAAGATAAGATGCAGATTGATGCTACATAATCAACTACCAATCCCTGGAAGTACAAGCGTTACAGGATAAAATGTACTGACAAGAGCAATGGGCTACACTTCTGCACTGGCATTGTTTGTGTATTCTACTTTTTGGTAAGATTAAATATAGATCTGATCTTTTTTAGTAAATGGCAGGCGAGGGAGATAAGATGCAGAATGCTACACAATGAACCAATCCCTCTTCCCATAATACAAGAGTGTTTTGAACACTGGTGTACTGTACAAAACGTTCTTATATTATGGGATGGAGGGAGTAGCTGTTAATGTAAGTACAGTGATAGACGACGTTCAGTCCTTACAAGAGGACTGCAGAGCTAAACCTCTTCAAAAGCATTGGGTTGATTCTAAATTTATGTAAGAGTCCATGCGGATCTTATAATGTCCACCAAATGGACGATAATGAGGCTAACATGTGCAGTGATGCTACATAATCAAACAACTATGAAAGTAAGTATGGTCATACAGGGGAAGAGGTACTCACAAGAGCAATGCAGTGTGCAGTATAGTTGCGAGATTCTGTGGTCCCTTGAGAATGAATGTTCTTCTGCTAACAGTTTTCGTACAAGTGAGACGTTAAGGCAAATGCAGTAATTTAGTTCAAATTGTGATGTGATATCATAGACAGTACCTTACGCTGCAGCTGAGACCAATGTGTAACAAGATTATTCCAGTCCCCGTCGGATAAATGTAGCACCAGAGACTTTACAGAAATTTCGTTTAGAGGCTTGCAATCGAAGTGCGCTTGCCTCAGGTAGGAAGGATACTTCATCAACGAGTGCTTGAAAAGTGCAACCAATCCTTGCTCGTCTTCACAATCCAGTTTGGTCCTCACCTATTTAAAAGAATGAAATCTTGTGTCTTCTGTTAGCAGAAACATATGCAGTAATGACCATGCATAACATTAGTACATTACTTATGCGTAAGTTGCAGAGGAAGACTGGAAATTGTTCTGTGTATGTAGTATAATCTTTCCATGAAGGAAAGATGTGCACAAAGTTCCTGACAACAATATAAGCTTCGTCTTCTAAACTGCGAAGAAATGGAACAGGGGTTCTATTTGCTGCAATTGGGGCTCTCTTTGGTTCGAAAAGGGATTTGGCAACTGGATTTGGTGTACTCTTTGCTGGAATGGGGGTTTTGCATCGTAGAGCTAGTGCTATGTCAACTGGCATAATCATACTGTTTGCTGCAGTTGGGGTCTGCTGAGTTGGGGCATCAGAAATGACCAGTGTAGTAGGGCTAGAGTCTGCTAGAGTAGGGGTGTTTTGTGGGTCAGGTGATATTGCAACTACACCTAATGGGCTATTTGATTTATCAGGTGCCACTACCTTTTCCAAATACTTTGCTTGTGCTCCTCCATGATCAGCAATCGCCCTCTTCCTTTTGAACGTCCGATACACAAGAACAACATTTGAATGGATAAATATGGTATGATGACAGATGGAATATGTACTGAAAATGGATAGGCAGGGCGTATTCACATACACGATGTGTAAACTAAGCTAATGGCAGTTCAATAAAGTAGAAGCAATGCAAAGCATCAGTTGCAAGATATGTGCGACCAATATAACCTTGGAAAGTTAGAGCAAGCACCTTCCTCTGACTCCTCCACCAGGGAGCTACATTGACTTAGGTCTCCCTCTAGCTCAGAATCACTGTTAGGATCATATTTTGAGCATGAATCTATAGGTGGAGAGCATTTGCATTACATTGCATCCAGACTTCATTTCAGTCCCTTAATGCCAAGTTTGACAGCCATGGCATTGTTCTGCTTTATTCTTTTCATGCGCGCAAGCTCATAATCATTATGATGCTGTTCAGAATCTGAGATTCATGAAAATATAAAAAGTAATCAGATTATCTATGGAATGCATTGCGGATTCAACTCGAAGAGTGTCTCCCTATAAACCCCTGCATATGCAAAGTTCACCCCCAACCGTGCTGACCAGACCACACACAGAAATACAAACCCCTTATGTCTTATAACAGGCAGACACACATTTCAAAACTGAAGTAGGAACATTAGAATCATATGAAATTCGTATTTGAACAAATAAACTAAGGAATTATGAGTGACATAATGTTTAGCTTCAAGGGTGGAGTGTTGGTAGTGCGACACAAAGCAAGTAGGCAGATTGTATTCCATGTAAAAGATCGAAGCCTATGTAAAAGCTGGAAATGACAGTTTCTTTCTATACAATGCAGTGTTCGTTGCCCACACATGATGGAAGAGATCACATAGAGAAATACTATTCACTCATGTCTACGGTTCCAGTATTTAGAAATAGGGTGGTCCACCCTAAAAGAATATTGACAACAAATATGACAAGGCAAGCATAGATGTAGTGAATCAATCATTTACTTGTGAGCTTACTAGGACAAGTATGCAGAATTGTAACTGCAGCAAGAGACTGTCCAAAATCTGAATCAAGAAGTTTGTCAAGCACTAATTGTTTGCAACTAATCGACGTGAATAATTGGATATTATATTGAATGAGTAAGAAAGACAAGTAAAATTGTCAACAAACCTGGCTTGCAGTAGTAATCTGGGTCAATGTCACTACGACCAACAATCCAAAATGACTAGTGTCGGTTCCTAGGGCCGGAATTTTGAAAATCCTGTGAACTTTACAGGTACTAAAGATTACCGAAATACATCTGAACCATTGAGTGTAGGTAGCACTGAGCACACAACAAACCCTAATGACAGTCCTACCTAATGAGTAATGAATCAATTAGAAAATGGGTGATGAGGAGTGGCTGCTGAGTGTTGAGGACGTATCTCAGGATAAATCGGGTTGGCTTAGTGGGTGCTGCACGCCTGAGCCCTGAATGGACTGGGAAGGTAGCCACGGCGGCGCGCCCGGGCAGCGATGACGCTGTTGGGCGAGCGGCTCCTGACCTCCTGTTAGTCCGACGTCTCCTCCTAGAGTCATGCCGTCCAGGGACGACAAGTCGCCGGCGAGGAAGGCGGCTAGGGGCGAGTAGAGATCGGAAGCACGCAGCAAAACAGAGGGGACTCGGGGCCTGGGACGACCCAAAATCCCAGGGTGGGCCTGCCCACCGTGGGCACCCTGTAGAGATACACACTCGAGCGGCGAACATGCATTTTCGAAACTAATTTAGGAACATTTAGCTGACCAATTAAACGACTCTGTTTTAATAATATCAGATTCGTATTGGAACAACTAAGATTGTTTAGCTTGACGGGTGGAGCAGTGCTATTATGACACGAAGCACGTATTCTGATCGTATAGTGATCATAAAAGGGGGAAACTCTAAGCATATTTTTTTTAGAAAAAGAGGGTTTCCCCTCCAATTTCTATTAAAGAAACCACCACGGAACCAACATGATCAATTAAACCGTATTATGACTGTGCCATGGCAGATTTGAAGCTGCAAACCGGAGAAATGATATTTAGCAGCCATTGTTTGCTTCGAACTAAGAACTAAATTCTAAGAGCTGAAAAGAAAGTAGAGTAACCAAGTTAAGATCTATTTTCTGGTTGAGATCAAAAAGTTGAGGAGATATGAAGTACCACCTCTCTTGCGGCGTCGTGTAGGCATCGAGGGTGCGATGGCTGTCGATGGCGTTGAAGCAGATCTGCGACGGTAGACGGGTGCATCCGGGGATAAGTCCCGTTGCGGTGGATGAGAAGGTCGTGTGAGCGGCCCCGGCAAAGAGGACGACGGCGCCGATGAAGCGAGAGGACGTGATGCAAGGCTCTTGGTCCGTCGTCGTGGATGAGAAATGGCCATCTCTAGCAGTGGACGACGCGGTCTTGGTAGGCGCTCCAGCATGGTGGAAGACGGTGGCGATGGATGTGGTGGAGGACGGCGGCGATGGATGGGGTGGAGGACTGATACATCTCCAACGTATCTATAATTTTTGATTGTTCCATGCTATTATATATTCTGTTTTGGATGTTTAATGGGCTTATTTATACACTTTTATATTATTTTTGGGACTAACCTATTAACCGGAGGCCCAGCCCAAATTGCTGTATTTTTGCCTCTTTCAGTGTTTCGCAGAAAGAGGATATCAAACGGAGTCCAAACGGAATGAAACCTTCGGGAGCATGATTTTTGGAACAAACGTGATCCAGAGGACTTGGAGTGGACGTCAAGCAACCAACGAGGCGGCCACGAGGCAGGGGGCGCGCCTACCCCCCAGGCGCGCCCTCCACCCTCGTGGGCCCCTCGTGGCTCCACCGAACTACTTCTTCCTCCTATATATACCTACGTACCCCCAAACCATCAGAAGCGACCACGAAAACCTAATTCCACCGCTGCAACCTTCCGTACCCGTGAGATCCCATCTTGGGGCCTTTTGCGGCGTCCTGTCGGAGGGGGCATCGATCACGGAGGACTTCTACATCAACACCATAGCCTCTCCGATGATGTGCGAGTAGTTTACCTCAGACCTTCTGGTCCATAGTTATTAGCTAGATGGCTTCTTCTCTCTCTTTGGATCTCAATACAAAGTTCTCCTTGATTCTCTTGGAGATCTATTCGATGTAATCTTCTTTTGTGGTGTGTTTGTCGAGATCCCATGAATTATGGGTTTATGATCAAGATTATCTATGAACAATATTTGAATCTTCTCTAAATTCTTTTATGTATGATTCGTTATCTTTGCAAGTCTCTTCGAATTATCAATTTGGTTTGGCCTACTAGATTCATCTTTCTTGCAATGGGAGAAGTGCTTAGCTTTGGGTTCAATCTTGCGGTGCTCGATCCCAGTGACAGTAGGGGAAACGACACGTATTGTATTGTTGCCATCGAGGATAAAAAGATGGGGTTTATATCATATTGCATGAGTTTATCCCTCTACATCATGTCATCTTGCTTAAAGCGTTACTCCGTTCTTATGAACTTAATACTCTAGGCGCATGCTGGATAGCGGTCAATGTGTGGAGTAATAGTAGTAGATGCAGGCAGGAGTCGGTGTACTTGTCACGGACGTGATGCCTATATACAT
Organism: Aegilops tauschii subsp. strangulata; assembly: GCF_002575655.3. NCBI lineage: Eukaryota > Viridiplantae > Streptophyta > Magnoliopsida > Poales > Poaceae > Aegilops > Aegilops tauschii. The sequence goes on along the minus strand of NC_053035.3, from coordinate 139,053,574 downwards.
GATCATACCTAGATATTCTCATAACTATGCTCAATTCTATCAATTGCTCGACAGTAATTCGTTCACCCACCGCAATACTTATGCTCTTGAGAGAAGCCACTAGTGAAACCTATGGCCCCCGGGTCTATTTTCCATCATATTAATCTCCCGTTATTTCCATTACTGTTTACTTTGCTTTCTTTACTTTTACTCTTTATCATAAAAATACCAAAAATATTATCTTATCATCTCTACCAGATCTCACTCTCGTAAGTGACCGTGAAGGGATTGAAAACCCCTTTATCGCGTTGGTTGCGAGGTTCTTATTTGTTTGTGTAGGTGCAAGGGACTTGAGCGTGACCTCCTACTGGATTGGTACCTTGGTTCTAAAAAACTGAGGGAAATACTTACGCTACTTTACTGCATCACCCTTTCCTCTTCAAGGGAAAACCAATGCAGTGCTCAAGAGGTAGCAAGAAGGATTTTTGGCGCCGTTGCCAGGGAGGTGTGCGCCAATTCAAGTCAAGATTTGACTCCCAACAACAAGCCATTTTTGGCACCGTTGCCGAGTCTACAAGTCAAGACATACCAAGTACCCATCACAAACTCTTATCCCTCACATTACATTATTTGCCATTTGCCTCTCGTTTTCCTCTCCCCCACTTCACCCTTGCCGTTTTATTCACCCTTTTTCCGTTCGCCTTCTTTTCTGCTCGCCTTTCCTTTGCCATGGCCGAATCAAAAGGGGCTAGGGGTTCTTTCCTAGGTTTCAATGCCTTGGATAGCCCTTCTGTCCTCTCTAAGCTCATAAATAATGATGCTATGGAAAAACCTACCGGGGTTATCAATGAGAATCTGAATAATTTCGATGAAGATGATCCCGGAATTTTCCATTATTTACTGATGAGTCTTTGAAAGATGCTTGGGATAGGTTACTGAGAATCCGGGCCAGTTTTGTGCCCCAATATCAAATTGAAATATACTTAAAAAGCTTTTATGTTGCCTTACCTTCGTCGTTTAAGCATGTTTTAGACTCTATTTTTGAAGAAGGTTTTCTTGAAGGGGATGCCGTAGACACCTATGAAAAGATGAAAACCATATTTGGGCATCCCATGAATGAGAAGGTTGAATCTACCTCTCTTTTGCTTTCTTATCAAAACGAAACTATCAAAGAAATGAAGGCTAGCTTAGATGCAAATTTCCGTAACATGCTTAATCTTTCCTCTACCATTAATAGCCATGTGCTTTATCAAATAAGAAATATTAATGCCATAGATAACAATTTTGCTCTTTTCTTTCCTAAAACCAAATATGGCAATACCTAGATCTATCCTTGTTTTTATGCCTAGCTAGGGGCGTTAAACGATAGCGCTTGTTGGGAGGCAACCCAATTTTATTTTTAGTTTTTTTTTGCTTTTTGGTTCTGTTTAGGAATAAGTCTTTGATCTAGCCTCTGTTTAGATTTTTTTGTGTGTTTTAATTAGTGTTTGTGCCAAGTTAAACCTATAGGATCTTCTTGGATGATAGTTATTTGATCTTGCTGAAAATTCCAGAAACTTTCTGTTCACGAAAACAATTGTTAAAAATCACCATAACGTGATAAAATACTGATTCCAATTGAAGTAGATCAATAAATAAATTATCTAGGACGTCCTATTTTGGTAGAATTTTTGGATTTCCAGAAGTTTGTGTTAGTTACAGATTACTACAGACAATTCTGTTTTTGACAGATTCTGTTTTTCGTGTGTTGTTTGCTTATTTTGATGAATCTATGGCTAGTAAAAGAGCTTATAAACCATAGAGAAGTTGGAATACAGTAGGTTTAACACCAATATAAATAAAGAATGATTTCAATACAGTACTTTGAAGTAATATTTTGTTTTATTTCGCTAACGGAGCTCATGAGATTTTCTGTTAAGTTTTGTGTTGTGAAGTTTTCAAGTTTTGGGTAAAGATTTGATGGATTATGGAACAAGGAGTTGCAAGAGCCTAAGCTTGGGGATGCCTAAGGCACCCCAAGGTAAATCCAAGGACACCAAAAAGTCAAAGCTTGGGGATGCCCCGGAAGGCATCCCCTCTTTCGTCCTCATTCATCGGTAACTTTACTTGGAGCTATATTTTTATTCACCACATGATATGTGTTTTAGTTGGAGCATCTTGTATGATTTGAGTCTTTGTTTGTTAGTTTGCCACAATCATCCATGCTGTACACACCTTTTGAGAGAGACACACATGATTCGAAATTTGTTAGAATACTCTATGTGCTTCACTTACATCTTTTGAGCTATATAGTTTTTGCTCTAGTGCTTCACTTATATCTTTTAGAGCACGACAGTGGTTGTATTTTATAGAAATTATTGATCTCTCATGCTTCATTTATATTATTTTGAGAGTCTTAAACAGCATGGTAATTTGCTTTAATTGTGAAATTAATCTTCCATATTGAGTTCATTGAATATCATGAGAAGTTAGATACTTGATAAGTGTTTTGAGATATGAAGGTGGTAATATTAGACTGTGCTAGTTGAGTAATTGTGAAATTGAGAAATACTTGTGTTAAAGTTGGCAAGTCCCGTAGCATGCACGTATGGTAAAAGTTGTGTGACAATTTTGACACATAGGTGTTCTTTTATTGCTTTCCTTATGAGTGGCGGTCGGGGACGAGCAATGGTCTTTTCCTACCAATCTATCCCTCTAGGGGCATGCGTAGTAGTACTTTGCTTCGAGGGCTAATAAACTTTTGCAATAAGTATATGAGTTCTTTATGACTAATGTGAGTCCATGGATTATACGCACTCTCAACCTTCCACAATTTTCTAGCCTCTACGGTACCGCGCATTGCCCTTTCTCACCTTGAGAGTTGGTGCAAACTTCGTCGGTGCATCCAAACCCCGTGATATGATACGCTCTATCACACATAAGCCACCTTATATATCTTCCTCAAAACAGCCACCATACCTACCTATCATGGCATTTCCATAGCCATTCCGAGATACATTACCATGCAACTTTCCACCGTTCCGTTTATTATGACACGCTTCATCATTGTCATATTGCTTTGCATGATCATGTATTTGACATCGTATTTTCTGGCAAAGCCACCATTCATAATTTTTTTTCATACATGTCATTCTTGATTCATCGCATATCCCGCTACACCGCCGGAGGCATTCACATAGAGTCATATTTTGTTCTAAGTATTGATTTGTAATTGTTGAGTTGTAAATAATAAAAGTGTGATGATCATCATTATTAGAGTATTGTCCCATGTGAGGAAAGGATGACGGAGACTATGGTTGCCCCACAAGTAGGGATGAGATTCCAGACCTAAAAAAAAGAGGCCAAAGAAAAAAAGAAAAAAGAAGGCCCAAAGAAAAAAAAGAAAAAAAATGAAAAATGAGAGAAAAAGAGAGAAGGGACAATGTTACTATCCTTTTTCCACACTTGTGCTTCAAAGTAGCACCGTGATCTTCATGATAGAGAGTCTCCTATGTTGTCACTTTCATATACTAGTGGGAATTTTTCATTATAGAACTTGGCTTGTATATTCCATTGATGGGCTTCCTCAAAATGCCCTAGATCTTCGTGAGCAAGCAAGTTGGATGCACACCCACTTAGTTTCTTTTATTGAGCTTTCATATATTTATTGCTCTAGTGCATCAGTTGCATGGCAATCCCTACTCCTCTCATTGGCATCAATTGATGGGCATCTCCATAGCCTATTGATTAGCCCCGTCAATGTGAGACTTTCTACATTTTTTGTCTTCTCTCATAACCCCCATCATTATACTTTACTCCACCCATAGTGCTATATCCATGGCTTGTGCTCATGTATTGCGTAAGAGTTGAAAAGGCTGAAGCACGTTAAAAAGTATGAACCAATTGCTCGGCTTGTCATCGGGGTTATGCATGATGAGAACGTTTGTGTGACAATATTGAAACATGGCCTAACTATATGATTTTGTAGGTATAAGCTTTCTTTGGCTATGTTATTTTGATAAGACATATTTGCTTGGTTAGCATGTTTGAAGTATAATTGTTTTTATGTCAACATTAAACTTTTATCTTGAATCTTTTGGATCTAAATATTCATGCCACAATAAAAAGATTTACATTGTGAATTATGCTAAGAAGCATTCCACATCAAAAATTCTGTTTTATCATTTACCTACTCGAGGACGAGCAGGAATTAAGCTTGGGGATGCTTGATACGTCTCCAACGTATCTATAATTTTTTATTGTTCCATGCTATTATATATTCTGTTTTGGATGTTTAATGGGCTTATTTATACACTTTTATATTATTTTTGGGACTAACCTATTAACCGGAGGCCCAGCCCAAATTGTTGTTTTTTGCCTATTTCAGTGTTTCGCAGAAAGAGGATATCAAACGGAGTCCAAATGGAATGAAACCTTCGGGAGCGTGATTTTTGGAACAAACGTGATCCAGAGGACTTGGAGTGGACGTCAAGCAACCAATGAGGCGTCCACGAGGCGGGGGGCACGCCTACCCCCCCAGGCGCGCCCTCCACCCTCGTGGGCCCCTCGTGGCTCCACCGACCTACTTCTTCCTCCTATATATACCTACGTACCCCCAAACCATTAGAAGCGACCACGAAAACCTAATTCCACCGCCGCAACCTTTTGTACCCGTGAGATCCCATCTTGGGGCCTTTTCCGGTGTCCTGCCGAAGGGGGCATCGATCACGGAGGGCTTCTACATCAACACCACAGCCTTTCTGATGATGTGTGAGTAGTTTACCTCAGACCTTCTGGTCCATAGTTATTAGCTAGATGGCTTATTCTCTCTCTTTGGATCTCAATACAAAGTTCTCCTTGATTCTCTTAGAGATCTATTCGATGTAATCTTCTTTTGCGGTGTGTTTGTCGAGATCCGATGAATTGTGGGTTTATGATCAAGATTATCTATGAACAATATTTGAATCTTCTCTGAATTCTTTTATGTATGATTGGTTATCTTTGCAAGTCTCTTCGAATTATCAGTTTGGTTTGGCCTACTAGATTGATCTTTCTTGCAATGGGAGAAGTGCTTAGCTTTGGGTTCAATCTTGCGGTGCTCGATCCCAGTGACAGTAGGGGAAACGACACGTATTGTATTGTTGCCATCGAGGATAAAAAGATGGGGTTTATAACGTATTGCATGAGTTTATCCCTCTACATCATGTCATCTTGCTTAAAGCGTTACTCCGTTCTTATGAAATTAATACTCTAGATGCATGCTGGATAGCGGTCGATGTGTGGAGTAATAGTAGTAGATGCAGGCAGGAGTCGGTCTACTTGTCATGGGCGTGATGCCTATATACATGATCATACCTAGATATTCTCATAACTATGCTCAATTCTATCAATTGCTCGACAGTAATTCGTTCACCCACCGTAATACTTATGCTCTTGAGAGAAGCCACTAGTGAAACCTATGGCTCCCGGGTCTATTTTCCATCATATTAATCTCCCGTTATTTCCATTATGTTTACTTTGCTTTCTTTACTTTTACTCTTTATCATAAAAATACCAAAAATATTATCTTATCATCTCTATCAGATCTCACTCTCGTAAGTGACCGTGAAGGGATTGACAACCCCTTTATCGCGTTGGTTGCAAGGTTCTTATTTGTTTGTGTAGGTGCAAGGGACTTGAGCGTGACCTCCGACTGGATTGGTGCCATGGTTCTCAAAAACTGAGGGAAATACTTATGCTACTTTACTGGATCACCCTTTCCTCTTCAAGGGAAAACCAACGCAGTGCTCAAGAGGTAGCAAGGACGGCGGCGTTGGATGGGGTGGCGGACGGAGGCTGGTATGGGGATGGTGTTCTAGCGCGGACAGTGTATGAATGGGAAAATGGAGGGAGAGGTATGGGGAACCATGTTTTTGGGACGCGCCTGTCTGAAATATGGGAAAGTAATGAACTTAGCCCCCGTTTAAAATTTGGACGTCTCGTCGGTTGGGGATACGAGGTAATCTCGCATCTCGCCAATATTTTCCCAGAGCGATTTCGGGCGAGGAGAGGGTGGTTGGCGCCATGTTTGGCGCCCACGATGTATGAACGGGGCTGACACGTAGGTCGGTTGTGTCACGTCTGAGTGAAGTTACAAACCTGCCCCTATTGAAAATATTTTCCTACATCAATTTCGGCCGAGTCGAGTTTGTTTTGCTGCCCACCATGTATGAATGGGGAAATGGAGGGAGAAACATAGGTCTTTCGGACGATCTTGGATCAAATGTGTTTTGCCGCCCATGTTTGGTGCCCACCGTGTCGAAATGGGCTCAGAGGCGGTCGTGTCACGTCTAATTGAAGTTACTAACCTACCCCTATTTAGAGAAGTGGAAATCGGGCCGATGGATTGTCCGTGTAATGGGTAGACAGTAATTTCCATTTCCCAAACACTTGGCTTCGGGCAGCCGACGTGGGAGTGCACCTATTGCTGTTTCTTTTGAATTTTGGGACAATAAGCATCCACATTTACCCTGGCAACTAAATTCGAATCCATTTTGTATTCCTATACGAATCTTTATAAATCATTCTATGTGTTTTTATATATCTTCAAAAGGACGACAAAGATGTATTCCACTGTCATATATGAATATGGTTTACAAATGCCGATAATCAAATTTAGAAGCTAGAATCCAGTTTAAGGTTAATTCGAATATTTGGAACACTTCATGTCCAACTCAAATGTCACACGCAGCATAATGTGTACTCCCATTTAGATATGTACACAAGAGATGTATCAAGATTCAAATACCGAGTCAATCAACCAAGAATGTACAGAACTAACAGGCATATAAACACTTATAGAGTATATGGATCAATAATATCAACTAACATACATAAGGCAGGCCGCTGTACTTTTTTTGCTACAACAGCATCCTTTTTTTAGCCAAGCTACTACAGCATCTTGGCCCTTTCCGATGCGTGCCACTTATGGTCCATCTATACTACTATTATTGCTGAATGCACATTCAGCCCGATTGGCATATTTGTAGGTCTGGCACAACAATCAAAATGAAATGTCTCTGAGTCTTATCAATTAATACAGACTTGTGCTCAAATAAAATTACAAACCAAAAAACAAAAAACAATTATTACATGATCTCTAAAACAAATGGTTTGATTGATTACATGAACAAACAACACAAAGGTTATTCAACGACGGAAAGAACATTTCACCTATGATTTACCAAGTGGGAATTTAATTTCCTTTTTTCCTTCAGGACCTTAACAATGTGGTCAGTCTCAGCTTGCTTCATTTTGAAATCCACCAAATATTTAATGGTTGTCTTGAGTACTGCTTGTGATTGTGCTGTTTGCTTCCTCATCATGTCAACTTCATCTCTAAGTGCAGAAGCAGAATCTCTTTCTACCACTAGTTTAGCCTCTAGAGCATCAGCAGTTGGCAATTCATAATCCACGATTGGGCCGGTGCCACCGCTGTGGGATGATACAACGTCCATGGGGACCGCGCTCTTTGATCTTGGGCTAACTTGTTTTGCCATTAAAGTTCCGATCGGATTCAGGAAAGTTGAAGTTAGCAAAACATCTCAACTGGGAGTTATAATAGCAAACCAGTTAAACAAACAAGGAATTAAAGAGTTTCAATTGGATGTTGAAAAGTAGTTATTAACATCATTGTAACCCGTTGTTGCAGCAGCAAAGCAGTTAAACAAACAAGTAGCTATTTAAGTTCAGGCAAACAGGTAATTATTAACAGTAAGTATCAAACACATAGATAGGCGCAGTCTATAATAGGATTAAAAGGCTGTGGCATTATGTAATCGGTAGCAAACTAAATTAAGCCAAGCAACATAATTGAACAATTTTGCAATAAGTGGCTAACTAAAATTCCGAGAAGCAGGTAACTGAACTTACGCTAGTTCTTTGTACAGGCACACTTCAACTTCTTTTTCTCTTACAAGGTTGTACGAAGGAGTCCATGGCATCAATTGCTTGGATACGCAGTCCTAATACTTCTTTCTTCCCACATTGCATTGGTAAGTCGAATGGTTAATCTGGTAAGATGGTGCGTCCTTGATATGTTGTATGAGGACGTGTAGTCAGACTAGTTGTAGCCACACACATCACACTGGCTTTTACTGTATATTTCATGCGATTACTTTTGGCATATCGAGATCTAAGCAATCTACAATAGGATGAAAAGACTGGCATCCTTCACATTATTGGCGAACTCAGTTCATAGAAACAAGCAATTCAACCATTATGTGGGTAAATCAAAAGCGCCACTGGAATATTTTTCACTACCCCAATCATACACGCAAAAAGGGGCGACGCCACCATAGGGGCTGGTATGGGCGGCCGCCTTGGGTGGTTGGAAAGTGTCACCTAGTTTGAGTCGTCCAGGTTGGCCCAGGCTAGTTTTGTTCGTCCCAACGCACGAGCAGGCAATGTAAAAAATGAAGAAAAATGTTTCAATTTGGATGGGCCAATAACATAAGTGCAAGGCAGGCCCTATAGCAGGCTCACGGCCCAAACGAGTGCCTCCCATATCAATCGACAGCAGGAAAAATCCCAATTCGTTCGCTCCAGCCTCCAGTCTGGTTTGCTCCTAACCTAGCCGCCGCTGGACAGACCGACACAGCACTTCCTCGCTCCCTCGTTCGAGGGCGGTCGCCGGGCTTCAAGTGAACGGAAGGACAAGAAGATGAAGATCCAACCCTGGGTGTAGCCTGCGTGGGAGGCAGCAGCGGCAGCACGGGCATGGCATCGAGCGTGCGCAAATGGACAGTCGCAGCTTGCAAGAGTAGCATGCGCAACGAGCAGGTACAACACATTCCTGATTATATCTAATTCAACTCTTCAATTTCTGGCCAATAGTTAAACCTGGCGGTGTTGTAAAACTGCTTGTATGTAGGGAATCTATGAGAAAATGAAACCAATTTCTACTTATTTTATAACTCCCCCAATCAATACTGAAATGACTGAATCTGATGTATCTAATCAAGTTTCCGGTGCAAACATCCAAGCTCATGTTGTTCTTGAGCCTGAATTGTCTAATGAACAGACTGCTAATGAAGGATTTGATGCAAACATTTTACATGCTCCTGGTGATGAACATATAGTGTCTAATGAGGGATCTAATGCAAGCATTTGGCAAGCTCCCATTGAAGGATTTAGTGTCTAATGATGATCTGCTATGTTGAGAGAGCCATAGAGATTTGCAAGCATTGATGACAAGCAAATTATAGTGCATTTTAATGGCTTGAGGAAACGTCGAGGCCATCTACCAGAAAGTCCCCGTATCATGACAACGTAGCATAAATACTTTTCTAATCTGTTGTTTGAAATTATTGGCATACTTGTGCAGGATAGATATATTGATATGCAGTTTGCGCACTGGTTATAGGTGCAATTACACTTCGATATTTTCAGCCAGAGAACGAATGACCATGTTTGTAGTACTTGTACACCATGTTGCGTTTTGTGTTTTTTGGTGCTTGCATCATTTAGTGTTTATAATCTGAACTACTTTGGATCATTAGCTGGTTTCAAAGTGCATGTAGCTTCACATTTCTCAAGTTATGTTGATTTCCGGAGTGCAAGTGCCTTCGTATTTTTTAAGTTAAATGTTCGCCCTGGTAACTTGAATTCGTGGATCCGCCACTGCACACAAATCATACATGAATGCCAGTACGAATTAAATGAAATGCAGGGACATACGCTAGCTCCTTGTACAGGCTCACTGCAGCTCTGCTTGCGCTTGGGATGTTCCATGTACAAGTCCATGTTACCACTTGCTTGGATGTGCAGGCCTTGTGCTCCTTGCATCCTCCTCTGCATTTTTGACACGGCGAATGGTTGATCAAATAAGAGGAATCGACCTTGCTGTTGTACCGGAGGACAGATACTTACAAGGTTATACGGGTGTGCATGATGTGTACCAGATCCCGTAGCACCGTCATGCTTCGCTAAAAAATGGATTTTCTTGTTTTATATGATATCTCCAGAAGAAATAAGAGTTAAAGTCAGAGTTGCATAGGCGTGTAAGCTAAGAGAGCAGTGAAAAGATATCCAAACATCGTCGAAACAGTGCACAGGGGAGTGATGTGTGGATACCTAGTTCGAGCCGGCGTTTGGGCATGCTCGCCTAGCTAGAGTGCGGGCCACTTCAGAGCCATTGAGGGTGATGCGCTGGCATTGGCTGGCCACGCACGGATGCAGATCTTGAGTGGCAGCGAAGTGCTACGATGTGGTGGACGAGACCGTTGGTGAAGCCCCAGCGGCCTCGGGGGGCGGAGGTACGACGATGTGCTCGGTGAAGTAGCCCCGGAGAGCTGGGAGATGGCGTCGGTGAAGCGCACCTGATGTGGTGGAAGTCGGTGTCTATGAGGCACGTCGGTTGCGGCGGCCGACATTGTCGGTGGACCACCCGGTGCGGTGGACAAGGGCGTAGATGACGTAGCTCCAGTGCGGTGGTGAAGTGCGACCGTCGTCTTCGTCGTCGTCGTCGTCCGGCACAGAGGTGGGGAAAGATACGAGACGAGGGGCGATTCGAATTTTGCTTGCGTTGGCGGCGAATTAGGGATTTGAGCAATCTGGGCGCGGAAGGGGACGGTGGAGAAGGGAGATTTTGCAGGGCTGGAAAATGGGCCGCTAGATATTTCAATCCGAAACGTGGAAGCGCGAACTTATTTTGTCGTTGTCCTTTTTTTGGGGGGAGGGGGAGGGGGGTGGGTGGGACGCAGCTTCGGTGCCTTAAAGGCACCTGCCTTTGGGTCACTGACATGTGGGTCAGCCACCTGTTGGGCCCACATGTCATAGACACAAAGGTAGGTGCCTTAAGGCACCGAAGGATCGTCCGGGTGGGTGGCTATGTGCTAAGCCACCGTAGGACACACGCGACCACCACGACACGACCCTGGTCTGCCTGCTACGCCTACATTTGAGAGGAGATTTGAGAATGCAAACGAATCTTCTTTCATTTGCAAATGAATCTGTATGTATTACCATGCCCGTGTTTTCCTTGCACATAATTAGTCATACAAAACGAGATACTATAAATTAATTAATGAGGAGTTATTTGAAAAAAACAAAATGGTATCCACGGTATCCACACTAACGTGGATTAGAGTGTGTGTCACATAATTAGTTATTTGAATTAGAGTGTGTGTCACATAGCGATCTCCAATTCTAACGTGGATTTCGCATTTCACTGTATCCACGCTACTTTTTTAATACAAATTCATATGTATATGATCAACACCATGGTAGTGAGAAAACTTTTGGATGGATTCAAACATATGACCTACAAAATAGCACAACAAATCGAGTCAATGTCAACTTTTCGTAACCTAGTATGGCACGAATTCGAAATAATTACCCATATGCATGGTCCTCAGTTCAAATCTTACAATGTACACCGAATTGGAACATCAATATTATGTCTCATACTATCTACATTCAAATGTTATTTTTAGCCCCCCCCACATGCTACATACTTCCTGTATCGGTCAATCTTCCTCTCCTAACCACCTTAGGAAACTATCGGTTTCCAACACACATTCATTCTTTCTCTCCATGTTTCGATCTCTAACTCTCTCAACTACACAACCCCCTTTTTCCTCTCTGTTACCAAATGTATTTACCTCACACACCTGCCATTGCACCACATGCCGAGCTCTCTCTCTCTCCCCCTCTCCCTCTCACCCTCTCGCGCTAAATACATGCATTGCCTATCTAGCCCCCAACCTCTCCTGCGCACACACGCACGTTGTCTATCTAGGTCACTCCCTCGAGACCGTCTCACTCTTTCTTCCGCACGGCGGGCCACACTCGCTCAATCTCGCTCTCTTTATCTGAGTCTCGTTTAACCTTATTTTCTTTCACACACAAATGATATATCTGCCTGTTCGGGCCTCAATCGACACACTCTATACTCTCTCACGCAGATTGTCTATCTAGGTCAGTCCATCCAAACCGCCCCCACTCTTTCGACCTCATGGCGGGCCACGCTCGCTCAATCTCTCTCTCTCTATCTCTCTCTTTGTATGTCTCGATTGACCTCGCTCTTTCTCGAACAAAAACGATATATCACCATGTTTGAGCCCAATTTGACCTATTCACATTGTATACTCTCTCACGCACATTGTCTATCTAGGTCACTCTCTCCAACCCGTCTCACTCTTTTGATCGCACGACGACCCAATGTGATCGATTGACCTTGCTTCCTCCCACGCACAAAATATATCTACACGTCTGTGACTGGATCATCTCTCAAGCTCTATCTTACAGCCCTCACCCTTGCCAAAAGCTCAATCGGACAATATCTCTCCAGAGCATATATATCTGTTCAATGAATGTCGGACCACACTCACTTTGTCTCCCTATCTATATGTCTCTCAATTGACCTCACTTTCTCACGCCATATCTTCCACACATTGAAGCTACCTCTCCATCCCTCGCAAAGCCGGAGCTATTACATTGCGAGGGGCACTCCAACCTTGGATTAATTTGTGTAGGCATTTATTCCGGTCGGTTAGATTATATTTTTAGCATTCGGCCCACAACTACTCCAAACACTGTTGCAACCCCCGCAACTCCCCGAGTTGATTTCCCTCTGGCTCGGTCATCGCTCTCTCGCACATCCTTTCTCGCCTTCAACGTCGCACCATGGTATTATTGCAAAAAACTCTGTTGTTCTCTTTAATTATTATAAATAAGCTATAAAACTACACACCGATAGTCGACTTGGAATGGAACAAATTTCGACCCACAAATTGAAGTGCTACAAACTACACGCCGAGGGGCCCACATGTCATGAAACAAATTTGGACCCATGTACAAATTAAAAAATAAAGGACGAGGATTGAACATGCGACCAGGGCCTTCAAGCCGCACGTCAGTAGGCAACATACGTAGAACAACAATGTTTGTTGTACCTCCCTTTGTTCACATAATGTTTTTATAGTACCACATCATATTTAATGGATAACATGTAATATTTTTTTAGTACTATTCGCCTTCACTTACTGGTGGGTTCCATGTGTGCTCTCTCTCTCCTCCCCTTCTGCATTTAGACGCACGGGCAAACACGAAGAACTCGCGGGCGATGTTGCCGTTGACCATATCTGGACGCGTTCACAAGTTACGGCACCAGTTTCACGTACTAGCAGCACTAGTCAGTGCGTATGTGCAATGCACATTAATTTGGAAGTATATTAAGTGCATGCGGATATTAAGTAGGATATTATTTGCGTGTTATTATGTGATTAGCACTATTTTTGGCATGAAATTAACTGCACGCTAAACGTGTTGAGCGCTCGACATTGAAGCAGTCTAGGTCGTTGGATGACAAGGAATACCTGTGGCTTGATGATGTTTTATATTTAATTTGATATGGCTCTAGCAGAACATTCAATCGATCAAACCATAGATTTCGTTCAGTTTGACTCCGACTTTAAATTATACAACGATCGATCTAAAATAAACGGAAATGATAAACGTTCAAATTTTAAGCATGGCAATCCGAACGTTTTTCATCGGAAATTTAGATTACGCGGCGGCGGCGGGGGCGTCTTGTGGTGGGAAGCGGCTCCTCTGCCATGCTCTGTGTGTCGTCGAGCCACTGACCGACGGTGACGGCGGCGCCTTGCGCCATTGTTGGCGTACTACTGGACGTTGGCCTAGCTTCAAGGAAGGCCAAAATGTTCTGGACTTCGGAGCGAGTCAACTGGCGGGAGGAGGCGATTGGCGTTGGTGCAAGGAAGCGGTCGACGGCGGCCATGCATGCTGCTGAGGGGGGCACAGGCACCCGTGCGGGGACAGGCGCTGTCAACAGCGCGGCGGAGACATTCGTGTGCACGGGTACCGGCACGAGCGCACACATCAGTGCATGCGTAGGCACATGTGCTGGCAGGTGCACGGGCACCGGCACGGGCGTGCGCATTAGTGCACGCGCAGGCGCATGCGCTGGCAGGTGCACGGGCACGTGAAAGTCGGCGGGGACCTCGTTGAACCCCGTGGCATCAAGCTCGGCGACAATGTGCGGCTCCCAGCCCATCAATGCCACGGGGATGGGCGCTGGTGCAGTCGGGGCGACGGGAGCCGGAACGGGAGCGGGGACAGGCGCGGCATCTTCCCGCAAGGCCTGTTCAAGCTCGTCCCAAAGTGCCTTATGTTCTTGAGACTCCGGCTGGGTGTCTTCCTCAGGAAACTGAAGACTAAGGGCAGACCATCGTGATGCGGCATGGCATACGTTTAGGTCAGGCTGGTTGGAGGTAGACGACAGGAGAATCAGAGAGGAAGAGAGAAGATTGTAGCGGTATTGGGTAGTGCGGGGTTGATTTTAAAATGTGGCGCCGGCGACATTAAAAGTGGGAGCAGTTGGGACGAAGGTGGGCGGGGGAGCCTGGTCAAAAGGCTTGCCTCCCAGTGAGCCTGCACAGCGGTCTGCTCGCACGCCGCCCTATCAGCCGGCGCAGTGGTCTGCTCGCACGCCTCCTGTCGACTCACACGCTTGCTCGGATGGCACGTGCCGATGAGAAGCGGGACTCGTGGCGGCACGTAAACGCCCACGGTTTCAATAGTGAAAGGGTTCACCTTAACGTGATAGGTCTTTGTTCCAAAATACCTTGGCTCTTCATTTGTGCAACTTGTCATAAGCAGCTTGTCTCAAATTGAAGAAAAAATTACGAAATAATATTTGTGCCATATCACGTGACCATGCTCAGTTTCAAGAATTTATGGTCACTTTTGGATTTTCTGAAATTTAAGATCCCGGATTCGAAACAATATCATAACCTGCATCATGCAATAAATTTTCAAGCCATACATCTGTCCTGTTGTATTTCTTAAGAAAGGATTTGGTCAAACATTTTGCTTAGTTAGACTTCAGACAAGTTATATATGCAGAGTAAAAGGATAATCCCTCCGTACCAGTGCATTGCCTGATATATTAACTCAAGTACTAGGCACGAACAAACGGGCTCAATTCTGTGCTCATCCTGGTGTAGTAGTAGTAGTAGTACTAGGCAATGCAGTTGACGGGTGACCTTGGCGAGCGGCGACCTAGGGAATTGAACCATGCTCGGCACGGTAGGTGACATTGTCTAGTTACTAAAGCATCCCTCCATTGTTCATCGGTAGTCATTATGGACCGGGGACATGAGGGGAATTTCCTAGGGCTGGAATTCTGGCCGCCAGATATTTCGACTCGAAACGCGGAGGCTCGACTGGTTGGGGTTGCCTAATGTGCGTACCACGCACGCCACTAGAAGGACACGGGCCCGGTTTTTTAATTTTTTTTAATTTTTTAGGATCAACACGAGCCAAGGTCTGGCTGGTACGCCATTGGGTCCTACCATTCGAGAATACGAAAGGAACCTTTTAAATTGCCGAACGAATCTATGTGTATTACAATGCCCGTATTTTCCTTTCAAATACTAATCTCAACGTGGTAATTGATTTATGATGAGTTGTTGTATTAGAGTGAGTTTGTGATATAGTGATCTCAATGTGGATTTCACATTTCATGGTATCCCTAGTAAAATTTTCAATGCAAATTCAAATTTAAAAGATGAACAATATGGAGGTGAGAAAACTTTGTATGTATCAAGCATATGATCACACACACACACACACACACACTCACGAACACAACAACAATCCAATAAGTATAGTGCATCTATTTCTCCAAACCATGCATGTATGACACGAATTCAAAAATACTCCTTCTGTTCCTAAATATTAGTCTTTTAGAGATTTCAACAAGTGACTACATACGGAGCAAAATGAGTGAATCTACACTCTAAAATATGTCTATATACATCCGTATGTGCCAGTCCATTTGAAATCTCTAAAAAGACTAATATTTAGGAACGAAGGGAGTAAAATGTAAGACATGCATGGTCCTCAATTCAATATTTAAAATGAACATGAAACTGAAACATGAATATTAAGTCTAGTACTACAGTACATGCAAATGTTGTGTTTAATTAGGCGGAGCTATGATTGGCGGGGGTCAACCCCTTGACCTTAGATAAAATTGTGAAGCTCTGTTTAGGGTTGTTTAGATTATATTTGTCCCACCCTCCCAACCACCGATTGGTGGTGCACCCCCACCCTCCTCCCCGGGAGAATATCATGTGTCCCCATACCTTAGATGCTATATGCCGATACGAGTTGCTTGGAGCTTGTAGATCTGAGATATAGCACCTCACGTGATGTCTTAATATTTTTACAGGAAACCTTGATGAGTTTGAGAATTGCACACAATTTGTACAAAAACTACTCAGATGCCCTTGGATCCCATATCCAGCGACCTCGAAGCTCGTATCACCGTAGCATCTAAGATGAAGGAGGACATCATATTCTCCTGTATGTAATAATATCATGTGCTACCACACCTTAGATGCTTTGGTGATACAAGCACTTCGGAGCCGTTGGATTTGTGACCCAACACCTCCTCGGTGGTTCGAATGGGTTTTTGCAGAAAAGCCCCCAAAGAGTTCGGCCACTGCTTACAAGCACAAAGACTGCTCAGATGCCATTGGATCTCAGATCAAACGACCTTGAAGCTCGTATCACCGTAGCATCCAAGCTGCGAGAGCACCTTATGTTTTCTCGCACGGGAGAATATGAGGTGCTCCCACACCGTAGATTCTATGGTGATACGAGTTCACGAAGATCTAATGGCCCACAGTAGGAGGTTTGAATGTTTTTGCAATATATGGCTAAGAGAGTTTGGGAATTGCACAGAAAGTACAAGTACTACACATGTGCCATCTGATCACTGAGCATACGACCTAGATGCTCATATCACCATAGAGGGTAATTGAACTACGGGGAGCACCTAATATGAGCAACGGGGAGCCGTTGGATCCAAGATGCACCAGCACACACGAGGCCTGAATGTTTTATTTGCAAAAAAATCTTTGGAGAGTTTGGAAATTGTGCATAATTACAAAGACTACTCCCAAGCCATTGGATCTCACTTCCAACGGTGTAAAAACTCGTATCACCATAGCATCTAAGCTGCGGGGTGGACGTGATATTCTATGCCGCTGTCATTTTTGTTCGTAAACTTGCAAAATACGTGTAACTCGTGCCATTACTTGTCTAACCGCACAAAGTGTTTGTTCAAAAAAACCATGCTACACTGAAATATCGGAACAACACACGGGGGTCCCACTTGTCATTAATCAAATTTGGACCTAAAACTAACAAATCTGAAAGACGAGATTCGAACTGGCAACCTATACTACAAAGCGTAAGTCGATAGCCTGAAACAACAACGGCTGTTGGCTTTGTCCCATAACTTGATTTTATACATTATTACGTTGAGTAGAGTTGAGGGAGTGCATCGCCAACACGTGCATGCCCGTTGACTCACATACTGGTGGGTCCCAGGTCTGCGATCTCTCTCTTCTCTCCATCGTCTAACCTTTGCACGGGCACACACGAAGAGCGGCGCTAGCTTGCCGTGGTGTTATTACAACTAAAAAAAGCTTGGAAAATAGAAGAATCGCCTAGAACAAGAGACGTTGTGGCTGGTCAAGACAGAGCTAACCACACCTATCCTCCGTGCCACGTTAGCATGATGAAGCTGTGTGGCTAGTGGGGTGTATTCGACCGACTGGCTGGGTCTCGAGGTCGAACCATAGGTACTACGTCTGATACAGTATATTTTTACACGCACATTTTTCCTCTGTGCCGAGACGTGGCACACCCTACTGCGTGGTTTCGGGGTCCTCCCGGGTGGTGCACACATATATTCTTCCTGATGTGGGACGCCCTACCGCGCGTTTTCGCCGAAGCAAGTAAATGAGTCGTCAAATCACGAAGGCCACCTTTCCCGCTGAGTACATCAGTGAAGCACAGTGGCTAGCTAGTTGAGCTAGTTCGACCGATCAGCTAGGCTGCCGCCACATTTGTTTTTTCACCCCTTTTTTTATCTACTTGCCGGCAGGTAAATTTAAATATCCACTGCGGCGTTGCTTTTGTGTTTGGGTGTGGTAGGATTTTTAATTTTTTGATTGACAGGAGCAGGCGCGGCAGGATTTTTAATTTTTTGATTAACGGGAGCAGGCGCGGCAGCAATTAGTCACAATGACTCCGCCTGTAAAACCCACTGCTCCCTAATGTGAGAAGTCGTCGACTGGTGTTTTACCATGGTGAAAACCAAAAGATTCCCCGCTCCTCGGCTGGCTCCCTCCGCCTTCCCGTAGATTGCATTGCCTTTCAGCCGTTTCGCCCCCCTGCATCACCAACGTCATGCGCCTCAAGAAGCAGAGGGACTTGGTGGTGTTTAGGCACCTTCTGCATGGGCATGTCCATGTCTCGGCGCAACATGACCTTTGGATCAAACTCAGACGGTGCAGATCAGTCGCTGTAGCACAAAGCGTGTGGGTGTGTTTGGTTGCATCGCATCTCAATATAGTTGTTTCCTCTTCGTGTATTTGTGTTAACCTACTAGTGTGGACTCATGCACCCTTCATCCACTCTGCCAAACACCCAAAAGTGGGTCGAGAAGGGATCTTTTGCTCCCATCCCGTGCAGCCTTCATACACCCTGCCTAACACTATTCGTGCTTCATATGGTCCATGTTTCGTGGAGTACTGTAGCACCGTACTCTCCGTGCGCTGTAGACCTAGTTCTGTTAACATTGATCTCACCGTTCATTCTCGACCGGACAGTCGAAAAAACGGTACTACGTTACTACATTACTGTTCATATAGTTGACATGCGCACAACATCATTTGTTGTCGTCATATCTTACTACACTAGCAACAAGATTATGTAGTACTGATGTATGAACCACTGCACATGCCTAGTAGTAGGAGCACTTTGTACGTTCAAGTGGCTGCCGTGTTTCGCACTCCTCCGTCGTAAGAGTGGAAACGCTTTTTGTAATCATTTTTTTCTTCAGAAAACAGTGGACACGCTCTGCTGTGCGGATCCTCCTCCAGCCATGCACTAAATTACTCACTTTCGCCGACGTGTGGGACAACCAGCATCGGGGTCCACCAGCCATGCACTTAATTACTCCATAGTGGAGTGACGGTAGACTACCCCGATCGAAGCGCCACAATAATGCCCAATGAGCCATCAAATCACAAAACCCCCTCCTTTCTAGCAGTAAGTTGGACGGACGAAGCAACCATCATTTCACTCTTCTCTCTCAGCTTCCTCTCTACCCAACTCGCTTCTCCCTCATCTTGTTCCTCATTTCTTCAAGAAAACCCCGACCTGCTTCTGCCATTGTTCTTCTCTCCCAAAGAAGGAAAGGTGAGCGCATCAATGGTGTTGATTCTGGCCAAGGCCCGGTCTTGCAACCCCGAGACTGATCCTATAACTCCCTATCTGTTCTTCTTTTGGGTTTGTGATTATGGTTTCTTTTCTTTTATTTCTATTTGACAGTTTCTTGATAGAAGCTGGAGCACTAGCTGAAGTGATGTCTATGGCTCTGGCCAAAACCGTCGAGGCTCATGGTACGAAGAAGCGCAAGCACCCCGCCGAGACTACCGCAGACAAGCTCAAAGCCATCACCCTGTCCAAGCCCCGTCTCCGGGATCCCTCAGTAAGCAAATCCAGGTAATATCTCTTCTTGACGATCTTTTTCTCGATCTTGATCGTGTTTTTTCATCTAACACACAGTACTAGTACTAGTTGTACAACTTTTTGGGTGATCTTGCATGTGATTTTTGTGTGCCAAATGACGGTTCTAAATTCCTGTTTTGACCAAAACATGTGAGAGGTTGACACTGATTTCTTATAGATTACTTTCAACTACTCCCTCTATCCCAAATTTTTGTGTTAGATTTGTCTAGATACGGATGTATCTAATACTAAAATGTGACTTGATACATCCGTATCTAGACAAATCTAAGACAAGAATTTTGGGACGGAGGGAGTACTTTATGAACATCAATGCTACCTTTGAAGAGGGTATATTTGCCTCAGTAACTTGTGTTATGGATATTGCAAGTAATCCCTCTGCTCTCATGCCTTACATGTTCTAGTGTCTTTGTTCACTCATTTCTATGCGTATACGCAGTCATATAAGGAGTATAATATCGAAAATCATCTTATATTTCTGAACGGAGGTAGTAATAAAATATGGTTTGTGTTTGAATTAGAACCAGGTCCGCGGTGGAGATGAAGTTCTCAAAGTCATGCCAAGTGAACTGGAATACCTGAGGATGAGTTCTACTACTAAACTATCCAGCTGCTGTGTCCTTGTCACCACCTGTCCCGAACTAGTGTTTTCCTGTACCATTGTTGTCAGGCGTGTTCTTGAGGCTGTACTTGACCACAACAATTTCCTGGCTGTGCCTTCGATTATGAAGGTTGTGGTTCTTGTAAAGCTTCCCAACAAATCTGATGCGGCCTGTCTTCATCATCATGTTTATGAGTGGAAAGACCACTTTGTTAGGTTCTCCAAGGTTGACGAGATGGTTATGGTGCATGTAGACATCTCTCACGAAGTCCATGGCCTAGTCAGTTATGCGGGGTTCATCCCGTAGGTCGGTGGCAAGAAATAGTCTGTAGAGTTTAATTAGTGCAACTTTGCTTGTCTGTAGTAAGTACTATTGTTCAGTACTTGATTTGTGTTTGTGAACCCTGTATTGTTTATTAGTACAGCCGCTTTTGGTGTGTGGTCAGTCTAGAGAACGGTCTATGTTAATGTCTGTCCACTAAATTCAGTCTGCATATTTTGAAGTATCTGGATCATCTTTTTTGTGAGGACGGTTTATCAATTATGGTTACACTCCAATATCTGTATGCATTGCAGGGTTTATCGCACCCACCAGGATTTCCAGTCCCATGGATGTTCAGTCCATACGATTTGTCACGACCTTTGGACTGTCCTGCTTGTGGGAGTAGGCGGGGCCCCTGCATGCCACCCGTAGTTGGACGATCAATCTTCTGTTTAGTACTTAAACATAGTGATTTCCTGGTAAGGATTCACTCTTGTCACATCAAGTAAATCTTATTGATTTCCTGTCAAAATCTTATTGATTTAATGTCATGTTTTCTTTCTTTTCCTGCAATTTTACGATGTAGGTTTTTCCATGTGACATTCATCACAGAATAAACCGTTTGGTTTGCTCTACGATGGCTATTTTTGCAGGTTTCACTTCTTATGTCGTGTCAGTAACGAAGGCACTGTCCATCACTTATATTACTGGAAAAAATTGGATCAGTCTGTTGTCTGAGTACAAGCTGAATCCCTATGATGAACTGCAGTTTGGTTTAACAAAAACGCCACAATTAGTCCTTCTCGCGTTTGAAAGAAATGAAGAAAAAACTGGATCACGGTCACGGAGCCTAATCAAGTTAGAAAGCTGATCATAGCAGACCAGACACGATTGCCGCTGTCTCGCACATCGGTACCACCTTCAGCAACGGATCGAGCACTGGCAGTTGCTCTAGCACTGACAGCGGCAGCAGCTCAGTCTGATCTACCTGAGGATTGGGCATCGACCGCGTCAGCGGATCAGGCTGATCTACCGGAGGATCGGACATCGACACCGACACCTGCTCCGACACCGGCACCGGCTCTACAAGGAGCACCATCTCCGGCAGCAGCAGCGACTTCGGCACCTGCACCAACACTTGCATCTGCTCCGGCCCGTGCAGTGGCAACCGAACGAGCAGTTGCACCGGCAACAGACTGGGCTGCAGTTCGCACTTCATATACCAAAGTCCTTTCAAAAACCGACATGTCCACCTTCTTGGTAAGCATTGGCCGCCCCAAGTGCTT
The DNA here is from genome assembly GCF_002575655.3 of Aegilops tauschii subsp. strangulata. Classification (NCBI taxonomy): domain Eukaryota; kingdom Viridiplantae; phylum Streptophyta; class Magnoliopsida; order Poales; family Poaceae; genus Aegilops; species Aegilops tauschii. The sequence goes on along the minus strand of NC_053035.3, from coordinate 139,031,856 downwards.
CATTCTTTTTTCTTTCCATGTTGTTTCGCATGATTCACTGTGTTGATCTAACTGTTTGGGTATGTCTTCTTGTTTGCAAACAGAGAATTCCTAGAGCAACGAGGGACTCGTTCAACAATCCGGGCGACAGCGGCCAAGTTTCTCTTACCATGCGCAGCCTTGGAATGAATGAACCTGCTCAATATACTGTAAGTACAAAGGATGATCGCATGATGATTGATGCTAAAGGATGGTCAAGGTTCAAATCTAAATCATATCTTGCGGTTGGGGATGATCTCAAAATCGAGCTTTCTCGGCAAGGAGAGCTGGTCCAAATCAACTTTGAAATTCTTCAGTAGCAGCACGCAACTGCCGAACTGATCTATCCTCTGAGAGATTTTGATGTAATAATCTGGCATGGTGAAACAAGTGTCCTATGTGTATAACTAATAAAACAGTATTATTTATCACATGGTATATCGTTGATAGAATTGCAACTCTCATTGCTGGTTAGGAACTGTCGTTCGATGTCATTCCAACAAGTGCCGTTCTTTATTCAATTTTGTGTATTCGCCATGCGATAGCATCTAAAACCAGCGTTGTACCGATCGCTTGCAATATGAAAAGCAATGAGGTAGAACACATGGGCCCCCAAACATGCAGGGTGGGCCTGCGGCCCAAAGTCCAGAACCGTGAGCCTGTCTGAGTATTATATTCTCAACTGAGCCCCCATAATGCCCGTGCGTTGCACGTAACATCAAGATGCATTTGTATGAGTATTTTATCTTGTGAGAGAAAAGGATGAACGAGGGAAGGCCTTATTTGCAAATGTGGAGAGGTGTGTGGTTACCTTTTTGCAAAATTGCCATAGTTTCCTTCCTATCCGTCAGATATAAATCGGACGGCCTATATTGCAGGATGGCAGGCACACCATCATCACCAACTCGTCTATACTGTGTTAAAAACAACTCTGTCTTTTAATTATATATGTTATATATATATATTCCCCTTGATTTTTCTTATGTATAAAGTTGTGATATAAAAGATTTGTATATTTCTTTACAGAGGGAGTATCTCTCTGTCAAAAATATATTTATGTGTAACTAGTTACTCCTGTCTTTCTACTTCCTTTCACTGATATGTGGGGCATCCGGCAACGGGGTCCACGTGCCATATGCACAGATTAGAGTGCACAACTGCACGGTATACACACCCCGGTCGTAGCGCCGCAGTAATGCCCAATGAGCCATCAAATCACAAAACCCCCCTTTCCAGCTTTATCAGTAAGCTGGACGGACGAAGCGGCAACATTTCACTGGGCCTGAATCCCCTTCTCCCTCGTCTGCTTGTTCAGAGAAAACCCCCTCTTGGCGATTGCATAGGGTTTTCTCATGGAGAACGAGGTACGAATTCTTCATCCATCCCCGATAAATCCAAGTCCCTTGGTTGCGGGTAATCCTAGGATGGCAGCCGCCACCGTTGATGCAATTTTCTTCCTACTGAATCTAGTGTGTTTCATTTGCAGTGCCCAAAGTGCGAGGACCCTACAGGTTTCTGCGCCCTCGGCGAGACGCCACACTTGTTCCTTCTCATCCTAACACAAGATTTTAAAACGCGCACAATATGTTCCTGGAATCCTCTTTTCTATCCGGGAGGGTGGGGTTTTTTTTAACATGCTGTCGACTAATTTGGAAATTTGGATTGCTATATTTGGATAAAAGGTACTACCAGTACGATGGTCAACACTGACGTGAAGGAGAAAGTTATTTCTAGATTTGGATAGGGAATACATTGTGTTCTCATATTATTTTTCCTGCAGTGCATTATTTGCTCTGCCAGAACACAAGTACTCAAGATGCTCGGCCTTGCCATAATTGAATACACCAGTTTAACGGTCACAGTGAAGACAAGCCATGGATATAAGTTCAGAGTTGGGTTCATGAACCAAGAAGATCGCTGCTTTTTTTATGGCCGAACTTGGATAAACTTTCTCAAGTGTTACGGACTGAAAGTTGGTGCACAAATGTTGATGGAAATAGCAGAACCTGGTCTCATCTTCACTGTGATCTTCCACCCCGACGTCGTTCCAATTGTTCATCCATGTTAGTTTTGTATCTGGTTCTTGCTTGTAGCCTCGATTACTTCTTAATCCACCTATTCTGTCTAACTAATCACAATTTAACTTTAGAAGTAGCAACGAATCTCTCACCAAGATGCTACTTCTAACTAATATTTTCTTATAATTGGTGGCACGTGTAGGTTTTTTCAGAGTTAGGTAGGCTGCTCATTTGTTATTCTGTAACAACTCGGCTGTTACTGATGGCACTGAAGTTGACAGGGACGACATCCACAAGTTCCTACACTTTATTGATCGTCTTGAGGTCCTTGTGGGGCGTTTCAATGGTGGAAGGCCACGTGGGATATGTGTGCCACTGCTGCACTCGTTGAACAGGTCCAACTGTGTCGAGAAACTTATGGTACAAGCTGTTTTCTGTTATATATGTTGTTCATAAACTATTGCTTATACACAGTTTTACAGCTGTGATCTTCTTGAAACAGAAACTGCCCTGTTCTACTGTTCCTATACAGATGCCTGACCATGGTCGGGTCAGACTTGCGCTTGGTCACAACATGATGTTTATGTCGACCTACTCCATTCCCCTTGGAGGTGAAAAGATACTTATTCGTGGGTGGTCTCAAATAATGAAGGCCCGTCCATCTTGGAGAATAGGACAGAAGATTATGTTCCTGCTTTTCCATGGCTCTAAAGCGAATATCCTGTTTATTGACCACATTGCGAGATGAAGCCGCTTTCAGAAGGTTGTGGATGCGCGGGGTGGCGCCTGGGCCTTGTCCTAGGGCTTGGCGACCTCACCCTTGGTTAACTATAGGCAAAGTAGCACTATTCGAGGCGTGCTTTGTACGGTTGAACCTGTATAAGTACTCATACTGCTTTCAGCTATGGTTGTTAAGTGCCCCTGCTAGTTTCAGTTAAGGTTGTTAAGTACTCCTGCTGCTTTTACAGTCTATCGTGTTTCTTCAGTCCTGTCTTCCTCCAGCTGCCAAAACCAAACTAGCGCCGGTGGGGCCGCCTGCTTCCGCCTCCCACGGCTGGCTGCGCCTCAGCGCACGCATCGCCGCCCCACCGTCTCCTAAATCGTTAACGCCGACGTCCGAGGCCTCGCCGTCGTCCTCCGCGCGCTTTGGTGCGCTCGCCGCGGCGCCGCCCTCTCGTGTTGTCAACATGGTCAACAAACAACAGGAATCGGCAGAAGTACGTGGAGAGGATGACAGTAGGGGCCCACCATGTCAGCGTATGGAAAAATAAAATGCTTCCTCCTAGTGTTTTCCTGACATCTGGGACCCACGATATTGTGAGCGTATATAGTCAATAGACAAGAGAACAACACAAGATCGGCTGACAACTGGGACGTAGCTGCTCGAGCATTATTATTATTTGTTATTGTTGAGACGGAGCAGGGTTTGAACTGGGTTGTGGCCCGTCTAGCCCAGGCTTATATTTTATGTTCACCATGTGACCAGCCCAGCTATTTTTTCTTTGTGAAAATGAGCCCAGTTTATTTTTTCTGAAGAATACCCAATCCAGGCCTACTTATTTTTCTACGCCCTGATGGGCTACAACTCTTTCAAGACGCCTGCAAATCTTGAAAGTAATATGAAATGGGTTGTAAATATAAAAACAGATGACAAATTGGCAATTAATTTATTCTGAATTTTTTCACATTTTCAGATTCCTATTTCACTGGGCATTAACCTAATTTAAATATATCTTCAAAGTACTGTAAATCTGGCTCGACATTTCGGTAGTAAAAATAGTTTGGAACCCACAGAAATATGAGAAATTGGCCCTGGCCAACCAAAAAAAACGGACTACAATAAATTGCATAAGAAGTCGCAATGAGCTATATATAAATTATTAAAAAAGAGGGAATGGTCTGACTTGTGGGCCTATTAAGTTGACGCGTATGCAAGATTTTTTTAGTTATTATATACGTCAACAAACGACTCTAGCAGACGTAACCGTTGGATGTCAATCCAACGGCCGTCGTGTTTCTTCAATCTCTCATCTTCTTGCTCTAGCCGCCAAATCCAGCACCGGCGGGACCGCCTTCTCCCGCCTCCCGCGGCCGGCTGTGCTGCCACGCAGGCCTCACTGCCCCCTACTACTCCCAGCGCTGGCCAGGGCATCCCGCTACTCACCCACACCCCCTGTTATTCTACGGTGACGGCAGCCACACACCGCAGTCGAACTAGTGAACCCTAGTACTCCTCTCCGCGTGGGCATCCACTGTCGCGTCTTCCCCGGCTCCGTGTCGTCCCCTTCCTAGGCCTCGCCGTCGTCCACCGCCCTGGTGCTCTCGGCGCGACGTGGTCAACATGGTCAAGGAACGACTTCCATCAGAAGAGTACTGTACGTGGAGAGGCTGACAACTGGGTCCACGGCGGCCGCAAGGAAGTGCCTCCTTATTACGCGCAAAATAATTATTCCTCCACCTGACAGCAGGGACCCACCGGACGGGCCACCATATTTTGTGAAAAGAACGTTTCCCCCCTGACTGCTAGGACCCACCAGCTACATCTTCGCACGCAAGGAAGTGCGTCCGAAAAAAAAACGATTCGCCCCCCTGACTACTGGGACCCACTAGCTACATCTTTGCACGGAAGGAAGTGCCTGACAGTCGGGACCCACCTGGTCGAAGCATACGTAGCGTTGTCATTCTGGTCGCGAACGTGTATGTACATATTGGTCGATGTAGAGGCGCACACGTGTCATAGTAGAGGCGCACACGTGTCGTAGTAGAGGCGCGCACGTAGCATGTACACGTACGTACAGCGGCCAGAGTGCAAGAAAGAAAATACGGCCACGTACGTACATAGGGGCAGGGTCTCGAATGCCTACTCGCGCATACGTACGGCCAGGGCTCGTGTACATGGCTGGGTCGGAACGGAGAAACTGCATCGTCGTCGTGTTCATGGGGAGACAACGGAACAACCGATGGAAACAAGGCCTGGCGTACCGCACAACGAAGGAAACGGCCTTGTGTTCGACTGGCCACGTTCGAAACGGGATCCTGTTCATCGGGAGGGGTCTGGCGTACCGCAAAACGGAGGAAACGGACTTGTGTTGGACCTCCTACGATCGAAACGGGGTCCTGTTGATCGGGAGGGGTGTGGCGTACCGCAAAACAGAGGAAACCGACTTGTGTTAGAGCGCTACGGTCGAAACGGGGGTCCTGTTCATCGAGAGGGGTGTGGCGTACCACAAAACGGGACTCTACGGGATACTGTTCATCTCCACCGTTGACCCCCTCTAGCCTCCACAGGCTACTGTTCATCCATCGTCGACCTCCTCCAGCCTCCACCTGTGACTGTTCATCCAGCCTCCACCGCGCGCTACTCCACCGGCAACTATTCAACCAGCCCTCTCCACGGGCTCCTGTTCAACAACCCCTCCACGGGCTACTGTTCATCCAGCCCTCCACCATCTACTGTTCATCCAGCCCTCCAGGGGGTGGTCTTGTTCATCCAGCCCTCCACGGGGTGGTCCTGTTCATCCAGCCCTCCACGGGGTCCTGTTCATCCAGTCCCAACCAGCTCGATCGATCGGGGTCCTGTTCATCCAGAGGCAACACCACGGGGTCCTGTTCTTCCACCCCCACCAGGAACTGTTCATCCAAACCCCCAGCAACGCTCACTGTTCATCCAGAGGCAGCATCGATCGGCTTCAGTTAGCAGCAGTAGCGAAGGAATCGCTCGATCGGGTTCAGTTAACACCCATCGATCGATCGCTCGAGTTCAGTAACGTGTAGCCTGCAGTGCAATCGCTCGGGTTCAGTAGGCGAACGCCCCGCTCGGGTTCAGTTAGATCCCAACGCCTCGCACCCACCCGCGTGTGTGTACGAGAGAAACACGCAAACCTCCGTGCATCGCTCGGCCCCGACCACCCACTGTAACCGGGAACACCCCGATATTTTCCTAGCACTCGCTTCTACCACGGTTTTTTCCGTCATGGACGGCCCAAAGAATGTCATGCAGCTGCCTCTCCGGCCCACCCAGGACGAAAAGCCCATTTCTGTCATGATTTTTTGTCATAGAAGTAGGAGCCCACGACATCTATGATGATACTGGGTTTTGTCACAATTATCGTCATAGAAGTGTCATAAGTATGACAGAAAAAAATTCGTTCGGCCCAAAATGTCATGGATGTGTCTTTTTTTTGTAGTGCCATCTGCCTACAAGCGACATACAGAGGTGCCTCATAGTCCAACATTATCTCTTCCTCAAGCCAGCCTTTTTAGGCGGCCTCTTAACTCTTCTGACTCAAATTATCAGGAGTCACCACCATCTTTTGGAGGTTCAACTGGTACTCAGCCGCTTCCCTTTACCATCAACCAAGGGTAAGTGCTTTAAATGAGTCATGCTTCACTTATAACCATTATTTTTTACTCTTGAATATATTCATTATGATTGTAGTGCCCAAGCCAAGAAAAGGAAGACTGGTGAGTCATCGGCTGCCCCTACTGCCACTGAAGTTCAAAATCTGCAACGAGGTAACCCGGAAATTCCGGTTTCTCAAGAAAACATGGATGACCAGGAGTCGGCTCAATAGCCAATTATATCTGACAAACCGCCTGTTGATGAAGAAACATCCATTGTTGATGAGCCGGCTAAACCAGAGGAGCCTACTGACCATCTTCAGCCGCCAATCCCAACTCATGCCTTTCATCTAGAGGCTAAGAATGTTGATCAGGCAATGGTTGATGTTGAAGTAGTCATTACTTGGGAGGGCCAAACTGGAGGTGATGCTTCAAACACCTTGGTCAAGGTCCCAACCAAAGATGAGCATGTCTTGAAGGATAAGGGAAAGACCAAATTGTAGCTGCCTGGTTTTGAAACAATGAGTACTGAAGAACTACACCAGGAGTTCTTGATCTGGCTGTCTGAAAGTCGGGATATGGAGCAAACATAGTCCATATGTTGATGAAGAAACACGAGGTATGAAATAACTCGCCTTTACCATGTTGTATATACATATGCTTAGCCCCCAAGTCTTAGACATAGGCAGTCATAAGTATGTAGGACTTGTATGTAGAACCTGTAGCCCCCAAGGGCTGGCTCATCTTCATGAGATGAGCCAGGTCTTCCAAATAAATCATTAATGAAAAACAACCTGTAGCCCCAAAGGGCCGGCTCATCTTCATGAGACGAGCCAGGTCTTACAAATAAATCATTTATGAAAAAACAACCTGTAGCCCCCAAGGGACGGCTCATCTTCATGAGATGAGTCGGGTCTTCTAATATATCCTTTGAAGAAAAAATGATATGCATTAGCCCCCAAGTGCCAGGTGGGTTGTTTGAAGCTACTTGGGACTTGTAAAATTAATAAGTGAAATTTGCCTTCTATAGCCCCCAAGTGGAGGGTTGTGCATCCTTGCCGGCTCGGGACTTAAATGACTTGTAGCTGACTTGTGTCTGCTGTGTTAGGAAACTTGGAATATGGCCGAGTTACAATTAGCCGGGTTGAAGAAAGATTTTGATGCTGAACAATCTTTGCGAAACAAAGCGGAAGCGAGTCTGCAATCTTTAGTTGAAGAGCTGGAAAAAGTCAAGGCGGCTTTTATAAAGGAACGAGCCGCCTTCAAGACTGAAAAAGCCGCCTCCGTTAAGCGTGCGGAGGAGTTTGAAGGCCAACTAAGAACAAATACTAAAGAGCTGGATGGCCTTAAGCACCATATCTCTCAGATGACACAAGCTATATTTGGTAAATTACTTATATAAAGTTGTATGAATAACTCGCCTGGCGACTCTTACGCATATATAACTCGCCTGACTGCTTATGTGTTGAAATATTTGTGCAGGTAGCAGAAGCGACAACCTCCGGAAAGATAACCTGATGAAATTAAAGGTTGTGTATCCGTTCCAAGAGAAGTTGTATGCTGGATGCTTATTTACCATCATGGATGTAAAGGGTGGAAGAGACCCACCACGATTCAGCAGGGATGTGTTGAAGATACTCTCAACCATCCCCAAGCAAATTGAAGAATTAAAGAAAGCAGCTGCCCCTAAGCGGAAGGTCGTAGGTTCGACCCCTACCTGGCGCGCCAAATGTCGGGTTACGGGTTTTGGCAAAACCCTTGAGGTTCGAACTCTGGGGTGCGCACGAAGATCTCTCTCCCCCTAGCTCACACTCTCACCACGATCTCAAAGCCTAGCTCGCCAAACCCGAGAAACAAGGGACGCAAGAGTTTATACTGGTTCGGGGCACCGATGTGGTGTAATAACCTACTCTAGTGTGGTGTGGTGGATTGCCTTGTAGGCTGGGATGAACAAGTACAAGGGAAGAACTACCTCCTGAGGAGAGGTGTTCTTGAGCTCGGTGAGCTTGTGCGTGTGTGGATGGAGTTGCCTTCTACGGTGGTGGCTAGTCCTATTTATAGAGGCCCGGGTCCTCTTCCCAAATATTAGGCGGGAAGGGATCCCACAATGGCCAATTTCAAGGGGCACGGCTAGTACAAGTTATCTTGACAAAAGGTGGTCTTCGCCTGCCAAAGGCTCTGGTGGTGATGACGTTGTGGGCTCCGCGATGACCTCCGTCCTGCTAGTCTTTGTCTCGTTGCACCGATATGGAAACCTTTGCCCGATGCCTCGGGACTCCTCGCCTGCGCCTGCTCCTTTAGCACCAAAGAGGAAACCAGTACTCTGCACCTGCTGGCGCCCGCCTGGCGCCCGCCTGGCCTTGGTCGTCATGGCTCACATCACGGGAACCTCACGAGGTGCCCCTCGCCTTGATCTCTCCGCTCCTCGCGAGCCAGCCTAGTGAGGCTGCCCCTGAGGAGGTCTTGTGTCGCCCGCCTCGCAAGGCTTGGCCCCTCGTGAGGGTCTTGAGTGTTTGGTGGTGAAGATGGGCCGTACCAGGCCATTTGTGGGGCCACGCCGTGGGCCGCAGGCAGGTAAGTCTGGGGACCCCGTTCCCAGAACGCCGACAAATATGACCCATTGTTGAGGTTTTTGGTGATGACAAAAGGCCCTTCCCAAGGAGGTGAGAGCTTATGCATGTCAATTTGATCTTGAATCAACCGAAGCACTAAGTTGCCCTCCTGGAAAGTACGGCTACGAACTCTACGGCTATGATATCGATGCAGGTCTTGTTGATATATTGCTGATCTTGATACTGCAAAGTCACGTTCCTCCTCCAGAACATCGAGGGAATCCTGTTGAGCTTGCTCATTATCTGCTTCAACATAAGCCGCTAGTCGGGGGGAATCATGAAGAATATCGCTTGGGAGCAATGCTTTAGCACCATAGACCATGAAAAAAGGTGTATAATCAGTTGATTTGTTGGGGGTGGTTCGTATGCTCCAAAGGATGAAAGGAAGCCCCTGAACCCAACAAACCGGAGTACGCTCAAGGGGAACCATGAGTCTGGGCTTGATACCTCATAAAATCTCTTGGTTAGCACGTTCTGCCTGGCCATTGGATTGCGGGTGTGCCACAGAAGCTACATCAAGCCGGATATGCTCTTGCTGGCAAAACTTCTTCATGGATCCTTTGGACATATTGGTTCCATTACCAGTGATGATGCCATGTGGATAACCAAAGTGAAAGATCAACTTCTTCATAAAGTTGACTGTTGTTTTTGCATCACAATTACTGATGGGCTCTGCTTCAACCCACTTGGTGAACTTATCAACAACCACGAGAAGATGAGTTTTCTTGTCCTTGGATCATTTGAACGAACCAACCATATCAAGCCCCCGGACTGCAAAAGGCCAAGTGATGGGAATCATCCAAAGTTCTTGAGCCGGCACGTGAGCCTGTCGTGCACACTTCTAACATCCATCACACTTACACATGATGTATTTAGCATCTGCATGAGCCATGAGCCAATAGACCGTGTCGAAGAACCTTTGCAACCAATGATCTTGAGCTGGCACGGTGACCACAGTCGCCAGAGTGAATTTCATTGAGGATCTCACGGCCCTCCTCAGGGGAGACACAACATTGAAAAACACCAGTGATACTTCACGTGTGCAACTCGCCACGAATAATAGTCATTGATTTGGAATGGCGAACGATCTCACGAGCAATAAGTTCATCCTCAGGGAGCTCGCTTCGAGTCAGATAGTTCAGATAAGGGACCATCCAGTCAGGGGTTGTTGGAAATATGCCCTAGAGGCAATAATAAAATGGTTATTATTGTATTTCCTTGTTCATGATAATTTTCTATTGTTCATTCTATAATTGTATTAACTGGAAACCATAATACATGTGTGAATACATAGACCACAACATGTCCCTAGTAAGCCTCTAGTTGACTAGCTCGTTGATCAATAGATGGTTATGGTTTCCTGACCATGGACATTGGATGTCATTGATAACGGGATCACATCATTAGGAGAATGATGTGATGGACAAGACCCAATCCTAAGCATAGCACAAGATCATGTAGTTCGTTTTGCTAGAGCTTTTCTAATGTCAAGTATCCTTTCCTTAGACCATGAGATTGTGCAACTCCCGGATACCGTAGGAATGCTTTGGGTGTACCAAACGTCACAACGTAACTGGGTGTCTATAAAGGTGCACTACAGGTATCTCCGAAAGTGTCTGTTGGGTTGGCACGAATCGAGACTGGGATTTGTCACTCCGTATGACGGAGAGGTATCTCTGGGCCCACTCGGTAATGCATCTCATAATGAGCTTAATGTGACTAAGGAGTTAGCCACGGGATCATGCGTTACGGAACGAGTAAAGAGACTTGCTGGTAACGAGATTGAACGAGGTATTGGGATACCGGCGATCGAATCTCGGGCAAGTAACATACCGATTGACAAAGGGAATTGAATACATGATTGATCGAATCTCCGACATCGTGGTTCATCCGATGAGATCATCGTGGAACGTGTGGGAGCCAATATGGGTATCCAGATCCCGCTATTGGTTATTGGCCGGAGAGGTGTCTCGGTCATGTCTGCATGGTTCCCGAACCCGTAGGGCATACACACTTAAGGTTCGGTGACGCTAGAGTTGTTATGGGAAATAGTATGTGGTTACCGAAGGTTGTTTGGAGTCCCGAATGAGATCCCGGACATGACGAGGAGCTCCGGAATGGTCCGGAGGTGAAGATCGGTATATTGCACGAAGGGTATTGGAGTCCGGAATTGTTCCGGGGGTACTAGGCTATGGCCAGCATGTCCGAAAGGGGTTTTGGAGGCCCCGGCAAGCGTTGGGGGGCCTTATGGGCCAAGGGGAAGGCACAAACCAGCCCACTAAGGGGCTGTGCGCCCCTCCCAACCCCTCTCACGTAACCAGGAGAGGTGGGGGCGCCACCCCTAGGCAGCCGCCCCTCCCGGCTTGGGGGGCAAGTTTCCTAGGGGGTGGGGGCGCCCAAACCCATCTAGGGTTTCCCCTGGCCGCCGCCTCCTCCTCTAGATCCATGTAGAGGGGCCGGCCCCCTCTCCCCTTCCCCCTATATATAGTGAGGGGGTGGGAGGGCAGCAACACCCCTTCCTTGGCGCAGCCCCTCCCTCCTAATACATCTCCTCCTCCTCCTCCGTAGTGCTTGGCGAAGCCCTGCCGGAGAACCACGAGCTCCATTGCCACCATGACGTCGTGCTGCTGGAGTTCTCCCTCAACTTCTCCTCTCCCCTTGCTGGATCAAGAAGGAGGAGACGTCCCCGGGCTGTACGTGTGTTGAACGCGGAGGCGCCGTCCGTTCGGCGCTAGATCGGATCTTCCGCGATTTGAATCGCCGCGAGTACGACTCCATCAACTGCGTTCTTGTAACTCTTCCGCTTAGCGATCTTCAAGGGTATGAAGATGCACTCCCTCTCTCTCGTTGCTAGCATCTCCTAGATTGATCTTGGTGACACGTAGGAAAATTTTGAATTATTACTACGTTCCCCAACAGTGGCATCATGAGCTAGGTCTATGCGTAGATTCTATGCACGAGTAGAACACAAAGTAGTTGTGGGCGATGATTTGTTCAATTTGATCACCGTTACTAGTCTTATCTTGATTCGGTGGCATTGTGGGATGAAGCGGCCCGGACCGACCTTACACGTACTCCTATGTGAGACAGGTTCCACCGACTGACATGCACTTGATGCATAAGGTGGCTAGCGGGTGTCTGTCTCTCCCACTTTAGTCCGATCGGATTCGATGAAGAGGGTCCTTATGAAGGGTAAATAGCAATTGGCATATCACCGTTGTGGTTTTGCATAGGTAAGAAACGTTCTTGCTAGAAACCCATAGCAGCCACGTAAAACATGCAACAACAATTAGAGGACGTCCAACTTGTTTTTGCAGGGTATGCTATGTGATGTGATATGGCCAAAAGAATGTGATGAATGATATATATGTGATGTATGAGATTGATCATGTTCTTGTAACAGGAATCACGACTTGCATGTCGATGAGTATGACAACCGGCAGGAGCCATAGGAGTTGTCTTAATTTATTGTATGACCTGCGTGTCAATGAAAACGCCATGTAATTACTTTACTTTATTGCTAACCGTTAGCCATAGTAGTAGAAGTAATAGTTGGCGAGACGACTTCATGAAGACACGATGATGGAGATCATGATGATGGAGATCATAGTGTCATGCCGGTGACGAAGGTGATCATGCCGCGCCTCGAAGATGGAGATCAAAAAAAGGCACAAGATGATATTGGCCATATCATGTCACTTTATGATTTGCATGTGATGTCTAACATGTTTACATCTTATTTGCTTAGAACGACGGTAGCATAAATTAGATGATCCCTAACTAAAATTTCAAGAAATGTGTTCCCCCTAACTGTGCACCGTTGCAAAGGTTCGTTGTTTCGAAGCACCACGTGATGATCGGGTGTGATAGATTCTAACGTTCGCATACAACGGGTGTAAGCCAGATTTACACATGCGAAACACTTAGGTTGACTTGACGAGCCTAGCATGTACATACATGGCCTCAGAACACAAGAGACCGAAAGGTCGAACATGAGTCGTATAGTGGATATGATCAACATGAAGATGTTCACCGATGATGACTAGTCCGTCTCACGTGATGATCGGACATGGCCTAGTTGACTCGGATCATGTATCACTTAGATGACTAGAGGGATGTCTATCTGAGTGGGAGTTCATTAAATAATTTGATTAGATGAACTTAATTATCATGAACATAGTCAAAAGGTCTTTGCAAATTATGTCGTAGCTTACGGTTTAGTTCAACTGTTTAAGATATGTTCCTAGAGAAAAATTTAGTTGAAAGTTGATAGTAGCTATTATGCGGACTAGGCCGTAAACTGAGGATTGTCCTCATTGTTGCGCAGAAGGATTATGTCCTTAATGCACCGCTCAGTGTGCTAAACCTCGAGCGTTGTTTGTGGATGTTGCGAACATCTGACATACACGTTTTGATGACTACGTGATAGTTCAGTGCGTAATGTTAAACAGTTTATAATTGAGGCACCGAAACGTCGCGGAACATATGAGATGTTCCAAGAGCTAAAATTGGGATTTCAGGCTCGTGCGCACGTCAAGAGGTGTGAGACCTCCGACAAGTTTCTTAAGCCTGCATGTGATCAGATTGTCTGAGTACTACAATCGCTTGAATCGAGTGGGAGTTAATCTTCGATATGAGATAGTGATGGTTCTCCAAAGTCACTGCCACCAAGCTACTAGAGCTTCATGATGAACTATAACATACCAGGGATAGATATGATGATCCTTGAGCTGTTCGCGATGTTTGACACCGCAAAAGTAGAAACCAAGTAGGAGCATCAATTGTTGATGGTTAGTAAAACCACTAGTTTCAAGAAGGGCAAGGGCAAGAAGGGATACTTCATGAAATGGCAAATCAGTTGCTGCTCTAGTGAAGAAACCCAAGGTTGAACCCAAACCCGAGACTAAGGGCTTCTGAAATGAGGGGAACGGTCACTGAAGCAGAACTACCCTAAATACTTCGTAGATGGGAAGGCTGGCAAGGTCGACAGAAGTATATTGGATATACATTATATTAATGTGTACTTTACTAGTACTCCTAGTAGCACCAGGGTATTAGATACCGGTTTGGTTGCTAAGTGTTAGTAACTCGAAATAAAAGGCTACGGAATAAACGGAGACTAGCCAAAGGTGAGATGACGATATGTGTTGGAAGTGTTTCCAAGGTTGATGTGATCAAACATCGTACGCTCCCTCTACCATCGGGATTGGTGCTAAACCTAAATAATTGTTATTTGGTGTTTGCGTTGAGCATATACATGATTGGATTATGTTTATCGCAATACGGTTATTCATTTAAGGAGAATAACGGTTACTCTGTTTATTTGAATAATACCTTCAATGGTCTTGCACCTAAAATGAATGGTTTATTGAATCTCGATCGTATTGATACACATGTTCATGCCAAAAGATATAAGATAGTAATGATAGTACCACATACTTGTGGCACTGCCATTTGAGTCATATTGGTATAAAACGCATGAAGAAGCTCCATGCTGATGGATCTTTGGACTCACTCGTTTTTGAAAAGATTGAGACATGCGAACCATATCTATTGGTATATATATGCATGAAGAAACTCCATACAGATGGACCGTTTGGACTCACTTGATATTGAATCACTTGAGACATGCAAATCATACCACATGGGCAAGATGACTGAAAGGCCTCATTTTCAGTAAGATGGAACAAGAAAGCAACTTGTTGGAAGTAATACATTTTGATGTGTGCAATCCAATGAGTGCTGAGGCACGCGGTGGATATCGTTAGGTTCTTACTTCACAGATGATTTGAGTAGATGCTGAGTATATTTACTTGATGAAACATAAGTCTGAATTATTGAAAGGTTCAAGTAATTTCAGAGTGAAGTTGAAGATCGTCGTGACAAGAGGATGAAATGTCTATGATATGATCATAGAGATGAATATCTGAGTTACGAGTTTGGCACACAATTAAGACATTGTGGAAATTGTTTCACAACTAATACCGCCTGGAACACCATAGTGTGATGGTGTGTCCGAACACCCTATTGAATATGGTGCATACCATGATGTCTCTCATCGAATTACCACTATCGTTTATGGGTTAGGCATTAGAGACAACCGCATTCACTTTAAATAGGGCACCACGCAATTCCGTTGAGACGACACCGTATGAACTATGGTTTAGAGAAACCTAAGCTATCGTTTCTTAAAAGTTTGGGGCTGCGATGCTTATGTGAAAAAGTTTCAGGTTGATAAGCTCGAACCCAAAGCGGATAAATGCCTCTTCATAGAATACCCAAAACAGTTGGGTATACCTCCTATTTCAGATCCGGAAGCAAAAGTGATTGTTTCTAGAAACGGGTCCTTTCTCGAGGAAAAGTTTCTCTCGAAAGAATTGAGTGGGAGGTTGGTGGAGACTTGATGAGGTTATTGAATCGTCACTTCAACTAGTGTGTAGCAGGGCACATGAAGTTGTTCCTGTGGCACCTACACCAATTGAAGTGGAAGCTTATGATAGTGATCATGAAACTTCAGATCAAGTCACTACCAAACCTCGTAGGTCGACAAGGATGCATACTACTTCAGAGTGGTACGTTATCCTGTCTTGGAAGTCATGTTGCTAGACGACAATGAACCTACGAGCTATGGAGAAGCGATGGTGGGCCCGGATTCTGACAAATGGCTCGAGGCCATAAAATCCAAGAGGATCCATGTATGAAAACAAAGTATAGACTTTGGAAGAACTACTTGATGGTCGTAAGGCTGTTGGGTACAGATGGATTTTAAAAGGGAAGACGGACAATGATGGTAAGTATCACCATTAAGAAAGCTTGACTTGTCGTTAAGATGTTTTCCGACAAGTTCAAGGAGTTGACTACGATGAGACTTTCTCACTCATAGCGATGCTAAGAGTCTGTTGGAATTATATTAGCAGTTACTGCATTATTTATGAAATCTTGCAGATAGGATGTCAAAACATTGTTTCCTCGACAATTTTCTTGAGGAAAGGTTGTATGTGATACAACCAGAAGGTTTTGTCAATCCTGAAAGATGCTAACAAGTATGCAAAGCTCTAGCAATCCTTCTAAGGACTGGAGTAAGCATCTCGGAGTTGGAATATACGCTTTGATGAGATGATCAAAGATTTTGGGTTTATACAAAGTTTATGAGAAACTTGTATTTCCAAAGAAGTGAGTGGGAGCACTATAGAATTTCTAATGAGTATATGTTGTTGACATATTGTTGATCAGAAATGATGTAGAATAGGGTTATTTTGAAAAGTGTTTTTCAATGGAAAACCTGGATTAAGCTACTTGAACGTTGAGCATCAAGATCTATAAGGATAGATCAAAAGCGCTTAATAGTACTTTCAAATGAATACGTACCATGACAAGATTTTGAAGGAGTTCAAAATAGATCAGCAAAGAAGGAGTTCTTGGCTGTGTTACAAGGTGTGAGTATTGAGTAAGACTCAAAACATGACCACGGCAGAAGAGAGAGAAAGGACGAAGGTTGTCCCCTATGCTTTAGACGTAGGCTCTACAGTATGTTATGCTGTGTACCGCACCTGAAGTGTGCCTTGCCATGAGTCAGTCAAGGGGTACAAGAGTGATCCAGGAATGGATCACATGCAGCGGTCGAACTTATCCTTAGTAACTAGTGGACTAAGGAATTTTCTCGATTATGGAGGTGGTAAAGGAGTTCGTCGTAAAGGGTTACGTCGATGCAAACTTTGACACTAATCCATATGACTCTAAGTAGTAAACCGGATTCGTATAGTAGAGCAGTTATTTGGAATAGCTCCAAGTAGCGCGTGGTAGTTGCATCTACAAGATGACATAGAGATTTATAAAGCACACACGGATCTGAAAGGTTCAGACCCGTTGACTAATAACCTCTCTCAAAAGCGAGATATGAACAAACCCCATGGGTGTTGGATTCATTACAACCACATAGTGATGTGAACTAGATTATTGACTCTAGTGCAAGTGGGAGACTGTTGGAAATATGCCCTAGAGGCAATAATAAAATGGTTATCATTGTATTTCCTTGTTCATGATAATTGTCTATTGTTCATGCTATAATTGTATTAACTGGAAACCGTAATACATGTGTGAATACATAGACAACAACATGTCCCTAGTAAGCCTCTAGTTGACTAACTCATTGATCAATAGATGGTTATGGTTTCCTGACCATGGACATTGGATGCCATTGATAACGGGATCACATCATTAGGAGAATGATGTGATTGACAAGACCCAATCCTAAGCATAGCACAAGATCGTGTAGTTCGTTTTGCTAGAGCTTTTCTAATGTCAAGTATCGTTTCCCTAGACCATGAGATTGTGCAACTCCCGGATATCGTAGGAACGCTTTGGGTGTACCAAACGTCACAACGTAACTGGGTGGCTATAAAGGTGCACTACAGGTATCTCCGAAAGTGTCTGTTGGGTTGGCACGAATAGAGACTGGGATTTGTCACTCCGTATGACGGAGAGGTATCTCTGGGCCCACTCGGTAATGCATCATCATAATGAGCTCAATGTGACTAAGGAGTTAGCCACGGGATCATGCGTTACGGAACGAGTAAAGAGACTTGCCAGTAACGAGATTGAACGAGGTATTGGGTTACCGACGATCGAATCTCGGGCAAGTAACATACCAATTGACAAAGGGAATTGAATACGGGATTGATCGAATCCCCGACATCGTGGTTCATCCGATGAGATCATCGTGGAACGTGTGGGAGCCAATATGGGTATCCGGATCCCGCTATTGGTTATTGGCCGGAGAGGTGTCTCGGTCATGTCTGCATGGTTCCGGAACCCGTAGGGTCTACACACTTAAGGTTCGGTGACGCTAGAGTTGTTATGGGAAATAGTATGTGGTTACCGAATGTTGTTCGGAGTCCCGGATGAGATCCCGGACATGACGAGGTGTGCCGGAATGGTCCGGAGGTGAAGATCGGTATATTGGACGAAGGGTATTGGAGTCCAGAATTGTTCCGGGGGTACCAGGCTATGGCCAGCATGTCCGAAAGGGGTTTCGGAGGCACCGGCAAGCGTTGGGGGGCCTTATGGGCCAAGGGGAAGGGGCAAACCAGCCCACTAAGGGGCTGTGCGCCCCTCCCAACCCCTCTCACGTAACTAGGAGAGGTGGGGACGCCACCCCTAGGGCAGCCGCCCCTCCCGGCTTGGGGGGCAAGTTTCCTAGGGGGTGGGGGCGCCCAAACCCATCTAGGGGTTCCCCTGGCCGCCGCCTCCTCCTCTAGATCCATCTAGAGGGGCCGGCCCCTCTCCCCTTCCCCCTATATATAGTGAGGGGGTGGGAGGGCAGCAACACCCCTTCCTTGGCGCAGCCCCTCCCTCCTCATACATCTCCTCTTCCTCCGTAGTGCTTGGCGAGGCCCTGCCGGAGAACCACGAGCTCCATTGCCACCATGCCGTCGTGCTGCTGGAGTTCTCCCTCAACTTCTCCTCTCCCCTTGCTGGATCAAGAAGGAGGAGACGTCCCCGGGCTGTACGTGTGTTGAACGCGGAGGCGCCGTCCGTTCGGCGCTAGATCGGATCTTCCGCGATTTGAATCGCCGCGAGTACGACTCCATCAACCGCGTTCTTATAACGCTTCCGCTTAACGATCTTCAAGGGTATGAAGATGCACTCCCTCTCTCTCGTTGCTAGCATCTCCTAGATTGATCTTGGTGACACGTAGGAAAATTTTGAATTATTACTACGTTCCCCAACAGGGGTAGCATGAAGAGCCGCCACCAATTGTGCCTCCGGTCCAGTTATAGCTAGATCTTCCTCAGATTGCAGCTTGACAGAAGGATTATGAAGGACATCAAGGAAAACATTGGGAGGTACCGGCTCATGTTGAGAACCGAGTCGGGATAATACATCAGCCACCTCGTTGAGCCGCCTGTCAATGTGATCCACTTGATAATCCTTGAAATGACCTGCAATGTTAGTCACTGCCTGCTGATAAGTCGCCATGAGGGGGTTCTTAGAGCCCCACTTGCCAGAAACTTGCTGAGCAACAAAATTTGAGTTGCCCAAACATCTTACCCGGCTAAGATTCATCTCCTTATTCGTCCGGAGGCCATGATGGAGAGCTTCATACACGCCACTGTTCAGGTTAGGCGGCACGCGACACACGGAGGCGACAAGCGCAGCCTGTAGCACGTCCACCTTTTCCAAGCATGCCAACCCACCAAAGCGCTGCCTCTAACATCAACCTCGTCGACGAGGAAAATGAGCAGGCGCCACGGCACGTCGAGGCCGAGGTGTTCCCCGGCAACGCGATGGACGACGTCGTGATGCGCGTCATTGCCAGGGTTGAGCAGACCCTTGGTGCATGGCGCTTGAGTGCCGCGGATCAAGATATGCATGTCAACACCGACAGGCTGCAGCTCGCTGCGCAACATGATCGAAGGCGTGCCGCAGAGCAAGCTAGGCGTGTCCGTGCTGATAGGCTGTGGCTCGCCGCACGGCGAGACCGTTGGAGCGCCACAGAGTGAGAGGCGCAGCGCGCCGCACAGCAAGAGCGGATCTATCACCACTTGCCTGCTGTCAACACGGTGTCGCGGCTGGGTACACGTCTTGTCAGTACCCCTATTCCTCGCCAGGAGTGGGCAGAGGTCCTCTCCGCCGTACTTGCACTAGAGGCGGGCTGCGCCGTACTTGCACCGGACGCCTGCCATGCCGTTTTCATGGGTCGTGCAGTTCGCCTTGTCCGCGGCCTACTCGATGCCAACGCACTGGTCGGTAGGGTCGACCGCCACCTTGGCCCAGGTGTCCACCTGGGCGCAGTAGAGGAACATGGCTGTCGCATCCTCGAACTGGTGATCTCCGATGAAATAGCCAACTTGGACGAATGCCTGAACGAGTTCAAGCAGAGCCAAGAGCTACCGTAGGAAAGGGTTGCTGGTCATGGTCTCATGGACGCCTTTTATTTTGTTGAGTCATTTCGACATGGATAGCTATGTATTCACAGAAATCATAGTATTGCTCTGTTTCAATGTGTGTACTATGTTTTCCGTTCTTATATGTTTTGTTTCAATGTGTGTATATACGCTTTCCTCTGTATATGTGAATTATAACAGCTAGATTCAAATTAGTATAGAAAAACAGATAGAAAATGGAATTCATAATATATATATATATTAATTGTTCATTAGTTCATCACAGAATATATATAATAGCATCACATATACGTGATGATACTTAACTACTAGGTACAATGCATAAAATTGAAAACGAACAATACTAAAACTAATAGTCCCTCGTGGGGCAAGTATTCCGGCAGCCCCTCGCCAGCAGCTCCCCGGTGCATGGCGTCTTCCCAGTGCGAAGGCGTTACTCCGGCTCCTCCGCCTCGCAGCTCTTGACGTACCAATCTGCCTCTTGCTGGCGGACGAGCACAAACGATCTTGCCATTTCGTTGGGCGCCCAACAGAGCTCCTCGTTGGTGGCACGCTGGAGCTTATCGGACCACCTCCACGTAGCGATGAGGCGCACAACGCCTTTGACCTTCCTCGCGAAGTATCGATCTTCTTACACCTCCTCCGCACGGCGACGCACCCGCCCCAAAAGCTCCGCCGCCTCCTTTTTCCAGGCGGCATCATGGGCTTCACAGGCCGCCTGGTACCTGGCTTCCTCCTCCGCCATCTCCTTCTTGAACGCCACTTGCCTGGCTTTCTCAGCCGGCGGCAGCGACTTCCACAAACAAAGATTGTACTGGCCCCAAATCCAATCCAAAGTTGGGGGTCCGGCGCAACCTCGTCCGGCGGTGCGTAGGGGTCCTCGTCGGTGCTATTCGAGTGAGCGTCCTCGGGGGAAGGCAACTCCTCGTCGGCGCGTGGGTAGACCGGCGGCGCCATGGCAGAGATTTGAGAGAGAGAGAGAGAGAGAGCGAGCAAGGGGAGGATGTAGATGAGAATGCAGGCGGGACGACGTGAGCAAGGTAGTATTTATTGGCAGCCAGAATCTAGATCAACGGGAATAGTACACACGCGGTCGCCGGAATTTACGAGTACCGTAGTTTGAATTACACACGATCCCCACAGCAAAATCCGTGTGTGAACATAATAGCTGACGATTTCCAATACAGAACCGTGTCTGATTAATGATCCCCGCCACTCACCTACTAAACCTCAAGCCGCGAGATAGAGTGCCAATCATGTGGGGGCCGGTTGTCTCGCCAGATCTTTACATTTTCTTTTTTTAACACCAGATATTTACATCGTCTGATGATTTTTTAACTCGCACACAAGTACACAAAAATATGTTTTTTCAAACCGTTATGGTTAGCCGTTGCATGTAGATGTAATCCAAATTTGAATTACGGTCATTAAATATCTAGTAAATCACTTAATGTCTTCAAGAGGTCAAATGACCCCTAGAATTTCCAAATTTTCACATGACAGTTGTAGTAGTGCACGTTAAACGTAGAAATTTTTTGAAGGGCATAAGAGGAAGCTATCTCCTATTCGTCATCAAACATGCATTGTTCCCTCTCAGAACCATGAGCCTTCTAGTGAGTTGCTCCGGTTTGTGAGGGGTGTGTGTCCAAACTTTCATCAAAGAGGCAAAAAATTTTACCAAGTCATCTTGGTGGCATGACATTATATCAAGCAAGGTTTCATGTTTTTCGGATCATTTTTTAATTTTTTGCAATTAAAATGCCATGGCACTCCATGCACGTGCCCATGCAGTTAGACCAAGATGTATGAAAATTCCTTCTAATTTACTGCACATGGAATTAACTCACACACAAGTACACAAATATGATTTTTCAAACAGTTATGGTTAGCCGTTGCATGTAGATGTAGTTCAAATTTGAATTACGGTCAGTAAATGGCTAGAAAATCACTTAAATGTCTTTAAAAGGTCAAATGACCACTCAAATTTTCTAAATTTTCACATGACAGTTATATTAGTGCACGTTAAACGTAGAAAAAATTTGAAGGTCGTAAGAGGAAGCTATCTCCCGTTCATCATCAAACATGCAATGTTCCCTCTCGGAACCACGAGCCTTCTAGTGAGCTGCCCCGGTTTGTGAGCGGTGTGTGTCCAAACTTTCGTCAAAGAGGCCAATTTTTTACCACATCATCTTGGTGGCATGACATTACATCAAGCAAGGGTTCATGTTTTTCTGATCATTTTTTATTTTTTTGGAATTGAAATACCATGGCACTCTATGCATGTGTCCATGCCGTGAGACCAATTTGTTTGAAAATTCCTTCTAATTTACTGCACATGGAATTAACTCACACACAAGTACACAAATATGATTTTTCAAACCGTTATGGTTAGCCGTTGCATGTAGATGTGGTTCAAATTTGAATTACGGTCATTAAATGGCTAGCAAATCACTTAAAATGTCTTTAAAAGGTCAAATGACCCCTCAAATTTTCCAAATTTTCACATGACAGTTGTATTAGTGCATGTTAAACGTAGAAAAAAAATTGAAGGCCGTAAGAAGAAGCTATCTTTCATTCATCATCAAACATGCATTGTTCCCTCTCGGAACCACAGCCTTCTAGTGAGTTGCCCTGGTTTGTGAGGGGGTGTGTCCAAACTTTCGTCAAACAGGCCAATTTTTTTACGACATCATCTAAGTGGCATAACATTACATCAAGCAAGGTTTCATGTTTTTCTGATCATTTTTTATTTTTTGGAATTAAAATGCCATGGCACGCCATGCATGTGTCCATGTCGTGAGACCAATATGTTTGAAAATTCCTACTAATTTACTGCACATGGAATTAACTCGCACACAAGTACACAAGTATGATTTTTCAAACCGTTATGGTTAGCCGTTGCATGTAAATGTAGTTCAAATTTGAATTACGGTCATTAAATGACTAGAAAATCACTTAAATGTCTTTAAAAGGTCAATGACCCCTGAAATTTTCCAAATTTTCACATGACAGTTGTATTAGTGCATGTTAAATGTAGAAAAACATTTTGAAGGCCGTAAGAGGAAGCTATCTCCCGTTCGTCATCAAACATGCATCATTCCCTCTCGGAACCACGAGCCTTCTAGTGAGTTGCTCCAGCTTGTGAGGGGTGTGTGTCCAAACTTTCGTCACACATGCCAAAATTTTTACCACATCATCTTGGTGGCATGACATTACATCAACCAAGGTTTCATGTGTTTCTAATATTTTTTTGATTTTTTGGAATTTAAATGCCATGGCACTCCATGCTTAATCTTGTCATAGTCGTTAGACCAATATGTTTGAAAATTCCTTCCAATTTACTGCACATGGAATTAAATCGCACACAAGTTCATAAAATATGACTTTTCAAATCGTTATGGTTAGCTGTTGCATGTACATGTAGTTCAAATTTCAATTACGGTCATTAAATGGCTAGAAAATCACTTAAATGTCTTAAAAGGTCAAATGACCCCTGAAATTTTCCAAAAATTGACATGACAGTCGAATTAGTACTAAAAATTTTCTCGTACATTTAAAACACCATCCGTTGCCACTTTTCTCCAAATTCATCTTTCACAGCTAATAAAAAATATCTACAACATCAGACACAGTTGTTTTCTAGGAACCGTTGGCGATGAAAATATCTGGGTCTATTTAAGTATTCCTCGTTAAGCTTCGCCGGCTCGTCTGCTCCAGTGCCGGCAACCCCCGAATCCAGGAATCCCGATCCCCATTCCCGCACCCCCTTATTACAAAGATGACGTCGTGGAAACGCTTCGTGAAGGCCCGTACGACGGCCGCGTCCCCCCTGGGCGCCGCCGCCTGCGCCGAGAGTGCCGCCGCATCCCCATTGAGCGCGGCCGCTTCCACCGAGAGGGCGTCTGCGGCAGCCGACAGGGCAGTTGCGGCAGCCGAGACGGCTGTAGCTACTGATGCGACGGTGGCTGCAAACTCCGAAAGCGCTCGAGCTGCCGTCCATGCTGCCGATGTCGCCCTGGCCTGGGTCGAGGCCATCCACGCCAAGATCGAGGATGCACACGCCAAGATATTCCAAGCCACCTTAGACTCCAGCATGCAACCCACGTCCAAAAGGGCCGCGGTGGCCATGGAGCACCTGCTTCCTCATGAGGTTGCCGAGCGGGAGCTGGAGATGCAGGAGGCGGCGAAGATCGAGGAGCGCCGGGAGGAGGAATTGCGCGTGGCCGTGGTCGAGGTAGGGAAGAGTCTGTCCGTCGAGGAATCAGCGATGGAGTACCAATGTGAGCTCTGGCATAGCCACTACTACGATTACAACAACCATTAGGGCGGCGCCGAGGATGAGGACGAGGACAAGGATGAGGACGCGGTCGACTTTAGTAGGGGGATGCGGAGTCCACCAATGGCGGACAAGTCATCGACGGCTCATCTGACACGGGCGATGCATAAGCCGGCGCGGCGGTGGATTTGTTAAAATTATGCATACTTAGGCTTTGTTTTTAATGCTGGTCTTTTGTTAGAGCAATGTTTAGGTCAACTGGCTCTGTTTAATTACTAAAATTGCTCGACTCAGTAAGTGTGGTCAGTCTGCTGTACGCTCTTTTGTGTGCCCAAATTAGCAAGCGACGTTAAATTATGCAATGTCATACCCGGGGAAATTTCCACCAAAATTTGAATTATCAAACTCATCCCATGCGCGTAAAGCAGAAGAATCATTTGCGATGCACACAATCGTTCAAAGTGAATGGTCCGGCGGCACCACGCGCAAAGTTTCCTTCCACATTTCCAAAATTTTGGCCTACCACCAAAATATCGTACTGTGATGTTAAAATATATTTATGGCCCTGATATGAAATTGGCAAACAGCTGTTCGATATGAAATGTGAATTTGCATAATACTAGAATTATTAATTCTAAACTAAATAAACCTGCTAAATGTGTCATGGAACTTTGCAAACGGTTCTAGCAGTAAAAGCGCTTGTGATGGACAGCCCAATGCCACACAGTTTTCTTCATCAAATCATGTGTAATGTAGTTGATAAAAGCAAACAGTTAACCAAGGCAGAGCGTGTGTGGTAGTTACACCTTTCACACACGAGCCTACACATAAAACTGTGTGGGATGTACATACGAACAGAAACGTTTTCCCTGGATTGACTGTGTGGGATGTACATAAGAACGAAAACGTATTCCTTGGATTGACTGTGTGTGATATACATAAGAACATAAACGTTTTCCCTAGATTGACTATGTGGGATGTACATAAGAACGGAAATGTATTCCTTGGATTGACTATGTGTGATATACATATGAACGGAAATGTGTTTCTGCGATTCACCATGTGGGATGTACATACGAACGGAAATGATAGGGTTTCGATGCCTCACCCGATTCCACACGATCTCATTTTGCCCCAGCCTGTGTCCCAGGAGGGCCTATCACCGACGATTTCTAGGTTGTGTGGGAAGGACCCCCTATCGCCCACACTCATTTGGCGACGGTTCAAATGCCGTCGCGGAAAGGGGTTAAAAACCGTTTGTATAGCACCGACACATACCAGTGCAAGTGAGCAATCATATCAGAATTTTGTTTCAATTGTTTCATTACATTTGCATTGAAGTGATCTTGCTTCATAACTAAATTATCAAATTCATATAGGCATTGGCTAGGATGTTTATTGTAAGGGATGTCACCTTCATCAAACTTTAATAAAAAAATACCTCTACCACCTGCGGTGGTGGTGTGTTAAGTCCATGTATTTCTTTAATAGGTGGCAAATTCTTAACTTCTTCAGCTTTAATACCTTTTTCCTTCATACATTTCTTTGCCTCTTGCATATCTTCAGGGCTGAGAAATAATATACCCCTCTTCTCCGGAGTAGGTTTAGGCGGTGGTTCAAGAAGTGTCCAATCATCATAATTCTTCAATATATTATTCAATAATTACTCTGCTTGTTCAACAGCTCGTTCCCTCAAAACACAGCCAGCACAACTATCTAGGAAATCCCTAGAAGCATCAGTTAGTCCATTATAGAAGATATCAAGTATTTCATTTTTCTTAATAGGATGATCAGGGAAAGCATTAAGCAATTGGAGAAGCCTCCCCAAGCTTGTGGGACACTCTCTTCTTCAATTTGCACAAAGTTAAATATTTCCTGTAAAGCAGCTTGTTTCTTGTGAGCAGGAAAATATTTTCCAGACAAGTAATAGATCATATCCTGGGGACTACGCACACAATCAGGAGCAAGAGTATTGTACCAAATCTTAACATCACCCTTTAATGAGAAAGGAAATAATTTAAGAATATAGTAGTAGCAAACTTTCTCATCATGAGCAAATAGCATGGCTATATCATGTAGTTTAGTAAGATGTGCCGCAACAGTTTCAGTTTCACAGCCATGGAAAGGATCATATTCAACCAAAGTAATCAACTCTGGATCGACGGAGAATTCATAATCCTGATCGGTAACAAAGATAGGTGAAGTACCAAACTTAGGATCACATTTCATTCTAGCATTCAAAGATTTATCTTTCATTTTGCATAATAATTTCTTAAGATCATCTCTATCATTGCAAAGCAAGAAAGTCTCTAGCTACCACCTCATCTATAACATAACACTCAGGTATCTTAGGAAATTCAAATCTAGGAGAGCTAGGTCTAATAGGTGTTTCATAATTCTCAGTTTCAAAGCCTTCATTAGTTTCAAAATTCTCAATATCTTTAGCTTTAGCAATTTGTTGATCAAGAAATTCAGCTAGTGGCACATTATCATCAAGCAAGGTATTAGCATCATCATAAGCATCATCCATAGCAGAAGTAACATCAATAATAACGTGCGACATATCAGGATTAATAGCATGTGGTGGTGTTTCAAGTCTATTCAAAACAAAAGGTGAATCAAGTGCAGAGAGTGATGGCAATTCCTTACAACCCCTCATCCTAGAGGGAACGATCTTGGTTTCAGTATCTTTCAGATTCTTCATAGAGATAAATAGATATATATCCCAAGTGATTCAACAAATATAGCTATGCTCCCCGGCAACGGCGCCAGAAAAAGGTCTTCATAACCCACAAGTATAGGGGATCGCAAAGGTTTTCGAGGGCGGAGTATTCAACCCAAATTTATTGATTCGACACAAGGGGAGCCAAAAAATATTTGTAAGTATTAACAGTTGAGTTGTCAATTCAACCAGACTTGGAGATTAAATATCTGCAGCAAAGTGATCAGTAGCACAGTAATATGATAGTTTTGATAGTAGTGGTAACAATAACAATAGTAATGGTAACAACGGTAACCGTTTTGTAGCAGTTGTAGCTGTAGCAATAGCAATAGTAACTTAGCAAGAGCAATATGTTAAAAACTCGTAGGCATTGGATCGGTGAATTTTTTGGATGATATTCATCGTATATCAGTCATAACCAAGGGCGACACAGAACTAGCTCCACTTCATAAATATAATGCAGGCATGTGTTCCGTAAATAGTCATACGTGCTTATGGAAAAGAATTGCATGACATCTTTTGTCCTACCCTCCCATGGCAGCAGGGTCCATATGGAAATTAAGGGATATTAAATCCTCCTAATTTTAGTAGAGAACCAGAACAAAGCATTAACACATAGTGAATACATGAACTCCTCAAACTACAGTCATCACCGGAAAGTATCCCAATTACTGTCACCTTGGGGATTACGGATCATAACACGTAGCAGGTGCATATGACTTGCAGGATTGGATCTAGAACATAGATATAATGGTGAAAACACCAACGGTTAAGATCTGAAATCATGGCACTCGGGCCCAAGTGACAAGCATTAAGCATAGCAAACTCATAGCAACATCAATCTCAGAACATAGTGGATACTAGGGATCAAGCCCAAACAAAACTAACTCGATTACAAGATGAATCTCATCCAACCCCTCACCGACCAGCGAGACTACGAAAGAATTACTCACTCCCGGTGGGGAGCATCATGGAATTGGTGACGAAGGAGGGTTGGTGATGACGAAGACCGAAGATTCCCCTCTCTGGTGCCTCAAACAGGCTCCAGATCTGGCCTCCCAATGAAGAACAGGAGGTGGCGGCGGCTCCCTATTGTAAAACGTGATGAAACTTCCTATCCTATTTTTTCTCCAAAAATAGGATTTTATAGCATCGGGATTAGGGTCAGCGGAGCCCGAGGGCCCCACCACCCACCAGGGTGTGCCAGAGGGGGGGGGTGTGCCCTGGTGTCTTGTGGGCAGCCAGGGCACCCCCTCCGGTGGGTCTTGGTTCCGTATTTTTTATTTATTGGGAAATAATTCTCCAAAAACATTCGTCCAAATCCGAGAACTTTTATTTTTGCACAAAAACAACACCATGGTAGTTGTGCTGAAAACGACATCCGTTCAGGTTAGTTTCATTCAAATCATGCAAATTAGAGTCTAAAAGAAGAGCAAAAGCGTTAGGGAAAGTAGATACGATGGAGATGCATCATTGCCATTATGCCCCTGGTTGCCCTGCTGCTGCCCTTTGCCGCTACCATTCTTCTTTCCCTTGTTGGTCTAATCATCGTCCTGGTTAGGATATTTCGTGGTGTCTGACTCTCCATACCTGTCGGCGTTCTGGGACCGGGGGTGCCCAGACTTGCCTGCCTGCGGCCCGAGGCGTGGCTCCACCAACGGCCTGGTACGGCCCAGCTTCGGCAGCAACAACCCAAGACCCTCGCGAGGGGCCAAGCCTCATGAGGCGGATGACTCCAAGACCTCCCTGGGGGTGGCCTCGCTAGGCTGGCTCCTGAGGAGCGGAGATGTCTATGCAAGGGACACCCCGCGAGGTTCGCGTGACGTGAGACATGACGACCACAGCCAGGGGGGTGCCAGCGGGCGCACTGTACCAGTTTCCTCTTTGGTGCTAAGGAGGCAAGCTCAGGCGCGGGGTCCCGAGGCATCAGGCAAAGGTTTCCATATCGGTGCAACAAGACCAAGACCGCCAGGGCGGCAGGACAGAGGCCATTGCGGAGCCCACAACAGCGTCATCACCAAAGCCTTTGGCAGGCGAAGACCACCTTTTGTCAGGATAGCTTGTACTAGTTGTCCCCCTTCAAGCTTGGCCGTTGTGGGATCCCTTCCCGCCTAACATTTGGGAAGAGGACCAAGGCCACTATAAATAGGACCTAACCACCACTGTAGCAAGGGACGGATCATTCAGATCATCCTCACACTCACTAGCTCATCGAGCCCAAGAGCACCTTACCTCCTGAGGCTGTTCATCCACTATACTAGTTCATCCTGAGCCCCCCGAGGCAATCCACCACACACTGGAGTAGGGTATTACACCGCAAGGTGACCCGAACCAGTATAAACCCTCGCGTCTCTTGTTCTTTGGGTCCGTCGAGCTAGGTCATGGAATCGTTGAGCGTGCGAGTCGGGGAGAGAGTGTTCTTCGTGCGCACCCCAGAGTTCGAACCTCACAAGGGTTTGCCGGAACCTGTAATCCGACAATACCGGGTCAAGACATCCATGAGCTCGCCCATGTCCATAAGTGTCCTCTTGAGTCGACCAAGCTTTTGAACGAGACGGTCAAAGTGGCAGTTCTTCTCCAGGATCAAAACGGCTTGAGCTGCCAATATGCCATCCGAGGAGTGGATGATATCTGCGAATCGACGAGACCAATGATTACCTGATTCACCTTCACGCTGGACACAGTGCTGCAGATCAACAATTGTCATAGGACACTTACAAGTCCCCTGGAAGTGTTTGATGAAGCGCACCTTCAATTATTCCCAAATGTTGATGGAGTTACGAGGCAGGTTCTTCAGCCAGGTACGAGTCGATCCTTCTAGCATCATCGCCAAGTTCTTGGTGTAGACTGCGTCACTGATGTCCAGCATATCCATGGCAATCTTATAACTCTCGATCAGCTCAAGCTCAGGCGTGTAATTGGAAACCTTCCGAGGGCCCTTGAAATCCTTAGGCATACACTCGTTGCGCAGAGCCGGTACCAGACATGTAATCCTGATGGTGCGGGTGCTTACCCTGATGCCTTGTGAAGCCTAGGGGGTCGCTGGAGGCGACTGATAAGCCGCCGCATTAGCAGACTCTGCCTCCCGGCGTGCCCGGGCCGAGTCAACAATCTCCTGAGCATCCACCGCCCCCAGCCGGGGTGGGTCACACTGTTGCTCATGCATCCGTCGGACGTTGCTAGAGACGGCTGGAGATTCGGCGTGGCGACTCCCGTTGCAGCTTGGGTGCAGGGTAGAGTGGAGCCGGTGCTGACTGTAGGAATAATTCGCTTGTTGAGCAACTGTTGTTTTTAACAACTCGATGGCATGCAAAGCCTCCCTCTCCATAGGGGTAGCACCCATGATCGGAAGTCTTGTAAGATTGGCAACCGCTGCTACCAGGTTATCAACAGGGTTAGAGTAGTGACCCTCCGGTGTCACGAAGCGATCGGGAGTCGTCCGGATGGGCGGCGGGTTTGGAGCTGGCTGGTTCGGGAATGGCCCGCCATTGCCATTGTGTGGGACGACCTGGTTCAACTAGGGTATAATCGGCGTATCAAGAGTGCTCGGCCCTACACCTAGTGTAGGCGTGTTGAATAAGCATCTTCCCTCAATGTCAGGGGGAGGTGAGTCTCATGGCATGTCCTGTGAACCGCCTCAGAAGCATGTTGATGAAGACCCAGGCACCAAGCCTCTGTCCTCAAGCCCTCTGTCTCTCACTGAATATGGGTCTGTAACTATGTCATGCGAGCACTCTCAGTGTTGATGTCCTCCCGAGCCTTAGCCATCTACTCACGGATCTTGGATACCTTGGCATTTCGCTCTTCCCGATTCTCTGCTATCAAGGGCGACTCAAGAAGGGTCGTCAACGTGGCGACTAGCTCCGAGAGAACCTGAGTGGGCGGCTTGACGGGGCTAGTCGCGTCTGGATCGGTTGCCGACGCACCAGCACCACCCACTATTCCTGATGTGGTTGAGTTAAGAGACGGGGCGGTTGCCGCCATGTATACAGCGGTCCAGCGGGGTGACTCATGGTCATCCGGGGCCGTCTCATCATCGTAGTAGCCCCCAAGCCTGCCATCGTACAAGTGGAAAGTTGACTCTGTCTCCCCGACCGATGACTCGCCGTTGGAATAAGCTAGTGTGTCATTGCCAGATGCTGAGTCATCCGTGAGATCGACCCCCTAGGTGAAGCCGACAAAGACGTGGCTCCGACTAGCTTGAGCGCGGTCGGGTTGCATGCGCCGAGCCGGCTCAACGATGTCGGTGCAGATGTCCGGATCGGGTCCTGATTCGTCGGTCTTGCCGATGAATATGTGGATCTTGCAGAAGGGGACCCGGTACCCGTACTCGATCAAGTCGGCCTCGGGGCCCCAACCTGAATCGTCGATGTAGAACTTATCCCGGCAACTTTTGGCCATGCGGACGATCGCGTATCCCTTGATCCCTGGGAGAGCTCCCTCCAAGAACACAACACCACCGAGCGATAGCCCCATGGTGGGTGCCAATTGTCGTGGTTTTGTCACGGCAGATGTCCTCGTGAAAGGACTTAGTTGTGAGGTCATAGGCGCTAGGTGATTGCTTGAACGGGGTTGATCGAAATCGAGAGACAAGGATTTACCCAGGTTCGACCCCTCACCATGGAGGTAAAAGCCTAGTCCTGCTTGATTGATATTGATGATGATGATGTCGGCTACATGGGTGCAACTTGGCTAGCCTAGTCTGTCGGAGTTCTGGGAACGGGGATCCCTAGACTTGCCTGCCTCCGACCCACGGCGTGGCTCTGCGAGCGGGCCTGTACTGCCCATCTTCACCAACAAGCATTCGAGACCCTCGCGAGGCGGACGACACAAGACCTCCTCGGGAGCGACCTCACCAGGCAGGCTCGCGAGGGGCGGAGAGATCGGAAAACCTCGCGAGGTTCTCATGACGTGAGCCATGACGATCGAGACCAGGCAGGCGCCAGGCGGGCGCCAGCGCGCGTAGTGTCCTTGCTTCCTCTTTGGTGCTAAGGAGGCAAGCACGGGCGAGGAGTACTGAGGCGTCAAGCAAAGGTTTCCATATCGGTGCAACTAGACCAAGACCAGCAGGACGGCAAGGCGGAGGTCACCGTGGAGCCCAAGCCGATGTCACCACCAGAGCCTTTGGCAGGCGAAGACCACCTTTAGTCAGGATAGCTTGTACTAGCTGTCCCCTTTCCAATTGGCCGTTGTTGGCTCCCTTCCTGCTCAATATTTGGGGAGAGGACCGGGGCCTCTATAAATAGGGCTAGCCACCACAGTAGGAGGAGATCATCTTGGACTGGATCCAACCCATCCTCACACCCACCAAGCACAAGAACACCTCAGCTCAGGAGGTTGTTCTTCCCTTTGTACTGTTCATCCTTAGCCCGAGAGGCAATCCACCACACCACACTGGAGTAGGGTATAACACCACAACGGTGGCCCGAACCAGTATAAATCTTGTGTCTCTTGTCTTGCGAGTTCGTCGAGCTAGCCTTTGAGATCGTGGCAAGGTTGAGGGCGTGATTAGGTAGGAGGAGATCTTCACGCGCACCCCAGTGTTCGAACCTTGAGGGTTTTGCCGGAACCCGAAATCCGACATTTGGCGCGCCAGGTAGGGGTGCGCCGGAGTTTTCCTTCTGTCGATTCACGCTCAACCATCTTCACGCCCATTCTCCATGGCTGGCCCCGCTCTTCCGACCGGATCCACGGGTGCCCACGGTGACGTCTGGGGGCTCCGAGCCCTTGCTCCCGCCTTGCGGCGGGTGAAGTGGCCACCCAAGTCCAAGCCAGAGATGCCGCCGCGCTACGATGGCACGGCGGACCCGTCGGCTTTTCTACTGGCGTATGAGGAGGCCGTCCTTAAGGCCGGGGGCGACGACAAGGTCATGGCCAACTGGCTTCCCATGGCCCTCACTGGCGCATCGCGCGCCTGGCTGCTCAACCTCCCCGGATCCACGGTGGCATCTTGGGAGGAGCTGCGCGGTCTCTTCGCAGCGCGCTACGCGGCACCGGTGCACCACGCGGTCGCGGCCCTGCTCGGCGGCTCGCAGGCACCGCCCTCGGATCATCACATCAAGCCGTTCCTTCGCCAGATCGGTGCCACTTCCAAGCGCCCGAGGGCTCCGCCGGGCTGGGCCGCGCCCGAGGCCAACCTCACCTTTGACTCAGGGGATCATCCCGTATCCACCATCGGTTCGGGTGTGGTCCCAATGCTTGCACGCCCACCATCTGCAACGTGTCCATCACCTTGACGCTCATCGACGGCGGCGCCGGACTCAACGTACGCTTCGTCGAGGCCTTCAGCCTCCTTCACGTACCGCTCGAGCAGCTCCGCCCTAGCAAGCCTTTCTCAGGGATTGGTGGAGGCTCCGCCCACTCCCTGGGGCGGGTCCGCCTCCCCTTAACCTTCGGCACACGCGACAACTACCGCCCGAGCTGGTCGACTTCTACATCGCTCGCACCGGCCTCCCGTACAACGCCATCCTCGGATACCCGACCCTGGCTTAGTTCATGGCGGCTACTCATCCGGCCTACAACCTCATGAAGATGCCCGGTAGCAAGGGTGTCCTCACAGTAGTTGGTAACACCAAGGAAGCCCTGGTGACGCTCCAGCTTCCCTCAAGACCGCCGCGACGGCGCAGCCCGCCGATGCGGACACCTCCAAGGCCAAGGGAGCCGCACCAACCAAGAAGAAATAGATGTTCACTCAAGACAAGGCAGAAACCAAGCAGGTGCCTGTCGAGGAGGACGGGTCCTCAGGGGCAACCTTTACCATAGGCACCAACCTTGAGCCTGATCAGGAGGAGGCGCTGGTAAAGTTCTTGCGCGCAAACAAGGAAGTGTTCGCTTGGGAGCCCGATCAGCTGGTAGGGGTCCCGAGAGGGGTGATAGAGCACCACCTGAAGGTGTGCCCCAACGTACGCCCCGTAAAGCAGAGGGCGAGGCGGCAGTCCATGGAGAAGAAAGCTTTCATCGTCCAAGAGACCCGCAAGTTGGAGGCTGCGGGTGTCATTTTCGAGGTTCGGTACACCAAGTGGCTGGCGAACCCCGTCGTCGTGCCAAAGAAAGGCGGGAAGGAGCGAATGTGCATCGACCTCACCAACCTCAACAAGGCCTGCCCCCAAGATCCATTCCCGCTTCCACGCATCGACCAGATCGTCGACTCCACCGCCGAGTGCGACTTGCTGTGCTTCCTCGATGCGTTTTCAGGATATCACCAGATCAAGATGGCGGTAGAAGATGTGGAGAAGACAGCCTTCCTGACCCCGTGTGGGGGGTACTGCTACACTTGCATGCCGTTCGGGTTGCACAACGCAGGCGCAACCTTCGAACGGCTCATTGAGGGAGTCCTGGACAAAGGGGTCCTCGGGCATCCGACCTATTATCTATGGGCCGGACTGGTGGGCTGTGAAGACATGAAGGCCGAAGACTCTACCCGTGTCCGGATTGGACTCTCCTTGGCGTGGAAGGCAAGCTTGGCTATCAACTATGAAGATTACTTCCTATGTAACCGACTCTATGTAACCCTAGATCCCCCCGGTGTCTATATAAACCGGAGGGTGTAGTCCGGATAGCATATATTCATTACCATAGCCATACAGGCTAGACTGCTAGGGTTTAGCCATTACGATCTCGTGGTAGATCAACTCTTGTAATACTCATATTTATCAAGATCGGTCAAGCAGGAAGTAGGCTATTATCTCCATAAAAAGGGCCCGAACCTGGGTAAACATCGTGTCCCCCGTCTCGTGTTACCATTGATCCTAGACGCACAGTTCGGGACCCCCTACCCGAGATCCGCCGGTTTTGACACCGACATTGGTGCTTTCATTGAGAGTTCCACTGTGTCGTCGACAAAAGGCTCGATGGCTCGCCCTGTCCATAAAGACAACATCACCTCCGGGGGAGCTCTGGCCCTAGGCCAAACCCTCCAGCTGGGCAGCTTTACTATGATCGCCTGTTCGGCCGTTGAGCCGACGATGACCTCATGGGCCATCGAAAACCCCCTTCGCATCAACTCCGAGCACTCCAAGCAGATTGATCCAGTAGAGTTTTCGTCTTTGAACGAACTCCTAGATCACATCGCCGCTTTGGGAATCGCCACAGACTACGATCGGATCGGGCCTAAAACCGATCAAGGAGAAATCAAGGCCCCAACGGTCACCCACCAGATTGTGGTAGTCGTGGAGCAGGATGACGAGTCTTCTTCTATATCGAAGACGGACTATGTTCGGATCGCCGTTCAGGAAGAGCCGGATACTCACCCGTGAAAGGATGCAACCAGCCCTCCGAACATAGCATCGGACGGCGGTCCTACATAATCAGAAGATATTCCGGAACCCGGACTGTTAAGCCCGGAAGGTCGTCCGACTCCGGATAATCGGTCAGGTCGGGGTTCGGATTTAATTCCACCCACCCACCCGGACATAGACGCTCTCATGAGCATAAAACAGCAGTCTCAGGAAACGGTCCACCACTTCTGGGCCAGATTCCTCCTTGTCAAGGACAAGGTAAAAGATTGCCGTGACGGGGATGCAGCGTTCTGCAACAATTGCACGGACGAAGGAATCCTCAACGCCATCAATCGCCGCTGCATACTGAAATTCGCTGACTTAGCAACCATGGTACAAAAGTACAGCACGATGGAGAGTGCCTGGAAAACTCAGGCAGCTCGCTGGGAACCGTCAGTCCCAACTCAACTCCCGCTACAGGCGAAAAGGGCCCACCCTCGTGGCACGCCCAGTCCAACAGTCAAGAAACACAAAAACGCTATGCGGCACAACACCGTTCTGGAGGGGTGGCTCGATGACCCATGCAAAATACATACCACACCAGATACTGTGGCAACCCACAACCTTAGAGCATGTTGGATACTATGACAGGTAGCCAAGAGCGGCGAGGACATCCTTATCAAGGACGACCCAGAGCGGCATCCCCTAGAAGACGATAACTCAAGAGTATTGATGGTCCTCGAGACATTCGCTTCAAACAACAAGCGCAAAAGGGCACTTTGCGAGCTCGCCGAAGTCTGCCAAATTGCTGGAATAAACCCCTGGAACGACACGGCTATAACTTTCAACGCCGGTGATGAACCAAAGTACAGAACAGTACGAGCGCCAGCCGTGTTAGTCCTCAGTCCCATCGTGGACGGGTTTCGACTTACCAAGGTCCTCATGGACGGCGGCAGCGGACTAAACCTCATTTATGACGACACACTCCATAAAATGGAAATAGATAGGAGCCGCATCAAGCAAAGTAACACAACCTCCCGAGGAATTATTCCCAGTCGGGGGGCGCGGTGCGCGGGCAAAATCACACTGGACGTAGTATTCGGCACGCCGGAGAACTATCGGTCCGAAGAGATAACTTTCCAAGTGGTTCCTTTCAGCAGCGGATATCACGCCCAGTTGGGGCGGGATGCTTTTACATGCTTCCAGGCCATACCCCATTACGGGTATATGAAGCTCAAAATACCTGGACCAAACGGTATAATCACTCTCCTCAGCGATCCGGACATAGCACTCCGCGCTGAAAACAAAACCGCATCCCTGACCCTAGAGGCGCTATCCGAAGCCCTCGCGGCCAAAGAATTAACCGCACTACGCTCCACGGTGGACAGGGACGACGTGATCCTCGACAAATGCCCTAAATCCACCTCCTTCAAACCAGCAGAAGAAATAGTCAAATTCAGGTCCACCCAACGGACCCCAAGAAGACAGCATCTATCGGAGCTCAACTGAACCCAACAGTTGACACCGCACTACGAGAATTCCTACGCGAAAACTGGGACATATTCTCCTAACACCCTTCAGATATGCCAGGGATCCCACGCGAGCTGGCCGAACATAGCCTCAATATATTAAAGGGATTTAAACCAGTTAAGCAAACACTGAGGCGCTTTTCCGAACCCAAGCGACAAGCCATGGGGGAGGAGCTGGCCAAACTCATCGAGGTCGGATTCATTAGAGAAATCAAACATCCGGACTGGCTGGCAAACCTGGTGATGGTACCAAAGAAGGACAAATCCTGGCGCCTATGTGTCGATTTCAAAGACCTCAACAAGGCTTTCCCTAAGGATCCCTTCCCCCTCCCCCGCATTGATCAAATCATCGACGCCACCGCAGGACACGACTCACTGTGTTTCCTCGATGCATATTCTGGATACCATCGAATCAAAATGAAGGAGTCCGATCAAGCTGCAACATCATTTATTACCCCATATGGGCCATTCTGCTTCAACACCATGCCCTTTGGGCTCAAGAACGCCGGCGCCACATACCAACGCATGATCCAAACATGCCTGGAGAAGCAGATCGGCAAGTCAGTTGAAGCTTACGAGGACAACGTCGTCATCAAAACTAGGCACGTCGAAACACTAATTGACGACTTACGTCTTACATTCGACAACCTCCGTGCGTATGACATTAAGCTCAACCCGGAAAAATGTGTCTTCGGCGTCCCTGCTGGAAAACTGTTGGGCTTCATTGTTTCCAATAGAGGAGTAGAAGCAAATCCATTTAAAATCCGAGCTCTTTCACAGTTGGCTACACCAACAGACCTCGAACAAGTCCAAAAACTAGCTGGTTGCGTGGCAGCGTTAAGTCGCTTTATCTCCAGATTAGGAGAAAAGGCACTACCACTTTATCGCCTTTTATAGCGCACCGATAACTTCGAATGGACAGACGCGGCGACTGCCGGACTGGAGGAAATAAAGGCACTCCTTGTTGGGGAACGTAGTAATTTCAAAACTTTTCCTACGCACACGCAAGATCATGGTCATGCATAGCAACGAGAGGGGAGAGTGTTGTCCACGTACCCTCGTAGACCGAAAGCGGAAGCTTTAACACAACACGGTTGATGTAGTCGTACGTCTGCACGATCCGACCGATCAAGTACCGAACGCACGGCACCTCCGAGTTCAGCACACGTTCAGCTCGATGACGTCCCTCGAACTCCGATCCAGCCGAGTGTTGAGGGAGAGTTTCGTCAGCACGACGGTGTGGTGACGATGATGATGTTCTACCGACGCAGGGCTTCGCCTAAGCTCCGCTACGATATTATCGAGGTGTAATATGGTGGAGGGGGGCACCGCACACAGCTCAAATATCGTATATCAATTGTGTGTCTAGAGGTGCCCCCTGCCCCTGTATATAAAGGAGCAAGGGGGAGGCCGCCGGCCTAGGAGGTGTGGCGCGCCTAGGAGGAGTCCTACTCCTACCGGGAGTAGGACTCCCCCCTTTCCATGTTGGACTAGGAGTGGAAGAGGGGAAGAGGTGGAGGGGAGGAAGGAAGGGGGGCGCCGCCCCCTTCTCCTTGTCCTATTCGGACTGGGGGGAAGGGGTGCGCGGCCCTGCCCTGGCCTCCTCTCCTCTCTTCCACCTAGGCCCACTAAGGCCCATTAAGTTACCGGGGGGGGGGGGTTCCGGTAACCTCCCGGTACTCCGGAAAAATCCCGATTTCACCCGGAACACTTCCGATGTCCAAACATAGGCTTCCAATATATCAATCTTTATGTCTCGACCATTTCGAGACTCCTCGTCATGTCCGTGATCACATCCGGGACTCTGAACAACCTTCGGTACATCAAAACATATAAACTCATAATATAACTGTCATCGTAACGTTAAGCGTGCGGACCCTACGGGCTTGAGAACTATGTAGACATGACCGAGACACTTCTCCGGCCAATAACCAATAGTGGAACCTGGATGCTCATATTGGTTCCTACATATTCTACGAAGATCTTTATCGGTCAGACCGCATAACAACATACGTTGTTCCCTTTGTCATCGGTATGTTACTTGCCCGAGATTCGATCGTCGGTATCTCGATACCTAGTTCAATCTCGTTACCGGCAAGTCTCTTTACTCGTTCCATAATACATCATCCCGCAACTAACTCATTAGTCACAATGCTTGCAAGGCTTATAGTGATGTGCATTACCGAGTGGGCCCAGAGATACCTCTCCGACAATCGGAGTGACAAATCCTAATCTCAAAATACGCCAACCCAACAAGTACCTTTGGAGACACCTGTAGAGCACCTTTATAATCACCCAGTTACGTTGTGATGTTTGGTAGCACTCAAAGTGTTCCTCCGGTAAACGGGAGTTGCATAATCTCATAGTCATAGGAACATGTATAAGTCATAAAGAAAGCACTATCAACATACTAAACGATCGAGTGCTAAGCTAACGGAATGGGTCAAGTCAATCACGTCATTCTCCTAATGAGGTGATCCCGTTAATCAAATGACAACTCATGTCTATGGCTAGGAAACATAACCATCTTTGATTAACGAGCTAGTCAAGTAGAGGCATACTAGTGACACTCTGTTTGTCTATGTATTCACACATGTATTATGTTTCCGGTTAATACAATTCTAGCATGAATAATAAACATTTATCATGATATAGGGAAATAAATAATACTTTATTATTGCCTCTAGGGCATATTTCCTTCAGTCTCCACTTGCACTAGAGTCAATAATCTAGATTACACAGTAATGATTCTTACACCCATGGAGTCTTGGTGCTGATCATGTTTTGCTCGTGGAAGAGGCTTAGTCAACGGGTCTGCAACGTTCAGATCCATATGTATCTTGCAAATTTCTATGTCTCCCACTTGGACTAAATCCCGGATGCAATTGAAGCGTCTTTTGATGTGCTTGGTTCTCTTGTGAAATCTGGATTCCTTTGCTAAGGCAATTGCACCAGTATTGTCACAAAAGATTTTCATTGGTCCCGATGCACTAGGTATGACACCTAGATCGGATATGAACTCCTTCATCCAGAATCCTTCATTTGTTGCTTCCGAAGCAGCTATGTACTCCGCTTCACACGTAGATCCCGCCACGACACTTTGCTTAGAACTGCACCAACTGACAGCTCCACCGTTCAATGTAAATACGTATCCGGTTTGCGATTTAGAATCGTCCGGATCAGTGTCAAAGCTTGCATCAACGTAACCATTTACGATGAGCTCTTTGTCACCTCCATAAACGAGAAACATATCCTTAGTCCTTTTCAGGTATTTCAGGATGTTCTTGACCGCTGTCCAGTGATCCACTCCTGGATTACTTTGGTACCTCCCTGCTAAACTTATAGCAAGGCACACATCAGGTCTGGTACACAGCATTGCATACATGATAGAGCCTATGGCTGAAGCATATGGAACATCTTTCATCTTCTCTCTATCTTCTGCATTGGTCGGGCATTGAGTCTTACTCAATCTCACACCTTGTAGTACAGAGAAGAACCCTTTCTTTGCTTGATCCATTTTGAACTTCTTCAAAACTTTGTCAAGGTATGTGCTTTGTGAAAGTCCAATTAAGCGTCTTGATCTATCTCTATAGATCTTAATGCCTAATATATATGCAGCTTCACCGAGGTCTTTCATTGAAAAACTCTTATTCAAGTATCCCTTTATGCTATCAAGAAATTCTATATCATTTCCAATCAGCAATATGTCATCCACATATAATATCAGAAATGCTACTGAGCTCCCACTCACTTTCTTGTAAATACAGGCTTCTCCAAAAGTCTGTATAAAACCAAATGCTTTGATCACACTATCAAAGCGTTTATTCCAACTCCGAGAGGCTTGCACCAGTCCATAAATGGATCGCTGGAGCTTGCACACTTTGTTAGCTCCCTTTGGATCGACAAAACCTTCGGGTTGCATCATATACAACTCTTCTTCCAGAAATCCATTCAGGAATGCAGTTTTGACATCCATTTGCCAAATTTCATAATCATAAAATGCGGCAATTGCTAACATGATTCAGACAGACTTAAGCATCGCTACGGGTGAGAAGGTCTCATCGTAGTCAATCCCTTGAACTTGTCGAAAACCTTTCGCAACAAGTCGAGCTTTATAGACAGTAACATTACCGTCAGCGTCAGTCTTCTTCTTGAAGATCCATTTATTTTCAATGGCTTGCCGATCATCGGGCAAGTCAACCAAAGTCCATACTTTGTTCTCATACATGGATCCCATCTCGGATTTCATGGCCTCAAGCCATTTTGCGGAATCTGGGCTCACCATCGCTTCTTCATAGTACGTAGGTTCGTCATGGTCTAGTAACATAACCTCCAGAATAGGATTACCGTACCACTCTAGTGCGGTTCTTGATCTGGTTGACCTACGAGGTTCAGTAATAACTTGATCTGAAGTTCCATGATCATTATCATTAACTTCCCCACTAATTGGTGTAGGTGTCGCAGAAACTGATTTCTGTGATGATCTACTTTCCAATAAGGGAGCAGGTACAGTTACCTCATCAAGTTCTACTTTCCTCCCACTCACTTCTTTTGAGAGAAACTCCTTCTCTAGAAAGGATCCATTCTTAGCAACGAATGTCTTGCCTTCGGATCTGTGATAGAAGGTGTACCGAACAGTCTCCTTTGGGTATCCTATGAAGACACATTTCTCCGATTTAGGTTCGAGCTTATCAGGTTGAAGTTTCTTCACATAAGCATCGCA
This sequence comes from Aegilops tauschii subsp. strangulata, assembly GCF_002575655.3. Lineage (NCBI taxonomy): Eukaryota > Viridiplantae > Streptophyta > Magnoliopsida > Poales > Poaceae > Aegilops > Aegilops tauschii. Next base: position 138,990,494 of record NC_053035.3, on the reverse strand, counting down.
ACCCCAAACTTTAAGATACGACAACTTTGGTTTCTTGCCAAACCATAGTTCATAAGGCGTCGTCTCAACGGATTTCGATGGTGCCCTATTTAGAGTGGATGCAGCCGTCTCTAAAGCATAACCCCAAAACGATAGCGGTAAATCAGTAAGAGACATCATAGATCGCACCATATCTAGTAAAGTACGATTACGACGTTCGGACACACCATTACGCTGTGGTGTTCCGGGTGGCGTGAGTTGCGAAACTATTCCGCATTGTTTCAAATGTAGGCCAAACTCGTAACTCAAATATTCTCCTCCACCATCAGATCGTAGGAATTTTATTTTCTTGTTACGATGATTTTCAACTTCACTCTGAAATTCTTTGAACTTTTCAAATGTTTCAGACTTATGTTTCATTAAGTAGATATACCCATATCTGCTCAAATCATCTGTGAAGGTGAGAAAATAACGATATCCGCCACGAGCCTCAATATTCATCGGACCACATACATCTGTATGTATGATTTCCAATAAATCTGTTGCTCTCTCCATAGTTCCGGAGAATGGTGTTTTAGTCATCTTGCCCATGAGGCACGGTTCGCAAGTACCAAGTGATTCATAATCAAGTGATTCCAAAAGTCCATCAGTATGGAGTTTCTTCATGCGCTTTACACCGATATGACCTAAACGGCAGTGCCACAAATAAGTTGCACTATCATTATCAACTCTGCATCTTTTGGCTTCGACATTATGAATATGTGTATCACTACTATCGAGATTCATTAAGAATAGACCACTCTTCAAGGGTGCATGAACATAAAAGATATTACTCATATAAATAGAACAACCATTATTCTCTGATTTAAATGAATAACCGTCTCGCATTAAACAAGATCCAGATATAATGTTCATGCTCAATGCTGGCACCAAATAACAATTATTTAGGTCTAATACTAATCCCGAAGGTAGATGTAGAGGTAGCGTGCCGACCGCGATCACATCGACTTTGGAACCTTTTCCCACGCGCATCGTCACCTCGTCCTTAGCCAATCTTCGCTTAATCCGTACCCCCTGTTTCGAGTTGCAAATATTAGCAACAGAACCAGTATAAAATACCCAGGTGCTACTGCGAGCATCAGTAAGGTACACATCAATAACATGTATATCACATATAACTTTGTTAACCTTGCCATCCTTCTTATCCGTCAAATACTTGGGGCAGTTCCTCTTCCAGTGACCAGTCTGCTTGCAGTAGAAGCACTCAGTTTCAGGCTTAGGTCCAGACTTGGGTTTCTTCTCCTGAACAACAACTTGCTTGCTGTTCTTCTTGAAGTTCCCCTTCTTCTTCCCTTTGCCCCTTTTCTTGAAACTAGTGGTCTTACTGACCATCAACACTTGATGCTCCTTTTTGATTTCTACCTCCGCTGCCTTTAGCATTGCGAAGAGCTCGGGAATTGTCTTATTCATCCCTTGCATGTTATAGTTCATCACGAAGCTCTTGTAGCTTGGTGGCAGTGATTGAAGAATTCTGTCAATGACGCTATCATCCGGAAGATTAACTCCCAGTTAACTCAAGTGATTACTATACCCAGACATTTTGAGTATATGCTCACTAACATAACTATTCTCTTCCATCTTGTAGCTGTAGAACTTATTGGAGACTTCATATCTCTCAATCCGGGCATTTGCTTGAAATATTAACTTCAACTCCTGGAACATCTCATATGCTCCATGATGTTCAAAACGTCGTTGAAGACCCGGTTCTAAGCCGTAAAGCATGGCACACTGAACTATCGAGTAGTCATCAACTTTGCTCTGCCAGACGTTCATAACTTCTGGTGTTGCTCTTGCAGGAGGCCTGGCACCCAGCGGTGCTTCCAGGACGTAATTTTTCTGTGCAACAATGAGGATAATCCTCAAGTTACGAACCCAGTCCGTGTAATTGCTACCATCATCTTTCAACTTTGCTTTCTCAAGGAACGCATTAAAATTCAACGGAACAACAACACCGGCCATTTATCTACAATTAACATAGACAAGCAAGATACTATCAGGTACTAAGTTCATGATAAATTCAAGTTCAATTAATCATATTACTTAAGAACTCCCACTTAGATAGACATCCCTCTAATCATCTAAGTGATTACGTGATCCAAATCAACTAAACCATGTCCGATCATCACGTGAGATGGAGTAGTTTCAATGGTGAACATCACTATGTTGATCATATCTACTATATGATTCACGCTCGACCTTTCGGTCTCCGTGTTCCGAGGCCATATCTGCATATGCTAGGCTCGTCAAGTTTAACCTGAGTATTCCGCGTGTGCAACTATTTTGCACCCGTTGTATTTGAACGTAGAGCCTATCACACCCGATCATCACGTGGTGTCTCAGCACGAAGAACTTTCGCAACGGTGCATACTCAGGGAGAACACTTTTATCTTGAAATTTTAGTGAGAGATCATCTTATAATGCTACCGTCAATCAAAGCAAGATAAGATGCATAAAAGATTAACATCACATGCAATCAATATAAGTGATATGATATGGCCATCATCATCTTGTGCTTGTGATCTCCATCTCCGAAGCACCGTCATGATCACCATCGTCACCGGCGCGACACCTTGATCTCCATGGTAGTATCGTTGTCGTCTCGCCAACTATTGCTTTTACGACTATCGCTACCGCTTAGTGATAAAGTAAAACAATTACATGGCGATTGCATTTCATACAATAAAGCGACAACCATATGGCTCCTGCCAGTTGCCGATAACTAGGTTACAAAACATGATCATCTCATACAATAAAATATAGCATCATGTCTTGACCATATCACATCACAACATGCCCTGCAAAAACAAATTAGACATCCTCTACTTTGTTGGTGCAAGTTTTACGTGGCTGCTACGGGCTTAGCAAGAACCGTTATTACCTACGCATCAAAACCACAACGATAGTTTGTCAAGTTGGTGCTGCTTTAAGCTTCGCAAGGACCGGGCGTAGCCACACTCGGTTCAACTAAAGTGAGAGACACAGACACCCGCCAGTCACCTTTAAGCAACGAGTGCTCGCAATGGTGAAACCAGTCTGGCGTAAGCGTACGCGTAATGTCGGTCCGGGCCGCTTCATCTCACAATACCGCTGAACCAAAGTATGACATGCTAGTAAGCAGTATGACTTATATCGCCCACAACTCACTTGTGTTCTACTCGTGCATAGCATCAACGCATAAAACCAGGCTCGGATGCCCCTGTTGGGGAACGTAGTAATTTCAAAAAAATTCCTACGCACATGCAAGATCATGGTGATGCATAGCAACGAGAGGGGAGAGTGTTGTCCACGTACCCTCGTAGACCGAAAGCGGAAGCGTTAACACAACGCGGTTGATGTAGTCGTACGTCTTCACGATCCGACCGATCAAGTACCGAACGCACGACACCTCGGAGTTCAGCACACGTTCAGCTCGATGACGTCCCTCGAACTCCGATCCAGCCGAGTGTTGAGGGAGAGTTTCGTCAGCACGACGGTGTGGTGACGATGATGATGTTCTACCGACGCAGGGCTTCGCCTAAGCTCCGCTACGATATTATCGAGGTGTAATATGGTGGAGGGGGGCACCGCACACGGCTAAAATATCGTATATCAATTGTGTGTCTAGAGGTGCCCCCCTGCCCCCGTATATAAAGGAGCAAGGGGGAGGCCGCCGGCCTAGGAGGTGTGGCGCGCCTAGGAGGAGTCCTACTCCTACCGGGAGTAGGACTCCCCCCCTTTCCATGTTGGACTAGGAGTGGAAGAGGGGAAGAGGTGGAGGGGAGGAAGGAAGGGGGCGCCGCCCCTTCTCCTTGTCCTACTCGGACTGGGGGGGAAGGGGGGCGCGGCCCTGCCCTGGCCTCCTCTCCTCTCTTCCACCTAGGCCCACTAAGGCCCATTAAGTTACCGGGGGGTTCCGGTAACCTCCCGGTACTCCGGAAAAATCCCGATTTCACGCGGAACACTTCCGATGTCCAAACATAGGCTTCCAATATATCAATCTTTATGTCTCGACCATTTCGAGACTCCTCATCATGTCCGTGATCACATCCGGGACTCCGAACAACTTTCGGTACATCAAAACATATAAACTCATAATATAACTGTCATCGTAATGTTAAGCGTGCGGACCCTACGGGTTCGAGAACTATGTAGACATGACCGAGACACCTCTCCGGTCAATAACCATTAGCGGAACCTGGATGCTCATATTGGTTCCTACATATTCTACGAAGATCTTTATCGGTCAGACCGCATAACAACATACGTTGTTCCCTTTGTCATCGGTATGTTACTTGCCCGAGATTCGATCGTCGGTATCTCGATACCTAGTTCAATCTCGTTACCGGCAAGTCTCTTTACTCGTTCCGTAATACATCATCCCGCAACTACCTCATTAGTCACAATGCTTGCAAGGCTTATAGTGATGTGCATTACCGAGTGGGCCCAGAGATACCTCTCCGACAATCGGAGTGACAAATCCTAATCTCGAAATATGCCAACCCAACAAGTACCTTTGGAGACACCTGTAGAGCACCTTTATAATCACCCAATTACGTTGTGACGTTTTGTAGCAAACAAAGTGTTCCTCCGGTAAACGGGAGTTGCATAATCTCATAGTCATAGGAACATGTATAAGTCATGAAGAAAGCAATAGCAACATACTAAACGATCGAGTGCTAAGCTAACGGAATGGGTCAAGTCAATCACGTCATTCTCCTAATGAGGTGATCCCATTAATCAAATGACAACTCATGTCTATGGCTAGGAAACATAACCATCTTTGATTAACGAGCTAGTCAAGTAGAGGCATACTAGGGACACTCTGTTTGTCTATGTATTCACACATGTATTATGTTTCCGGTTAATACAATTCTAGCATGAATAATAAACATTTATCATGATATAAGGAAATAAATAATACTTTATTATTGCCTCTAGGGCATATTTCCTTCACTCCTAGCAAGCAACCCAATCCTAGCCGCACCAAACACTGGCGAACCCATGTTGCTATACATATCGGCAACACATCAGGTGGTAAGGGCCGTGCTCGTCGTCGAACGAGACTAGGATGGACACAAATTCCCACTTCAAAAACCAGTATACTTCGTATCTACTATTCTCACACAATGCAAATCCCGGTACCCCCATTATCAAAAGATAGCATACGCGGTCTTCATGGCATCACGAAAGCTACGACACTACTTCCAGGAGTGTTCAATCACGGTGGCCTTTGAAGTACCACTGGGTGACATAATAAACAACCGCGATGCCGCGGGCCGGATTGCCAAATGGGCTATCGAGCTACTTCCATTCGACATAACATACAAGCCCCGTCAAGCCATCAAATCCCAAGTACTGGCTGACTTTGTCGCCGAATGGACAGAGGCCGAACTCCCTAAATAGTACGTCACATATTCCAATTGGGTTATGTATTTTGACGGCACCAAAATGTTGGCGGGGCCGTCGTGTTAACGTCCCCCACTGGAGATGTCGTCCAGTATGTACTCCAAATATTATACACAGACTCCAACAACGCAGCCGAATACGAGGCCTTATTGCACGGTCTTCGGATGGCCGTATCCATGGGCATACAACGCCTGGAGGTGCGCGGGGACTCAAACCTCGCAATATCTCAAATAAACGGAGACTTTGATGCCAAAGATCCAAAGTTGGCAGCTTATCGCAATGCCGTCTTACAAATGTCGGCTCGGTTCGTGGGGCTTGAATTTCATCACGTCGCCCGAGAAAGTAACCAGGCGGCGGACGTCCTTGCTCGCATCGGCGCTAAGCACGACCCCGTCCCACCTAACATCTTCCTGGAAAGGCTTTCTAAGCCATCCGTGGTGTGGCAAGGGGAGGGCGGAAACAACAGTCCAGATCCGAATACAACTCCAAATCCCGAACACATCGATAGTATTGGGGGCTCAGTCACCGAAGTAACACCATCGGCTCATCTCATCATGGCAGTAATTGCTCCATGGACGGAAACTTTCTTGGCCTACAATAATAGGATGGAGCTCCCCGAAGACCAGAATGAGGCTCGCCGCATTGTCCGACGCTTGAAGGCCTACAAGGTTCATGACGGAGAGCTCTACAAGAAAAGTACCACCGGAGTACTTCAAAGATGTATCTCCAAAGAAGAGGGGCGGCATCTTCTAGCGAAAATTCACACCCGTCTCGGTGGACACCACGCCGCAGCTCGGGCTCTTGTTGGCAAGGCCTTCCGTACTGGGTTTTATTGGCCGACAACCCGAGCAGACGCACATGACCTCGTCCAACGCTGCGTCGGATGCCAACTCTTCGCCAACCAAAGCCACATGCCCCCAACTGCCATACAGACTGTCCCCATCACTTGGCCTTTCGCGGTCTGGGGACTGGATATGGTTGGACCCCTTAAAGGGGAAGCCATAAGAAAAAATATCTGCTGGTTATGGTGGAAAAATTCACTAAGTGGATAGAGGCTAAACCGGTCAAAACGGCTGAGTCCGGCCCGGTGATAGACTTCATATCCGGTGTTGTGCACCGTTATTGTGTTCCACACAGCATCATCACTGACAATGGCTCTAATTTCATAGCCGATGAGGTAAAAACCTGGTGTACTAATCTGGGTATTAAACTCGATTACGCCTCCGTCTACCACCCACAAACCAACGGTCAAGTCGAACGAGCCAACGATCTCATTATGAGCGGCATCAAGCCCAGACTAGTGCGGTCTTTGAAAGAATTAGACAAGCACTGGGTTGAGGAGCTCGACTCCATACTCTGGGGGCTGCGGACCACGCCCAACCGTACTACCGGATACACACCTTTCTTCATGGTGTATGGCGCAGAGGCCGTATTGCCCTGCGATATTATTCACGACTTACCTCGAGTGCGTATGTACGAAGAGAGAGAAGCCGAGCTTGATCGGTAGGACAGCCTAGATGCCCTGGAGGAGGAACGCGATGTCGCAAAAGCCCGTTCAGCATTTTACCAACAGCAGGCTCAAAGATATCAAAGCAGAGAAGTACGGTCCAAGACTTACAACGTTGGCGAACTCGTTCTACGCCTGCCGGAGAAGAAAAAGGACATACTCAAGCCCAAATTGGAGGGTCCCTTCATAATTGACGAAGTTCTCACCGGAGGAGCGTACCGTCTTTGCGATGCATCAGTGTCGGAGTAAATGGCCACGGGTAGCCTAACCGACTCCCCCTGGCTCTTCAAAAATTATCAGGCCGATCGAGCCTTCAAGCATCCAAGGCATCGGGCCGCCTTCCCCTGGCCGGCTATCTCATAGGCCGACTACCGGAAGGCGACCCGGCCTCAAAAACCTTCCCGAATAGAGCCACAAGATGGCCGACTCCAGGAAGCCGGCCCCGAGGAGACCGACTCCCAGAAGCCGGCCACAAGAAGACCGACTCCCAGAAGCCGGCCAAGACTGCACCCTCAAGGGCTGCACCCACATAACGGTGATGAGGCGGGGCGTGGCTACAGTACAGCCTGCCACTCCTGAATCCCGGAGCACGCGTGGCCATAGTACGCCGTACGCGTCGGTCATCCCCCGTCCGGCGCGACACTGTTGCCATGTTGACCATGATGCCACCCACGACAGGCGCCAGTACGGCCCGCGGGCGGTGGGCCCCTTCAGCCAGAGAGATGTTCAAAGGCGGCCAAGCCTCCCCCAGTCAGCCTGGGGCGTAGCCGGCTCCCAGTAGCCGGCTACCTCCCTCCCTCGAAGTATGTGTATCATTAAGGAGACAAGACGAGGTAAGGCTACACTGAGTGCCCACCAGGCGGCGGCACTGTAGCCATGCTTACCAAGACAAAGCCCTCGTCATCAGGGGCGAGGCTACAGTAACCAGCCACCAGTAGGACCCCCTGGCGGTGGGGCCGGCCTGTCGGCCAAGAGGTCGACAGACGGCGGGACCCACCAGTCGGCGAGCCCGAGCGGTCGGCGGAGAAGCCGGCGAATACAGACACAGACGGCTAGGACCCGCGTCCAGCCGGATTACCATTGTACCCCGGGGGGTAGGCCTATATAAACCCCCTAGGGCACCCATGCAAAGGGTTGATCTCTTAGAGTTTTAGACACCATATAGAGAGAAAAGGAGAGCTAGCCTTGCCCTTCTTCTTCCTCTAGCCAAACAGTTCAAGGAGCCTCTTGTAGCTACTTGTGTTGATCTAGTGATCATGCGGAGACCCCGCAGAGCAGGACTAGGGGTGTTATCTCCACGGAGAGCCCCGAACCTGGGTAAGATTCGCCGGCGTGCATGTCTCCGCCTTATCCCATTTCCAGGCACCGGCGATGTCTTACTGGCTCCCAGAATGATAAACCACCCGTTGGCATATGTCGCACGTACCACCCGACATTTGGCGCCCACCGTGGGGCCAGGTGCACCGTCGTTCGGAGACCTGTTCTGGACGGGAACCCTTTTCCTCCCCAGCGAGCGTATCCAGCCCACCACGCCGATGGCGCTTGCCCCGACGCGTTGCAAGGCGTCGACGACACCTGCGCGGCGAGCTGCCTCGCCGATCTTCTTGGTGAGTCTCGCATCTCCGACGAGCCTGCGTCCGACCCGGGCACAGACTTCCCCGAGAGCCACCTCGTCAGCCTCCTTGACCAGCTTCACGTCTCCAGCGAGCTTGTTGTGGACTTGGAGTCGGTCAGCTCCACCGACCCGATGCTGGTCGACTCCGACACGGCATCGCTTGATGCCTTCCCCACCAACGTGGTGATCATCGATGACCCTCTCCCTCGAGCCGATAGTGGCAGCAGCGCTGTCACTGAGGTGTTGGTCATCAGCCACGGCGCCATCTCCGGCGAGAACGCCCACGACGCCCTACAAGCGGCGCTGCACGACTTGTCCGTCCCCATCCCGGCCGACGCCGACGCCGAGACACTGGAGGCACGCCGCCTCGCCCTCGTCGTGGAAGGCCAGAAGATAGCATCCATGAGACGCCTCACTGAGACTCACCAGCGCGGGCCGAGCGTGCCGCCTTTGGTACGCCGCCTCCTGGCGGGACGAGCTGAGCCGGCTTCGTCAAGAAGCGCGGCGCAGCCATCGCCAGCATGCTGGGAGTAGACCGCCCAGTTTACGCCACGCCGCTCGAGAACCTGCGTGCCGCTCAGGCGGCCGCAGATGAGCTGAACGGGCTGGGGGCTGACGAGCTCCCCTACATGACTAGGCGCATCCCGCAGCTGATCGACGCGGCCGCAGGGCAGCATGAAGCCAGGGCCCGCGCTGAAAGTCCTCCCCCACGCCAAGAGCACGGCGCGACATCCCGGACGCCGACTACGGACGGCGCCCGTGCAAGAAAAGACAAGGAGTCGGCTGCTAGCCGCAGCCGAACTCGGCTCACCATCGAGCGCGACGCAGAAGGCCGCCCCCGAGCTGTGGAACGACGAGGCGATCCGCCTCCTCCCCCGCCTCGTGGGGAGAGATATCCCACCCCGCCGCCTGTCACGCATCCGACTCTCGGTGGCCGACTAGGCCACCGCGAAGGAGTCGGCGAGAATGATGCCCGCCACCGGATCGACCGCCTAGCGCGATCCCTGGCGCTAGAAGAAGAAGATGATGTCGGCCCGCCTTGCTTTGGCCCCTGCATCCGCGACGAGGCCTTCCCCAAAGGGTTCTCACTCCCAAGAGACACACCAAAATACAACGGCTCCGTGAAGCCGGAAGACTGGTTGATCGACTACTCCACCGCAGTCCGCATAGCAAACGGCAACAGGCAAGTTGCCGTGAAGTACGTCCCGCTCATGCTTCAAGGCACGGCACGCACTTGGCTGAACAACCTCAAGCCCTACAGCATCAACAGCTGGCTAGACTTCACGGAATTCTTCATCCGCAACTTCACCGGCATGTACAAGCGGCCTCCCAAGCCCCGCCAGCTCTCCTTGTGCGTCCAAGGGCCCAGCGAATCAACTCGCGACTAACTCACTCGTTGGGCCAAGCTCCATAACTCCTGCGAGGGGGTGGACGAGGTTCAAGCCATAGAGTACTTCACCGCCGGGTGCCGAGAGGGCACCCTCCTCAAGCACCGACTCCTCTGCGACGAGCCGACTACCCTCGACGAGCTGCTAGTCATAGTAGACAAGTACGCCACTGCCGACTCCTCGATGAAGACCGAGCTTCGAGTGGATGCCTCTGGGAAGGTGCTCGCTCCGGCTCCCAAGACGCCGGCTGGTGACTCCAACCGACGCCCTTACCAGAACGACAACAAGTGCAAAGCCCCTATGCCGCCTTCCACCAGTCGGCAAGTAGCCACAGTCGAAGACGAACAACCCGAAGAGCGGCCCGCTCCCAAGAAGCAGAAGGGCGGCAGGCCGGCTTGGCAGCCGGCTTTCTCCTACGAGCAAACCCTTGATGCCCCCTGCAAGTTCCACAGCGGCGCGAAGCCATCCAACCACATGACACGGAAGTGCCATTGGCTCACACGGATCTCCAAAGGCGAGGGGCTGGTGCCGCCTCCACCTGCTGGCCCGCCGCCCCCAGCCCCTCAGCAGCCGGCTGTTCGACCAGCAGTCGGAGCCATTCAAGATGAGTTCCCAGATGAGCACGCCGCCTACATCGTCTTCACAAGCCAAATTGAAGACAGGCGCAGTCGGCGCCGTCAGCACCAAGAAGTCAACGCGGTAGCCTCCAACAACCCCGAGTTTATGCATTGGTCTGAGAAGCCTATCGGCTGGAGCCGGGACGACCACCCAGAGGTGATGTCGTCTCCCGGCTCTTATGCATTGGTGTTGGACGCCACCCTCGCGGCGAGCTGCCCATTTCTCCCGTGTGCTGATTGACGGTGGAAGCAGCATCAACATACTGTACCGCGACACCATGGAGAAGCTAAATCTCAAGACAAAGCACCTTATGCCAATCCGGACTTTATTCCATGGCATCGTACCCGGCCTGTCCTATTCCCTAATCGGCAAGATCAAGATGGATGTTCTCTTCGAAGACAAGGATCACTTCCGCCGAGAAGCGATCTGGTTTGAAGTGGTGGATCTAGAGAGCCCTTAACACGCATTGCTTGGCCAACCTGCCCTGGCCAAGTTCATGGCTGTGCCCCACTACGCCTACCTCAAGATGAAGATGCCAAGTTCAAAGGGGATCATCACCATAGCCGGAGACTACAAGAAATCCTCTGAGTGTGCTGCAGCCAGCAGCCGACTGGCCGAGTCCCTCATCATTGCTGAAGAGAAGATGATGTTGGACCGAGTCGTGGCCATGGCCGGCAAGCAGCCGGCCCTGTCCCCGACCCCAAGGAGTATGATGCTGAAGGCTCCTTCCAGCGAGCCAAGGAAACAAAGAAGATACCGCTGGACCCGGAGAACCCGGAGAGGTTTGCTGTCATTGGGGCACACCTGGACATCAAATAGGAAGGCGAGCTCGTCGACTTCCTCCATGAGAATCGGGACATCTTTGCATGGTCCCCAAAGGACATTCCAGGTGTTCCGAAGGATTTCGCCGAGCACAAGCTACACGTTCGAGCAGACGCAAAACCAGACAAGCAACCTCTCCGCCGACTGTCGGAGGAGAAGAGAAGGATTGTAGGAGAAGAGATAGCCCAGCTCCTGGTAGCCGGCTTCATTATGGAGGTGTTCTTTCCAGAATGGCTTGCCAACCCGGTCCTTCTATTGAAGAAAAACAACAAATGGAGAATGTGTATAGATTACACCAGCCTCAACAAAGCCTGCCCCAAAGATCCATTTGCCTTACCCCGAATTGATCAAGTGATAGACTACACAGCCGGATGCGAGCTGTTGAGTTTCTTGGATGCATACTCAGGCTACCATCAGATCAAGTTGGATCCAGCCGACCGCCTGAAGACCGCCTTCATCACACCATTCGGAGCTTTCTGCTACCTGACTATGACATTCGGCTTGAGAAATGCCGGTGCCACTTTTCAGCGTTGCATGCAGAAATGCCTCCTCAAGCAACTCGTCAGAAATGCCCACGTCTATGTAGACGATATTGTGGTGAAGACGGAGAAGCGCAGCACCCTGCTGGAAGACCTCAGAGAAACATTTGCCAACTTGCGCCGGTTCCATATCAAGCTCAACCCTGAGAAATGAGTGTTCGGAGTACCAGCCGGCTAGCTTCTAGGCTTTTTGGTCTCCGAACGCGGCATCGAGTGCAACCCAGTGCAGATCAAGGCCATAGAGAGAATGGAGATTCCTACCAAGCTGCGAGACGTCCAGAAGTTTACCGGGTGCCTGGCCTCCCTAAACCGCTTCATCAGCCGGCTAGGAGAGAAGGCTCTCCCCCTCTACTGACTCATGAAGAAGTCCACCCACTTCGAGTGGAACGACCAAGCAGACCAAGCTTTCCACGAGTTGAAGAAGATGCTGACCACGCCGCCTGTCTTGGCGGCGCCGACTGAGAAAGAGCCCATGCTCCTTTACATCGCCGCAACGAGCCGAGTGGTTAGCACAATTATTGTGGTCCAACGCCCAGAAGAAGGCCGGGCTCAGTTAGTCCGGAGGCCGGTGTATTATTTGAGCGAAGTACTGTCCACCTCCAAGCAAAACTACCCGCACTACTAGAAGATGTGCTATGGAGTATACTTTGCTACCCAGAGGCTGAAGCCCTACTTTCAAGAGCATCCCATCACGGTCGTATGTACTGCCCCGCTTGCCGAGATCATAGGCAGCCGAGATGCATCCCCCTGGGTGGCTAAGTGGGCCATTGCGCTAGCCCCTTACACGATCTTCTACCGGCCTCGCACCGCCATCAAGTCCCAAGCATTGCCCGACTTCCTTGTCGACTGGGCCGAGACCCAGTACCTACCGCCGGCTCCCGACTCCACTCATTGGCGGATGAACTTCGATGGATCCAAGATGCGCACCGGCTTGGGAACGGCATCGTCCTCACCTCTCCCAAGGGCAACAAACTCAGATACACATTGCAAATTCATTTTGCTGCCTCCAACAATGTGGCCGAGTACGAGGCGCTCATACACGGGCTCCGGCTAGCCAAAGAGCTCGGCATCCGCCGGATCCTGTGCTATGGTGACTCGGATCTGGTAGTCCAACAATCATCTGGCGACTGGGACGCCAAGGACGCAAACATGGCGAGCTACCGATTCCTCGTCCAGCAAATCAGCGGATACTTTGAAGGATGCGAGTACCTGCACGTGCCACGGGCCGACAACGAGCAAGCAGATGCCCTGGCACGGATCGGCTCCACCCGACAAGCTATACCAACCGACGTCTCTCTCCAACACCTCCTCAAACCGTCTGTCAAGCCGTCTCCAGAATCAGACTCCATCTTCGTACCGCCTGCCCCTGATGCAGTCGGATCCGACTTGGGGAACCCAGCAGGTGGTTCGGGGACTTCGGCGGGCGGCCCGGGGACTGCCGTAGTCGCACCCGGCTCGGGGACTTTAGAACCCGGCCCAGGGACTGCAGCAGTCGGCCCGGGGACTGCAACGACACAACAGGCAGTGGCCGACTCCAACTCTTCATCACCCAACCCACCCACCCTGGTCGCAATAGCCGTATTGGTAATAGAAGAAGTCACAGCTCCATCATAGGCCCAACCCATCCTCAACTTCCTAGTAAACAGAGAGCTGCCGACTGATGAGATCTCGGCAAGACAAGTTCAACGCCGAGCTGGAGCATACACAATAATAAACAGAGAACTCGTTAAGCGTAGCGTCACTTGAGTCTTCCAGCACTGCGTCGAGCCAGAGAAGGGCATGGCAATCCTCAAGGACATCCACCAAGGCGAATGCGGCCACCACGCGGCCTCAAGATCACTTGTCGCCAAAGCTTTCCGCCATGGTTTCTTCTGGCCGACTGCTTTGGAAGACGGCAAGGAACAAGTCAAATGCTGCAAAGGGTGCCAAGTCTTCAGCTCCAAGCAACACCTGCCGGCTTCTGCACTCAAGACCATCCCCCTCACCTGGCCCTTTGCCGTCCGGGGGTTGGACATGGTGGGCCCATTCAAGACGGCGCGCGGCAGCATGACACATCTGCTTGTCGCCGTAAACAAATTCACCAAGTCGATTGAAGCGAAGCCAATCAAGAAACTAAACGGCCCGACTGCTGTGACACTCATCGCAGATATCACCACCCGGTATGGCATACCACACAGCATCATCACCGACAATGGCACGAACTTTGCCAAAGGAGCATTGGCACGTTTCTGCGCAACAGGGCATCCGACTGGACTTAGCGTCCGTTGCCCACCCGCAGTCAAACGGCCAAGTCGAGCGAGCAAACGGCCTTATCCTCTCCGGCATCAAGCCCCGACTGGTCGTACCACTGGAGCGTTCGGCCGGCTGCTGGCTCGATGAGCTGCCGGCTGTCCTCTGGAGTCTGCGGACTACCCCAAACAAGTCAACCGGCTTCACCCCCTTCTTCCTTATATACGGTGCCGAGGCTGTCATCCCAACTGACATCGAGTTCGACTCACCTCGGGTCACCATGTACACGGAGGCGGAGGCCAAGGAAGCGCGAGAAGACGGCGTCAACCTACTGGAAGAGGGCCGGCTGTTAGCACTCAGCCTGTCCGCCATCTATCAGCAGGGTTTGCGCCGTTACCACAACCGGAAGGTCAAGCCAAGATCCTTCCAAGAAGGCGATCTTGTGCTCCGGCTGATCCAGCGAACAGCCGGCCAGCACAAGCTCACGGCCCCTTGGGAAGGCCCCTTAGTCATCAGCAAGGCCCTAGGCAACGACTCCTACTACCTGATCGACGCACAGAAGCCAAAGGCACGCAAGAGGGATGATTCCGGCAAGGAGTCGGAACGACCATGGAACGCCAATCTCCTGAGAAGATTTTACAGTTAAAAGCAGTATGTACCACGCTACCTTTTGTATTAAGTACAAGACAACGGGCCCCCGAGGTGCACTCGGGGACTACCCTCTTTTATCTATGTATGACGAGTATCATACCTATGAATGTATTATCTTATTTGATTTTCTGTCCGTCACCGGGTTCGACCAGTCGGCCCGGGGACATGCCACCTTGAGTTATATTAAAGTTCTACCTGCAGTCAGACAAGTAGTGTGTCGGCACCCGAGCCCTCTCTTGTTGAAAGTCGCAGCTCGAAGAACCGACTGTCCGACTGGCATGAGCCAAAGGCAGGAAAGGATGCCCACACGAAAAACGGCTAAGGACTAACGAACCTATATAACACAAACCGGCCTCCCACCCCGCCTACCGGCTGTCAGAACAGCCGGCTGGCCGGCTTCCCATTCACTTTGCTACAATCCAAGAAAGCTAGAGTACTTGCCCGCCCGACCGGCCAAGCACTTCTCCAGCCACAGACTGTAGAGCAGCTGTCCGGCTGGGAAGGCGGCGACCAAGGGAGGGCGGCAAAGGAAACAGACAAAGGATGAAAAGCAAGAACAATTGGAAGCCAAACACATGCATGATTATATTTACACAAAAGGCCTTGAACAGGCCGGCAGTCAACATAGTTTGAATACACCCCAAGTGGGTGGAACTGCGCAAACTTAACAAAATATTGTTCAAAGAGCAATAGACAGGAAAGCAAAGGCGGCGGATCAGGCTAAGGGCGCAACAGGCGAGCCGGGCTGGTCGGTGGAGACGGCAGTGCCGGCTGGAGGAGTGGCCGGCTGGCGAGTCTCGGCTTGATCATCACCAGCTGCAGGCGGCGCGCTCGCACGCGCCTCGTTGCTGGAGGCACGATCAAGTTGAGGCTGGCCGGTTGCTCCACCGTCTGGCACGGCGTCTTCACCATCCTCTCCCTCCTCCTCTTCGCCCTCGTCGCTCGAGTCAATCTCCTCCGCCGAGTCCTCACCATCCGCCGGGTTCAGCTCGAACCACTCCTCCGGCTGAGCAATGCCGTTGTCATCCACCTCAGGAGCAAAGGCGCTGGTGTCGGTGTAGTCGGCGATTGCCGAGGCGTGCTGGATGATATCCGGCTGCACCGCCTCCAGCTCCGTGTCGGCCTCCTGCCGCCAGGTGGCTAGCTGGTCCAAGCTCAGCTCAGGATACCAGGCGTTGACGAACTCCAGCGCCCGCCTGGCGCTTGACCGAGCTGCAGAAGCCTTCCAGGCCTTGAAGCGGCCAACCGCTACCTCCAGCCAGTCGGCAGTCCGACTGGGGGTACGGGGAACCACCTCGCTGGGCCAGAGGGCGGCCAGCACTTGCGCCCCAACGCGCTGAAGACGGCGGAGCATGCGGTGAGCCGGCTGGAGGCGGGCTTGGATCGCCAGAAGCTGCTCCTCAAGCGACCGACGAGCATTCGGCGCGATCTCAGCACCAGCCTGCCTTTGCGCCTCGCGGTGGGCCTCGATGACCTGGTTGGCGGCAGTAGAGTAACCAGGGAAGTACTCTGCACAAGAAAGAAAGGAAGAGAAAAAGAAAAAACACAAAGTCAGAGAATGGACCAAATGGCAAGCGGCAAGCAAAGGAACGAAGAAGAAGGCAGCCTACTGTCAACCAAGTCTTCGATTTGGCCGTAGCCGTTGATTAGCCACTACCTCGCCTCAGCCCAGCTCGTCGCCTCGGTCTCGTGCTCGGCTTGGAGGGCGGCCTCACTGTCCTGCACCGCCTTCAGGGCCGCCTTGTGGCTCTCCTCCTGGTCGGCTAGCTTCTTGACCAGGCGGTCACGCTCCTGAACCAAGGCGTCGAACTCGGCTTCCTTGGTGCGAAGGGAGGTCTAGGTCCCACCCAGCTGCTCCCCCAGGTTGGCATTGGCAGCTGCAGATATGGCAAAGAAGAAAAAGAAAGCAATAAGAAAGGAGTCGCCAGGAAAGATCCGGCCCGACTGCTCAGCAGTCGGCCCGAATCTCGGGGACTACACACAGTGGGTGCGCTGACGCGCCCCCGCGTGAGATAAAAAAGGAAGCACTTACCCCGACTCTCAGTTAGATCAGCGGTCTTCTGGGTCAGCTCCCGAGCCTGAGAGTTGAAGGAAGCCGCACGGAGATTGTGGTAGTCCTGCAAGTCGGACAGAGAAGCGAATAAGAACAAGATAGCAAACAAAGTCTACCAAGAAGTTCCAAGCCGCCTGCTCAGCAGCCGACTCGGAACTCGGGGACTACACCCAGTGGGTGCGCTGACGCGCCCCCACGGAAGAAATCAAGATCAAGAAACAAATGTGACACCCAAAAATTTTATTTTGGTTTTATCAAAAAATTTTTTTGAATTGAGGAGGGTATTTAAATTTTCTTCTAAAAAGAACTTTCCCTCTCAAAAATTTCCTTTCTTTGACAAATGTTTTGTTTGGTTTCATCCTAGACTTGACTGTTGGTCTTGGAGGTTTTTCATCTCATGTTGGCTCAAATGTTTTTCATTTGGAAAAAAAAAATTTGAAAACCTTTTAATAGCCCTATGGCATTTGGAGTGATCTTTTCCCCTTTTCAAAATCCCTCTTGCCATGACCTAAGTGGAAGTCCCCTCCCATAAGCCTTTCCCCATCTTTGGATCATGATATACTTCAAATCCAGCAGTTTGAACCTCCCCATAAATTTTTCTTTCATTTATTCTCATCAAAAATAATTTCTGCCTTCTATTTTGATCCTTGGAGGTTTTCAAAGGAACTACCATTTCTACTTTGAGTTTTACCTCCAAACCTTTTTCCCTGGCTAGTCCTTAGAGCCCTCAACCAAGATCCATGAAGATCCACTGGTCTCCAGTTCGAATTTTTCAAATTGTGCTTGCTGCAAGTTTGGACCATATTTGCCAAATTTGATGAAATTCATTTGAATTCTCCTCCTAAAAATCTGAGAAAATTCAGGCAGCCTCTGGGTGCATTGAGAGGTCACCTCACCAAGTCCCAGGTCTAGAAAAAAAAATTCTTCATGCCAAATCATTTCATCGAGCACTTGAAGGGCACTGTTTCTGTCATGTTCAGAAAGTTCAGTTAACAGTTTCAGTAAACCACTGTCGTTTTCTTCAGAGCCCGTTGTTGATCTCGCCAGTACCCCGGTGGCGCCTTGCTCCCTGTTCCCTCCTTCTTATCCCTATGCCGCACGATCGCCTGGAGGTTTGCGGGAGTCGGCGACGAGCAGGAGGAGGTGCGCCACCCGTGAGCGACGGCAGCAGCGGCTTTGCGGCTGCCAGAGAGAGGCGCAGCGGTGGACGGCGCCGTCCAGCGCCGCCCAAGCCACCTGAGGCCGCCGCGTGGCCATCCACTCACCCGTGCACGCTGCCATCCTTCGTCGTGAACTGCTAGGCGCGGAGCGCGCTCTCTGCCGCCGCCGTGCCCGTACGGCCGCCCCGTCGAGGATCGGCGCGTTACGCCAAGCCCGACCAAGGTTTAGCGGGGGAACGGCACCAGTGAACCACCCTGATGGTGCCTAGCCTCCTAAATCCCCTTCCCAACCACTGCCTCGCTGTAATCGCTCGCCGGAGCTATCCCGTTCACGGCCACCCCCTCGGATCGCCTATAAAAGGAGGCCCCGAGCTCGAACTCGAACCCACACCACCTCTGCACTCCACCTACACCACGCCAAGCCACTGGAAGAGCCCCGAGGGAGCTTTCTTCCCCAACTCCGGCCGCCTCGACCCGCCACGGGACCCAGCTCGATTCGCTCCCGTGCGTGCACCCCTACCCCTCAGCTCTTGCCAGTAGGCTTCTAGTGCATCCACTCTGCTGACCCGCGCTTCAATTTGGAGTTTACAGCACCCACCGGAGTTCTCCACCATCACCCGAACCACCGTCCGCCGGAGAAAGTGTCGCCGTCGACGTGGTGCTCTCCGTTGGCCAAGTCCACCACCCACCGACGCGCAAGAACACACTGAACCTCTTGGTACCCTCCGATCTCTCTATCTCGCCGCGGTTCAACGCCGGCGACCACCGCAGCCTTTGGGCGCCGGCGAGCTCCGTTGGCCGTTTTTAAACCTGACGTGTGGGACCCCCCCGTCAACCTCTCTTCTTTCACCCGCGAACCATTTTCTGGAAGCGCCTTCGGGCAGAGTGCGTTTCCTCTTTGGGCTGGCGCATTTCTTTCCGAACCGTTTTTCTATTTTCTCAGTTAAGTCCCTGGATCTTTTCTGTTTCATCACAAATTAGTCCGTGGACTAAAACCCTTATATCTTTTTAATAAAAGATGATTTTTGATTGATTCTTTTTTTGTCAGTCTTATATTTTTGTCTAGTTTTTTGTAGTATTTATTTCGAAATTTTTTGGAACAAATTTTATGCACGCGATGATTTTCACGTTAGTATACGTTTTCGCTATACCGTAGGTTCCGGAGGAGGTGACGGAGCCGCGAACTTCGCCGAGCTAGACTCCGACTTCTCCGAACCAGGCAAGCATGTTTGAATCTTCGATATGATAGGTGTTTTCCATGTTTGCATGAATGGTTTGTGCATGGCATATGAGCATCGGTGAGTATCTCGTTGCATGTAAAGCAACTATCCGTGTGTTCCAAAGTTACTGTGATCTCTGATGAGAGATGGCCTAGTCATGTGGTGACATGAAAGGCAGTAAGGTGGTATTGTTGTAGCATGCCAGCCTTACAACATCCGATAAACTCCGACGTTAACGTGGACTGAGCCACGTTATCGTTCTTCCCCTTTCCGTGCTGCCACATGTTTTCTGCCAAGAATACGGTTTAGTAAGTTGTTAACCTCTTCCCTTGTACACACCAAATAGAGGGGCCGGGATTAAGGTTCCATGGCCCTGGATTAAAGCCAGTCATCCGGTCAGGGGGCATGGGTGTTTCCGGTTGGGACCGAGAGGGGGTCACCCCTTAGAGCGCGCGTATATAAATTTGATCCCATGCTACCCGAGGTTGTAGCCTCCCCGTCTCAAGGTTTTTCTTGAACGTTGCCGAGGGTGATTCCTGGCATCGGAATGTTGAATGGGTGTGTACTGGTTAGATGTGTTTCTCCTAAAATACCGTAAACGGAACTAGTCCCCGTGACTACTGAAATCCGTTGGCTGTGGTTAAAGTACAAACTCTGCAGAGTAAAATCCTTCCGAGTCATCGTATCCATGGTCAAGGACCGTGGCCAGTGTATCCATATCTATGTCAGTCCTCGTGGTAAATCCCTGGTGAACAAGCTTGAGTGGTAAAACTTGGTTGAACGTTATTCCTGTGGTTGGACTAACCTTTATTTATCTCGTACCTGATTATTCCCTTGAAATGAATTAAATTCATGAGCTACTGAGATATTAAGTTATGAAATATAAGCCCTTTATGTGATGTCGCTCTGACGTCCGACTGTGGCACTCTTGTTATTTACTTTCAATATAAGCCCTTTATGTGATGTCGCTCTGACGTCCGACTGTGGCACGCCCGCTATTTACTTTTGATATAAGCCCTTTATGTGATGTCGCTCAGACGTCCGACCGTGGAACTCTTGTCATTTACTTTCAATATAAGCCCTTTATGTGATGTCGCTCAGATGTCCGACTGTGGCACGCCCGCTATTTACTTTTGATATAAGCCCTTTATGTGATGTCACTTCAGACGTCCGACTGTGGCATGCACTGTTATTTATTTCTCCATTATAAGCCCTTTATGTGGTGTCGCCTTGACGCCCGACTGCGGCATTGTTATTCTTTTTGTATCCTTTCGAGGGGTCATTCAGACACTCGATTGGCCCTCAGTATTACTTTGGGATTTCGGGAGGACTACCGCCCGACTTCCCTTTTATTTTCCCATGCATTATTATCTCATTGTTTGAGTGCGCTTGTTAATCTGTTCATATGCATCATGTTTACATTTGTTATATCTTATGTCCGAACTGTCTTGCGACTACTTTCATAGTACTCACCTGGCTTGTTGATTTGGCCAGATGTTGACGAAGGCGATCTCATGGATGAAGAGTTTGATAGTGAGTCCGACGCCTAGAGGAATCCCAGTCAGTCCCGTGCGATCCTGGATATTGGTCACTTGTATTAT
This sequence comes from Aegilops tauschii subsp. strangulata, assembly GCF_002575655.3. Classification (NCBI taxonomy): domain Eukaryota; kingdom Viridiplantae; phylum Streptophyta; class Magnoliopsida; order Poales; family Poaceae; genus Aegilops; species Aegilops tauschii. The sequence goes on along the minus strand of NC_053035.3, from coordinate 138,969,667 downwards.
ATACGCTTCCACCACCCGCAATAAGTATCCTCGAGCCTCACTCCGACGCTCGAAGGGTTGTTAGATTCAGGAGTCATGTCACCCACTTCGTTGTGATATATCCACCACCGCTTTTATCGTGAGTTAGTAGTTATGCCACCCTATCCGCCTTTATGTATTATTGGCGTGTTTGTAATAAATTGTTGAGCAGTCTCCGCTCAACCTTGTATTATATTCAGTACTCCTGGTATTTCTTCTGTGATCAAGATTTTGTCTACCAGTGAGAAGGATTCTTCTCTGCTGGTCCGTAAAAGGGATCGTTTTTCTCAATAAATATTTTTATTGGAAAACCGGTCGTGACAACAAAAAATGGGAAGACTCACCCGAATGGCCGCCCGTGTCGCGAGGAACTCTTGATTGTACTGTCTCAGCACGACGGCCTGGGACTGAAGCCGGTTCCGGACTTCTTGTGCGGCCGCGTTCACCACGGCCGTCCCACCACCCGGCGTCCACACCGAGCTGGCACTGGCCGTCTCCAGATCCTGGGCCGACGAGCTGGAGCCCGCGGCCTTCTACGGGTCCAGCGCCGAAGCTGCCTTCCCCGCGCGCTGGCTCGCCTCCAGCCGGTTGCGCGGGCGGCGCGTTAGGCCGCCTGCCTTGGGCCGCCCCAGTCGACGATGGCGGTGCCGCCTCCCTCTCCTAGACGACGACGTCGTCCTCCTCCCTCTCCATCCCCGGCAGGTCGCCACGGGCTTCCTCCGGCGGGAGCTCCGGGATCTCAGGCACCACGGCGCGCAGGGGGACGACGAACAAGGCCCCGGTCGCTGCGGCTGCAGCCTCCGCCTGAGCTTTGGCCGCCGCGTCGGCTTGTGCCTTCGCTGACTCCTCCGCCACCTCCTGCGCCGCCTTGGCAGCGGCCGCCCTCAGCTCCTCCGCCTCACGCTCCTCCCGCGCGTTCTGCTCCGTCGCCGCTTGAAGCTCGGCACGGGGATCCACGCGGCGGGGGCTTGCGGATCCTCCCGCCGATCCAACCACGGAGGCGGCAGCGGTCCGCTCAAGAGAGAGCGAAGCATTGTTTGATGAATCAAGACAAGGACTTAGAAGAAGAATATCGACAAAAAAGAAGGAATACGCGAGAAGATTGACACTTACGCCGAAACTTTTTGTGGCTCCTTCACCACCTTGCGGAAGCGAGTAGCCTTCGCGACCGCCTCATCCCACCTAGTCGCCGCTGCCCCGCTCTCGGGCCTCTTCGGCCGACTGCCGAATAGGCTCGGCGCGGCCCGGCGCTTCTGCGCGCCGCCTTAGGCAGCCGGCGCGACAGATGAACCCGCGCCAAGGTCGGACGCCGGCTGGCGGCGCGGGACGATTTTCGCCTCATCATCGTCCGGCCAGTTGTGGAAGCTGGCTCCAAGCCCGGAACTGCCTGCTTCGCCGCCTCCCCCCTCGGGTTGTCGTCCATAGCGGCCGCCCCCATGTCGGGGTCGTCCAGGTCATGCGCCACCCGGTCGGCGAGAAATTGGCGCTCCGCCCCCATTGCCCCGACCGCCGGTCGTAGGAGAAGGCTCTGCCAAGACAAACTGACTGGTCAGAGTCGGCCAAGAGAAACTCGGTGACAAAAGTGAAGAAGAGAAGATAAGGAAAGCTTACCAAAGGCGGGGGATTGGCACCGGAGTACGGCTCCTTGCCAAACTGCCACTCCTCGGAGAGCTTGCAGTTCGCGAGATAGTTCACCATGTGAGCTACCTCGTCATGAGGCATCTCCTTGGTGCACATCCGACTCGGATCGAGTTGGCCGCTCATTTGACAGATCATGTGAGGGCGGCCTTGAAGCGGGAGCACCCGGCGCACCACGAAGGCGGCCAGCAGGTCGGACCCGGTCAGGCCCTCCGACTGGATCATTACCCGGAGTCGGGTGACAGCGGCGGCTCCAGCCGGCGACAGCGTCCTGGCCCGATAGGACCACTGGGCCGCCTCCCAGCCGGCGGGCCGGCTACGTAAGCCGGAAAGTTGACGAAGTCGCCCTGTGGGGCGACGTTCTTCACATAGAAGTACGATTTCTGCCAGAGCTTCACCGACTGGATCAGCGTGATGGTAGGGAAGGGGTGAAACCATGGCCCCGCGGCGGCGAAGCTGCGGGGTAGTGCGAAGACTAGAGGGGCGGCGCGGCGGCGATGGGCCGCTGCGATGGAGAAAAGGAAGAAGAAGATGGCGGAGCGAGGGTGAGCGTGCGAGCGTCTGCCGCTCCCCCTCCTCCCCCTGCTTATAGCTTCGTGCGGTGAAGCCGAGGAGGCGAGGCGTGGGGACGAACGTGGGATTAACTGCGCCCACTCCCCCACGTCCCGCGATTATTGCATCTAACGGCGTGCGGAAACTGACGTGGAAGGCGAGCGGCCCGTTCTGGGCCACAAAACATCCACGCCTGGGCCTAGGCATGGGAGTGGTGGGCCCCAGCCTCCAGCGGCGTCCCGTCACGCGCGTGGGCTGGCAGGCTTTCCCAGCCGGAGGGTGCCACATGGCGCACGGGCGGCAAGCAGCCGGCCCGCAACCCGGCGTGTGCACCAGCTGGCTCCCGCTTCCGTAGAGAGGGCCCCAGGATCAAAGCCGGCTCCTAGCTGCTGGCTCCTCAAGATAGGAAGCTGATTGAGCTTCTTGTCCTCCTTTCAGCCTCGAAGCCCAACTAGCTTCGGGGACTACTGTCGGAGTAAAGGGCCACGGGTAGCCTAACCGACTCCCCCTGGCTCTTCAAAAATTATCAGGCCGATCGAGCCTTCAAGCATCCAAGGCATCGGGTCGCCTTCCCCTGGCCGGCTATCTCATAGACCGACTACCGGAAGGCGACCCGGCCTCAAAAACCTTCCCGAAGGGAGCCACAAGATGGCTGACTCCAGGAAGCCGGCCCCAAGGAGACCGACTCCCAAAAGCCGGCCACAAGAAGACCGACTCCAAGAAGCCGGCCAAGACTGCACCTCAAGGGCTGCACCCACATAAAGGTGATGAGACGGGACGTGGCTACAGTACAGCCTGCCACCCCCGAATCCCGGAGCACGCGTGGCCACAGTGCGCCGTACGGGTCGGCCATCCCCCGTCTGGCGCGGCACTGTTGCCATGTTGACCATGACGCCACCCACGACAGGCGCCAGTACGGCCCGCGGGCGGTGGGCCCCTTCAGCCAGAGAGATGCTCGAAGGCGGCCAAGCCTCCCCAAGTCGGCCTGGGGCGTAGCCGGCTCCGAATAGCCGGCTACCTCCCTCCCTCGAAGTATGTGTATCATTAAGGAGACAAGACGAGGTAAGGCTACAGTGAGAGCCCGCCAGGCGGCGGCACTGTAGCCATGCTTACCTCGACAAAGCCCTCGTCATCAGGGGCGAGGCTACAGTAACCGGCCACCAGCAGGATCCCCTGGCGGTGGGGCCGGCCTGTTGGCCAAGAGGCCGGCAGCCGGCGGGACCCACAAGTCGGCGGGCCCGAGCGGTCGGCGGAGAAGCCGGCGAATACAGACACAGACGGCTAGGACCCGCGTCCAGCCGGATTACAATTGTACACCCGGGGGTAGGCCTATATAAACCCCCCAGGGCACCCATGCAAAGGGTTGATCTCTTAGAGTTTTAGACACCACATAGAGAGAAAAGGAGAGCTAGCCTTGCCCTTCTTCTTGCTCTAGCCAAACAGCTCAAGGAGCCTCTTGTAGCTACTTGTGTTGATCTAGTGATCATGCGGAGACCCCGCAGAGCAGGACTAGGGGTGTTATCTCCACGGAGAGCCCCGAACCTAGGTAAGATTCGTCGGCGTGCATGTCTTCACCTTATCCCGTTTCCAGGCACCGGCGATGTCTTACTGGCTCCCACAATGATAAGCCACCCGTTGGCATATGCCGCCCCTACCACCCGACAATCAAACAATCGCCTCGAGCTGAACCCTTGGAACGCGGCCAAACTCCGAAGATTCTATGCCTAGCACCAAACCCCTTGTTCGTCTCCTCCTCCCACGTAGTTTCCGTTATTTTTTCTCTCTTTTCCGATTAATTTTTCCTTTCTCGCTTTAAAGCTTTGGTACGGCTAGACCGCACACCCCTGAAACATACATCTTTAAAATATGTATGTCCATTATACCTTGGGGCTTCTTGGACAGAAGTTTTTTATTATTATTACTCGAGCATCAAGCTCTTCACATATGAGTTCTTCCATATGTACCTTTTCTTCGCCATTATATGCATCGATATGACTTAAGTTTTGGCCAAGCTGGGTTGCCTGGCTCCTGTGCTTATGCCCTACGTTCCCGTTAGTTCGGCTAGGGCTTAAAGGGAGCACCTCTGCGATTGTTACTGCTGGGTCATCCAGATGTGTACCTCAGACTGGGTGAAGCCGAAAGCTAGCGTTCTTAAGGGAATATTTGGTCGGTGAATTAAAGACGTTTTTGCATTTACTCCATTGCGAACCCCCAGAAGTTACATACACTGTGATTTTTCCATCACAATTCGGACATGTACCTTAATACATGCACACCCAGGGAATGGAACCCTTAATGAAACTATTCTCTCTGGAAGATGTTTCTTACGATCTCAATGTAATATAACATAACTACCAGGATACAACTTGTCTGTTCAAGCAACTATGACCCCTACGCCTAGTTTTCCAAGCATACCCCGGTCTATTCGGCCGCGCGGGTATTCGGACACACTCCGCACCCTCGGATCCGGAGGTTGAAGCGAAAAGGTCTGCCATGACAAATGATATACAATTCAGCTAGAATTACACATGTTAAGGAAAGTACATAGTCACTTGGACTCAAACACTTCCTCCTCTATACCGTCCAACAGGCAGTCTAACATACAATCCTATTGGGAATATTTGGCGGCCACCTCTACTTGGTCAGATACTAAATTAACGGGAATTTCTTCCCCATTCGACCCTAGCGGTCCGACCTGGGCCATGTGATTAGGATCCAGCTTGGTATATCGCATTTTCACCATGGCCCAGGCTTCTCGCGCACCTTCTCGGCAGGCCGATATCTTCCATAGTCGGATACGCCATCGTGCTCCCTTGAACAGCTCTACAAGCTCCTCCATACTTCCGGGAGGGGAGGCGGATGGCCATAGGGCCTTGGCAACACTCGGCATTGCCAGCCGAGCCTGCTCGTGCACTTGCGACAGCCTTTGCAGCAGATCACTTGATGATCCGGACACCTCCTCGTCGGGAAGGCCTGTCAATATACCTGCAATCATAATTATATCAGTTCCATTTATCTCCGAACTACTTTCAAAATAGTTCAGACACATACCGAATATACCACCCCGCAACATCCTGTTCTCCTTCACGGAGTCGGCTAGCTGGGCTCGCACATCTTTCAATTCTTCGCCCAATGCGGTGTTGGCATCCTGTAGCTTGTTTTTCTGGTCCCTGACTCAGGTCAACACACGCTCGCCTGTGGCGTGTAGCCTCTTTTCCTCTTTTTCCCCTTCTTGGGCGATCTTCAACTTCTCTTCAAGTTGATCGGGCGATCCTATTATGCAATCAGCAACAATATTAGTACAGTTGGTATACAATTATCATTCCTCGATGGAGGGGAATGTTACCAGAAGGCGCCTTCTTGAAGCTTTCCAGTTCAGTGGTAGCAACATTCAGCTACGCCTGACACTGCTCCAGCTCTTGGGCTAGCAGAGCATTTTTCTCGGTAAGGACCTGGTTATACCACGATCCTTAGATTAGTTGTACCAACTGCTTTCAGTCTCGGGGGCGACGGGCATATGGTTATCCTTTTAGGATGAAGACAAAACTTACCTGCACATCTGTCAAATGTTGCTTTGTGGCTTTTCTAACCCATCTCGAGCAGCTCGGATGTATGCGTCAGCCGAGCTGAAGGCATTGAATGCCTCTTCCGAGAATTTGGGGTCTCGTAGGACAGCCCTGCAGCGCCGATGATTCATGGCGCTCTCTACTTCCGAGTTGGTAACGGACATGTCTTCCGAACCCTCGGCCGAAGGACAGTCCGGCGTTGCCCCCATAGCGGCCCCCACCTCTCCGGTGGGATCTAAATCCCGGTGGTTGGGAGTGCGGCCGGCGGAATCCCCGGGCATAGTCCGGTGAACCTTTTTCCTGATACAGGACCAACATAAAAATCACGGTTGGGTACGACTGCCAAAGCATACCTTTAAATCCATACCTCTTCGACGAAGGGCCGGCCTGGTCTTCGCCAACCTTCCTTTTCGAGGCCTTGCTCGATGCGGGAGCTGCTCTTCTTGGAGTCATCCCCGAAGTAGCATGACGCGCCGAACGCCTCCCCTTTGAAGCATGAGATAGTGCGGTGGGTGAGGCAGTGCGAGGAAACTCTTTCGAGGGGGGTTTCTCCTGAGTACTTACGTGGGAAGCTGGAAGAAGACCAGGATAATCGGTGATGAGGGCCACTTCTGTGCCGTCATAGCTCGCCTCGTAAAACGCCCCTTCCGCGAGTACCACGAATATATCCGGCTCCTTTTCGAACCCAGGATCAAGCTCCCGGTTGTGGCTCTCCGGCTGTCTGGCAGGACTATGAAGTCCTTCGGTGACTTTTCGCCAATGCTGTCATAACAAACAGACTTGAAATTTATCAAAAATAATCCGGAAGTGGAATGAGTGGAATAGAGGGGTTGAGGCTTACCCAACTGGGAGGATCATACATAGAATACCCATCTCTGCGCTTAATGCGAAGAAACTCCTCTTCCTCCCCTTTAAACAGCTCGACCAATATTTTGGGCAGAGCGGCGGGGGTATCCGGACCCTTCCGGCCATAGCGGGAGGCGTCATCCTCTCCATTGTAGTGCCACATGGGCAACCCTCTGTATTGTAGCGGCTGAACCCCTCGCACTATGGAGGTCGCCATTACCTCGATTATTGTGAGTCCGGACTGAGCGAGCATCTTTATCTTGCTCATAAGCTGGCGAACTTCTGCGTTGTCACCCTCTTCAAGACTTCGGGGACGCCAACTATGGCGTTTCTTCAGCGGAACGCTCACAAATTCAGGAAGACCCTTTTGAACTGGGTCGGGAAGCGCGACGTCCCCAATATGGAACCATTCGGAGGGCTATTCTTCAGATGCCTTCCTTGGTGTGCCGGACAAATATCCGGTATCGGCGATGCGCCATACTTCGGCTCCGCCCACTTCAAATATTGACCCCTCATGGTTGCGCGGGACAAGGCAGAACAACTTCCTCCACATCTCAAAATGGGCCTCAATGCCCAGGAATAATTCGCATAAAGCAACATAACCCGCAATGAGCAGAACGGAGGTGGGGGTGAAGTTGTGCAGCTTGAGGCCATAGTATTCCAGCAACCCTCGGTGGAACGGATGGATTGGAAATCCGACGCCTCTTAGCAGATAGGGGATGAAACACACTCGCTCCCCCCGGATGGATTGGGAAAGTTCTCTGCTTGAGTCTCACCATTAAAGGAGGTCAGCCCCGCTCGGACAGGGACCAGATCTGCAGGGGGGAGAAATCCCTGCGTTTGCAGCTTTGCTAATTGACTGTGGGACACAGAACACCTCTCCCACTCGGCTTTCTCTGGGCCGGAATGGGAGGAGGAGCTGGGAACGCTAACCATGTTGGAATGTTTTCTCCTAGCAGCCTCCGGGGATTTTTCTCTGCATGGTGCCGAATGGGTCTAAGATCCAATCTCTTTAAATAGGCGCTGTTCCTTGCGTGGATAGGGTGCTATTTGCAAAAATACCCTGACCTTTCACATTCGCTCGACGCGTGGAAGACGAAGTTATTTGACGCGCAGAAGCCGAGGGGAGCAACATTGATCAACAGCCAAATACAGTACTTGGAGGTCATCGGAGGAGGAACCGGGCTTGCAATGCCGAAGACAATTTGTGTGCCGAACACTTTGTTATTGAAGACTGGTTCGGGGGCTACTGAGGGAGTCCTAGACTAAGGGGTCCTCGGGCGTCCGGCCTATTATCTATGGGCCGGACTGGTGGGCTTTGAAGACATGAAGGCCGAAGACTCTACCCGTGTCCGGATTGGATTCTCCTTGGCGTGGAAGGCAAGCTTGGCTATCAACTATGAAGATTCCTTCCTATGTAACCAACTCTATGTAACCCTAGATCCCCCCGGTGTCTATATAAACCGGAGGGTGTAGTCCGAATAGCATATATTCATTACCATACTCATACAAGCTAGACTTCTAGGGTTTAGCCATTACGATCTCGTGGTAGATCAACTCTTGTAATACTCATATTTATCAAGATCAATCAAGCAGGAAGTAGGGTATTACCTCCATAGAGAGGGCCCGAACCTGGGGAAACATCGTGTCCCCCGTCTCCTGTTACCATTGATCCTAGACGCACAGTTCGGGACCCCCTACCCGAGATCCGCCGGTTTTGACACCGACACTCATGCACATCGCCATGGGTCGGTAGCACGGGAGAAACGCCGAAGGCTACGTCGACGACATCGTGGTGAAGTCTCGGGAGGCGAGGACCTGGATCCAAGACCTGAAGGAGACCTTTGAAAGCCTGCGCGAGGTAGACTTGCGGCTTAACCCAGAGAAGTGCGTGTTTGGCGTCCCTTCCGGCAAGCTACAGGGCTTCCCCGTGTCCCACAGGGGGATCGAGGCCAACCTAGAGAAGGTCAAGGCCATCAAAGACATGAGTCCACCGCAAACCCTCAAGGAAATGCAGAAGCTTGCTGGACGGGTGACTACGTTGGGACGCTTCATTTCCAAGCTGGGAGAGCGCGCCCTACCCTTCTTTAAGCTGATGAAGAAGAAGGGTCCATTCAAGTGGACCCCGGAGGCCGACCAAGCATTTCAAGACCTCAAGAGATACCTGACCAGCCCTCCAGTGATGGTGGCGCCATGACCACTCGAGCCCCTAGTGCTTTACCTTGCCGCCACTCCCTACTCCGCCAGCGCGGCTCTAGTGGTGGTTCGGGAAGGACACCAAGCCAAGGGCACGTCACGTCGAGCTACGCCACCAGCAGGGACGACGCAGGACCAGGAGGGTGCCGCAGAGGCCGCAGCTGCGGCAATAGAGGATCACGCTCAGCAGGACGAAACCCCCGAGCCTGGAGGGACCCCGACAAGCGATCAGGCGTTGGTGGCTCCACCACCTCAGGAGGAGCCCCAACTTCCGGAAGGCGCAAGCCTCGTAAGTGCACCTGCCCTCGTCGAGCACCCGGTATACTTCGACAGCACGGTGTTGCGGGATGCAAGAGCACGGTACGCCATGCCTCAGAAGCTCTTACTCGCGCTCTTGGTGGCCTTGCATAAGCTGTGGCATTACTTTCAAGGTCACCCCATCAAGGTCGTCTCGGCCTACCCAATGGAGAAGGTACTCAGGAGTCCCAACTCTGCCGGGAGGGTCGCCGAGTGGAACATCGAGCTGCAGGCATTCCAGTTGGAATTCAGCACCACTAGGGTCATCAAGGGAGCCGCGCTCGTCGATTTCGTGGCAGAATGGACGGACGCCCTGGCGCTTGAGATAGGCGAGGATCGGTCCCTCTCGCCGGGAAGTGAGGCGCCCGACCGCTGGGTCATGTACTTCGATGGCGCCTTCGTGCGCCAAGGCACGAGGGCTGGAGCAGTGCTCATCTCTCCCACTCAGGACAAGCTCTACTACGCAGTGCAGCTCTACTTCCAGCAGGGCAAGAAGGTCTCCAACAACATCGCAAAGTACGAAGGCCTCATAGCCGGCCTGAAGGCTGCGGCGGCCCTGGGGGTGAAGTGTCTCACCATCAGGGGTGACTCGCAGCTCCTCGTCAACTTCTCCAACCAGGTATACGAGCCGAAGGACGAACACATGGAGGCATACCTCGCAGAGGTGCGCAAGATGGAGAAGCAGTTCCTGGGCCTGGAGTTGCAGCGCGTTCCCCGTGGCACCAACAAGGAAGCCGACGACATCGCCACAAGGGCATCCAAGCTACAGCTCCAAGAGCCTGGCGTCTTTGAGGAGCGGCTCTTCAAGCCATCAACAACACCACCTCTTTCAAGAACAGCGCAGCCTCGGGAGGAGCTCCCACAGCCACCTGCCATGGGCGCCCCAGCCTGTGGCCTGACCTCGGGAGCGCGTCTACTCTTGGCTCTCGAGCCCCAGGAGGGATGCTGGACCAAGGAATTTAAGGAATACCTGACGCAAGGGACGCTGTCGGAGAAGGAGGAGGATGCGGAGCATGTGGACCGGCAAGCCACGGCATACTGCATCCTGGATGGTGAGTTATACAGGAAGCGGCCAAATGACGTTTCTCTGCGTTGCGTCTCCACGGAACAGGGGAAAGAGCTGCTAGCCAACATACGTGGCGGGGACTGCGGGCACCACTCGTCGTTACGAACCCTCGTCGGCAAGGCCTTCCGCAGCGGATTCTACTGGCCTACGGCGCTCAACGACGCAGCTGAGCTGGTGAAGTCCTACGAGGCCTGCCAATTCCGCGCCAAGCAAATCCATCAGCCAGCTCAGGGCCTCCAGACCATTCCACTCTCGTGGCCGTTCGCAGTCTAGGGACTGGATATCCCGCGCCCGTTCCCTCGGGCGCCTGGGGGCTACCGATACCTCTACGTTGCCATCGACAAGTTCATCAAGTGGGCGGAGGTGGAAGCCGTCCGCACCATCCCAGCTGGCTCTGCAGTCAAGTTCATCAAGGGTCTCGTTAGCCGCTTTGGGGTCCCCAACCGCATCATCACCGATAATGGCTCGCAGTTCACCAGTAATCTCTTCAAAATGTACTATGCTAACCTTGGAACGCAGATCTGCTACGCTTCAGTGGCGCACCCCCGGAGCAATGGTCAAGCCGAGCGCGCCAACGCGGAGGTCCTTAGAGGCGTCAAGACCAGGACCTTCAAGAACAAGCTCGAAGCCTGCGGCAGGGGCTGGGACGACGAGCTCCAGTCTGTGCTGTGGTCCATCTGCACTACCTCCACCAAGCCAATGGGCGAGACCCCATTCTTCCTCGTCTACAGAGCAGAAGCGGTTCTCCCTCACGAGGTCAAGCATTGCTCCGCACGGGTCCTGGCGTTTGATGAGACGCAGCAGGACGCCACGTGGGGGATGGACCTCGTGCTGGGGCAGGAACACCGCCGCGAAGCTGCACTGCGGGCGGCAAGGTACCAGCAGGCGCTGTGGCGGTACCACTGTCGCAACGTCCGCTCCAGGACGCTCGAGGTGGGTGACCTCATCCTGAGGCGGGTGCTCTCCATGGAAGGGCTGCATAAGCTCTCACCCATGTGGGAGGGCCTGTTCAAGGTCGTCCATGTCTCCAGGCCTGGCGTCGCACGCCTGAAGACGCAGGACAGAGTACCCATCCAGAACGCCTGGAACATCCAGCACCTCTGGAAGTTCTACCCATGAAGAAAGGCCTAGCGCCTGTGAAGAAGGCCCAGTGCCTGTGAAGGTCTCCGCTCGTGACACTCTCACGTAATAATGAGTGGGGCTATACACGCCCCGGAGTCTCAGGAGTGCCGCCCTCGGGCCTCACGGGCTCCCTCCCACGTCCTAGTGGCAGCACTTAGCTCCGCGCTTGTGAGAAGACATGAACACTATACTAGGTGCCGGACGCAGCTTTTTATTTGCTTTCCATAGTTGGCTCGCCCCTCTTTAATGGAAGTTTGCTTCTCGTGTTCTCTTCTGGTTTGGTTCCGTCGCCTTCTGCCTCTGTTTCCATCTTCAGTTTAGCCTGTACTCTCTCTCGCATTCCTCGCGAGGGGGCTGGACAGGTGCCCTCCTGAGCGTTTTTCCTTTTTCTGCTTTTCGTCTGCTTTTCGCGAGGCACCCTCGTTCGAGCTCACAAGCTGGCATGCCTCCCCTAATCCGTGCCCCACGGGTACCGCGATACGAAGTGCTGGGTCAAGGCCAGCGGCGCCTGTGACCAAGGCTCGGGTAAACGATAAGCCTCCTAACGAGTTTTTTGTAGTTCCTAAGCGCCTACCAGGCCAAGGAGGCCTCGACGGGCACCAAGAAGCGAGCACCTCATGCAGAGGAGACTACTCCGAGCAAGTCAAAGAAGGAAAGGAAGAACGAAATAGAAGTGGAGCGTGCCCCCATGGCGGTCCGCGAGGGCGGGCTCTTGGCGCCGTCCCGAGCTCAGCCAGACCCCTCCTCGTGCTCCACGGAGGCGCAGCGACGAGACGACCCGCTGCTGCCTTCGAAGCAGGCGCAGCGGCTGGTTGTAACCACCGCTGCTGGAGCTGTCGCCAGAGGAAGAACCGCCGTAGCTGGACGAGACATGGTCAGCACCAAAGGCGGGTTCGCCTTCATCCTCGTAACGACCATCGCCAAGGCCGAGCACCTCGTCGCCGTCGTTGACCTCAGGACAGCACCTGGCGCGGCGACCATCTTCCCCAAACACCCTCACGTAGAGGGTTGCGTCACCGTCGTACTTGAAATGGAGGGTGCACCGCCTGCCCAGGCCGCGCGTGCGGGCAAATGTCTGCCAGCCACGGGCCAGGGCTATGTTGCCTGCTACGGAGACCTCAACCGCGACCAAGGAAGCCCTGCTGCAGCAGCCGTCCGCCTGCAGCCAGAGCCCGCGTGGTCCTGCGGCTGGCAGCTCATCGGTGAAGAAGCACGGGAGCTGAAGCCAGTTGACGGCCGGGTTCTCCGACCATACGACGAACTCCGGCAGCACCTCCGCCGAGTGGAAGCGTGGCCAGGGAGGCCGCGCGACCACGGCACGTCTCCCTTCATCGACAGGGCTGCCACGACCGGGGCGACCCCTACCACGCGGAGCGGCGCCACCGCGGCTGCGGGGGGCCGCGTGGGGGGTCGAGAAGTGCTTGCGGGGATGGCCGCATCCACGCTTGGGAACCGGAGAGCCGGGCCCCTCCTAACGGGCCTTCCCCTTCTCCACGGCGGAGAACCTCTTCGACGGCGCCATTGGTGTCGCTACTACTATGGAGCAAAGGGGGAGAAGCAAGCGGAATGGGAAGAGATGGTTGACGGGGGCTCTGCCGAAGGCCAACCAGCACCCCCACGATCATAGGTAATGATGGTTTTTCCTTGCATGCAGCAGGGACTCGTCAAGTCGGGCAGTTATCAAGGCAGCATGGGGAAGCAGAGACGCCCACGTCCAATCAACCGCCACGCATTGACCAAGGCCGCGGGCGTTGGGACCCGCGACGCTCCGCACTTGCCCTTTGGCTTCGCCTCGAAGCCAAGTCCGAGCGCGCCTTGGACCCGAGGACTACTGTCGGTGTTCTGGGAACGGGGGTCCCCAGACTTGCCCGCCTGCGGCCCACGGCATGGCTCTACGAGAGGGCCTGTACAGCCCATCTTCACCAACAAGCATTGGAGATCCTCACGAGGGGCCAAGCCTCGCGAGGCGGACGACACAAGACCTCCTCGGGAGCGATGTCACCAGGCAGGCTCGCGAGGGGTGGAGAGATCAAGGCAAGGCAAACCTCGTGAGGTTCTCATGACGTGAGCCATGACGATCGAGACCATGCGGGCGCCAGGCGGGCGCCAGCGCGCGCAGTGTTCTTGCTTCCTCTTTCATGCTAAGGAGGCAAGCGGAGGCGAGGAGTACCGAGGCGTCAAGCAAAGGTTTCCATATCTGTGCAACGAGAGCAAGACCAGCAGGATGGCAAGATGGAGGTCACCGTGGAGCCAAGGCCGGTGTCACCACTAGAGCCTTTGGCAGGCGAAGACCACCTTTAGTCAGGATAGCTTGTACTAGTTGTCCCCTTTCAAATTGGCCGTTGTTGGCTCCCTTCTCGCTCAATATTTGGGGAGAGGACCAGGGCCTCTATAAATAGGCCTAGCCACCATAGTAGGAGGAGATCATCTTGGACTGGATCCAACCCATCCTCACACCCACCAAGCACAAGAACACCTCACCTCAGGAGGCTGTTCTTCCCTTTGTACTATTCATCCTCAGCCCGAGAGGCAATCCACCACACCACACTGGAGTAGGGTATTACACCACAACGGTGGCTTGAACCATTATAAATCTTGTGTCTCTTGTGTTGCGAGTTCGTCGAGCTAGCCTTTGAGATCGTGGCGAGGTTGAGGGCATGATTAGGTAGGAGGAGATCTTTGCGCGCACCCCAGTGTTTGAACCTTGAGGGTTTTGCTGGAACCCGAAATCCGACATAGTCCTCGAGAGCTCGTAACTTAATCTGTCAACCCCTGGGGCTCCCCTTTATATACAGGCGATGGCCCTGGGTTTACAACAGAGTTTGGGTCGTATTACTTTCCGTGATCTAGTATGTTTCCTACTTGTATTTTTCCCTAATTAAGGAAACTCCAGGCGGCGACTTGTAGTTCTTGAAGATGAGCCGCCCTCTTCAAGTATTGGCCCTCAAGCCGGCCCATCTTATGAATCACCCTACAGGTCTTGAGATCCTGAATGTCATGGTCCTTCTTGAATCTTGACTATAAGTCACCACTTGAATGACCCGGCCCATCATGGTGGGTCATATCGTGGGGTTATATTTCCAACACATCCCGATATTATGCAGAGTGTGTGCATGTGTGCACGATATCAAACTGGTCCTAAAGAATGTCATCTTAAGGCCGTGAAAAGAATAGTGAGATACTTGATTCATACACCAAACTTTGGCATTTGGTACCCTAAGAGGTCCTCTTTTGATCTTGTTGGCTATTCCGACTCGGACTATGCCGGTGACAAGGTTGATAGAAAATCCACTTCGGGTACATGTAAATTTCTTCGTAGATCCCTCGTCTCTTGGTTTTCCAAGAAACAAAATTCGGTATCTCTATCACCGCTGAAGCGGAATACATTGCCGCGGGATCATGTTGTGCTCAATTACTTTGGATGACCAAAACTCTTAAAGATTATCGAATACATGTGAGAAATGTTCCATTGCTTTGTGACAATGAGAGTGCTTTTAAGATTGCACACTTAAACTGTGACATAGCCCGCGTCGAGCCGTCGCTGTCAATGACCTCATTTTCATAGCCGACGTCTGCGACATACCAACATACTCTAGCCCGCTGATTGAGAGCTGTCGGTGTACAAAAATAGGGGAACGCTTTTGTACCGCATTACCTGTGCACGGGCAGTCGGAGCCGCGCCCACGACCACACCAAGCAGAATAGGGGAGGTGAGCCAAGGTAAGACCGAAGCCCAAGACAATCAAAGCAACGCCAAGGCCAAGACCACAAAGAGCAGAGGGGCGAAGCAGGTTCCCCTGGAAAGATCCTTGCCGGGCGGCCTCGGCGGCCCCGGCAAGACCCTTGCTGGGACAGCTCGCCCCACACCAACAGAGGGAGCCACCCTTGAGCCCACGACCCCCAACGCCGTCGTCACCATGGGGCCAGGGCTCGGGAAGGCACCTGTCTGGTGGCATGCAGATCTTTGTGAAGACATATTAATTCAAGATCAGATGAGGATCAGAAGACGACGATTCTCGGCAAGATCCCTGCCGAGGAAGGCCACCAGACCCCCGGCAAGGTCCTTGCCGGGGGATGACAGCACGCCACGGCAATACCCTCGCCAAGGACGCCAGCAGGGCCACCGCAAGGCCCACCGACGACCAAGCTTCCACCGACGTTCACATGCAGCTGCCAGCCCAACCAGCTGGGTAGGCACCTGCGTGGCAACATGCAGCTCCCAGGCCAACTCATCGAGCGCCTGCGTGGCGGCATGCAGATCTTCGGAAAGGCTCCACCACCGCGCCACCTCAGCTGCCTGCCTGCCTACATGACGCGGCACGCTTCGCTGGCCAAGGCGCGTGTCGAAGCAAGGAAGAGCGCAATGGACGGGACGGGCCTCGCCCCCGTCCCTAATAAAGCAAGGGGACACCTAAGCTATGCATTAAATGCGTCTTGTCTTGTAATACGAGCGATAAGCTCAGGGCACTGTACGCCTTTCCACCTCCTGTGTGTCACTGTGGCTGCCCCTTTCAACTATAAAAGGAGGCCCATGGCATACTGGAGGAGGATTCGGCTCTTTCGAACCACGCACTGACCACAGCTAGTTCGAGAGCTCAAGAACTCTCAGAAATACACCACCAAAGCAGGACTAGGGTTTTAGCCATCCTCGCGGCCCGAACCTGGGTAAACGATCCCTGTGCTGTCTACTAGCCCTGCTCTCCTTGCAACCCTGCGCCCCGGCAACCATAGTAGGGATTCTTGTGATCCCATAGGTGTCGTTCCACACCGACATCTTTGGCGCGCCAGGTAGGGGGCGCAATTGTGAGAATCTGGTCTGGTAGTTAGCCTAGCATTCTTCGTCGCCATAGCCCCTAAGAAGAAGACGGCCATGGCGGTCGGCTCGTTGGGAGCCGAACGGCCCGTGCCGGTGCGGACGAGCAGCGGACCGGTCGCAGACAGGACCCGGGTCGCGGCCCGCAAGCACAGGCATCGCCCAGGCAGTCGGAGCCTGGCAAGCGGCGTCGTTCGCGCGCCAGACGACCGGCTACACGTCGCCAGATCCAAAGACGGAGCTGGACCCCCCCGCAGGCGGCGCGGGGCCCTCCAGGGGCATCATTGTGCCGACTCCGGGCGGCGCGGCGGCCTCCAGGACGCCTACACCGGCGACCACCGCGCGTTCTTCCCATGGTTTGCGCTCCGAGCAGCGTCACCACGTTGGTGACCCTGGGCACCGCCGTGGGAAGAGCCTTGTGCGTCATCGGCAAGATGAAGGGCTTCAACACGCTCGTCGAAGCGCTGGTGAAAATGGCACGCAGCCGCTGGGTCGTGACGGAGCTCCTTCTAACATAGTTAGAAGTCGAAGCGCGCCGCGGTCCACGCAGGTATCGCTGCCGCCCACACCAGCGGAAGCTTTAGTGCGCGCGCAGCTGCTCCTTGATTTCCCTCCTGCTGTTGAAAAGCTCGACGAGTGGAGGGCCACCATCCGGAGCCTTGTCGCCGTCGCCAACAAAGACGATCCACGACCAGCGGGGCCCTCGGGTCGGCGCCCCACCGAGCCACCACATGCTGGCGCTGGGAGGACCGAGGAAGTTGCGGCCACGGTGCACTCTCCTCCTCGCCAGCCGCCGTGGGCGTCGGCCCGTCGTGACGACGCTTGTGATAACATCTCCACAGCGTCGTCCGACCCGCGGACACTCCGCGACCAGCGCCAGGTCCTTCGGGAATGAGCTCACGAAGACGCTCGAACCACCGTTGAGCGTCGGGGCGAAACGCGCCGCCAGTCGGACAAGCAGGCAGGACCCGCTATGGACCACCCGGCACCGCGGGGCTCTGGCGGCCTACCTTACGAGGTGGGCTGCCCGGCCTTTACCCGTGAGCTGCGGCAGTTCCAGTGGCCGTCCCACCGCACGTTCAAGCCCGACGTTGGCAAGAAGTACACTGGCAAAACCCATCCGTCCGAGTTCCTCAGCACCTACACCATCGCGATGCAGGCTGCTGGGGCTCACGACGACAAGGTGCTTGCCAACTATTTCCTGCTGGCGCTCAAGCCCAATGTGATGTCTTGGTTGAAGCACTTGCCGGTGGATTCCATTTCTTCTTGGTCGGATCTGTGCCATGAGATCGTTGGCGCCTTCACAAGAGGCCACCAAGCTCATGGCCAGGCCAGTGATCTACATATCATTCCCCAGAAGGAATGGGAGACCCTGCGCAAGTACATCCAGAGATTCAGCCGGGTGCAGTACAACATCCCCGACGTTAATCCCGCCGCTGCGATTAGCGCGTTCCACTAGAACGTGCGCAATCGCAGGATGCGCGAAGAGCTGGCGACGACCAAAGTTAAGGACGTGGCCGAGCTCTACGTCCTGGCCGATAGGTGTGCCGGGGCTGAAGAGGGAAGGAAGTACCCCGGCGAAGACGCCGGCGCGGAAACCGACTCTACCGATGAAGACGCCGCATCCCCGACGAGGAAGGGCCGGCGTCGCAACAGGAAACGCAAAGGCAAGACCGTGCTTGCCGTTGAGGGATCTGACGACACCGGTGCCGGCAAGAAGGTCAAGGCAGACGCCCCTGGCAAGGAGATTGCCGGGTGCGCCGCCTGCCGAGCCTTGGCGGCTACCGACAAGCCAGGAAGCTCCGGCAAGCAATACTGCAAGATCCACCGCACCAAGGGCCATGACCTCCAGTACTGCCGGCAAGTCGAGTTGCTTCCTAAGAAGCAAAAGGCTGAGTGCGAGAGACGGGGCAAGGAGAAGGACCAGGACGGTGTGGAGGGGTCCGGCAAGAAGCGTGGCGGCCAAGGAGGCCGCCCCGGCAAGGACAACCAGCAAGAGAGGCCCGCCCGGGGCCGCGACAAGAAACAAGAAGACGATGATCACGACGAGGACGACGAGTCTCGTGAGCAAGGGTTCCAGAAGGCTACGGAGGCCATGTGCGTTGATGGCGGCGCCTCGCTGCATACCTCTCATCGCCTGCTCAAACAGTGGGCGCGTGAGATTACAGCAGCAGAGCCGTCGTTCGACGCTCAGAAGCCGCTGAAGTGGTCCAGCACGCCCCTCATCTTTGACGCCGAGGACCACCCTGACCGCACTACCGCGGTCGGGTGTTTGCCATTGTTGGTCTCACCAACGATACGCAACCTCAGAGTGAACAAGATGTTGGTTGACGGCGGGGCCGGCCTGAACCTGATCTCGCCTGTCGTGATCAAAAAGTTGCAAATCCATGATGGAGATCTCGACGAAACGGGCACGTTTCAAGGGGTCAATCCGGGGAGGAGCCAGCCGAAGGGAAAGGTCACACTGCCTGTGACGTTCGGAGGAGAGTTGAACTATAGGACGGAGAGGATCGTCTTCGAGGTAGGCGAGATCCCCTTGCCCTACAACGGGATCCTCGGCCGCCCGGCACTAGCCAAGTTCATGGCGGCATCACACTACGCCTACAACATGCTAAAGATGCCCGGGCCCTTGACCATCATCTCTGTCCCCTCCGACAAGAAGGACGCGCTGATCTGCGCTGACCAGCTCTACCAGGAAGCAGTTGCAGTGGCTGCCGCCAAGCCACCTGCTCCTGCCGCTGAAGCCCCGGGAGGGAAGAAGAAGCCCGACAAGACCTCTCACACCCACTCCGGCAAGCGCACCTCCTTGAAGTGTTGTGCTACCGTCGAGGACGTGCCAGAGAGCTCTACCGACAAGAGCAAGAGACCCAGGGCCGAGCCGCCGCAGACCAAGCAGGTGCCCGTCAAGGAGGATGGCACGGGAGGGGCCTTCACCATAGGCTCCACCCTCGACAGCAAATAGGAAGGCGTGCTCATCACCTTCCTGCGGGCGAATGTCGACGTGTTTGCATGGCAAGCATCAGACATCCCCGGTGTTCCCAGGGAGGTGATTGAGCACCACCTAGCTGTCTGCCCCCACGCGCGGCCCGTCAAGCAGAAGGTCAGAAAGCAGGCTCTGGAGAGGCAGGAGTTCATCACAGAGGAGATCAGGAAGTTGGAAGCAGCGGGTTTGGTGAGAGGAGTGCTCCACCCGACTTGGTTGGCCAATCCGGTAGTGGTGCGCAAGGCGAATGGGAAGTGGAGACTGTGTATTGATTACACAGATATCAACAAGGCCTGCCCTAAGGACCCCTTCCCGTTGCCACGCATCGACCAGATTGTTGACTCCACGGCCGGGTGCGATCTGCTATCATTCCTCGACGCCTACTCAGGCTACCACCAGATCTTCATGACGAAAGAGGATGAAGAGAAGACAACATTCATCACCCCTTGTGGTACGTATTGCTTTTTACGGATGCCTTTCGGGTTGAAGAGTGCTGGCTCAACGTTCGCAAGAGCATTCCAAATTGGTTTTGAACCTAAGCTCCATAGAAATATGGAGGCCTACATGGATGACATAGTGGTCAAAACCAAGGACGGGCCAACTCTTGTGCAAGATCTGGAAGAGACATTTGCTAACCTGCGCAAGATCAACCTCAAGCTGAACCCTGAGAAGTGTGTCTTCGGCGTTCCATCCGGCAAGCTTCTCTGGTTCTTTGTGTCACAGCGCGGGATTGAGGCAAACCCAGACAAGATCAAGGCTATTGAGCAGATCGAGGCGCCCAAGCGGATCAAGGATGTGCGTCGGCTCACCGGCTGCGTTGCCGCCATGAGCCGATTCATCTCCAAGTCCACCGAGCGCGCCCTTCCCTTCTTCAAAATCTTGAAGAAGGCAGGCCCAATAGAGTGGACCCCAGAAGCCGAGGCAGCACTGCAGGATCGAAAGAAATACCTTTCCTCCACGCCAATACTGGTTGCGCCTAAACCACAAGAGCCGTTTGCTGCTGTATCTGGCGGCAACGAATCAAGTGGTCAGCGTCGCACTGGTGGCACAGAGGGAGGTCGACAAGGAGGCAGCAATGGTGGCAGAACCAGGGGATGGCAAGCCAAAGATTCCCCCAGCAGGGCCTGGTGCCGACAAGGCGCGGCCCCCGGTAAAGTCTAGTGCCACCAAGGCAGTGCCCGCGCAGTCGAGTGAGGTGGTGCCGAAGAAGAAGATGATGCAGCACCCGGTTTACTTTGTCAGCTCCCTGTTGCAGGGGGCTAGGTCGAGGTATTCCGGTGTGCAAAAATTGCTCTTCAGCCTCCTTATGGCCTCGAGGAAGCTGCGTCACTACTTCCATGCTCAAGAGATCACTGTCCTCACCCGCCTCCCGTTGCAACGGATACTGCACAACCCAAACGCAACCGGAAGGATTGTGGAATGAGCCTTGGAGCTGTCAAGCTTCGGTTTAAAGTTAGAAAGTACCTCGACAATTCAGAGCAGAGTCTTGGCGGAGTTCATCGCAGAATGGACCTCGACGCCTGACAAAGAAATCCAGGAGACCACTCTCCCCGGCGAGGAAGCAGACCGTGACTGGATCATGTAGTTTGATGGGGCTTTCTCGCTGCAAGGCGCCGGTGCCAGTGTGCTGCTCGTCGCACCCACCGGAGAACACCTCAAGTACGTGATCCAGATGTAGTGCCCCAGGGAGATGTCCACCAACAACACTGCTGAGTATGAGGGATTGCTTGCCGGTCTCAGGATCGTGGAAGACCTCGGGGTTAAGAAGCTCATCGTCAGGGGTGACTCGCAACTTGTTGTCAGGCAGGTCAACAAGGATTATCAGAGACCATTGATGGAAGCTTACGTAGATGAGGTGAAGAAGCTGGAGGAATGCTTTGACGGTATCTAGGTGGAGCACGTCCCCCGAGCGGAGAACGGCATCGCCGATTACCTGTCAAAGCGTGCCGCATTCAAGCTACCTGTGAAACCAGGTACCTTTTTGCTCCGGTTAACTCAACCATCTGTCGAACCATCAGCGGGGCAGAACAAGCGGAGGAAATCAGGACCTGGCAAGTACTTTCCTACCGAGCCCCCTGGGGCTGCCGGCAAGGGTGCTGCCGCGGACGCTGAACCTGCCCAAGAGCAACTGGCTTCGGCAGGGCGTCAAGCCCTGGCCGTAGAGACAGCCGCTCCCATGGCGGAAGAGATGCCTTAAGTCCTTTCCTTCGAGGCCCAGGCTCCGGCATGGGCGCAGCATACCGTCCAATTCCTCCAAACAGGGGAGCTTCCTAAGGAGCAGGAAGAAGTGGAGAAAGTAGCCCGTCGGTCCGCCCTGTACCAGTTCGTCAATGATGTCCTGTACCGGAGAAGGCCGAACGGTGTGAAACTCAAGTGCATCCCCCGGGAGGAAGGACTAGAGCTGTTGGCAGAGATACATTGACGCATATGTGGCTCCCACATAGGGTCGAGGGCCCTTGCCGGGAAGGCGTTCCGGCAAGGTTTCTTCTGGCCCACCGCCCTCCAGGACGCGACGGCACTAGTAACCAAGTGTGAAGCGTGCCATTCCCATTCAAAGAAGCTTCATTAACAAGCCCAAGCCCTTCAAACAATCCCTATCTCCTGGCCATTCTCGGCCTGGGGGCTCGATATACTGGGCCCTTTCCCCCGCGCTGTCGGGGGCTTTGAGTACTTGTACGTTGCAATCGACAAGTTCACAAAGTGGCCGGAGGTGGAAGCAGTGAGGAAGGTGACTGCTCAGTCAGCCGTCAAGTTCTTCAAAGGACTGGTCTGCCGTTTTGGTGTGCCAAACAGACTCATCACCGACAACGGCACGCAGTTCACAAGCCACACCTTCATGCAGTACATCCAAGACCTCGGCAGCAAGGTCTATTTTGCTTCCATGGCACATCCACGTAGCAACGGCCAAGCGGAGAGGGCAAATGTTGAAGTATTGCGAGGCTTGAGAACGAAGGCCTTTGACAAGCTGCACAAGAGTGGAAGGCGCTCGATTGATGAGTTGCCGGTGGTTCTTTGGTCGATCAGGATGACACCAAATCGAGCCACCGGCCAGACACCTTTTTCCCTGGTATACGGGGCAGAAGCAGTTCTCCCCACGGAACTCATATACGGGTCACCTCGAGTGCTCGCTTATGATGAGCTTGAGCAAGAGCCGTTGCGCCAAGATGACGCGATGCTCCTTAAGGAAGATCATCTTCGGGCGGCTGTGAGAGCGGCACGCTGCCAGCAAGCCTTGCGCCGCTACCATAGCTGCAAGGTTCATGCCCGAAGCTTTGAGGAAGGCGACCTTGTTCTTCGGCGCGTTCAGTCGGCCAAGAATTCCAACAAGTTGACGCCGAAGTGGGAAGGCCCTCATCGGGTAATGCGAGTCACCAGGCCTGGCGCAGTCCGCCTGGAGACCGAGGATGCCGTCCCAATGAGCAACTCCTGGAACATCGAGCATCTTCGCAAGTTTTACCCGTAAGGCGCGGCTTGCCGGGCCTCCCGGCAAGCCACCTATTGTACAAGCTTTGCCGGCAAGGCATGTGACCCTTTGTACAAAGCCAGGCGTAGACCCTGAGCATAAATAAATTAAGCGCTGGCGCCCTAAGTCATAGCATGCATGCTAGGTCGAGTCTCTTCCTTGGTTAGGGTTGATAGTGCTCAGCAGCGACTAACCCCTAGCTTAGAGGTCGAGTGCACGTCTATCTGTTCCTCTTCTGTCCTCTTTTGGTTTGCAGGGCACATGAGCACTTCTGCCGAGCTACTTGGAAGAAAGGAAACGGACCGGCGTCCCGACCCCAGCAAATCAGAGTTGCCGGGGCTACAAGCACGAGGATCCAACCGCGGCAAGATAAGACTGCCGGGGGCTGCAGATCCAGATAAGTCTTTTTATCCCCTGTCATACATTTCGAAACCGGACTGGGGCAAGTGAAGCCTCATCTCTATCTCTACGCTGCCGTGCTCCCCTTTTTTCCATACCTAAGGATTATTTCCTGGGTCCGGATTTGGTTGTAGCCGCGGCGGCAAGGAGGCGGGACGAGGAGCCTAAAGCCCACTTCATCCTGCCTCCGCCAAGAGCGCGAGAACGGTCGAATGGAGTGGGGGGAACGGCAAGGCCTGTTGCCGGGCGAAAAACGTTTATCCTAAACAATAACGAGGATGCGCTCCTTGTCGCGGAATTTACCCACAAACGAAAAGCCCGGCAAGCATCCCTTTTTCATTAAAAACATCCCATACAGGTATAGTTCATACGAAATGAAAAATATGGACAAAGGGGATTACAAGCTTTAAATTTAACAAGGTCCGCAGGCTTACAGATTAAAAAAAGAGATCAGGTGCCCGTGATCCCTTTCTTGTCACTCTCCTTAGGAGGCAGGTCAAGGAGGCGAGAGGGCAAAAGGGGCGCCTAGGCGAGCTACGAGCAGCAGAAAGCACCAAGAGAACACCTCGGTGGCTGCCCACGGGCGGGCTGGTGATGACGGTGCCGGGAAGGAGCTGGAAGACGAGGCGGCAGGACCGGCAATACATGATGAAGGCGTCGGTGCCCGCGTACTCCGAGTTGACGGCCTTGCCGCCCGCCCTCTTCCTCTTCCGCAACCTCCCGCCGCCAGCCGCCGAAGGAGACGGCCCCGAGAAGTTCAAGGAGCTGGCCCCGCCCCCGGCAAAACCCTGCCGGAGGAGCGGCCAAGTGCATATGCTGCTGCTGCCGCACCCGCCCAGGCGCGGGGCGTCCGACGCCTCGTCGGACTCGTCCCCCCTGTCCTCCTCGTCACTTCGCTCGAGGAAGAGCTTCCATTGTCGGAATCTCCATCAGAGGTGCTCTCCACGCAGCATTTCAGGCGAGTTCCAAACTCTCCGAAGACCTTGACAGAGAGCAGGCCGTCCTCCATTAATTTGAAATAGAGGACGAGCCCTGTCGTCAGGCTGTGGATGCGGGCAAATGTCTTCCATCCACGGCGGAGGTACATAACCCGAGGAGCCGGGAAGTCGACGTCAACCGGCGTGTCCCCGTTCCCACAGCCCCTCATGTGCAATCTGAGGGTCTTGGGCGGGTCACGCTCCATCACCCGAGCAAACGGGGCGGGGAGACGAAGACGACGACGCGAAGGCCGGCGCAGCCTGATGAAGAACTCGCAAGGCTGGTCTTCAACATGGCCCTCCATCGGGAAGGGCATCGTTGGCAGGGGCAAGGCCGGCGTGCCGCCCCGTCCTCCTCTTCCCCGAGCGCTACAGCCTCTGCCCCAGCCTTGCCCACGGCCTCGCCCCCTCCCCCATCCCCTCGCGGCCGGTTCCACCACCGCGGTCTCAGGAGGACGAGGGACGCGCTGTCGAGCGGCGACCCTCGCCGCCACCGTCGAGGGACCAGGATTCCCCTTCTCCATGGCGGGTGAGAGGAAGAAGCAGAAGCAGGAGGAGATAGAAGATGGAAGAATGCGGGATGCCATCCCCCCTTCCCCCTGTTTATAAAGGAACGGGGTTGAGGCTCGGTCGCCCCACTCGGCCAATCCAGACACCGGAGGCGCAGGGAATCAGGACCGACCCGCTGCCCCAACCAGCGATGGCCCGGTTTCCCGCCTCCACCGTTTGCCACCCCGAGCGCATGAAAGACGCGTGGCAGACCTGCAGAACTGAGGGGACGGGTGAGGCGACCTCTCCCCACCCCGCGATCGCGAGGAGTGGACGCCTTGAAGACCGCATCCCGGCCCCACTCAGTAAATGAGCCGCGCCTCTATGCCTCCCTCTTTTTACGGGGAGGGCGCGAGCTGCCTCTTTACTGCGATATGACGCATGCGTGTGGAAACCGCCCCACGCATGCCGCCCACGTCAGGCACGCCCCTCCACGCCGCGCCGCACAAGTGGGTCGTGGGAAGCGGAGCGCGAGAAGAGTCTTACCACGGTAAAAACCGCCCCACCTGCCCGCGCATAGTTTTGGGCCTGGCCCAACAACGTGTCGCGCTTATGTGTGGCCCAGGCCCGGGGGCTCCTGTCGGTGTACAAAAATAGGGGCACGCTTTTGTACCCCTTTACCTGTGCACGAGCAGTCGGAGCCGCGCCCACGACCACACCAAGCAGAACAGGGGAGGTGAGCCAAGGTAAGACCGAAGCCCAAGACAATCAAAGCAATGCCAGGGCCAAGACCACAAAGAGCAGAGGGGCGAAGCAGGTTCCCCCGGCAAGACCCTTGCCGGGCGGCCTCGGCGGCCCCGGCAAGACCCTGCCGGGACAGCTCGCCCCACACCAACAGAGCGAGCCACCCTTGAGCCCACGGCCCCCAACGCCGTCATCAACATGGGGCCAGGGCTCGGCAAGGCACCTCTGTGCTGGCATGCAGATCTTTGTGAAGACATATTCAAGATCAGATGAGGATCAGAGGACGACGATTCTCGGCAAGATCCCTGCCGAGGAAGGCCACCAGACCCCCGGCAAGGTCCTTGCCGAGGGACGACAGCACGCCACGGCAAGACCCTTGCCGGGCCACACGGCAAGACCCTCGCCAAGGACCCCAACAGGGCCACCGCCAGGCCCACCGACGAACAAGCTTCCACCACCGTTCACATGCAGCTGCCACCCCAACCACCTGGGAAGGCACCTGCGTGGCAACATGCAGCTCCCAGGCCAACTCATCGAGCGCCTGCTTGGCGGCATGCAGATCTTCGTAAAGGCTCCACCACCGCGCCACCTCAGCTGCCTGCCTGCCTGCCTACATGGCGCCGCACGCATCGCTGGCCAAGGCGCGTGTCGAAGCAAGGAAGAGCGGCGACGGACGGGACGGGCCTCACCCCCGTCCCCAATAAAGCAAGGGGACACCTAAGCTATGCATTAAATGTGTCTTGTCCTGTAATACGAGCGATAAGCTCAGGGAACTGTACGTCTTTCCACCTCATGTGTGTCACTGTGGCTGCCCCTTTCAACTATAAAAGGAGGCCCATGGCATACTGGAGGAGGATTCGGCTCTTTCGAACCACGCACTGACCACAGCTAGTTCGAGAGCTCAAGAACTCTCAAAAATACACCCACCAAAGCAGAACTAGGGTTTTACGCATCCTCGCGGCCCGAACCTGGGTAAACGATCCCTGTGCTGTCTACTAGCCCTGCTCTCCTTGCAACCCTGTGCCCCGGCAACCGTAGTAGGGATTCTTGTGATCCCATAGGTGTCGTTCCACACCGACAAGAGCCTGCAGCCAGTAATGGTCGTCAGTTTCCTCGGCGGCCACCTCAAAACGTCGGCCGAAGAGGCCGCGATAAACCTCATTTGGGCCATTCGCCCCTCCAGCTCCGCGGGAAGCATAGCCGGGCATAGGATACGATGCTCTGGAGTGGGGGATGGGGATGGGGATCTGTGGGAAATGTGGCATTTGGCAGGCATCATCTAAGAAACTCAGGGCGGCTATGGTGTGGAGATCGGTGGGTAAGCTGCAGGGGCAAACCAGCAGATGTTGACAATGGAGGCCTTGCGGTGGTAGCCTTTCTAGGGTTTCGCGCAAGGCAGGGGTTGTGGTTTTTTGTGTGTGTGGAGGGGAGTAAGGTGGTGTTTGAGGAAGTGATGCGGCTACTGAAAATTCTACTACGCCGGAGTAAAATGCCAGGGCTATTGAAAATTTGGATGAAGGGATTGAACAATAATGTATCACACACGGTCCTAAAATAACAACCGTGTGCTATCAAACACAAAACCCTCCAGCCAGGCAGATATTTTCGAGGAATGGAGGCGGGAGCGGGAACAACAAACATCACACACGATCGACACATAATAACCACGTGTTATCAAATAGAAAAACCCTCCAGGCGGGTAGATATTTTTTATATTGCGAGCGAATCCTCGTGGAGCCCAATGTAGTGTGCTGAATTGAGTGACAGGGGCATGGGCGTGGCACACGGGTAATCCAAGGGAACCGTGTCTGTTGGGTCATCCGACTTGTCTAATGTTTATAAATCTGGCAAAAATAACGCGGGAAAGGGTCCGAACACGAACACACTTGCATGTGGACGAAAAATATGTACGAAAAGGGTGGTTTGATGTTCAAATACCCAATGCACAACTTTGATTTGGCACCTGTCAAACAAAGCACATAGTATTGCTAGTCCCCCCCCCACTTTGTGTCGTCGGGAGGGGAATCCTAGCTATGAACACATGCCCCCAAATAGCTAGGTCTAACATCGCACCCTACCGTAACACTAAACCTATAGGAGTCCATCATGGTCAAACCCCTGCCCCCTTTTGCTTCCAGTCAAAGGTGGACCGTGTGCGGGCCCACAAATCTGTGCTTGTGGTGCGAGATGGGTGATACCACATACGAACCACCTGCAGGTAGCCCAACTATATGTATTAATAGGGTGGTGTGATATTTAAATACGAATTCACAACTTTGATGTGGCACATGTGCCTCACAAAGTAACCAGACATCCCTGACCCCATGAAGGTTCAGAAAGTGCGAAGTAGTCCTCCTTCCCCCCACAAATACACACTTTGAGTCAGTGGGAGAGGGCATCTCACAAGATGTACCATAAAACAAACCAAGAAGAATCCACCATGGTTGTACAACCTTTCTCTTTTTGTTGCTCAAAGTGATGGATCTCCATGCGACCCCACAGATGGACTAGCTCGCGGATAATCACGCAAGTAGTGCCCGAAGACAACCACTGCATGCATGTGCACTGGTACCGTAGCGTGCTATACAAACGGTTTTTGACCCCATTCCGCAACAGAGTTTTAAACCGTCTCCTAGTGAGTGGGCGATAGGGGGGTCCTTCCCACACGACCCAGAAACTGTCGAGAATAGGCGAGCAGCTACTGACGATCACCATAGAATAAATGTACGAGAAGTCGCACCAGTCCCACACGTTACGTCTCGATGTTACATTCTGATCCAAGAGACATCTGAAATGATTACGCCGCTATAATCATGTGAAAAAGGTGGATATCATAGACATTTAATCTAGCGATGTGTTTGCGATAGGTACGTTATCACACACAGTTCCAAAATGTAAAATGTGTGCGGTGCCTCTACTATTGCCAACGTGTCCATTTTCATAACTATGTGCGATAGGTTTCCTATCACACACACACACACACACGTTTGAAATGTTTGCCGCATTACCATGAATCGCACATGCATATGAGACGAAACCGTGTGTGCGCCCAACGGGCATCGCAAATGTTTCACGTCAAATTGTCTGCTTTTTTCATAGCACACATTGTTTTGTTTCTAATCGTGTGTACATTATTTTATTAGCTCTTGTTTAATTTTATTTTCCCCTTTAATTTATTATTCGAATTGGAAATTTTGAAATATGAAACGTGGAATTCAAATTCTCAGCACAATGGTTCAAACACCAATCCATAAATAAAATTCTCAGTATACAATGTTCAGTAATTACAGGATTAGGCAGCAATTAACTATGACGAACCACAATATTTAGAGGCGGTAAGGTGAAGAGATAAATCATTTTGGCTGCTGATGGTGTTGAAGAAGCGGAATGCCCATAATGTGCCCTCCTGCATGCCATAGGCATGAACAACTTTTGTCAAAACCCTTGTGACGATCGCCCGCCCATCCTTCATCGCCTTTAGGAAGACTTCTAGAGCATTATCATGGTAGTATGAAATATATAATTTAACCTTAGTTGCCTCCACTCCGGTCATGTACTTTGCAAGGTAATCATCAGTAAATTTCTTCGGAAACTACTGAAAAGAGAAAACTTTTAGATACTCAGGTCTAATAGAGTAACTTGTTGTGGGCAGGGGGAAAAGGCAACACTTTACACTACAAAAAAAAGACACATCCGTAACATTTTGGGCCGAACGATTTTTTTTCTGTCATACTTATGACACTTCTATGACGATAATTGTGACAAAACCCGGTATCATCATAGATGTGGTGGGGTCCTACTTCTATGAGAAAAAATCATGACAGAAAATGGGCTTTTCGTCCTGGGCGGGCCGGAGACGCAGCTGCATTAAATCCTTTGGGCCGTCCATGATGGAAAAACCGTGGTAGAAGCAAGGGCGAGGAAAATATCGGGGTGTTCCCTGTTACGGTGGGTGGTCGGGGCCGAGCGATGCGCGTTTCTCTCGTACATGCACGTGCGTGGGTGCGAGGCATTGGGCTCTAACTAAACCCGGGCGAGGCGTTGGGCTCTACCTGAACCCGAGCAATTGCACTGCAGGCTACACGTTACTGAACCCGAGCGATCGATCGATGGCTGTTAACTAAATCTGATCGAGCGATTCCTTCGCCACTGCTGCTAACTGAATCCGATCGATGCTGCCTCTGGATGAAGAGTGAGCATTGCTGGGGGGTTTGGATGAACAGTTCCCGGTGGGGGTGGATGAAGAGGACCCCGTGGTGTTGCCTCTGGATGAACAGGACCCCGATCGATCGAGCCGGTTGGGGCTGGATGAACAGGACCCCGTGGAGGGCTGGATGAACAGGACCACTCCGTGGAGAGCTGGATGAACTGTAGACGGTGGAGGGGTGGATGAACAGTAGCCCGTGGAGGGGTGGTTGAACAGGAGCCCATGGAGAGGGCTGGTTGAACAGTAGCCGGTGGAGTAGCGCGCGGTGGAGGATGGATGAATAGGAGCCTGTGGATGAACAGTCGCAGGTGGAGGCTGGAGGAGGTCGACGGTGGATGAACAGTAGCCCGTGGAGGCTGGAGGGGGTCGACGGTGGAGATGAACAGTATCCCGTGGAGTCCCGTTTTGCGGTGCGCCACACCCCTCCCGATGAACAGGACCCCCGTTTCGACCATAGTGCTGCAACACAAGTCTGTTTCCTCCGGTTTGCGGTACGCCACACCCCTCCCGATCAACAGGACCCGACCGTAGGAGGTCCGTTTCCTCTGTTTTGCGGTACGCCAGACCCCCCCCCGATGAACAGGATCCCATTTCGTACGTGGCCGGTCGAACACAAGGTAGTTTCCTCCGTTCTGCGGTACGCCAGGCCTCGTTTCCATTGGCTGTTTCGTCCAAGCACTCCCGATGAACACGACGTCGCATTCCGTTCCGACCCAGCCGGTTGGCTCCCCATGAACACGACGACGATGCCGTTTCTCCGTTCCGACCCAGCCATGTACACGAGCCCTGGCCGTACGTATGCGCGAGTAGGCGTTCGAGACCTTGCCCATATGTACGTATGTGGCCGTATTTTCTTTCTTGCACACTGGCCGTTGTACATACGTGTACATGCTAGGTGCGCGCCTCTACTACGACACGTGCGCGCCTCTACATCGACCAGTATGTACGTACACGTTCACGACTAGAATGACAATGCTACGTACGCTTCGACCAGGTGAGTCCCGACTGTCAGGCACTTCCTTGAGTGCGAAGATGTAGCTGGTGGGTCCCAGCAGTCAGGGGGGCGAATCGTTTTTTTTTTGCCCGGACGCACTTCCTTGCGTGCGAAGATGTAGCTAGTGGGTCCCAGCAGTCAGGGGGAAACGTTTTTTCCGCAAAATACGGTGGCCCATCCGGTGGGTCCCCGCTGTCAGGTGGAGGAATAATTATTTTGCGCGTAATAAGGAGGCACTTCCTTGCTGCGGCCGTGGACCAATCTATCAGCCTCTCCACGTACAGTACTCTTCCGATGGAAGTCGGTCGTTGACCACATTGACCACGCCCCTCCGAGAGCACCAAGGCAGTGGACGACGGCGAGGCCTAGGAAGGGGACAACGCGGAGCCAGGGAAGACGCGGCAATGGATGCCCACGCGGAGAGGAGTATGAGGCTTCACTGGTTCGGCTCCGGTGTGAGGCTGCCGTCGCTGCAGAATAACAGGGGGTGTGGGTGAGTAGAGGAATGGCCTGGCCAGCTGTGGGAGTAGTAGGAGGCGGTGAGGCCTCCGCGGCATCGCAGCCGGCCACGGGAGGCCGGAGCACGAGGCACGATCGGCGCTGGTTTGGACGGCTGGAGCAAGAAGACCAGAGGTTGAAGAAGCACTACAGCCATTGGATGGACATCATACGGTCGCTGGAGCTAGAATCGTGCATATTGACTAAGTTGACAAAGCCCTCCATCCCCGTCAACTTAGTAGGCCCACAAGTCAGCCTCCCACTATACTGGGTCCCAGCTAGCAGGGGGAGTATTCATTTTTTGTGCGTAATAAGGAGGCACTTCCTTGCGTGCGAAGATATAGCTGGTGGGTCCGAGCTTTCAGCGGCGGTAACGTTTTTTCACGAAATATAGAGGCCCTTTCGGTGGGCTAGATGTCAGGTGGAGGAATCATTATTTTGCGCGTAATAAGGAGGCATTTCCTCGCGTGCGGCCGTGGACCCAGCCTCTCCACTTACAGTCCACTTCAGATGCATGTTGGTCGTTGACCACGTTGACCAGGCCGCGCCAAGAGCACCAGGGCGGTGGACAACGGCGAGGCCTAGGAAGGGAACGACACGGAGCCAGGGAAGACTCGGCAGTTGTTTCCCATGCGGAGGGGAGTACGACTGTACGAGGGTTTACTGGTTCGTCTGTCGTCGCCGGAGAATAACAGCAGGTGTGGGTGAGTAGAGGGATGGCTAGGCCAGCGATGGGAGTACGGTGGGGCTGTGAGGCCTGCACGGTAGCACAGCCGGCCACGGGGAGGAGGGAGCAGGCAGTCCCGTCGGCGCTTGTTTGAGCGGCTGGAGCGGGAAGACCAGAGATTGAAGAAGCACAACGGCCGTTGGATGGACATCCAAAAGTCACTGCTTGTGCGTCAACCTTTTTTTAGGAAAGCCTCAAATCTGTGGAAAACAGCATACAGCCCATCTGCCATTATTTCTAATAATTTACAGCCCATTTGCTAATTCTTAAGGTTTTTTTGGAGCCCATATTCTTTTTGTTAGCATTACAGCCCATATTGTGGGCACGGTTAAAAAATTATACGAAATTTTGCATATTTCGGTGCGGTCCGAACTGTTTTTAATCCCGAAATTTTGAGTCACGCTCAAACTGATTTTAAAATTAAATATATATCAATATAAAATCCAACAAATTGTCCACGCAAAAAATCAATGCAATTTAAAATCTCAAAATGAAAAAAAGAAATTTGAAACTAATTTTCGGTTTGATGTGTTTTAAAAATGTACAACCCATTTCTCATTACTGATAGGCCATTTTCTCGGCGAGCCGAATGAAGCTCTCCTCGTCTTGAAAGATTTGCAGCCCAACAGGCCTGACAAAGCGACTTACTTGGAAAATCACAAAAAATTGGGTTGTGGCCATGGACCTAGCTGCGGCCGTGGACCCAGCTGTCAGCCTCTCCACGTACAGTACTCTTGCGATGGAAGTCGATCGTTGACCACATTGACCACGCCGCTCCGAGAGCACCAAGGCGGTGGACGACGGCGAGGCCTAGGAAGGGGACGACACGGAGCCGGGGAAGACGCGGTAGTGGATGCCCACGCGGGGAGGAGTACGAGGGTTCACTGGTTCGGCTACGGTGTGAGGCTGCCGTCGGCGCAGGGCCTGGCTAGCGGTGGTGGTAGTAGGGGGCGGTGAGGCCTCAACGGCAGCACAGCCGACCACTGGAGGCAGGAGCAGGCCGTCTCGCCGCCGCTGGTTTGGGTGGCTGGTGCAAGAAGAGTAGCGATTGAAGAAGTAGCAGGACCGTTCGATTCAAATCCAACGGTTACTTCTGCTAGAATCGTTTGTTGACTAAGTTGAGAAGCCCTGCGTACGGGTCAACTTAGTAGGCCCACAGGTCAGCCTCCCAACCGGTGCACCCCAGATGTCAGTGGGAGGAATCATTTTTCTTCGTGTAATAAGGAGGTTGTTGATTGCGTGCGGCCAGGCCAGCGGATGGAGTAGGGTGGGCCGGGGAAGCCTGCGCGGCATCACAGCGGGCCACAAGAGGATGGAGCAGGCAGTCCCGCCGGTGCTAGTTTAGGCGGCTAGAGCGGGAAGATCAAAGATTGAAGAAGCACATCGGCCGTTGGATGGACATCCAACAGTCACTGCTGCTAGAATCGTGTGTTGACTGACAAAGCCTTGCGCAAAAAAGTCAGCCTCGAAATCTGTAGCGTGTACAGCCCATTTGCTATTATTTTTATAATTTTTACTCATTTTTTAATTCATATGGAATTTATGGCAGCCCGTTTTCCATTTTTAGAATTGCTGCCCATTTTCTGGTCAGTACCAGGGTTACAAAAAATAACTAAATAGGTGGGAAATTTTGAAAATTCGCAAATTTTTGCTGGGGAACAAAATATTCTTAATCCAAAAATTAGTAGCCATAATAAACAAATTTAAAAATAAATTAGTACTATGTCATGTTAAATCCAATGAAATACTCCCTCCGTCCCAAAATTCTTGTCTTAGATTTGTCTAAATACGGATGTATCAAGTCACGTTTTGGTATTAGATACATCCGTATCTAGACTAATCTAAGACAAGAATTTTGGGATGGAGGGAGTATAAGATATCAGTGAAGAACAAAAACAAAAAAGAAACTAATATCCCATTTGCTATAATTTTTTGGAATTTTCAACCCCTTTTGATATTACTTTTAACAGACACTGACCATACTCTTTGGCCAGGCCGGAATGCATCCCTCCTCGTCTTGAAAGATTTGCAACCCAGTAAGTCAGAGAAAACAAATAGGCCTAGCTTCGGTATTCTTCAAAAAGAAATACTGGGCTACCTATTTTCCCAAAGAAAAACTAGCCGGGCTGGTCATGTTGTTAGACGGGCCACAGAGACCACACAACCCAGTTTATAGCTTGCTCCTTCGAATTACTACTAAAAAAATTGTGCAATTCTGTCGTTAATTGACTATACATTGAAAATGATGTGGGTCCCAGATATCAGCAGGGTGGATTAGAGTAAAAAAACCAGGGGTTCATCTGAGTAGTAAAAGAGGCGCTTGCTTGTGTTCGGGAGTGGACCTGGTGGGTCCGTACTCTCATACTCAGAACTACAGTCCTCTCCCGATTCACTATGTTGACAAGGACCATTTCGAAAAAAAACTATGTTGACAGGGCCGGACGGCGGCGCCGCGGCGAGCGCACCAAGGCGGAGGATAAAGTGATGTCGCCAATGTGCTGGGCTAGGTTGGACATTCTTATTGAAAAAAATGGACCGGATCTATTTACGACGTTGACTATGATTTGCATGGGTCCGCTGGTTGCAGGAAGAAAATGCTGGGAGAAAGAAGACTCGTTGCTATCTTTGCCGAAGAATAATATCGACTGAATGTAACAACATTATCATAGGAAATAATATCCTCCTGTTAAATTGTGAATTTAAAGAACTGGTGCATGAGCATTTAGCTTTATTTATTTATTTACTTATTTATGTTTAGGGGACCATGAGCATGTACCTGGGCCGGATTCATGTGAGAGCCTCCCTTCCAGTTAATTATGGGCTTCTCTATTGGGCCTTCATCAGTGGGCCGCATGTTATCAACAAGTGGAAAATGTGTTCCATACGAAAAATAGTATGCGCTACGTACGGTACGGGGCACTAAAGGATCGAACCATGCAACGACTTCCAAAACATTGTGTTTGTCGTTCTAACAACACATTTATTCAACCAACAAACGAAATATACTACTGATTGTACATTGAAAACAGCAGCAGCAGCAGCAACCAGGGCTGGGGGTGCAACAGAAGCAGTAAGCAGGCCAGAAGAGTGAAGACGCAGCTCTCTCTTCCAAACCAAACATCAGCCATCATTACAAAAGGGCTACCAAAAAAGAACAAGTGTATGCATCAAACTAAATAAAGATCCTACTACACCAAGTGTACGCATCTAACTAACTGGCTCAGTTAGACGTTACTATTTATTAAGCTGTGGAGATTGGCTGACGGCTTGAACCAGATGGGTGCCTCACGGGGGAAACTCCAGCCAGTAGGTCGAAGTCTGATACTTGCGACCCTCTCTCCTACTTTGGGTTGCAGAGCGTGGCGGCACATATCAGGGTATGGTGCATGCAGAGACGCATGGTACGCTGTATACACACAGTTTTGCCTGCTGAACGAAACCGCGCTGCCATCATGATCCTTGTCGTCGGTTGTCTCCTGGTTAATCGGATAATTCAGTCCGACAAATAGAGAGCGTGTACCAAGGCTACTTACCAACTTCCAGTCAAAAATTCCTGAAGGCCCAGAGAAGCTGGGATCTTGCTCAAAGACCTTGCAGTGACTGTGATTGTATTCCGCGAAACAACACGTCCGGTACGTGCGAACGATCATCAATCATTCGCCGTTGTCTGATAGAGCCAGGAACCACCTGCAACTGCCATGCCGCTTTTCTATGAAAGGTTCTGGGATTAGGAAGGGTAGGGACACCAGACGCCCTACAACATCATATCAAGTTGGAGTCAAATAACCCTCAAAAAAAGTTGGAGTCAAATAAAAAAGGGCTCTTGATGTAGTCAATCTTAAGAATAGCATGTTATGAGCATGAATATTTTTTCAGTAAATGTTGACAGTAATATAAGCAAGCCATCATGATATCATAGGAAAGTAACATACTACTGTAACAGCCGTTTGTAGCGATGGCTGGAGTAGGCCAGCAATACGTCCAGCCATAGAAGGAATCGACAGTGTAAATGAAGCCCTTGTGTTCAATGGCATCAGAGAACCATGGAGGATGTATGATCCTGCGATGGACGTGGAGATTTATCCACTTACCGCAGTGACCTGTCAGATAGGCGAGACCGTGGTTGAAGAACGCAATTAGCCCGAAGTCTTTATAATTCGCAGATCTTGTGGGCACTTGGCAGATTACAACCTTGAGCAAATCAAACTTGGTATCATGTTGGCTACTGTAAGATTCCGAGTATTCTGGGCCGCGGTGCCAAAGCAGTGCAGTGTTAATCGAAGGAAGGGGGATCAATCGCCGGGTGTATACCTCCACGAGCATCCAGCTGCCGCGACCGTCGACGAGCACCATGCAAGACATGTTCATGCCGACCCAGTACATACCGTTAATGTAGTTGAGGGTGACGGGGATCGGATCGCAGTCAAGGGGGTTGATGCTCGCCACCCTATGGTCGGACTAGGCGGAGGCATGGGGATGGACAGCACCGGCAGCGGCCACCATGCCAGCTTGTTCCAGAGACTTCCTTTTGTAATTTCTCAGCAATGAGGTTGTGGGAGATAAGGATGAACGAGGCAAGGCCTTGTCTATAAATGTGGAGAGAGGTGCGGGTATCTTTTGTAAATTTCTCATAGTTTGCTTTCTATCCGTCAGATATAGATCGGACGGTCTATATTATAAGATGGCAGGCACACCATCATCACCAACTCGGTTTTTTCTCTACTCCTACTCCTATAAAAGACTCAGTTGGTGATGATGGTGTGTCTGCCATCCGCCATTTGTGACCATTAGATCTGCACTAACGGCTGTGATGTAAGTTGTGGCCTTTTGCAACAATTCCCACTTCTCTGCTCCAGTTTACACAAAACCCCTTAGTATCTTGAAACCAACCACATTCCTCCCTTACTTCATCAAAACAGCCCAAATAATATATTTGGAGTGAAACATAAGATTTTTTTAGTGATATGTATATCAAAAGTAAACAGTTTTCTTTCAAATTTTTGAATATGTATTATTCTACTATGGATCCGTTGCAACGGACGGGCTCATTGTTATAAAGGTTTATCTTTTGCATTCTCCGCAACCAACACCTAGTGTACTGGTTCGGGACGGATGCTCGCAGCGCGATGACCTGAGTTCGAATTCTGTCATAAACTTTAGCTTTTTATATTTTTTTAAATATATACTACTTCTTTTGCTACTGTACTGGCTGTGGAACCCAGAGAGTACTTAGAATACAAGATTAAGGATGGATTTGTTTCTTTTCAACTTTCTGTACGAATCTGTAGCCAGCCTGCAAGTCATGTACACTGTACTGACAGTGGAACCCACAGAGTACTTAGAATACAAGATTAAGGATGCAATCAAATTTTTATAGAGGGAGAATCATACACACAATTAACTCAAATGGATTGGACGTGACTCTATTATTCTCCAACGGCAACCGGCAAATTTCCTCCCGCGGGCCGGAGTAGGTTTCTCGGTTTGCATGCGGGTTTAACAGAGGGGTTTGATGGAGGCGAGGAGGCATGTTTAGCTGGGCGTGCAGTGGACGGTGCAGTACTATTCAATTTGACAACTACAACTAGTATATTATAAAAAACAAAGAAGAGTAGTAGAGATAGAGATAAGAATAGAGACTAGGGAGGCCGCAACGTCCCCTACAGCCACTCCCTCCTGCGCTCCATTCGGCGGGCGCTGTAGAAATTTGGGGAGCGCACTCTCGCGACTGCTAGTAGCAACGAATTCACCGACGACGACTTCTTCCCCGAACTCAGCAACCTCTTCCTCAACGACATGGGCGACAACCTCAACGCCAATGGTGCTGCTCCCGTTGCACCATATGTGTTTCTGTCCTTGCTGTTCGAAATCGTGGTAGAATTCATGTTTCTAGTCTGTGTCCTAGATTCGATCTGTTCATCTACTATGCTAGTCCGCATGATTAGTTTAATCTCTGTTATAGCCGTCATGATTTATTTTGTGCTTATTCGGACTAAATCTCGTAGTAACTTGCTCATATATTCAACTGGTGGAACATCCCCTACAGCCACTCCCGTTTCATGGACGGCCTGGTCGATGCCTCCAAGGAGCCCTTCGTCTACTGCTATGAGTGTCCGGTGCCATTTTGGGGCTCGCCAGCAGACATCGTGCATCACCTAACGCAGGCGTTCGGCGATCACTACTGGCCCTTGGCGAAGAACATCAAGTAAGAGACGTGCTACCCATTCACCGTGCCGGAGTCGCTGGAGGATCACCGCCGCCTGCTAGTCTAGGAGGAGGACGGCAGCGTCTTCCTCTTGATCGTGGGCACCAGCGAGGCCCGCGCAGGCCGCCGCGCCGTCTCTGTAGTGTGCGTCAGGGGCGACACCGCTGACGCTAACACTGACACGAGGCCGATGTACGGGTGTGTGCTCACTATTACTACCCCTCGGAGGTACATGGGCGGCGACACTGGCTACGTCAAGCTGACTTGGACTCTGTCGAGCTGGGACCTTCCCGCCGATGTGGACATGGAAGACGCACGGTATTATTTGACCCCCAACAATGTGCACGGGGACTCCAAGGAGGTTCACCTGGACATCTGCATTATCAAGTTAAATGTTGATCATTAGTCTTCGCTCAATGTAATCCGCTGTCTAAGCATGTGGAGACTTCCATGCATGATCTTGCTCTATTGGAGTATCGCGCATGAATAAAAGTGTATCCATTTATGGTTTAGTCTAGAATCTTCCATGTATGAATTTTTACTACAGTACTGGTGAAAGACTTATGATGAACCATTTCTTACATATCCTCTGCCCCCTTCCAAGTCATCTTGATTTAATCCCTCCGTCTAGGTGTATAAGGGCATGGTTAATACTTAAATAGTATAGCCAACTGTTGACTATAAGAAAGTGCCATGTCATCTATAGCCAACATGTATAACAATGGATACTCAAAACCTAATTCTTGAAGATCATTTCTTGCAAAGCACAATAAGAGTTATTTCTTCACAAGTTTTGGATGCAGGTTGAACAGTTGAATGCTTTTGTTTGCAAAAGATACTTTTTATCTATTTCACCCCGATGTTTGTGAGCTCTAGAGATGAAATAATTTCCGAACAAACCTATCAATACCCGTTACACATGAGATGACCCCCACATCCTTTGTCAAAATAAACAACTCCCCGATCAATGCATTCACTCTTCCGTGCAATGCACGGGCACCTTACTATAGATTAGTACGACCAAAAATTGAACTAATATTATATATAGTACGATAAATGATGATGCATGTCACCTAAAATTATATCATTGAAACTATGTTCAAATACGAATCCAACGATATTGTTTTTGTTGACATGCACTAACATTTTGTTAGTTAAATCTTCAGTCAAATTCAATGGGGGATAAACCACGACCGATGTAGTACTAGTGTAGAGGGCGGCGCTGCACGGAAGTCTCACCCCGCTCGTGGCGCGGCAGTAAAGCCGTCATATCACAAAACCCAACCACTCCCAGTAATAAGTGGCCTGGTAAAATAAACGGACAAGCAACCATCACATCCCTCCGTCTTTTTTGCATTTCATCTCTCTGCATTTACTTTCTCCGGTTCATCTCGCACACTCGATCCCTAGTTACTACTCCTAGTATCCCTAGCTACTACTCCTAGGGCCAGTTCTTTTGGCGGCTTCCCCAGCTTTTCCCATAAGACTAGTCATAGTGGAGAGTATCATCCAGGCGCCTCACTCATTTATTTTGTCCTTCTAAACTACTACTAGTAGTACCTCCGTCCTGGTTTATTCCTCACCATTGTAATTTGTGCTAAATTTTGACCAAAGATTTAACTGATAAAATGTTAGTGCATGTGACATGCACTAACATTTCATTAGTTAAATTTATAATCAAAATTTGACACATATTACAATGGGGACCAATAAACCAGGACGGAGGTAGTAGTTATGGGATTACTAATCTAGAAGCCTAAAAGAACTGGCCCTGGTACACCTACTAGTAGTAGTACTCAAGTTGGAATTCCAATTGCACAACACAACTTGTTAGGCAAAAAATTTGATACAGGGTGTAGGAAGCGGTTTGGGAATTTGCATGCCTTTCCGACCAGTGAGATACTCCGTACAAAGTACGACAGAGAAATAACCACAGAGAAGGAAGCTAAAAGTAAACAATCAAACGATCATTTTTGCATTTGTTTTGCATTGAATCGTTTCACAAGCTTGACTAGTGCTGTTTTTCTACTTTTACAAAAACCGCATCGTAATGTTAAAACATGCATTTGCACGTACATAAGTAATAGTAGTACTCGCTCCATCTAGGTGTATAAGTCTTCCCTCCTTCTTGGTAATGGTGCACAACCAAAGATGACTTATTGACTTGGACGGAGGGAGTAGCACAGTCTGCAAGCATATATAGAGAGAGACGTGTAGTGCGATAGTATATAGTAAAGTTTGTGCTATATGCACGTACTTACAAAATGTGTACGAATAGACAAGGTTTCCAAACTTTCCCTTTTACATAATTAATTAAGGACGCTAATAATTCATGAACGTTCATGATTTATCATTTGCGTCCCAAAACTAATGAGATCGCCTTACGAAACAAAAATTATACTCCTACTAAAAGCCACGTCGCTCGCATGAGCGCTTGCGGCGCGCCACGAGTGCCCTGGTGCGCGGCCGTTTCACAACGCCTCTTCCTCAGCCTCGCAAATCGCGAGGTGCTGATTGGCGGCTTGCCGGCGAGCGAGCGCGATCTCACCGGTGTGGTGATCTGGCGCCAACAGGTACTCCTCCTCGCTAGAAGTGTGCACCTGGTCCACGTACCGCCAAGTGTAGATGAGGCGCTTGGGCCCGACTGCACTCAGGGCTTTGGCACGGGAGTCCTCCGCCACCCTCACGGCCCTCGCACGAGCCTTCTACCAAAGAGCCAATTGCCTGACTCTCTCGGACGTGACATAGGCCTACCAGGCAGCTTGTCCCGCGGTGCGCTTCTCTTCCTCGGCCTTCTTCTCCGCCTCTATTTTGGGACGCTCTGCTGGAGGCAAAGGCTCCCACAAGGCGACATCCATTTCTTTCCAAAGCTCCTCAAGGCTGGGGGGCTCGGCGGGCGGCGCGGCGTTCTCCTCATAGCGGGGAGCCGACGCGTCCTCCGACACACGTGCTGGCGAGATTGGGAACACCGACGCGTCCACCTCGATGCGTCGCGGCGAGGAGCAGAACGCCGATACGTCCTCGTCGACTAGTGGCGGCGAGGAACGGAACTGCGACGCGTCCACCTCGACGCGTCGCGGCGAGGAGCGGAACGCCGACGCGTCCTCCTCGACTAGTGGCGGCAAGGAACGGAACGGCGACGCGTGACCGTCCGCACGGTGCAGCGAGGGGCGCCTAGGGCTTGGGAGGTCGACGTGAGAGGGAGGGGGAGGAGATAGCGATGAACGTGAGCGTTCTTCCGAATGTCGTGGGAGGCGCAGTATTTATAGAGAGCAATGGCACACCTACGTAAGATATGGACTGAGCTGCACTGAACTTAACTGCAGATCTAGTTGCGTCACTGACATGTGGGCCAGACCCCTGTTGGTCCCATATGTCAGTTACCCAATGCACCTGCAGTTAAGTAACTGAAGCAGCGTCCCGGAAGATATGTTGCATGAGTAACAGCTACGTGGGCATATTTGTTGGAGTAAATTACGGGGGAGGGAAGGGGTGGAAATATTGCTGGTCACAACGGATTGGATGAGCGCGGGGGGAGGAGAGTCATGCATGCAGATTTTTTCCACATGGGGTGGAGTGGTGGGACCGCCGGAGGGAGAAGGAGAATCTGGCAGGCATATTGTTTCCACACATGGAGAGTAAAAGATTTGGAGATGAACGGGCTTCCTGCAGGTATGGGGAACGGTGCATAATAAGTCTCATCTTGCATGCCGGGCTAGGTATAGTCTCAAGTCATTAAAAACATACACGCCCCACACATGTTCATATTTCAAGGTGCACTAAATTATTGCATACGATGGTTAAGGCTGGCCATAATGGTGGTATCTTAGCTGGTATCATGCACACAGGAATAGCAAACATGCTGATGTGGCAAAGAATGAAAGAAGAGAGGGGGGTTAGAGTAACTAGTGTTGACGCATGCATTGGTAAACACATTTTTTTGTGAAGAACGACAACATTAGTTGAGTACTTTTGCGGACTACAAAAACTATTCTGCCGCCTCTATCTTGCTAAGAGTAGGTGAAATTTTTGAATCGAGCCCTTTAAACTAGAAGGGAGGTAGTAGTACTCTAATAGCTAACCTTGGCCCTGTTTGGATCATTGTGTTAGAGTTAGTTTGGGTTATTTTGAACTCAACTAACTCAAAAAAATCTAACCCACCCAAGAGGTGCTTATTTGGGTCAGTTCTTCTCGGGACACTAAAAACACATTTTTCTCTCGCTCTCCCCGCAGCAGATCCATCCCCACTCCCTCGAAGCTTCTCGTCCTCTCCCTCCCTCCCTCCCTCTCGCACCGCCCATGAAGGCACCCCGCCATATCCACGCTCCATCTAACCCTGTCATCCAAACACCTCTTTCCCTAGAGTTACTTCAGGGTTAGTTCAGGATTAGAATCTTTAACTCAGCTAACTCATCTAATAGTAGTTCTTATACTCATTATAATCAGTATTGTAGATATTGATATTTTTAGTATAAATTTGGTCAAACACTTTCCAAACGGTTGACGGAAGTAAAAAGGACCAGAGGGAGTATCATGCATGCGTAGTAGGCAAAAAAAATTGCTCATTTATAGCCGGTCGAAGTCTCAAAGGGCGCGACCGCGCGAGGGAGGCGGAGGTCGTGGGAGGCACGACGGTTGACGGAATTAAGTGAAGTTACCCACGCGCCGGCATGGCGTGCGAACAGGCAGAAGCTATACTGCCAGGCCTACGATATGGGTCTTGTAGACATGACATCTAGTGGGTCCCGCATAGTTCTCGAGAACTCTTTGGGGGCTTGCAGCCATTTATCCACCGGGCAAGCCAGCAACCCCACGCCGTTCGCACGCCCTACTCATCCTCATCTTCGACTTGTACAGTACCTTACAACAGTTCGCTCCCAGTCATCCCGTCCTTTCATATTACACAAGTTTGACTTGTCCTGACCCTCCTCCAAAATCCATGGCCTTCCAAATCTCCATGGTCGCCGCTGAGTACCATGTTAGAGCCATCACCGGCGATGAGTTCTTCGTCATCTACACACGTGGATCCGCGACGGTGAAAGCATGCCTTGCTCGCTTCCTACGCATGTTCAACAATTCAACGGATGAGTGGGTCGCTGGGCTAGATGTTGAGTACACCACAGTCCTGCAAAGAGAGAAGAAACTAAAGGAGGCAGAGAAGAAGAAGCCCACCATGATCCAGGTTTGCGTACATAATGTGTGCTAGCTCTACCACATATCCCATGCCGACGTTGAGTGCCAGGATTTAAGAACTTCCTCAAGGACGAAAGAGTGAAATTCGTTACTGTAGACTTTAGGAGCGACAGGGATGTCCTGGGTCGAATAGGCCTCGTTGTAGGACAGCCCTTCGATCTCCAGAAGGCAAGGCTGGTGTCCTCCTCTCAGCCTTCAATGCTGACCCTGGCAGCAGCCATGATTGATCCTTCGTACGCTAAACTGAAGAAACCTCACCACGAGTTTCATCATGCATGTGAGTCGAAGACATTAGATGAAGATCACAACCTGTACGCAACAATGGATGCCTACCTTTGTTTAAATATCTACAAGGGTTGGATGAAGAAGTAGAGCCCAGTGTCTGGTTCAAGCAAAGAAGCGTCGGTGAAAAGGAAGAGGAAGAGGGACGAGGACGAAGTCGAGGACGTGGACTCGGACTCCGAGTAGGTGGCAGTGACGTCGCTCATGCTGGTTCTACTACAGTGTCAAGCGGACTAGTTCCTTACTTTATTTTCAAGGGTGTGTTGTGCTGAGGCCCCGGCAGAACTATGTTTATGTTCTTTCTCGTTATTTGAACTCTTTAGTACGTACAGTAGTACTAGTACTATGTCTTACTACTGTTCCTCTTGCAGTTGGTACTACTGCTCGTATCTTCGTGTTCCTACTATACTTAATACGTTCATACTAGAAGTATAATTTGGGTCAGTCGATTTGCGAAAGAAGTTCGATGGAGTGAAGGAAGAAGACGGCAGGGTGCCCATGATCTATCTTATGAGTGTTGGGTGTGGAATGCATTTCGCCGGAAAAAATGGATCGTGCCCGGGGTTAAAGGGATGGCGGGGGTGGGGGGAGCATGGCGGTGGTAGGCGGTTCAGGGGACGGCGCGGCGGCGGCAGGCGGTTAGGCCTGTGGCGGGCTGAGAAGATGAACCGTGCATCTATTTCAGAGGTTGAAGAAGCCCTTCTAGCCATCCATGTTGCATCAAACGGCTCACAAGAGTCGACTGACCCAAATTGCTCCTTCAGATTGCAGGATCCACGTGGCATTCAAGGTCTCGAAGGTAGATTCCGCGACCGCACACGGTTTGCGGGCTTGACGCGCGCGCGACCGGCTTCCGCCGCGACAGCCACCATGCGCGCCTCCTCCGCGCGGTCGGAGATGACAATGACATGCTAGTTCCTCCTCGCCGGCGTGCTGGAGCATGCGCTCGTCCTCCTCTTCGTACGTTGCGTGCATAGAGGCGGCTCCACCAGCTGCTCGCGTGCTTGCCAGCGCGACGGCATCGCGAGGAGGGACTACAGACGACGTGAGCGGGTGAGCCTTTGGGTTGGCGGCAACACGGCGGTGATGGGCGAGAAATTGTTGGTCGGAGCAGGCA
This sequence comes from Aegilops tauschii subsp. strangulata, assembly GCF_002575655.3. Lineage (NCBI taxonomy): Eukaryota > Viridiplantae > Streptophyta > Magnoliopsida > Poales > Poaceae > Aegilops > Aegilops tauschii. The sequence continues at coordinate 138,925,275 of NC_053035.3, read as the reverse complement.
GGCGCCGGCAAGCGCAACGGCGGCAGCATATTGATGAGTGCGCGTATGGGAGCTTAGTTTAGTTTTATATAGGGTTGGTGAAACTTAAAAGAAAACCGTACTAGTACACGTAAACATTAGACTTAGGTAGCGCTTTTATTAGTTACCACAACCACGATACGGAATCCTATGCAAGCGCATGAACCGTCGCCGCGCGATCGATCGAACAGTGCGTCACCGTGTCGCGCTCGAAGGACATCCACCGAACCTTTTTGTGTGTGTGAAAGCAATCCCCGAATATTACCCAACTTTTTTCTCCAGGAAAAGTTCTTGACGCTAGAATATTTCCATATATTTGAATTTAGCTCCAGTTCGTGTTTATTTGGATTTGGACGTTTTAGGTGCGCCCTAGTTTTTTTAATACTGATTTTGTGTGTGTGACTGAGAGAGAACGTGTGTATGTGTCCATATGTGTGTTGTGGCGGAAGGGCAATGTGGAGACGGTGTGCGTGTGATAGAGACATAGAGAGGTGTGAATGTGCAAATGATCATGCATGAGTGAGACATAGACAGATGCCGATACGTTGTGTATACATGAGAGAACGGTCTTCTATTTTACTTGTGTGTGTGTGTGTGTGTGACAGAGAGAGAGGAGCATCCGTAACACAACAACCATCTCTCTCGATTCGTCCGTCCCTCGCACGATCACATGTAACACATGCATCAACGCGCACATTTTGACACCCTCATCCGGCCCCTGCCCACCTCAAGGCCCGCAAATCGCTCTCTATCTCGCACGCACAATCTCTTCGTGAATACCCTGTTTAGCATGTAGCTTTCTGTCACATACACACACATTTCTCTCCTTAGGTTTGTGTTCTCTCAATATCTGACACACACACACACACAGCACACACACGCCCCCTCCCCCGAGCACACAATTCATCCCCATCCAAGGTTATATGGCGACCACTCTCGCTTGTGCTTCTCTGCACCCCAGCATGCACAACACCTCAATCTTCAAAGAGGGCATCGAGGAGATCGAAGACGGCGACCACACTGCGCTAGAGAATGCGGGGCCATTTGGAAGCAGGATGATGTGACGACGGCTGACTGACTCCTCCCCCACCCTCTCTCTCACACAAAATTACCAATCCCTCTCTCCCCCGCACAAATTTATCAATCCCTCAACCCATGAGATCCCTCCCCTCTCGTCCATGTTTTTCCAGCTCTCTCATCAAACATGTTGTCTCTTCTCCTTCCACGTGTACAGAATCTGGATGCACACGCATCTCACGTATATTACATGTCTCCATCTTTCTCATAGACCTAACTTCTTCCTCTCTCTTTCTCTCTCTATCTCCCTCTGTCTGTTTTGTTAGGTTTGTCACCTACTCTCTGGTCCACATACATTAATCTTTCCCGCCCTATCTGCTCCATCTTTGCAAGATCTCTCTGCACGTTTCATTCACACATTGGGATATGTTCAAAATGTTGCTTTTATAATGGCTAATGTAGAGTTATTGTTGGTTTTGTTGCATCCTACAAAGTAATAACTATGAAATGCATTTTGATTGTCATTTGACTGGGATTATGCGAGTTTGAGCATGTTGTGAAGTACTATAGACCTCGTATACATCTTGGAATTCGACAATGATTGTAACAATTGAATTGTATAGACCATTACATTCGAAGTCAGTAGCCTAATATATTTATTTCACAATTTCAACAAATGATTAATTCACTACATACTAAGAAAACAAATGTGTACACCCTCCATTTTTATTTAAGTCCGCATATTAGCATTGGTCAAAGTCAAGTTTTGTAAACTCTCAGAAAGTTTGTAACAAAAAATATTAACATATACAATAACAAATAAGTACCATTAGATTCATTATTGAATGTACTTTCACATCTTACATATCTGTTATGGTAAGTGTTTATATTTTTCTATAAACTTGGTCAAACTTTAGGAAGTTTGACTTCGGTCAAACCTAATATGCAGAGTTTACTAGTACTACTCGCTAGTTGCTTAGCCGAATCACCCAACACGCCACACGGGGAGTTCAGTGTCACAAAATTTTGAGGTCGGCGGGAAAATCTCCCGCGACCCTGATTCGAGCAGTGGGAAGTTACCATCATAGCCTTCGGAACAGGCCTACGGATGATGGTTTGTAGGGGGCTGTTTTCGTAACTTCAGGTTCACCCTACCCAGCCAACCCCACCCCGGCACCCAGAGTAGTACACCTGAATACTCCCCATTTTCTATCCCCACCGCAAAATAGACTTCTCCACGGCACCGCAGCCTTCGTGCTCCTCCCCTTCTACATCGGCGCACTCGTCCACCGCAGCGCATCTGCCTCATCGATGACCTCGTACGCCGCACTGAAGCCGGTCCACCATCGTCGTCGTACACGGAGCCTCTTCCCGGGCACCGTCTTCCACGGTCTCGGATCTGCTTCCCGGAAGCCGACGCCAAGCGCAGAAGCACCACCGTCGTGGACAGGGAACTGACTCCCGTTGCCGACCATGACTCACAGAGGCCGCCGCGACCATCGTTCTCCTCCTCGATTGGTAATGTGTGTATTGAATCACTTAGCTGTACATGTGCAGTTCCAATTTTGTTCATACCTACCCTTCAAATTTCCTGGGTGCTATTGTTCCCGTAAAAGTAATTGGTTATAGCCTCCATTGTCCAACAGAATATCAGCTTCTAATTGTGCGTCGCTCCTGTATCACGCTGTGCTTGGCTAGGTTTTTCATCCGCAACCAGTAGTGTGGCAAATGATGGAAAGTTTTTTAGAACTAGCAAGATGCCCATGTGTTGCACGCATCAAGATGCATTTGTATGAGTAGTTTTTCTTGTGGGAGAAAAGGATGAACAAGGGAAGGCCTTATTTGCAAGTGTGGAGAGGGGTGTGGGTATCTTTTTGCAAAATTGCCATAGTTTCCTTCCTATCCGTCGGATATAAATCGGATGGCCTATATTGCAGGATGGCAGGAACACAATCATCACCAACTCTATTTTTTATAAGAGTAGGGAAAATGTAGAGAAAAAAGTAGAGAGTAGAGAAGTAGAGATAAATATTAAATATAAAATAAATATAACAGTAGAGAAGAGAGTAGAGATAGCAGAGACGTCGGGAAAGGATTGCGCGCGCGGGAAAAAGCAGCCGGGCGTGCGCTAGTTTTGGCGCCTCGGCCTCGGCAATTTCGACACCGCCAACGAGGCCGCCCGTGCATACGACGCGGCGGCGTGGCACCTCCGGTGGCCTCATAGAACATTGAACTTCCCCAACGTGCCGACACGGGAGCGGGCACAGGAGCTCGCGCCTCTGCCGCGGCTTATCACCGACGAGGATCGTCGCGACAACCGGATGCGGGAGCTGCCGAGACAGACGAGGAAGCCATGGTGCTGTGGTGCCAATGCTTCCCGCAGGACATCATCAACGAGCGCGAGTTCTACGAGCAAAGGAGGGCGGAGAGGGACAAGAGGAGGGCAGAGCGAGCCGCCTATCGCGAGGACAAGCGTAGGCGAAAAGCGGACACTCAATTCAACATGAGGCTAGGAGCAGTGTCGCCCTGGGAATCCGATGATGATCGGTATCTTCATGCCTACAGTCAGACGTCGGAGGAGGACATCACCGAGGAGGAGTCGGACAACGACGAGTAGTTGAATAATCTATTTTTTTTATCTATCTATGCTGAGAACTATCCTCTACTCTCTAGTCTCTACTCTCTATCTCTACTTCTCGATCTCAGCACTGTAAACACTTTTTAAAGCGCCGCGCGTTGCGATTCTGTTGGAGATGCTCTAACATGGTAGACGAGTGCTTTAATGTTGCCCACAAGATGCGCGAGTATTACTAGTAGTATATTTTTCTTGCCATGTTGAGATTTTAAAACCACGAGTGCCAACATGCAGAGGAGCAATGAAGACTAAACACGGGATATTGGGGACGTCTTCAAGCAGCGTGGCAAGTTAAAGAGGAGCTGCACCGAACCTGTAAAACGAGCTTTGGCAAGTAACACCCTCTCAATTACTTTCATTTAGCCTCCTGTTCTTCGATGTGTATATGTTGTAGTTTCTGTTTCTCTTAAGCCTCGTGTTCTTCGATGTGTCATAAGGAGAGTCTTAATCGTCCTAATGCTTTCATTTTTAGCTTGATGTAGGAAGTGGGTGTTCTCACCTTGTAGTCTGTTTTTATATTTTTTCCTTTTGAATTCACTTCTCCCAGTTCTGTTTATCTGGCTTCTACTAAATGGATCTGGGTTGCTCTGAGTATTGATCTAAAAAAGAAGTAACTTCATGTCAGGATGCAGTTCCTGCGAGGAGGGAAGTATGGTCAACCTCAAGATCATGTTTCTAGAATGAGGCTGGATTACACACAAGGTGCCAGTTCCCTAATGATGTTGGATTAGACACAAGCTGCAAATTCCCAGATGATGCTGGATTACACACAAGCCAGGTGGAGTCGTCGGTTGTTCGTGTCCTCGTGGCTCTAGTAAAGGCTGAAAGAAAGCGTGCAGCAGCCCTTGAGAATGTAGCTGAGTTCCTGAAGAAGCGAAAAGAGCAATCAGATGCTCTCTTCACCCATGCCAAAGAAGAGATGGAAGAAGCCAGAAATAAGCTAGCAGAGGCAGAGCAGGCTAGGCGTCTCCAGCTATCTAAAACTATTGTCAATACAAAATTTCCTTCATAGTAGCTAGGTTCAAATGTTTATCCAGTCAGCATGCTTGTTGTGATGTCCGTGCATCTACTCATGTGGCACAATTTTTTTGGTTCATGTAATAACAGCAATTACTCTCCAAACAATAATAGACGAAGCATTGGACATGGTATAGTTCACGCGCAAGCCCGACATTCCAAGTTCAACTTCCACATCAAAATCATGTTCACAGATATCTCCACATTCAAACATAATGTCCACAACCATGATTCACTTCAAAGCCAAAAAAAATTGAGGAGATTTATGAATAAAGAAAAACCTCTAGTTCCTGCTACCAGTGCGAGCACAACAAGTCAAGACCATGCATAATTAATTATATTTTGGTCATTTTTCGTGTTCTAAAATGCTGGCCGGCTCGCGGAAGGACGTGTTGCCGGCACCCGCGCGGAAAGCCGGTTGCATGCGGCGAGGAGGCGTGTTCAGCCAGGCCTGCAGCGAGTAAGGCCTCTTGGCCGGCACGCCGGTTCAATGCCTGCGCTATGAGAGGTCGCGTCCGTGTCAGAGCAATCACTCCCTCGAGTCCTTTTTTGTTTACGTATCACAAAATCTCATTTTCCATTCACATTTTACAAGTAAAATTCATGGACAAACTTTGACCCAAAATACGATGGGAACTAGTAAACCAGAACGGAGGTAGTAATTTTGTTTTAATCAAAGAAGGGTTTCCCCCTTCCGATTTTCATTACTGAAAACCAACATCTAAATCTAAACCATAGTATTTGCCCTAGAACTACCAGGTTCAACATCTCGCAACATAAACCCATACAACCATACGCCAAGGAGGTATGTAGTACTATAAATTCCATTTTCGCTCCATACCAATCGTTCTAAAAACTACTTAGTACTTATAACGCGCCATTGAAAATCGGAACTCTTAACCCCGTTAAAAAATGATATTTTAAACATGGCTACTCGATCTCTGGCAACTGGCGAGCCACCGCCTCCAAGTCGTTCACCTGCGGTCCCGACCATCAACTCATACGGATCAAATTATCACGCGAGCCGACTATTCCTACAAAGGTGCGCTCCACCACGTACCCGGTACCTGCGAATGCAGCAATCGTGCACCTAGGGTTTTAGGGTTTATTTGTTAACGTTGCCTTTACGAAACACTCATGTGTGCGAGACAGCGAGAGACCGACTACATGCGTGCGCCTCTTCTCTTCGTATATGTACTCCACCGTTTGTCTGGTGTCCGAAAAATTATAATAACTACTAGCAATGTGCCAATGCGTTGCCACACGATCAAAGTAAATTAATACATATTCACCGATTTGATAGAAAAAAGTCTAGTTTTGAAATACGTATATCACTAAAAAATGTTATGTTTCACTCAAAATATATTCCTTTGGCGGTTTTGATGAGATAAGGGAGGAATGTTGTTGGTTTCAAGATTCGAGAAGTGGTATATGTCTAATTTCTACTCTTACTAGCAAGATGCCCGTGCGTTGCATGGAACATCAAGATCTTGTGGGAGAAAAGGATGAACGAGGGAAGGCCTTATCTGCAAATGTGGAGAGGAGTGCGGGTAAATTGCCATAGTTTCGTTCCTATCCGTCAGATATAAATCGAATGGCCTATATTGTAGGATGGCAGGCCCACCATCATCACCAACTCTGTTTTTATCCCTACTCTTATAAAAAGCATAGTCGGTGATGATCGTGTGCCTGCCATCCTGCAATATAGGCTGTCCGATCTATATCTGACGGATAGGAAGGAAACTATGGCAATTTTGCAAAAAGATACCCACACCCCTCTCCACACTTGCAAATAAGGCCTTCCCTTGTTCATCCTTTTCTCCCACAAGATAAACTACTCATACAAATGCATCTTGATGTCCCGTGCAACTCATGGGCATCTTGCTAGTTGTTGCAAAAAGCCCATGTGTGGGAGAGAGAGAGGGAGAGAGGAGGAGGACGGAGTGCATGTGTGACAAAGACACAAAGAGTGTGTGTGCGAGAGGTATCAGCTTAAAATGAGGCTATAGTGTGTGTGTGCACGATGGAGAGGGCATGTCTCAAGAAGGGAAGAAAAATCTACATAGATACAAGGAGAGGGAGAGAGACATGTATGCGATAGCGGAAGCACGAGTGTGTGGGTGTATAAACCTATTTAGAGGCTAGTCGATAAATGTTTGTGAGAGAAATACGAGTCGGGGGTGCGAAAGCGAGAGTTTTGTGTGTGAGAGAGATAGACGGTAGTCGGGAAGGGGAGTGGAAGCAGGAGTTGTGTGTGTGTGAGAGAGAGAGAGAGGGGGGAGGGGAGTTTGTCTGATCGGTAAACAAATGAATAATGTCAGCCTGGGATGGAGACGAAAAGGAGACCGCAACAAATGTTGTGTCTACAGGAGAGAGAGAGTAATTTTAGTGGTATGATTCATATCTAGAGACATATAGGGTGTGTGAGAGAATCCCATAGAGAGAAAGACAAAGTGAAAGACGAGTGGAGACTGTGTGTGTGGCGGTGAAAAAGAAAGCTTAGGTACCTAGTGATACGAGAGAATGGTAGAGACATGAGAGATAATAAAAACCGTGTAATGTATAATGATAGGGAGAGTGTGACACTTCTCAAGGGAGACGCCGAGAGACCATGTTTGCGAGGATAGGAGAAACATGAAGTGAGCGTGCGGGTGAGCTGGAGAAAAGAGAGTGATAGCTACATGAAGGAGCATGCATGCGAGAGAGATGGGCGTGAAAGGAGTGAACATAAAAGGGATTCAAATATTTGAATTCGAGATGATGATACATGTAATCCATACTCGAACCAAAATTGATCTATCAAACATGCATACTCATATGAATTCACGCGCATCTATGTTATTTAATATGTAGATATTACTGATCCATACATTTTAGTAGAACATAATTTGGTTTAAGTTTTTGAATCCAACCTTATGATTTTGAGATCATTGTATTTGTAAATCACATTATACATATAAAGGAGCAGAATTCTTTGTTGTGCTTTTGAAAGTATATATAAAAAATGATGTATATAGAATTTTATTCCAATCGAAAATGGATCCCGCCCAAAAAAATAGAATACAAACGGGATTCGAATTGAGTTGGCACGGTAAATGTGCACTCTGCAAAATTTGAATGAAGCGGGGAAAGTCGTAGTAACCGCCCGAAACCAAAATCGGCGAGATGGAAATTACTACTGCTATCCCTGCCACGCAAAGCCTATCTGCTCGATTTCTATAGGTTTCGATAGGGGTAGGTTTGTAATTTCACTCAAACGTGACATAACCGTCTCTCACCCGGATTCGTACACGGTGGGCGCCAAAACATAGTGTGTCCTCGGCCGAAATCGACTCCCTCCCCGATTCATACACGGTGGGCGCCAAAAACAAACTCTCGTCGGCAAATATTCGGTGTATGCGAGATTACCGTCCTATCCCCAACCGACTAATATTGCTATGATGTAGGAAATTTGAAACGGGGGCTAAGTTTATAAATTTCCTTGCATTTGTGACAAGCGCGCCCTGAAGACATGGTTCCCCCTTCCTCTCCACCTCCATTTCCCCATTCGTACTCCGTGGGCGCCAAAACACCCTCTCCACCCCAGCCTCCTCCGTCCACCACCCCATCCACCACCGTCCTCGTCCACCATGCCGGAACTGATACCCCGACACCGCCGTCCATTCCAAGAGATCGACCTCTCTCATTAGTGGCTTCAGACCGGGATCCTTGCATCCCGTCCTCTCGCTTCATCCCCGCAGTCGTCCACCTTGCCGGCGCAGCTCCTACGACCGTCTCGTCCACCGTGCCCCGCCACCACCGTCTACCCTCCTAGATCTGATTCCACGCCGCCGACAGCCATCGCTACCGCAGCACCGTCAAATTCTCAGCAGATGCATACACGGCGCCGCACCAGAGGCGGTACTCTTTCGTATATGCTCAACTTATTTATGGCAGCAAGAAAATAGATCGCCACTGCTTTACTATTATTTCTTGTCCATCACTTACTTACTAGTTGAAAGCAAACATTGGTTGCGAAGTTGCCTTTGTCCGGTTTGCACCTTCAGATCTGCCATGGCACGCTCAACACTATACTCCCAATGCTTATGGTTTTCCCCTTTTATATTCCACTCTAGTTAAATCACAGTAGACTAAATTTCAAAATTGGGTCAGTCGATTTTTCAGAGCTCGCCGGAGTTCGCCGGTGCGACCGAAGGGGCTCGGGTGGGGACTTTGGTTGTGGTTGGGGGCGGTGGTGGGGCCTCGACCAACAAAGAAAACTCGACGCAGGTGGGGGCAGGGGTGGGGGGTGAGGGTGGCGGAGGAACATATGCGGTGGGGGCCGGTGGTCTGGCCGGCGGCCCGTGCGGTGTTCTGTATGGGAAGAATCAGAGACGAGGAAGAAGAAGGGTTAGGAGACGTAGGATCTTCATCCAACCGCCTGAAATGGTCGACTGACCCAAATGACAAAAGTCATGCGACTTGCATGCAGACATGCCTTTATATTCAGTACCATCATCGTACCTGCTTAGCACTGCTCCTGAATCCATCAAGCTAAACAGCGTTCCACTCATAATTCCAAACTTGTTGCTCAAGTACGAATCTGATATGATCCTGATACTGCTAAAACAGATAACATTTAATTGGTCAGCTAATGTTCCTACTTTACTTTTGAAAAAGCACGTGCACCACATATAGAGAGACAGTAGGGAGTTGCTTTCTTAATGCGCTCTAGTTCATCATGTGTGGGCACTGCACAACGAACATTTTATTATCCAAAATCTGCTTGCTCTTCTTTAGCATGTTCCTCTTCCGTTCTTCTTTAATAAGTACTCTCTCCATTCCTAAATACAAGTCTTTGTATAGATTCCACCATGGACTACATATCGAGCAAAATGAGTGAATCTACACTCTAAAATGTATCTGGATACATCTGTATGTGATCCATAGTGGAAATCTCTACCAAGACTTATACTTTAGAACGGAGGGAGTATGATAGTAGTATAGTATGTTCCTTGTAGTGAAGATGAGCAGGGACATTTGCAGTGTAGAGGTCTATGCGGTCGGTTGGTATGGACACTTCAAACTCTTCGGGCCTCTTTGATTCGTAGGATTTTGTAAACATGGGAATAGGATTTATAGTGGCCTGCCCACTTGAATCCTATAAGAATAGCAAGGAAATGCGGGGAGCTATGTCGCCTTTGAGAGTTACACTGATATTAATAGTACCGCACCTTCAGTTGAAGAGAGCTGGTATCTGAAGCCTTTCTAGCCGTACCGGCAATACTAACACATATATTCCAGCAAGTTCCACTTTGCTGATCTTACTCTGATGCTTACGGTTTTCCCGTTATATCTACACTATGACCTGTGTAGCTGCTTTGTGTCGCACTAGCAGCAGCCCACTCTTGAAGCTAAACACCGCAATGACTTACAAAATTGGCACCAAGGCATTGAGTGCCATTCTGGATGCAATGAAACTCATATGCTCCCCACCTGTTGATTCTTGTTCAGAATATGATCCTAATGACTATTCTAACCTCGAGGAGTAAAAGGCAGATGGCCTGTCCTGTTCACCCATCAAGGTGCCTGTTCTAATTTGGCAAGGTTTTATTGATTGCGCGTACCTTGCATATGTTGTCTTGCATTTCTTCTACTTTGTTGCACCGCCATCTACTTAGTTTACTCATCATATATGTCGAGATGCCATGCCCATCCATTATCAATACATATTCCATCTATCATCATACCATGTTTTTCCACACAAATGATGTTCTTGTGTATCAGACATCAAAAAGGAAGAGGGTGATTGCCGAACCTGAAGGACCACCAGCAAAGTCCTTGAAAAACGTGGTTGTGCCAGAGAAATCAGACAGCAACCCACTTATATTGGATGTACAACCAGTGACACAAAACGTAGGACCGACTCCAGTAGACTGTACCCATACTTCACTAGCCACACCACTAGCCGCACCACACAGGACCTACACTCCAGCAAAAGGTATGCCGCTTTCAGTTGCCATAGCACCAGCCGTACCACAGAAAAATCCCACTCCAGCAAAAAGTACAGCAAGTCCACCGGCCGAAGACCTATCCCAACTGCAGAGACAGCCAATTCCTGCAGATTGGAACCCCATTCCAGTTATTCCTAGTTTAAAAGACAATGCTTTCAATGTTGTTAGGGACTACGTGCATATATTCCCATCATGGGAAGATTATAGTGAAGACAAACACCATTTTCACATCTTCCTGTCCCACTTACATGTAAGTGCTATTATTCATGGTGATTATTTTCCTCTTTTCTGCTGATTGAACACATCGATGATTTACATTACATTGTTGTAAGTAGGCGAGGGTCAATCTGGATAGTCATGACGAGCAAAGCTTGCTTGCGCTTTTCAAGGAAGCATTGCAGCAGTATTGGTGTTACCTGAGGAAATCACACTTTGATGGCAAGTCTATAAACGAAATTCTGGTGAAGTCTCCTGTGCTAAATTTACAAGACATTGAATGGAAAAATCTTGTTATGCACTAGTCTCGTTCCGAGGATGATGTACTGTCTATGATATCGCATGACAATTTGAACTTCTACTTTTCCGCATGTGCCTTACGGGTCTTTTTTGCAGGAAATCTGCTCGAAAAAGAATTCCGGTTTGACAAGAACGGCAGGATATCGCAAATATGCTGCCCGCTGCTTTGCTCTTGTTAGTACCTGTTGTCCTGTATCACTGTACTTGCATACATACATGGTTCATTATGTGACAGCAGTATGCATGATAGCTTGCTTATCAATTGTTCGCTCCAAATTATCTAATCTGTATGAATGGTTACATTAGTGTAGAATATATCCAATTCCAATGAAATTTTTTAGCTCTGCATTGTTCTTGTAACTACCTGCTGTCCTTTATCAGTGTACTTATATTGACAGGTAGTTGTTCATGTACCATCACTCTACAGCTTATTTTCCTTTTCCCTCCATTTTCTACACATAAGATCTATATTTACCCTTACCATAAGGTTGGATAACACCGATGGTACCGAAGAAGTTTAGCTCTGCATTGCTCTTGGCTGTACCTTTTGCATGTATCGCTGTAGTTACATTTATAGCTACTTTGTTATGTAGCATCACTCTTCATATTATCTTAAATATTCTCCATTCTTTCTTATATTGTCACATGTATCTTTACTCTTAACAAAATGTAGAATAAAGGCAATGCTTATGAAGAAGATTCTATGGTAAACTTCTTGAATTGCCCCCCCCCCATCAGCATGGACAAGGGCGTTATAGAGCCTGCCTTCACCAATAATGTAAGTTTGTCCTTCTCAAGCCTTCAAACTTTGTTGTGTATATTTGGTTAGGCATGACTGCAACAACTATTTATTTTTGGTGTTTGCATTAAATTGCATGTTTAAAGTTTATTATGTAGTTCATAAACAAAAGTTTGTCCTTCTCAATTTAAGTTTTCAGTTGTACAACCAAGTTCCTTCTTCATACCATGTAAATTAAACTATACAGAGCAAGTGATCTTCTTTTGCACTGCATGTATGCTTCTGTTCTTGATCCGTAATCCAGTGGTGTGGTGAACCTACCCACTACAGAACAATGTCATATCATTCTACTCTTATTTAAACCGTCTCTTTATTTGCCAATCTAAAATGGGATAAATTGACAGCACACTAACCATTGATACTTATGAGTTCTTGATCTGTAATCGCGTGGTGTCGTGAAGCTGCCAACTCATTCACAATGTCATTTCCTGCCATGTCTTGACCTGAACAATACCATATTGTGTTAATGCAATTTTAAACGGTGTCACTTTATTCGTCAGTAAGAAATGTGATGAATTGTCAGCACTCATACTTTTATGTGCAAAACCTATCATCTGTCTGCTTGTTTATCTTTCAGAGTGAGGAGGATATAAGTGTTAAACAAGTGCAGTCTCATCAGCTTGCTCAGCTGTTTGCGCTGCAGCTCCCCAGCAGGCCTAACCTTTCTTGAACTCTATTGAAGTGCTGTCGGTTTTGTATATTATTTTGTCGGCGTGTTTAGTTGCACCGGTGGCGATCTTTAATGCCCCGTGTATGTAATCTGCTGTCTGCTTGTGCTTTATTATCATAGTGGCGAACTTTGATGCCCAGTGGATGTAATATGCCTTAATTTCTTTATTGTATATTCTAGGTTTTTTCTTATTCACGATGCTGCAGTTATTTTACTGTATATATATATCTTGTCTTCGCAGTAAACCGGCCAAACCGTAAAATTATGGTACATAATCGGGCCGTCATGCAATAACGATGTATGATCGCATCATGGGCCCCATCATCTTGGTCCGTTAGAAGGCCTAAATGTAAACTGGCCCACTAGTAGATTCGGGCCTTTAATAGGCTGAGTAAACCGCCGGCCCTCTTTTCCCAAGAAAACTCAATGGGCTTTTAGGAGGCTGAGAAGTAGGTTGGGCCTGGAACGTGCCGAACAGCTCATGGGCCGGCAGAAGCCCGAAATGGACCCCGGCCCTTGATTGTGCCAATCAAATCACAGGCTTTTAACATGCCAAATTTGTCTCGGTCCTTGTTTGGCCCAATCAGATTATCGGCTGCGAGCAGGCCGGATGCAAACCGGGCCGTAGTTAGGCCCAACTATATGACGGGCTTTTAACAGGCCGAAATTAAGATAGGGCCGAAATGTTAAACGGGATCTTAACAGGCCGAAACTAATATCAGGCCGAATTACTAAATGGGCCTTTAGCAAGTGGGCCCAAAAGCATAGCGTCCAGTTGACGGGCCGAATCTGATATGGGCCATAATTTAGCCCAAAGCCTCTTAAAGGGCCGGACCTGATCTGGGCCGTAATTTGGCCTAGAACATGGTAGGCTTTTAATGGGCCGGATCTCATATGGGCCATTGTTAGGCCCGGAACGTGGCAGGCCATTAATGGACCGGATCAAATATGGGCCGGCATTTGGCCCAAAACATGGCAGCTAGTTAATGGGCCGGCCTACTAGGGTCCTCAAAATCTTGTGGGCCTACAGCTGGGCCAGCCCATTAATGTCGGCGAAATCTCGTGGGCCTTTAGCTGGGCCGGCCCATTATGGTCCACAAAAATCTTGTGGGCCTTCACCTGGGCCGGCCCATTATGGCCCGCAAAAATCTTGTGGGCCTTTACCTGGGCCAGCCCATTATGGCCCGCAAAATCTTGTGGGCCTTTAGCTGGGCCAGCCCATTATGGTCCGCAAAATCTCGTGGGCCTTTAGCTGGGCCGACCCATTATGGTCCGCAAAATCTTGCGGGCCTTTAGGTGGGCCGACCCATTTAAACTTTATGGGCCACTTTTGGGCCGGTCCACGTGTCAACATATCATAGGCGCATCTCGCCCCTTGGATGAGTGACACCTGTGCCAACGCGGAGCTGACACGTGTTTCCGTCAGCCAATCAGAATTTTACACGTGGAAAATCCCCATTGGTCGCGGCTATTAACGGGTTATCGGATCCAAAACCGGACCCGATAGCTTAACGGCGTTCCGTTACGGTGGATGCCACGTGTCGGTCACCCTTGACGAAAGCACTTCTGTGATGCATGATTTATCGTCATGGAAGTGGACACTTCCGTGATGATAATTTTGGTAATGTCATGGAACACTTCTACGACAGCACAGGTATGACTATCTTGATTCTGTCATAAAATTGTCATGGATGTACATGCATGACAGAAAACATGACCTACTGTGACAAACACGTATCATCACGCAAGTGTATTTTTTTGTAGTGTTACTTACCATCCTAAAGTTCACTGTTGTCTTGGAAAATGTGTAAATAAAGAGCTTAATTCCCATCACCAGTCTCTTTCACCTAACAATCCTTCTTAGTTTCCTCACTTGATACGTGTTCATGAATATGTCATTGCCCCATACGCAAAAGGGATAGAAGTGTGGATCAGTACCACTCATGTATGTACCTACAAGCAACCAGTAAATGTTAGAAGCCAAACTGAGATTGCACAAATGATGTAAAATACAACTACCTCCATTCCTAAGGACAAGTATTTTTAGAGATTTCAATATGAACTACATACAGATGTATATAGACATAGTTTAGATTAGAATCTAGATTAAGTCATTTTGCTCTGTATTAGTCTATATTGGAATCTCTAAAAATACTTATATTTAGGAACATATGGTGTATAAGACATGGGATGCAGCTAACCTCAACGGCAAACAACAACATTGCCCATTGTAGCCTTGTGTAAGTACAAGGAAAGGCAGTGTTAACTACAATGGGGTTAACATCCACCAAAAATAGCAAATGTTAATAAAATGGCAGCATCTGTAGTAATATCTTCATTGCGAAAGAGTAGCACGGTAGCAAAGGGACGGAATAAAAATGGATAGAATTGTTTACTACAATAGACAACTTAGTATAGCCATTGAAACTGGTACTGATAGAAATGAAATTGATAGAGTTAAACATCGCAAGGCAGGTGCTCCTAGAGCGGAGAATGGCCCTGTTGTCTATAAAAAGGTAGGGAAAATAGATAAGACAGGTTAGGCGTGTTTACTACAACTTGCTTAATACATGAACCGTTCAAAACATGGCCATTGCAACTGGTATTGGTAAGATTCAACTAGTTAGTTCATATTTGGTAAGTCCTGAGGGGTAGTTGCTGGGGCACTTCATATGGACAAGAGCCCGCCCCCAGTCGGCCGCAGCAGAGGCGAGGTGTTCCTCCTGGTCGAAGCATGGATCAGTGCCGCCGACATGCGTACCTACAAGAAGCAAGTAAATGTTTGAAGCCAAATTGCAATTTCACAAATGGTGTAAAATACTATAAGACATGGGCTGCAGCTAACCTCGACGGCAAACGACAGCATTGCTTGTTATGGCCCTGCGTAAGTACATGGAAAGACATGTTAACTACAATAGGGTTAGAATCCACTAAAAATAGCAAATGGGAAGCATCTCTAGTATATCTTCATTGCGAGAGTAGCACGGTAGCAAAGGGATAGATTAAAAAATGGATAGAACTGTTAATTGCAAAAGGCATAACAGCATCCTAAGTCATGTTTTGTAAGTTTGTAGATGCTATTGGTGAAATTGAGCTGGACAATACATGCTTGAACGTCCCACAATGTACAGTACTGAAAATAACAAGGCGCATTTAACTACAGGCAACCTAGTATAGCCATTGAAACTGGTACTGATAAAAATGCAATTGGCAGAGTTAAACATCGCAAGGCAGGTGCTGCCAGAGCAGAGAATGGCCCAGTTGTGTATAAAAGGGTAGGGAAAATAGCTAAGACCTGTTAGGCATGTTTCTGCAACATGCTTAATACATTAGCCGTACAAAACATAGCCATTGCAACTTGTATTGGTAAGATTGAACTGGTGAGTTCATACTAGGTAAGTCCTGAGAGGTAATTGCTGGGGCACTTCATCTTGGCCGGAGCCCGCCCAAAGTCAGCATCGACGGAGGCGAGATGTTCGTCCGGGTCGAAGCGTGGATCAGTGCCGCTGACATGTGTACCTACAGGCAACAAGTAAATGTTAGAAGTTAAACTGCAATTGCACAAATGATGTAAAATACTATAAAAATGGGATGCAACTAATTAACCTCGACGGCAAACAACAACATCACCCATTATGGCCCTGCATAAGTACATGGAAAGGCATGTTAACTACAACAGGGTTAGCATACACCAAAATAGCAAATGGGCATCATCTCTAGTGATATCTTCATCGCGGCAAGTAGCACGGTAGCAAAGGGGTAGATTAAAAATGGATACAACTGTTAATTAGAAAAAGGCTTACCAGCATCCTAAGTCATTTATTGTAAGTTTGTTGCTGGTATTCGTGAAATTGAGCTGCACAATTAATACTTGAACATCACACAGTGCGCAGTAATGAAATAAACAAGGCACGGACATGCTTAATACATTAACCGTACAAAACATAGCCATTGCAAGTGGTATTGGTAAGATTGAGCTGGTCAGATCATACTTGGTAAGTCCTGGGGGGTAGTCATTGGGGCACTTCATCTGGGCCAGAGCCTGCACCAGGTCGGTGGCGGCAGAGGTGAGGTGTCTGATACGTCTCCATCGTATCTATAATTTTTGATGGTTCCATGCCAATATTCTACAACTTTCATATACTTTTTGGCAACTTTTTATACTATTTTTGGGACTAACATATTGATCCAGTGCCCAGTGCCAATTCCTGTTTGTTGCATGTTTTATGTTTCGCAGAAACCCCATATCAAACGGAATCCAAACGGGATAAAAGCGGACGGAGGATATTTTTGGAATATTTGGAGAATATGGGAAGAAGAATCAACGCGAGACGGTGCCCAAGGGGGGCACGAGGCAGGGGGGTGCGCCTGCCCCCCTGGGCGTGCCTGCCCCCCTCGTGGGCCCCCGTAAGGCGGTTGCTGCTCTTCTTTGGTCGCAAGAAAGCTAATTTTCAGAGAAAAATCTGGGCGAAGGTTTCAATCCAATCGGAGTTACGGATCTCCATATATATACGAAACGGTGAAAGGGCAGAAGAGGAGAACGCAGAAACAGAGAGAGACAGAGAGACAGATCCAATCTCGGAGGGGCTCTCGCCCCTCCCATACCATGGAGGCCAAGGACCAGAGGGGAAACCCTTCTCCCATCTAGGGAGGAGGTCGAGGAAGAAGAAGAAGGGGCCCCCTCTCCCCCTCTCTTTCGGTGGCGCCGGAACGCTGCCGTGGCCACCACCATCATCACCGCGATCTACACCAACACCTCCGCCATCTTCACCAACATCTCCATCATCTTCCCCCCTCTATCTACAGTGGTCCATGATACGTCCATTTTGCATCATGCTTTTATATCGATATTTATTGCATTATGGGCTGTTATTACACATTATGTCACAATACTTATGCCTAATCTCTCTTATTTTACAAGGTTTACATAAGGAGGGACAATGCCGGCAGCTGGAATTCTGGGCTAGAAAAGGAGCAAATATTAGAGACATATTCTGCACAACTCCAAAAGTCCTGAAACTCCACGGAAGTTATTTTTGGAAATAATAAAAAATATTGAGCGGAAGAAATACCAGAGGGGGCCCACACCCTGGCCACGAGGGTGGGGGCGCGCCCTACCCCCTAGGCGCGCCCCCCTGCCTCGTGGGCCCCCTGTTAGCCCTCCGGTGCCCATCTTCTGCTATATGAAGTCTTTCGTCCGAAGAAAAATCATAAGCAAGCTTTCGGGACAAGACTCCGCCGCCACGAGGCGGAACCTTGGCGGAACCAATCTAGGGCTCCGACGGAGCTGTTTTGCCGGGGACACTTCCCTCCGGGAGGGGGAAATCATTGCCATCGTCATCACCAACGCTCCTCTCATCGGGAGGGGGCCAATCTCCATCAACATCTTCACCAGCACCATCTCCTCTCAAACCCTAGTTCATCTTTTGTATCCAATTCTTCTCTCGAAGTCTGGGATTGGTACCTGTAGGTTGCTAGTAGTGTTGATTACTCCTTGTAGTTGATGCTAGTTGGTTTATTTGGTGGAAGATCATATGTTCAGATCCTATATGCATATCAATACTCCTCTGATTATGAACATGAATATGCTTTGTGGGTAGTTACGTTTGTTCCTGAGGACATGGGAGAAGTCTTGCTATTAGTAGTCATGTGAATTTGGTATCCGTTCGATATTTTGATGAGATGTATGTTGTCTCTCCTCTAGTGGTGTTATGTGAACGTCGACTACATGACACTTCACCATTATTTGGGCCTATAGGAAGGCATTGGGAAGTAATAAGTAGATGATGGGTTGCTAGAGTGACAGAAGCTTAAACCCTAGTTTATGTGTTGCTTTGTAAGGTGCTGATTTGGATCCATATGTTTCATGCTATGGTTAGGTTTACCTTAATACTTATTTTGTAGTTGCGGATGCTTGCAATAAGAGTTAATCATAAGTGGGATGTTTGTCCAAGTAAGGGCAGCACCCAAGCACCGGTCCACCCACATATCAAATTATCAAAGTATCGAACGCGAATCATATGAACGTGATGAAAACTAGTTTGACGATAATTCCCATGTGTCCTCGGGAGCGCTTTTCTCTATATAAGAGTTTGTCCAGGCTTGTCCTTTGCTACAAAAAGGATTGGGCCAGCTTGCTGCACTTTATTTACTTTTGTTACTTGTTGCTTGTTACAAATTATCTTATCATAAAACTATCTGTTACCTATAATTTCAGTGCTTGCAGAGAATACCTTGCTGAAAACCGCTTATCATTTCCTTCTGCTCCTCGTTGGGTTCGACACTCTTACTTATCGAAAGGACTACGATAGATCCCCTATACTTGTGGGTCATCAAGACTCTTTTCTGGTGCCGTTGCCAGGGAGTGAAGCGCCTTTGGTAGGTGGAATTTGGTAAGGAAAAATTTATATAGTGTGCTAAAATTTACTTTCACTTGTTACTATGGAAAGTAATCCTCTGAGGGGCTTGTTCGGGGTATCTTCACCCTGAACAGTAGAGCAAAGAGTTGCTCCTCAACCTATTGAATCTACTGAAAAGGAAAATGTCTACTTTGAAATTCCTTCGGGTATGGTAGAAAAACTGCTAGCTAATCCTTTTGCAGGAGATGGAACATTACATCCTGATGAGCAACTAATCTATGTGGATGAGGTTTGTGGATTATTTAAGCTTGCAGGTATGCCCGATGATGTTATCAAGAAGAAGGTCTTCCCTTTATCTTTGAAGGGAGATGCATTGACATGGTATAGGCTATGTGATGATATGGGATCATGGAACTACAAACGATTGAAATTGGAATTTCATCAGAAGTTTTATCCTATGCATCTTGTTCATCGTGATCGTAATTATATATATAATTTTTGGCCTCGCGAAGGAGAAAGCATCGCTCAAGCTTGCGGGAGGCTTAAGTCAATGTTATATTCATGCCCCAATCATGAGCTCTCAAGAGAAATGATTATTCAAAAAATTTATGCTCGGCTTTCTGACAACAATCGCACCATGCTCGATACTTCTTGTGCTGGCTCTTTTATGATGAAGACTATTGAATTCAAATGGGATTTATTGGAAAGAATTAAACGCAACTCTGAAGATTGGGACCTCGACGAAGGTAAGGAGTCAGGTATAACACCTAAGTTTGATTGTGTTAAATCTTTTATGGAGACCGATGTTTTCCGTAAATTTAGCACTAAATATGGACTTGACTCTAAGATAGTAGCTTCTTTCCGTGAATCTTTTGCTACTCATGTTGATCTCCCTAAGGAGAAGTGGTTTAAATATCATCCTCCCATAGAAGTAAAAGTAGTTGAACCTATTAAAGTTGAAGAAAAGACTATCACTTATAATGATCTTATTGTTCCTACTGCTTATGTTGAGAAACCACCTTTCCCTGTTAGAATGAAGGATCATGCTAAAGCTTCAACTGTGGTTCGTAAAAGCAATGATAGAACTTATACACCTCCTGAGCAAATTAAAGTTGAACCTAATATTGCTATTGTTAAAGATCTCTTGGCTGATAATATTGATGGGCATGTTATTTATTTCTGTGATGAGACTGCTAGAATTGCTAAACCTTGTGCTAAAGATAAACATAGACCTGTGGTAGGCATGCCTGTTATTTCTGTTAAAATAGGAGATCATTGTTATCATGGATTGTGTGATATGGGTGCTAGTGCTAGTGCAATACCTATTGACTTATACAAAGAAATTATGCATGATATTACACCTACTGAGTTAGAAGAAATTGATGTTACAATTAAGCTTTCCAATAGAGATACTATTTCACCGATGGGAATTGTTAGAGACGTTGAAGTCTTGTGTGGGAAAACTAAATATCCTGCTGATTTTCTTATTCTTGGTTCCCCACAAGATAGCTTTTTTCCCATTATATTTGGTAGACCCTTCTTAAACACTGTTAATGCTAGGATAGACTGCGAAAGGGATGTTGTTACTATTGGTTTAGGTGATATGTCTCATGAGTTCAACTTTTCTAAATTTTGTAGACAACACCGTGAAGACGAATTGCCTAGTAAAGATGAAATTATTGGTCTTGCTTCTATTGCCGTACCTCCTAGTGATCCTTTAGAGCAATATTTGCTAGACCATGAAAATGATATGTTTATGAATGAAAGAAGGGAAATAGATGAAGTGTTCTTTAAACAGGGACCTATTCTGAAACACAACTTGCCAGTTGAAATCCTAGGGGATCCTCCTCCACCCAAGGGCGATCCCATGTTTGAGCTTAAACCATTGCCTGATACTCTTAAATATGCTTATCTTGATGAAAAGAAGATATACCCTGTTATTATTAGTGCCAACCTTTCAGAGAAGGAGGAAGAAAAATTATTGAAAACTCTGAAGAAGCACCGTGCTGCTATTGGATATACTCTTGATGATCTTAAGGCCATTAGTCCCACTCTATGTCAGCATAAAATAAATTTGGAGAAAGATGCCAAACCAGTTATTGATCACCAACGACGCCTGAATCCTAAGATGAAAGAAGTGGTAAGAAAGGAAATACTAAATCTCCTTGAGGCAGGTATAATCTATCCTGTTGCTGATAGTCAGTGGGTACGTCCCGTCCATTGTGTCCCTAAGAAGGGAGGTATTACTGTCGTTCCTAATGATAAAGATGAATTGATTCCGCAAAGAGTTATTACAGGTTATAGGATGGTAATTGATTTCCGCAAATTAAATAAGGCTACTAAAAAGATCATGACCCCTTACCTTTTATTGATCAAATGCTAGAAAGATTATCTAAACATACACATTTTTGCATTCTAGATGGTTATTCTGGTTTCTCTCAAATACCTGTGTCAGCTGATGATCAAGCTAAGACCACTTTTACTTGCCCTTTCGGTACTTTTGCTTATAGACGTATGCCTTTTGGTTTATGTAATGCACCTGGTACCTTTCAAATATGCATGATGGCTATATTCTCTGACTTTTGTGAAAAGATTTGTCAGGTTTTCATGGACGATTTCTCCGTCTATGGATCCTCTTTTGATGATTGCTTGAGCAACCTTGATCGAGTTTTGCAGAGATGTGAAGAAACTAATCTTGTCATGAATTGGGAGAAGTGCCACTTTATGGTTAATGAAGGTATTGTCTTGGGGCATAAAATTTCTAAAAGAGGTATTGAAGTTGATAAAGCTAAAGTTGATGCTATTGAAAAGATGACATGTCCCAAGGACATCAAAGGTATAAGAAGCTTCCTTGGTCACGCCGGATTTTACATGAGGTTCATTAAGGACTTCTCAAAAATTTCTCGGCCTCTGACTAATCTATTACAAAAAGATATACCATTTTCCTTTGATGATGATTGTGTAGAAGCATTTGAAATACTTAAGAAAGCATTAATTTCTACACCTATTGTTCAACCACCTAATTGGAATTTACCCTTTGAAATTATGTGTGATGCTAGTGATTATGCTGTAGGTGCTGTTATAGGGCAAAGAGTTGATAAGAAATTAAATGTTATTCAATATGCCAGTAAAACTCTAGACAGTGCTCAGAGAAATTATGCTACTACTGAAAAAGAATTCTTAGCAGTTGTATTTGCTTGTGATAAGTTCAGACCCTATATTGTTGATTCTAAAGTAACTATTCACACTGATCATGCTGCTATTAAATATCTTATGTAAAAGAAAGATGCTAAGCCTAGACTTATTAGGTGGGTTCTCTTGCTACAAGAATTTGATTTGCATATTATTGACAGAAAAGGAGCTAAGAACCCCATTGCAGACAACTTGTCTAGGTTAGAAAATGTTCTTGATGACCCACTACCTATTGATGATAGCTTTCCTGATGAACAACTAAATGTCATAAATGCTTCTCGTACCACTCCATGGTATGCTGATTATGCTAATTACATTGTTGCTAAATTTATACCACCTAGTTTCACATACCAGCAAAATAAAAAGTTTTTCTATGATTTGAGACATTACTTTTGGGATGACCCACATATTTATAAAGAAGGAGTAGATGGTGTCATTAGACGTTGTGTACCTGAGCATGAACATGAACAGATCCTACGCTAGTGCCACTCCGAGGCTTATGGAGGACACCACGCTGGAGATAGAACTGCACATAAGGTATTGCAATCCGGTTTTTATTGGCCTACTCTCTTCAAGGATGCTCGTAAGTTTGTCTTATCTTGCGATGAATGTCAAAGAATTGGTAATATTAGTAGACGTCAAGAAATGCCTATGAATTATTCACTTGTTATTGAACCATTTGATGTTTGGGGCTTTGATTATATGGGACCGTTTCCTGCCTCTAATGGGTACACTCATATTTTAGTTGCTGTTGATTACGTTACTAAGTGGGTAGAAGTTATTCCAACTAGTAGTGCTGATCATAACACTTCTATTAAGATGCTTAAAGAAGTTTTCTTTCCGAGGTTTGGAGTCCCTAGATATTTAATGACTGATGGTGGTTCACATTTTATTCATGGTGCTTTCCGTAAAATGCTTGCTAAATTTGATGTTAATCATAGAATTGCATCTCCTTATCACCCACAGTCTAGTGGTCAAGTAGAATTGAGTAATATAGAACTCAAACTAATTTTGCAAAAGACTGTTAATAGATCTAGAAAGAATTGGTCCAAGAAACTTGATGATGCATTATGGGCCTATAGAACTGCATATAAAAATCCTATGGGTATGTCTCCGTATAAAATGGTTTATGGAAAAGCATGTCACTTACCTCTCGAACTAGAACATAAGGCATATTGGGCCATTAAAGAGCTCAACTATGATTTCAAACTTGCCGGTGAGAAGAGGTTATTTGACATAAGCTCACTTGATGAATGGAGAACCCAAGCCTATGAGAATGCCATGTTGTTTAAAGAAAAAGTTAAAAGATGGCATGACAAAAGAATACAAAAGCGTGAGTTTAATGTAGGTGATTATGTATTGCTATACAACTCTCGTTTAAGTTTTTTGCAGGAAAACTTCTCTCTAAATGGGAAGGTCCTTACGTTATCGAGGAGGTCTATTGTTCTGGTGCCATAAAAATCAACAACTTCGAAGGCACAAATCCGAAGGTGGTGAACAGTCAAAGAATCAAACATTATATCTCAGGTAATCCTATAAATGTTGAAACTAATGTAATTGAAACCGTAGCACCGGAGGAATACATAAGGGACACTTTCCAGAATGTTTCAGACTCCGAAAAGGAAGAGGTATGTGGTACGGTAAGTAAACCGACTCCAAAACAGTTCTAATGGCAAATTTTCTCCGTTTTGGAATATCTAGAAAACTAGGAAAATAAGAAGCAGTCCGGGAAGGACACGAGGCCTCCACGAGGGTGGAGGGCACGCCCTACCCCCTGGGCGCGCCCCCTGCCTCGTGCGCACCTCGTGTACTCTCCGGACTCTGTTTTCTTGCACGATACTTCTTTTGGTCAGTAAAAATTCATTATATAATCTCCTGAAGGTTTTGACCACCGTATCATGCAATTATCCTCTGTTTTTGTTTCAAGTTGTTGCAGCTGCAGATTAGAGCAAGATGTCTTCTCAAGAGTCAGTCGGGGAGAGCCGGGTGTCTCATCCGACATTGAGATCAAGGACAAACAGCGATGCTGACCACTTTGGGCCGGCAACAGAGGAAGAGATGGAGGCTGATTTGAAAAGGATAGATGCCATGGAGGAGGATCAAGAAGTCACTTCTCGCTTCCGAGCTGGATTCACGATGGGGGAACTACAGAGCTAGGCTATTCCAAACTCGGTTATCCCTTCCAATGTTGGATTTCTTTCTTATGAAAATATGAAGAAGAGTGTCACTTGTTCTCCCGCAGCTACGCAAGACTCATGGGTGCAAGGAGCTTTAGCCATTACAGGAAAGCTTGGTACGGTAATAATGGACCTCAAGCAGCAAGTCAATAAGCTCGAGGAGGAGAATCGTATCCTGAGGGGCATCATCGCCAAGAATATTACAACATCACCGAAAAAGGAGACATAATCACATGGGTATGGGCACTCCCCTTGGCAACTGCCAAGCTTGGGGGAGGTGCCCCGGTATCGTATCATCATCACACTCTTATCTTTACCATTTTTCTTAGTTCGATCCCTTTTAGTATTATCTTGATCTAGTAGAATAAAGTTTTGGTATGATTTAGTTTTGAGTTTTGCCTTATGATCCTTCTATGTAATCGAGTCCTTGAGCTATATAATAATGATTAGTGTTGAGTCAAGGGCTTGATTATCTTGTTATGATCTTGAGGGGATAAAAGAAAAGGGAAAGAATAAAAAGAAACAAAGAGATCATATTGATCTTATGGAGAGTAATGACTTCACATAGAAAGAGTATGATGATTAAAAGTTGTTGAGAGTTGACAAACATAGCTTTGGTCATCGTTGCAATTAATAGGAAGTAATAAAGAAAGAGAGGTTTGAC
The DNA here is from genome assembly GCF_002575655.3 of Aegilops tauschii subsp. strangulata. Taxonomy (NCBI): domain Eukaryota; kingdom Viridiplantae; phylum Streptophyta; class Magnoliopsida; order Poales; family Poaceae; genus Aegilops; species Aegilops tauschii. Next base: position 138,900,218 of record NC_053035.3, on the reverse strand, counting down.
ATATGAATATACTATCTTGGACATCTTTTATGATTGTGAGCACTCATTAAAATATGACATGCTAAAGAGTTGATGTTGGACAAGGAAGACAACGTAATGGGTTATATTTTCTTATATCTGAAATAAAGTATATTGTCATGGATCATCCAACATGTTGAGCTTGCCTTTCCCCCTCATGCTAGCCAAATTCTTTGCACCAAGTAGAGATACTACTTGTGCTTCCGAAAACCGTTAAACCCAGTTTTGCCATGAGAGTCCACCATATCTACGTATGGATTGAGTAAGATCCTTCAAGTAAGTTGTCATCGGTGCAAGCAATAAACAAATTGATCTCTAAATATGTATGATTGATTATTGTGGAGGAAATAAGCTTATACGATCTTGTGATGTGGAAGAAATAAAAGCGACGGACTGCATAATAAAGGTCCATATCACAAGTGGCAATATAAAGTGACGTTCTTTCGCATTAAGATTTTGTGCATCCAACCCTGAAAGCGCATGGCAACCTCTGCTTCCCTCTGCGAAGGGCCTATCTTTTACTTTTATCTTCTACCTTATGCAAGAGTCATGGTGATCTTCACCTTTCCTTTTTACATTTTATCCTTTGGCAAGCGCAGTGTGTTGAAAAGATCCTGATAGATATATCTAATTGGATGTAGGTTAGCATGAGCTATTATTGTTGAAGATACCCTTGAGGTAAAAGGTTGGGAGGCGAAACTATAAGCCCCTATCTTTCTCTGTGTCCGGTTAAAACTCTGTAACCACAAGTATTGCGTGAGTGTTAGCAATTATGAAAGACTAAATGATAGTTGAGTATGTGGACTTGCTAGAAAGCTCTGACATAGACTCTTTCTGATGTTATGATAAATTGCAATTGCATCAATGACTGAGATTATAGTTTGTTAGTTCTCAATAAAGTTTCTAATTCATACTTGGCATTGTGAATAGATTATTACTTGAGCATAAGAAATCATATGACAATATCCATATATGTTGCTGTGATGAGAACAATCATGATGTCCTCATGTCCGTATTTTATTTTATCGACACCTCTACCTCTAAACATGTGGACATATTTATCGTTATCGGCTTCCGCTTGAGGACAAGCGAGGTCTAAGCTTGGGGGAGTTGATACGTCCATTTTGCATCATGCTTTTATATCGATATTTATTGCATTATGGGCTGTTATTACACATTATGTCACAATGCTTATGCCTATTCTCTCTTATTTTACAAGGTTATAAGGACGGAGAATGCCGGCAGCTGGAATTCTGGGCTGGAAAAGGAGCAAATATTAGATACCTATTCTGCACAACTCCAAAAGTCCTGAAACTCCACGAAAGTTATTTTTGGAAATAATAAAAAATACTAGAAGAAGAATCCACGTCAGGGGGGCCCACACCCTGGCCACGAGGGTGGGGGCGCGCCCTACCCCCTGGGCGCGCCCCCTGCCTCGTGGGCCCCCCGTTGGCCCTCCGGTGCCCATCTTCTGCTATATGAAGTCTTTCGTCCGGAGAAAAAATCATAAGCAAGCTTCGGGATGAGACTCCACCGCCACGAGGCGGAACCTTGGCGGAACCAATCTAGGGCTCCGGCGGAGCTGTTCTGCCGGGGACACTTCCCTCCGGGAGGGGGAAATCATCGCTATCGTCATCACCAATGCTCCTCTCATCGGGAGGGGGCCAATCTCCATCAACATCTTCACCAGCACCATCTCCTCTCAAACCCTAGTTCATCTCTTGTATCCAATTCTTGTCTCTAAGTCTGGGATTGGTACCTGTAGGTTGCTAGTAGTGTTGATTACTCCTTGTAGTTGATGCTAGTTGGTTTATTTGGTGGAAGATCATATGTTCAGATCCTATATGCATATCAATACTCCTCTGATTATGAACATGAAGATGCTTTGTGAGTAGTTACGTTTGTTCCTGAGGACATGGGAGAAGTCTTGCTATTAGTAGCCATGTGAATTTGGTATTCGTTCGATATTTTGATGAGATGTATGTTGTCTCTCCTCTAGTGGTGTTATGTGAACGTCGACTACATGACACTTCACCATCATTTGGGCCTAGAGGAAGGCATTGGGAAGTAATAAGTAGATGATGGGTTGCTAGAGTGACAGAAGCTTAAACCCTAGTTTATGTGTTGCTTTGTAAGTGGTTGATTTGGATCCATATGTTTCATGCTATGGTTAGGTTTACCTTAATACTTCTTTTGTAGTTGCGGATGCTTGCAATAGGAGTTAATCATAAGTGGGTTGTTTGTCCAAGTAAGGGCAGCACCCAAGCACCGGTCCACCCACATATCAAATTATCAAAGTACCGAACGCGAATCATATGAACGTGATGAAAACTAGCTTGACGATAATTCCCATGTGGTCTCGGGAGCGCTTTTCTCTATATAAGAGTTTGTCCAGGCTTGTCCTTTTCTACAAAAATGATTGGGCCACCTTTCTGCACTTTATTTACTTTTGTTACTTGTTGCTCGTTACAAATTATCTTATCACAAAACTATCTATTACCTATAATTTCAGTGCTTGCAGAGAATACCTTGCTGAAAACCGCTTATCATTTCCTTCTGCTCCTCGTTGGGTTCGACACTCTTACTTATCGAAAGGACTACGATAGATCCCCTATACTTGTGGGTCATCAGTCCAATCTCCCGCAACCCGCTGTACCCTCTACTTGAACATGGTGCTTTATGCTTCATATTATTATCCAATGATGTGTTGCCATCCTATGATGTCCGAGTAGATTTTCATTGTCCTATTGGTGGTTGATGAATTTCTATGATTTCTTTAATTTGCTTGTGGTTATGTTGCTGTCCTTTGGTGCCCATCATATGAGCGCGCGCGTGGATCACACCATAGGGTTAGTTGTATGTTGATAGGACTATGTATTGGAGGGCAAGAGTGACAGAAGCTTCAACCTAGCATAGAAATTGATGCATACGGGATTGAAGGGGGACCAATATATCTTAATGCTATGGTTGGGTTTTACCTTAATGAACGTTAGTAGTTACGGATGCTTGCTAATAGGTCCAACCATAAGTGCATAGAATTCCAAGTCAGGGATGACATGCTAGCAGTGGCCTCTCCCACATAAAACTTGCTATCAGTCTGGTAAAGTAGTCAATTGCTTAGGGCCAATTTCGCAACTCCTACCACCACTTTTCCACACTCGCTATACTAACTTTATTGTGTCTTTGTCTAAACAGCCCCTACTTTTTATTTACGCGCTCTTTATTATCTTGCAAACCTATCCCACAACACCTAAAAAGTACTTCTAGTTTCATACTTGTTCTAGGTAAAGCGAACGTCAAGCGTGCGTAGAGTTGTATCGGTGGTCGATAGGACTTGAGGGAATATTTGTTCTACCTTTAGCTCCTCGTTGGGTTCGACACTCTTACTTATCGAAAGAGGCTACAATTGATCCCCTATACTTGTGGGTTATCAGTGTCCCTCTAGGTCAATACGCACAGCGACCATCGTGCCATCGACCGCCATCAGCTCCTCAACTTCCACATGATATGTGGTTGGGCTTGCACGGCGATGCTTTGGAGGTAGGGGTAGTGGGGATTTGGAGTCATGAGGATGTTTCGCAGCCGCCATTTAAGCAATCAGGTTGGGGCCGTGATAGAGATCGGTGGGTTACCTGACTGGATCGACGATGCTCAGGCAGAACGTAGATGTGGTTGAAGTTGTGTTTGCGGCAGCAGCAGTTTGAGCTGCCGGGAGGGCGGCATGGGGGAGATACTGCAGAAATTTGATGGGTGGGGATGTGGTGGCATGAATAAATTCTGAAATCGCGCGCATAATGAAAGTTTCGGTGCGAAATTTGAAACTTGGACGGGGGAAGCACACAACACAGACGAAGCGCGTAAAATACTCGTGTGCGAGAAAAGAGAAAATTGGCAGATCCTGTCTCCAGAAAAATGTACACGTGTAGTTGATTTTTTTGGTCAATGGTACGCTTGCTTTATTAGGAAACATCGCACAGGTAACTAACTTATGGATCATTGATGCAAAAAATACACGGTATGCCATAGAAACCGTGTGTTTTGTGATCTTCTAATAGTTCTTATATCTATCAGCATCTCCAGGCGCACCTAATTTAAAAATCTCTTTCATTGTAGCAGGGTTATTGAATATACATGAACGAGGCAAAGGTGACACCCGATGAACAATCATCCATTTATGAAATGCAACCAAGTGTCAACCTGCCTCGCTCGCATAGCCAGAATTAAACCTATGCAACAAGAGAGAAGCTTGCTGCCATCCGCCAGTGTGGCCATTTAGGACGGTGTGCGGCCAACTCGCGTGGCGAGGTGGGACTAAAAACCAGTTGCGGCCAGCTCTAGTCTCAGGTGGCTTCCGATGGCTGCTGGCGGACGTTTAGGGAGGATTTAGGGCCAGGGTGTGGCTACAAAACTTTAGTGAACACATGATAATTAATGCTCAAAGCCCTCAAAGGATGCGCTTACTGACATTGTACGTTAATAATAGATAGTACCAACTTAAATTACTACTAGTAATTTGCTCTAAAACTAGTAGGTATGTAGTGCTGGTAGATGCTCATAATTAATTATACAAACTTACGGGTGACACATGCACTAACTACTTCTCGCATGCTGGCATCGGGGCATGCTGGCCAGATGACATCGTTCTCCTCCCCGGCCTTGTCGGCGGCAGCCCGCCGTGGTTCGATCTCCGTCGAGCTCTCCTTAGCACGGCGTGCGGCCTCTTCTTTCTTGCGGCGGAAGGACTCTCTTCTGTTGACTACTTTCTACCTTTTCCGCTCCTTCTGTGCGGCTTTGGCCACCTCTAGATCCACCGCCCATTCGGCCATGGCAGCATCAAAGTCCGCCCACGTACTTGTGCGGCCACGGGCGGCGATGAATTCAGCACGGCGGGATGTTATCGCTTCCGTACCATGTGTGCGGTCACAGGCGGCATGGAACTCGGCATGGCAGGATGCCATTGCTTCCTTACCAGTTACTCTGCGCCGTAGTGCCATGAATGATGCTTGGAGAGAGATATGTGACGGAGTGGACGGACAACCGTACAATGCGGTGGGTTTTAAGAGCACAAGGACAAACGAGGAAGGAAATTTGGTTTCCCTTACAATCTTGCTCATTCATAATCACACATGGTTCATCTCCGTCGCCTCCAGAAACAGTGTGCCCTAAGCCTATTATGTGTTGCATTATGACTGGCCGGAACCCTAGCCATGCGGATCGCACGTGTGCACAGTAGGATGCATCGCGATCGAATGGCAATCCACATCCCTCTCATCACACCCGTGCAGCTGTAGCTAGATTGGATTTATCTGCTAAATGCCTAGAAAATGCACATAATCCCCTAAATATGGTAGATGAGCCCGGAAAAGTGCCAAATTTGAGCACGATGATTTGCAGGGTGTATGTTTGTCGGTGCAACAAATCCCAGGTGTATTGCTCGGGCTGTACATAGGCACAAGAGCAAGGTTACAACATCCAAGACGAGAACAAGTCAAGCCAAAGGAGCAAGACACCACTAAGCAAAAACCTCCCTTGCCGGGCTGGCGAGACTGGCGAGGTCGAAGTTACCCCAAAGATAAGCCTCAAGACTGCCCCGGCAACCTTGCCGGGGACGCCAAGGGCCGACTACCCCGCCAAGGCTCCACTGCTCCACCTCACAGCGATGCAAGTCATCGATCTGTGCGGTGTCAAGCCCCCAAGTGACTAAGTGGCTATTATTTGACACATGGCAGCCACTTGTGAAGGAAATCACCTCCAAATGAGAGCCGCCCAGAGACGTGTCAAGCAGACAGACGAGAAGGTGGTCGAACGACCCGGCAAGGCTTGCCGGGCGTGCCACGATGTGACACTAAGCGGCGCATTTAATGTGCTTTGCCATGTCTGCAGAGTTAGGTATGATAGCACTGTTTGCTATCTAATCAGTACACAATGATTGATTTGCCATTGTCGTGACCCCTTGGTCTATATAAGGAGGGCCATGGCAACCTTTGAAAGGATTCGGACCCTTATACACTCATACGCGCGGAGCTGCTCTCGCCCCGAGGAAACCCTACCGGGCTAGAGTGCTGCCTCTCCACCACAGTCCTCTCATCAATCCACCAAAGCAGTAGTAGGGTTTTACGCCTCGTGGTGGTCCGAACCTTGGTAAACTGCCTGTGCGATCGCTGCCGTGCTACCCCTGCACCCTCGGCTCTTTATGCAATGTGTTCTTCCCCCCTGCCGAACTGCAAGGGGCCGATGGCCCCATAGGTGGCTGTGATTTCCCACGACATCTTTGGCGCACCAGGTAGGGTGAAGCGCTTGCGCAAACCTGAGAGTGTATGCAGCGCGTCATCTTCATCATCTTCATCATCGGCGGCTTCATCGTCCATGGCACCCAAGAAGAAGACCGCTGCTGCAGCTCACCTGTCCATCTCGAAGGCCCCTCCACACATGGCCATCGAGGCCGTGGTGGCCTCGGGGACGCATGGGGATCTGGACGCCACGAGTGACGTGGCCGGCGCGGGCGTCGTCGTCACCACCTCCCCTGCGGCCGAAGCAGGAGTAGGAGGCACCGGAGAGGGACAGCGCCAACAACATCCCAGCGGCCACGCCCCACAAGGTACGGGTGGAGAGATCATTCCATCTCCGCCTCTCCGCCCCACCGAAGGATGTAGCCGCAACGATGATGCTCGCTCTAGGCGAACCGCAGCCCCCTGGCTGCCCCCACTGTGGGTGCCGCCACGGGGCATGTGCTACCGCCGGAGCGGGCTGGCCAAGATAATACGCCGGACGGGGTCGTGAATCCCCGTGCGCATCCTCCTTGTTGCCACACTGCGTTAACGTCTGGCTCACGGTAGCGAGAGCACGGCACTGCCACTAATGTCACCGTCAGAAGTTGAGCGACGTCGCAATCTGTGTTGTCATCCATGCCGAGCACCACTTTGAAGGCTATGGCACGGGCCCAACTCCTATTGAGATTCACGGCGACGGCCGATCAAATGGATGAATGGAGAGCTACCATTCAGAGTTTGATTGCTTCGCCGAGGCGGGAGGATCACAGCAGGTAGGCCCGCCACGGCCTTCACAGGTGGCACCGACGGCCCGAGCCGCTGGCCGTATCGAAGGGGGCACCCGCATGGTGCAATCCCCTCCGCGGCTGCCAGCGCAGGGACCGCAGCTAGAACCACGCAACCAAGAACCCAATGACGTATCGATGGCTTCTTCCGACCCTCGAGTGCATCAAGACCAGAGGCGAGCCCTTGAAGATAGGCGGAGGGAAGATGCACCCATCACCATCGAGCGACGCCACGAAACCCGCTGCTAGTCTGATAGGAGCAATGGCCCGGATGTCGACGAAATCGCGTCCGGTGAGAGTGGGTACCAGCCTTTCGAGGTTGGGTGCCCTGCCTTCACTCGTGAGCTGCGGCAAGTCCGTTGGCCATCCTGCCGCATGTTCAAGCCAGAGATACCGGAGAAGTACGATGGACGATTGAACTTGGCAGAGTTTCTGAGCATCTACACCATCATTGTTCAAGCTGCCGGGGGAAGAGACGAGAAGGTATTCGCCAACTACTTCCCTTTGGCACTTAAACCAAATGTGAGGTCTTGGCTGATGCACCTGCCAGCTAACTCCATCTCAACCTGGGATGACCTGTGCCATGAGTTTGTTGGCGCCTTCACGGGCGGCCATCAAGAACCTAGGAGGCCCAGCGATCTGTAGCTCCTCCCATAGAAGGAAGGAGAAAGTCTGCGGAATTACATGCAGAGATTCAGTAGAGTGCACATGAACATTCCAGACATCCACCCGGCAGCTATGATAGCCGTGTTCCAGTCCAATGTGTGCAACCGCAGGATACTGTAGTGACCCGACCTCAGACGGTCAAGTCCCTGTGTTCAGTGTCATCCCTGGATCGGTAATGCTGACACACACAATACTTGAATGGATTTATAACAGAGTAGCAATCACACACTTATTACATCGATAGTCTCAATAGAGAACTTGTTACAATAAATATGGCTAAAGGCCATCTAAATAAAACAACAGCGGAAGGCTTCGAAGATAAAGTGAGTCCATCAACTCCAACGGCATAGCTGAGTGCACGACAAACGACCTAGCACACCTTACTCTTGTCCTGAAAAGTCTGCAACATGATATGTTGCAGATCGAAAACGGGTCAGCACATGGAATATGCTGGCAATATAACACAGTAGAGCAATGAACAGAATAAATGCCATCACTACATGCATATATGGCTGGTGGAGGCTCTATGGTTACAATGTTTTGCGAAAAGCCAATTTTTAACTACAGCAAAGGAATATATTTTATTTAACTATCATGGTAGTTGAAATTGAGAATGATACCCCCACCTCAATCCCAATTAAAAGTAATTATCAGCCCAACAATTTAATTTAGAGTGATGAGATCCACATGATAATCCAAGAACCAGATACTCAAGATGTCCATAACCGGGGACACGGCTAACCATGATTTGTTTGTACACTCTGCAGAGGTTTGCGCACTATTCCCCGCGAGACTCGATCTCCTCCATTGGATTTCTCGCAATACATGGTGTTTGAGAAACGGATGACCGAGACACAGTCTTTCAGAAGCATTAACTCTAACCCCGGGTAGACAGTACCAACCTACATCCCCTACATCTGCTAGCCTACCACTGGAAGAGGTCATGCAACATACTCAACTATGCTAGAGCCCATAATAGCTTGTGGCTATACACGGAAATTTCTAGCATGAATAATCTTATGATCCCTTTGAGCCTGGGTGGCGGACCATAGGAGGATCACACGGTATAACCCCGGGATCTCCTAGGACAACACTGGTATAACCCCAGGTGCCCAAACCAACAATCCACCCAGATGTGTATTAAAGTTACCACCTTAAGTTGAACCATTAATTAACAATCTCACATCTGTCATGGATACACTCAAACCCGATCCACGTCTACGGGCATAGCATGGCAATATAAGCATAGCGTAGAAGTAACTCCCATGGGTTTGATAATGAAACAGGTAATAGGTTCTACCTCATCGTCTACTTCCCAATACCCACAAGTTAAACACATCCTAATCATGCAGTGTTTGAGGATTGCAGCTAATGCATAAAATTGGGTATGAAAAGAGTATGATCAATGTGTTACTTGCCTTGCTGACGATCCACAGGTTGAGAAACGACGAGGGTTTGAAGATCAGGGGCTAATCTGCGATAAAAATAATCGCGGAGAGTTCCCTGGCCGAAAAAGAAAATAAAAAGAAAAGACTAACAAACGAACGTTCGCTGTCTGAACCGAACTGGTGAACATCGTTCGTTAAAACGAACGAACGAACGAACGTTCGCTAAACAAATAAACCAACAAAACGAACCGAACTTATCTAACTAAAAAAATAAATCGATCTAGGGTTTTTAAGAAAACCGAGGGTTTTACCTAAAAACCGAAAAAACGGGCGGACGAGATCCGGCGAACGGGGCGGGGCTGGCGAAGGCGCGGGGTGGCTCGGGCGGCGGCGGCGCGGTGTGGGGCAGTGGCAGCGGCTCGGCTCGGCGGCGGGGCCGGCGAGGGCAGGCGGCGGCACGGGCGATGTGGGGCTCAAGGGGGGCCCAGGTCTGCTTATGAAGGGGGGCGCGAGGTGGCGTGTGGTAGGGGGCGACGAAGCGCAGCGGCGTTGGACTCCCTCGAGGTCTCCGGCTCGGGGACGACGATGGCAGCGGCGCCGGAGTGGGCCGGCTGGGCTTCGGCCCAGTCGGTCAGAATTTTTTTTAAACGGATTCCGCCGAGAAAAATCCTAATAAAGTAAAAATAAAAATCTAAAAATGCCAAAACAAATTTTCACCGTCTAAATAAAAATTTAGAACATGATGAACATTTTCTCGGCCTAAAAATGCAAATTTGAAAAATGCATATTTTTTTCTAATTCAAATAAAATAGCAAGAAAAATCCAAATAGAAAATTTATTTGATTTTAACATTTTTCCTCCAATATTTCATTTATTTTGGAGAAGTCATATTATCTCCTCTCATATATTTTAATTAGAAATATTTTTGGAGAGAAAAATAATTAAAACCAAAATGATCCTTGTTTCGATATTTGAGAAAATTCAAATATGAAAACGGTGAAATCCCCAACTCTCTCCGTGGGTCCTTGAGTTGCTTAGTATTTCGAGGATTGCAAAACAAAATGCACTAAAATATGATATGCATATGATGACCTATGTATAACATTCCAAATTGAAAATTTGGGATGTTACAAACCTACCCCCCTTAAGATGAATCTCGTCCTTGAGATTCGAGTTGGAAAATAGGTGTGGGTGGTCTTTCCGTAGATCATCCTCTCATTCCCAGGTGGCTTCATCCTCGGTATGGTGGCTCCACTGAACTTTACAAAACTTGATAACCTTGCCGCGTGTAACTCGGCTGGCAAACTCGAGAATCTTGACTGGTTTCTCCTCAGATCACTATCCAACTGAACTGCTTCCAGGGGCACTGTATCTCTCAGAGGAATATCGGCCATCTCAACATGACACTTCTTCAACTGAGAAACGTGAAACACATCATGAACTCCTGACAGTCCTTCGGGTAACTCCAACTTGTAGACCACTTCTCCCATACGTTCCAAAACTCGGTATGGTCCTACAAATCTCGGGGCTAACTTTCCCTTAACTCCAAAACGTTTAACTCCTCGCAGAGGTGATACACGAAGATATGCTCTATCTCCGACTTCATAGACTACCTCCTTGCGTTTCGAGTCTGCATAACTCTTCTGCCTGGACTGAGCTACCTTCATTCTATCTCGAATCAGCTTAACCTTCTCTTCTGACTCTTTGATCAAATCTGGTCCAAACAACTGACAGTCTCCAACTTCATCCCACATTAACGGTGTCCTGCACCTTCATCTATACAAAGCTTCGAAAGGTCCCATTTTAGCTTGGTAACTATTGTTGTATGAGAACTCCGCGTAAGGTAAATTATCATCCCAACTAGATCCACAATCTAGCGCACAAGCTCTCAACATGTCCTCCAGAATCTGATTGACTTTCTCGGTCTGTCCATCTGTCTGCGGATGAAAGGCTGTACTAAACTCTAGCCTGGTTCCCAAAGTCTGGTGCAGCTGATGCCAAAACTTTGAAGTGAATTGTGTTCCTCTATCTGATACGATGGTCCTCATAACTCCATGCAGACATACGATCCTGGTCATATATATCTTGGCCAACTTCGCACATGTATAAGCGGTTTTCCTTGGGATAAAGTGAGCCACTTTGGTCAAAGGATCCACTACTACCCAAATAGAATCATATCCCGATCGGGTCCTGGGTAATCCGGTGATAAAGTCCATGCCAAGCTTATCCCACTTCCATTTGGGTATCGGCATAGGCTGCAGTAATCCTGCTGGCTTCTGATGTTCTGCCTTCACTCTCTGACATACATCACATACGGCTACATACTCGGCAATATCCTTCTTCATACCAGTCCACCAAAAACGCTCCTTCAAATCCAAATACATCTTGGTGTTTCCGGGGTGTATCGAGTATGGCGAGTCATGAGCTTCCTGAAGTATCAACTTCCTGATCCCTGCATTATTGGGCACATATATACGGTCCTCGAACCACAAGGTGTCATGCTCATCCTCACGAAACCCCTTGGCTTTTCCTTTGCTCATTCTCTCCTTTATCTCGGCAATTTCCTTGTAATCCTTCTGAGCTTCTCTAATCTTTCCCAATAATGTTGACTGAACCTCCAATGCTGCAACAAAACCTCTAGGGACTATCTCCAAATGAAGCTCCCTGAGATCCTCGGCTAACTCCTTTAGCAATCCTCCGCTTACGAGGGTATTGGCATAACTCTTCCGGCTCAAAGCGTCTGCTACGACATTGGCCTTGCCTGGATGATAATGCAACTTCATATCGTAATCCTTTATGAGTTCCACCCATCTCCTTTGCCTGAGATTCAGCTCCTTTTGCGTGAAAATGTACTTCAAACTCTTATGATCCGTGTACACATCACATCGATTTCCAATAAGAAAATGTCTCCAGGTTTTGAGTGCATGCACTACATCTGCTAACTCCAAATCATGTGTGGCATAATTCAACTCATGCGGTCGAAGTTGACGCGAGGCATTTGAAACGACTCTTCTGTCTTGCATAAGTACACCTCCAAGTCATAAGCGAGACGCATCGCAATATACTTGGAAATCCTTGCGTATATCTGGCAGAATTAGCACTGGGGCTGTAACCAAACATTTCTTCAGCTCCTGAAAACTTGCTTCACATTCTTCGGTCCACTTGAACTTGGTGTCCTTCTTCAACAACTCTGTCATGGGCTTTGAAGTCTTTGAGAAATTCTCAATGAATCTCTGATAATATCCTGCGAGTCCACGAAAACTGCGGATCTCTCCAACTGAGGTGGGTGATAGCCAATCAGTGACTGACTGAACCTTGGTGGGGTCTACTGCTATACCTTCTCCTGATATAACATGTCCAAGGAATCCAACTTCCTTCAACCAAAACTCACATTTGCTGAACTTGGCATATAACTGATGTTCCCTGAGCTTCTAGAGAACAAAACGTAAATGCTCCTTGTGCTCCTCTTCATTCTTCGAGTATACCAAGATATCATCAATGAACACCACAACAAACTTATCCAATAACTCCATGAACACCTTATTCGTCATACTCATGAAATAGGCAGGGGCGTTAGTCAATCCAAATGACATTACCATGTACTCATATAACCCGTACCTGGTGGTGAAGGCTGTCTTAGGTATATCCTGTTCTCGGATCTTCAGCTGGTGATATCCTGATCGCAGGTCGATTTAGAAAACACTTTAGCTCCTTGCAGCTGGTCAAACAAATCATTGATCATCGGCAGCGGGTACTTGTTCTTGATCGTCACTTCATTCAACGCACGATAATCAACAACCATTCTCAAGGATCCATCCTTCTTCTCAACCAAGAGCACTGGGGCTCCCCATGGTGATGAACTTCGTCGAATGTACCCTTTCTCCAATAACTCCTTAATCTGCTTCTTGATTTCCTCCAGATCATTTGCGGGCATCCGATACGGTCTCTTCGATATAGGCCTGGTGCCTGGCAACAGCTCTATCAAAAACTCAATGTCTCGATCCGGCGGCATGCCTGGTAACTCTTCTGGAAATACATCTGGGTAATCCTTCACTACAGGCACTTCCTCCTAAACAACTCCCGTGAGGGAATTTACTTGGGTCCTCCTCGGCGCATGCCTGGATATATACTTGATCCTTTTTCCCTCCCGGGTGGTGAGTAGAATTGACCTACTAGCATAGTCAATGTTTCCTCCATACTTCGATAGCCAATCCATTCCTAGTATTACATCCAATCCTTGTGACTCCAAAATTATTAGGTTGGAGGGGAAAACATGTCTACCAATGGTTAAGGGTATCCGATCGCACCATCGGCTGGCCATATATTTTGCACCTGGTGAGCTTACTAGCAAGGGTGTCCTAAGGGTTAAGGTGGGTAACTTAAACTTGTCCACAAATCCCCATGAAATGTATGAATGCGATGCACCAGTATCAAAAAGAATGAGAGCGGTAAATGACTTAACCAAAAACTTAACGATAACTGCATCTAGCTGCTCTTAAACCTCCTCCACGTTCACGTGGTTCACTTGTCCCCTGTTGAAAGGGTTGGGCTTCTTCCCTGAGCTTCCATTCCCATTGCCATTCTTCAACTCAGGACAATCATTGGCGTAGTGCCCAGTCTTCCCGCACTTGAAACAAGTAATGTGACTTTGATCCTTCTTGGCGGGTGTGGCTGGGTTAGAGCGGTTCTGATTGCTACATGCTCCATTCCCATTTCCATTCTTGGGGCCACTGTGGTTATGCAAAACTCCTCCATTATGGGTATGGCCTCCATGGTTATGGGTAAATCCTCCTGAGTTCGGGGTGAAACGAGGCTTCTGCTAAGCTCCTGAATTGCACTTCCCTTGTCATACTTCCTTTTGCGACTTTCAATCTGCTGCTGCTTCCCTTCAATCATAAGAGCCTTATCTACCAACTCCTGGTAGTTGTTAAATGTTGCCACCATCAACTGCATACTCATCTCATCATTCAGTCCTTCCATAAACTTCTCCTGCTTTTGCAGCATCTGTGGCCACATCATCTGGGGCATAGCGAGATAACTTACTAAACTCATCTACGTACTCGGCCACAGTACGATTTCCCTGGCGTAAGTTGCGAAACTCATGCTTCTTCATGCTCATAGCTCCAGTTGAGACATGAGCAGTTCGAAATGCTTGCTGAAACTGCTCCCAAGTGACATTGGCTATAGGGAAAGTGGCTGTGTAATTCTCCCACCATGCGGCTGCGGGTCCATCCAATTGATGTGTGGCAAAACGCACCTTCTCCGCATCTGTGCAACCTGCGGTGGTCAACTCCCTTCCTATCCTGCGTAGCCAGTCATCAGCAACTATTGGCTCGGTGCTACTGGAAAACACCGGTGGCTGCAACCATAGAAAACGGGCTAAGTTGTCAACTAGAGGTGGTGGCGGCAGGTTTTTGTTGTTGTATTTGTTGCCTTGGTTCTGGACTAGTAGCTGCATCAAGGCATTCTGTTGTTGGATCAACTAAGTGAGCTCCGGTGGGAAGACAAATCCGGGGTCACGTCTCGGAGGCATCTGATGGGTTTAGAGGGGAGAGATTAGAATAGAATGAGGTCTAGTGAGAGAGCACTACACATATGCACATGAGACAAACACATTCATATCACACCAAATCAATTCAAACAAGGGCATACAATCGATCTAACTATTGTTACAGTGCTCGGACTACTAATATATACATGGGCTACTAATCATATGGTGGTCTACTAGAAATTTTTATCGGTGGAAGACTCCATGATATCGGCTCCAGCTTCATCTTCATGATCATCATCACTATCATCGGGGTCGGAGTCGGTGTCGTCGATGATGATGTAGTCTTTAGAATGAATGTCATCAGAATGGTCGTCATCTCCTCCTGGCGCGGGGTCTCCCATGAATACTCCTAGTTTCCTCGTTAGGTCGTCATTCTTCTCCACTAGTATTGCGATTTCCTCCTCGTATCCGTCGCGGGTAGACTTGAGTTCCTCTTCTAGCTCCATGTTCCTGGTCATCACCTTCTTCAGGTATATCATGCTTGGGCACATCTGGTTCTCCTGGCGACGAATGTGCTGGTTTAATTCCTGGATGAAAGCTGCAATGGACCTGTCCCTCCTGGTGTTGATCATCTCCCATTGCTCGTCTCGGTGCCCACATATCTGGTAGATGGTGTCCTTAAGTTCCTTGTGATAAACTTCGCCGATGCGTCCCATGGCGATGTGGGCTGCCATGCTCTTTCCTAGACTCCAGGTTGGTGCATCAAAGGAAAACTCTATGGGCTCAGTGACTAGCGTGAATGTCCTTCCTTGAACTTGAACTCAAATCATCTGTCGCTCCTGTTCTGGTAAAGTGGCGGTGAAGGTCCTGGTGAAGCTTGGTAACCTGATGTTCAGGTACCTAGTGACTTCCTTCAAGTGTCGTCCAAAAGGTGTGTCTTCATCCGGTTGTGCAAACTTGTTCCTTGAATCCGCCATCCTATAGAGTAGAAAATGGAGAGGA
Organism: Aegilops tauschii subsp. strangulata; assembly: GCF_002575655.3. NCBI lineage: Eukaryota > Viridiplantae > Streptophyta > Magnoliopsida > Poales > Poaceae > Aegilops > Aegilops tauschii. Next base: position 138,884,599 of record NC_053035.3, on the reverse strand, counting down.
GTCAGAAATGAGTAGAGAAGAGTGACCTATGGCTTAACTTATTGGTCGTGTCATACATTCAACGTGTGCTCTGATACCATCTTGAGCGACACGACCTCAGACGGTCAAGTCTCTGTGTTCAGTGTCATCCCTGGATTGGTAATGCTGACACACACAGTACTTGAATGGATTTATAACAGAGTAGCAATCACACTTATTACATCGAGTGTCTAAAAGAGAACTTATTACAATAAATATGGCTTAAGGCCATCTAAATAAGATAACAACGGAAGGCTTGGAAGATAAAGTGAGTCCATCAACTCCAACAGCATAGCTGAGTGCACGACAAACGACCTAGCGCACCTTACTCTTCGTCTGAAAAGTCTGCAACATGATATGTTGCAGCCCGAAAACGGGTCAGCACATGGAATATGCTGGCAATATAACACAGTAGAGCAATGAACAGAATAAATGCTATCACTACATGCATATATGGCTGGTGGAGGCTCTATGGTTACAATGTTTCACGAGAAGCCAATTTTTCCCTACAACAAAAGAATATATTTTATTTAACTATCATGGAAGTTGAAACATTGACAATGGTACCCCCATCTCAATCCCAATTAAAATTAATTATCAACCCAACAATTTAATTTAGAGTGATGAGATCCACATGATAATCCAAGGACCAGATACTCAAGATGTCCATAACCGGGGACACAGGTAACCATGATTAGTTTGTGCACTCCGCAGAGGTTTGCGCACTTTTCCCCACAAGATTCGATCTCCTCCGTTGGATTTCTTGCACTACATGGTGTTTGAGAAACGGATGACCGAGACACATTCTTTCAGAAGCATTAACTCTAACCCCGGGTAGACAGTACCAACCTACATCCCCTACATCTGCTAGCCTACCACTGGAAGAGGTCATGCAACATACTCAACTATGCTAGAGCCCATAATAGCTTGTGGCTGCACAAGGAAGTTTCTAGCATGAATAATCTGATGATCCCTTTGAGCCTGGGTGGCGGACCATAGGAGGATCACACGGTATAACCCCGGGATCTCCTAGGACAACACTGGTATAACCCCAGGTGCCCAAACCAACAATCCACCCAGATGTGTATTAAAGTTACCACCTTAAGTTGAACCATTAATTAACAATCTCACATCTTTCATGGATACACTCAAAACCGATCCACGTCTACGGGCATAGCATGGCAATATAAGCATAGCGTAGAAGTAACTCCCAAGGGTTTGATAATGAAACGGGTAATAGGTTCTACCTCATCGTCTACTTCCCAATACCCACAAGTTAAACACATCCTAATCATGCAGTGTTTAAGGATTGCAGCTAATGCATAAAAATTGGGTATGAAAAGAGTATGATCAATGTGTTACTTGCCTTGCTGACGATCCGCAAAACCTAGTGACTCGTAGTAGCACGCTTCGCACTCCGGGAATTCTATCGCAAACAAACAATAGCATACATAAGCACTCAAGCATTGATGCACGGGTAAAACTCAAATAAGGAGATCGAATCTGAAAACTCAACTGATGAGATTCGATTTGCAAAAAAAAAAATCAAACGAATCGGAGCTACGGAACTGAAACTACGGTTAAAAGAACTTTGAAATCAAATCTGCTTGAAACCAAATTTTAAATTGTCAAAACCTTGTTCAAGTTGGTTAAATAGAAAGAGGGGCTCGAGACGAAGATTTTGGCATTGGTTTCACTGGATTTGTACAAACGGTTGAGAAACGGCGAGGGTTTGAAGATCAGGGTCTAATCTGCGATAAAAATAATCACGGATAGGTCCCTGGTCGAAAAATAAAATAAAAATAAAAGACTAATGAACGAACGTTCGCTGTCTGAACCGAACCGGTGAACAGCATTCGTTAAAACGAACAAATGGACGAACGTTCGCTAAACAAATAAACCGACGAAACGAACCGAACCGATCTAAATAAAAAAAACCAATCTAGGGTTTTTAAGCAAACCGAGGTTTTTACCTAAAAACCAAAAAAAACGGCGGACGAGATCCAACGAACGGTGGCTTGATCCGGCGAACGGGGCGGCTCCGACGGGGCGGGCGACGGCGCGGGGCGGCGCGGGCGGCGGCTCGGCTCGGCGGGGGGCTGTCGAGGGCAGGCGGCGGCGCGGGCGATGTGGGGCTCCAGGGGTCCCCGGGTCTGCTTATAAAGGGGGGGCGAGGTGGCGTGCGGGAGGGGGCGGCCAAGCGCGGCGGCGTCGGACTCTCTCGAGGATCTGGCTTGGGGACGACGATGGCAGCAGTGCCGGAGTGGGCCGGCTAGGCTTCGGCCCAGTTGGTCCGAATTTTTTTTAAACGGATTCCGCCGCCGAGAAAAATCCTAATGAAGTACAAATAAAAATCTAAAAATGCCAAACCAAATGTTCACCGTCTAAATAAAATATTTAGAACATGATGAACATTTTCTTGGCCTAAAAATGCAACTTTGAAAAATGCATATTTTTTTCTAATTCAAATAAAATAGCAAGAAAAATCCAAATAGAAAATTTATTTGATTTTAACATTTTTGCTCCAATATTTCATTTATTTGGAGAAGTCATGTTATCTCCTCTCATATATTTTAATTAGAAATATTTTTGGAGAGAAAAATAATTAAAACCAAAATGATCCTTGTTTCGATATTTGAGAAAATTCAAATATGAAAACAGTGAAATCCCTAACTCTCTCCGCGGGTCCTTGATTTGCTTAGAATTTCGAGGATCGCAAAACAAAATGCACTAAAATATGATATGCATATGATGACCTATGTATAACATTCCAAATTGAAAATTTGGGATGTTACAGATACATTCCAAAATGAACGTGCGGTTGCCCAAAACTGTGAATGAGTTGTACACTCTGGTGGATAAGTGTAGCCGCGTCGAAGAGGGGAGGCGGCTCCCCGGTGAAGAGGATGGCGTTGATATTGACTTAGAGGACGACGACGACGATGCTACCAACCAGAAGGAAAAGAGCAAGAAGCGCAAGGATAAAGTTGTGATGACCGTTGAAGGATCGAGCGCACCTAGTACCGGCAAGAAGGCCAAGACCGAGGCCCCGGCAAGGAAGCTACCATGTGCACTGATTGCCGGGAAGCCGCGGCTGCCAAGAAGGCTGGGAAGGGTGATGGACCGTACTGAAAGATCCATCAGACCAAAGGCCATGATCTTCAGGAATGTCATCAGGTTGAGCAACTCGTCAAGAAGCAGAGGGCTGAGTATGTGAAGCGTGATAAGGAGAAAGATCAAGATGGCGCTGGCGGGAAGGGCCGAGGCGGCAGAGCAAGCCACCCCGACAAGGCTCCCAAGTATCAAGGGAAACCCGCTAGAGGCCATGAGAAGAAGGATTGTGATGATGAGAGTAATGAAGGAGATGAAGAGGAAACCAGCGAGTAGAAGTTCTAGAAAGCCACTGACGCCCTGTGGATTGACGGGGGTGCATCTTTGCACTCCTCTCACCACCAACTTAAACAGTGGGCGCGTGAAGTCAATGTCGTGGAGCCAGCGGCAGATTCTCGGAAGTCGCTCAAGTGGTCCCACGCACCCATCATCTTTGCCGAGGAGGATCACCCTGACCGTACCACCGCAGTAGTAGTTCCTCTCATCAATCCACCAAAGCAGGAGTATGGTTTTATGCCTCGCGGTGGCCCAAACCTCGGTAAATTGCATTGTGTGATCGCTGTCGTGCTGCCCCTACACCCTCCGCTCTATGTGTAATGTGTTCTTCCCCGTGCCGAACCACAAGGGGCCGATGGCCCCATAGGTGGCTGTGATTTCCCACGACAATGTTCGTCATAGAAAAAAACTCAAGGACAAAGAACAAAGGAAATTTGGAATCCCCTTCGATCTTGGTGATTTCCCCCTCAAAATCATGGAACTTCCTCAATGATGGTTATATTTATGAAGGGCGTGGATGAGGACATAAGCCAAACCTTCTCAAATATTTACCAGGGCATGGTGAGGCTATACCTTGCCACCATCCTAGGTGTCATGTTTTTCAAGCATGTAGTTCATTTTTCTATAGTTGACAAACCAATAAACGAATGTTCGTGGTTGACTATTGCCACACATTTCCTTGAAATCTCTGCCCATTCCTTGTAAAAGCCATGAGAATTTCCTAAATATCACGAGCATGGTTTTCCATACCGTTCTTGTGCACCTTTTCATGCACCGATTGTTTGAGTTTGAATTATGTTCGTTAATACCTACAAAATGCACATAATCCCCTAAATATGGTAAATGGACCCGAAAAAGTGCCAAATTTGAACACGGTGATTTGCAGGGTGTATGTTCATCGTAGAAACTCAATGGACAAACTAGGAAGGAAATTTGGATTCCCCTTCAATCTTGGTGATTTCCCCCCTCGAAACCATGAAACTTCCTCGGTGATGGTTTGATTTATGAAGGGCATGCATCACAACATAAGCCAAGCCTTCTCAATTTTTTACCAGGGCACGGTGAGGCCATACCATGGTACCATGTCAGGCGTCATGTTTTACAAGCATGTGTTTCATTTTTCTATAGTTGAAAAACTAATAAACGACGTATTTTTGGTTTTTCAATCATGTGTGTCATGTTTTTCAAGCATGTAATTAAGGCCACACAATTCCTTGAAAGCTATGGACGAGGCGCAACTTTCATATGTTGAAATGATTTTGAGATTCCTTACGGTTTTAAGTTAATTTTGAAAATCGTGCGGCGAACAACGAGTGACAGCGGCCGTTTTTCGCAAAATTTTTACAAACCGCTGGTCGGAATGATTCAAACGATACGCCGTTGGAAAGATATCAATGAGGCACAACTTTTTCATGTAGGACACTCTCTCTAATTCTTTATGGTTTAAGAGGAATTTCGAATTTACCGAAATGTGGACATTGTTTTTCGTGACACCCAAATCGACGTGGGTACTTTATCCAACTGAAAACCGCACTGCATCGGACGAAAAACCGCACTGCATCAGACGGGTAAGAGAACTGCATGGTTTCTTTTATTCAAACGTATTTTTTCCAAGGACGAGAAAGTAGAGTGCACTTCACATCGGGTGTAAATGAACCACAAAACTATCAAGAAGTGAACCACCTTACTTTTTTTCACTTCCGTAACATTTTTTTGCACTTACGGGATGAACAACATCATATGGCCGACCGCATTGCATCAGACGGTCATGTGAACTTCATGATTTCTTTTGTAGAACGTAAAATTTTCTCACACGATTTTTTGTTGTCTTTTTTTCAAAAAGAATTATGAACAAGAGCGGACCGTAGAGACGGGGGCAAGTGAACAGCGACATATATCGTAGTGAACCAAATTGCTTTTTTTGTTGTATCGCTAATTTTTTCCGCAATTCCACATGTGCGCAAGTGAACAACATCACTCTCAAAAGTGAACCACATCCGAGGACCAAACGGACTGCAAGTGTTGATGTAGTCAAATGAATTTTGAAACACACGAAACAAATTGCACTTCATACAGAGGGATAATGAGCTGCCACACAAATGTAGTGAACTACTTTTTTCAATCGTCCCACAAAGAAAACAAGATGCATTAGAAAGAGAAGTGAACCTCGCATGAGAATTTCTTTTTCTCCTTTTTTACAAAGCGAACCACACCACCACTACAAAATGAACCTCTCATTCCATAGCCAGGATGATCAGGGCGCCGGTGATGGCTCCTAGAGGCAGGCCAGCTGCACAACAACATAGATACACATATGTGAAAAACAAAACTGCACTACATAACGGTTTTACATTTTCTTTCTTCTGTTGTTTCTCCCCTTTCCCGCAAACAACAAAAATTGTTGTGCACTAGACCGTCTCGCTCCCAAATGTAAAAAGTGACCTGCAATAGCAGCCTCGTTGTCACTCGTGTGTTTTTGCCTGTTCGTCGATGTCGAGTAGATTCTGTTGGAAATATGCCCTAGAGGCAATAATAAATAGGTTATTATTATATTTCCTTGTTCATGATAATCGTTTATTATCCATGCTAGAATTGTATTGATAGGAAACTCAGATACATGTGTGGATACATAGACAACACCATGTCCCTAGTAAGCCTCTAGTTGACTAGCTCGTTGATCAATAGATGGTTACGGTTTCCTAACCATGGACATTGGATGTCGTTGATAACGGGATCACATCATTAGGAGAATGATGTGATGGACAAGACCCAATCCTAAACCTAGCACAAGATCGTGTAGTTCGTTTGCTCAGAGCTTTTCTAATGTCAAGTATCATTTCCTTAGACCATGAGATTGTGCAACTCCCGGATACCGTAGGAATGCTTTGGGTGTACCAAACGTCACAACGTAACTGGGTGGCTATAAAGGTGCACTACAGGTATCTCTGAAAGTGTCTGTTGGGTTGGCACGAATCGAGACAGGGATTTGTCACTCCGTGCAAACGGAGAGGTATCTCTGGGCCCACTCGGTAGGACATCATCATAATGTGCACAATGTGACCAAGGAGTTGATCACGGGATGATGTGTTACGGAACAAGTAAAGAGACTTGCCGGTAACGAGATTGAACAAGGTATCGGGATACCGACGATCGAATCTCGGGCAAGTAACATACCGATAGACAAAGGGAATTGTATACGGGATTGATTGAATCCTCGATATCGTGGTTCATCCGATGAGATCATCGAGGAGCATGTGGGAGCCAACATGGGTATCCATATTCCGCTGTTGGTTATTGACCGGAGAGTCGTCTCGGTCATGTCTACGTGTCTCCCGAACCCGTAGGGTCTACACACTTAAGGTTCGGTGACGCTAGGGTTATAGAGATATTAGTATGCGGTAACCCGAAAGTTGTTCGGAGTCCCGGATGAGATCCCGGACGTCACGAGGAGTTCCGGAATGGTCCGGAGGTAAAGATTTATGTATGGGAAGTCTTATTTTGGTCGCCGGAAAAGTTTCGCACTTTATCGGTATTGTACCGGGAGTGCCGAAAGGGGTCCGGGGGTCCACCATCCCCGGGGGGCCACATGGGCTGTAGGGGGTGCGCCTTGGCCTATATGGGCCAAGGGCACCAGCCCCAAGAGGCCCATGCGCCAAGAGATAAGATAAACGGATAGTCCTAAAGGGGGAAGGCACCTCCGAGGTGCCTTGGGGAGGAAGGACTCCTCCCTGGCCGCACCCTTCCTTGGAGGAAGGGCCAAGGCTGCGCCCCCCTCTCCTTTGGCCCTATATATAGTGGGGGGAGGGAGGGTAGCAATACCTAAGCCCTGGCGCCTCCCTCTCCCTCCCGTGACACCTCTTCCTCCCCGCTTGCGCTTGACGAAGCCCTGCCGGGATCCCGCTACTTCCACCACCATGCCGTCGTGCTGCTGGATCTCCATCAACCTCTCCTCCCCCCTTGCTGGATCAAGAAGGAGGAGACGTCGCTGCTCCGTACGTGTGTTGAACGCGGAGGTGCCATCCGTTCGGCGGTAGCATCATCGGTGATTTGGATCACGATGAGTACGACTCCATCAACCCCGTTCTCTTGAATGCTTCCGCTCGCGATCTACAAGGGTATGTAGATGCACTCCTTCCCTCTCGTTGCTAGATTACTCCATAGATTGATCTTGGTGATGCGTAGAAAATTTTGAATTTCTGCTACGTACCCCGACAGTGGCATCATGAGCTAGGTCTATGCGTAGTTTCTATGCACGAGTAGAACACAAAGTAGTTGTTGGCGTCGATGTTGCCAATTCTTCTTGCCGCTACTAGTCTTATCTTGTTTCGGCGGTATTGTGGGATGAAGCGGCCCGGACCGACCTTACACGTACGCTTACGTGAGACAGGTTCCACCGACTGACATGCACTAGTTGCATAAGGTGGCTAGCGGGTGTCTGTCTCTCCCACTTTAGTCGGAACGGATTTGATGAAAAGGGTCCTTATGAAGGGTAAATAGAAATTGGCATATCACGTTGTGGTTTTACGTAGGTAAGAAATGTTCTTGCTAAAAACCTATACAAGCCACGTAAAAACTTGCAACAACAATTAGAGGACGTCTAACTTGTTTTTGCAGCATGTGCTATGTGATGTGATATGGCCAGAAGATGTGATGAATGATATATGTGATGTATGAGATTGATCATATTCTTGTAATAGGAATCACGACTTGCATCTCGATGAGTATGACAACCGGCAGGAGCCATAGGAGTTGTCTTTATTTTTTGTATGACCTGCGTGTCATTGAATAACGCCATGTAAATTACTTTAATTTATTGCTAAGCGCATTAGCCATAGAAGTAGAAGGAATCGTTGGCATGACAACTTCATGAAGACACAATGATGGAGATCATGATGATGGAGATCATGGTGTCATGCCGGTGACAAAGATGATCATGGTGCCCCGAAGATGGAGATCAAAGGAGCAAAATGATATTGGCCATATCATGTCACTATTTGATTGCATGTGATGTTTATCATGTTATGCATCTTATTTGCTTAGAACGACGGTAGTAAGTAAGATGATCCCTCATTAAAATTTCAAGAGACCTGTTCCCCCTAACTGTGCACTGTTGCGAAGGTTCGTTGTTTCGAAGCACCACGTGATGATCGGGTGTGATAGATTCTAACGTTCGAATACAACGGGTGTTGACGAGCCTAGCATGTACAGACATGGCCTCGGAACACATGCGAAACACTTAGGCTGACTTGACGAGCCTAGCATGTACAGACATGGCCTCGGAACACAAGAGACCGAAAGGTCGAACATGAGTCGTATAGTAGATGCGATCAACATGGAGATGTTCACCGATGATAACTAGTCCGTCTCACGTGATGATCGGACACGGCCTAGTTTGACTCGGATCATGTATCACTTAGATGACTAGAGGGATGTCTATCTGAGTGGGAGTTCAATAATCAGATGAACTTCATTATCATGAACATAGTCAAAAGACCTTTGCAAATTATGTCATAGCTTGCGCTTTAGTTCTACTGGTTGAGATATGTTCCTAGAGAAAATTTAGTTGAAAGTTGGTAGTAGCAATTATGCGGACTGGGTCCGTAAACTGAGGATTGTCCTCATTGCTGCACAGAAGGCTTATGTCCTTAATGCACCGCTCGGTGTGCTGAACCTCAGCATTGTCTGTAGATGTTGCGAAACATCTGACATACACGTTTTGATGACTACGTGATAGTTCAGTGCGTAATGCTAACGGTTTAGAATTGTGGCACCGAAGACGTTTTTGAAACGTCGCAGAACATATGAGATGTTCCGAAGACTGAAATTGGGATTTCAGACTAGTGCCCACGTCAAGAGGTATGAGACCTCTGACAAGTTTCTTAAGCCTACAAACTAAGGGAGAAAAGCTCAATCGTTGAGCATGTGCTCAGATTGTCTGAGTACTACAATCACTTGAATCGAGTGGGAGTTAATCTTCCAGATGAGATAGTGATGGTTCTCCATAGTCACTGCCACCAAGCTATTAGAGCTTCGTGATGAACTATAACATATCAAGGATGGACATGATGATCCTTGAGCAACTCGCGATGTTTGACACCGCGAAAGTAGAAATCAAGAAGGAGCATCAATTGTTGATGGTTGGTAAAACCACTAGTTTCTAGAAGGGCAAGGGCAAAAAGGGATACTTCATGAAACAGCAAGTCGTTTGTTGCTCTAGTGAAGAATCCCAAGGTTGAACCCAAACCCGAAACTATGCTTCTGTAATGAGGGGAACGGTCACTGAAGCGGAACTACCCTAGATACTTGGTAGATAAGAAGGCAGGCAAGGTCGACAGAAGTATATTGGATATACATTATATGAATGTGTACTTTACTAGTACTCCTAGCAGCACCAGGGTATTAGATACCGGTTCGGTTGCTAAGTGTTAGTAACTCGAAATAAAAGCTGCGGAATAAATGGAGACTAGCTAAAGGTGAGATAACGATATGTGTTGGAAGTGTTTCCAAGGTTGATGTGATCAATCATCGCATGCTCCCTCTACCATCGAGATTTGGTGTTTGCGTTGAGCATGATTGAATTATGTTTATTGCAATACGGTTATTCATTTAAGGAGAATAATGGTTACTCTGTTTATTTGAATAATACCTTCAATGGTCTTGCACCTAAAATGAATCTCGATCGTAGTGATACACATGTTCGTGCCAAAAGATATAAAATAGTAATGATAGTACCACATACTTGTGGCACTGTAATTTGAGTCATATTGGTATAGAACACATGAAGAAGCTCCATGTAGATGGATCTTTGGACTCAGTCGTTTTTGAAAAGATTGAGACATGCGAACCATGTCTATTGGTATATATGCATGAAGAAACTCCATGCAGATGGATCGTTTGGACTCGCTTGATTTTGAATCACTTGAGACATGCAAATCATACCACATGGGCAAGATGACTGAAAGGCCTCGTTTTCATTAAGATGGAACAAGAGAGCAACTTGTTGGAAGTAATACATTTTGATGTATGTAGTCCAATGAGTGCTGAGGCATGGAGTGGATATCGTTATGTTCTTACTTCACAGATGATTTGAGTAGATGCTGAGTGTATTTACTTGATGAAACACAAGTCTGAATTATTGAAAGGTTCAAGTAATTTTAGAGTGAAGTTGAAGATCGCCGTGACAAGAGGATAAAATGTCTGTGATATGATCATAGAGATGAGTATCTGAGTTACGAGTTTGGCACACAATTAAGACATTGTGGAAAGTGTTTCACAATTAATACCGCCTGGAACACCACAGTGTGATGGTGTGTCCGAACATCATAACTGCACCCTATTGGATATGGTGCATACCATGATGTCTCTTATCGAATTACCACTATCGTTTATGGGTTAGGCATTAGAGACAACCGCATTCACTTTAAAAGGGGCACCACGCAATTCCGTTGAGATGACACCGTTTAGAGAAACCTAAGTTGTCGTTTCTTAAAAGTTTGGGGCTGCGACGCTTATGTGAAAAATGTTTCAGGCTGATAAGCTCGAACCCAAAGCGGATAAATGCATCTTCATAGAAAACCCAAAACAGTTGGGTATACCTCCTATTTCAGATCTGGAAGCAAAAGTAATTGCTTCTAGAAACGGGTCCTTTCTCGAGGAAAAGTTTCTCTCGAAAGAATTGAGTGGGAGGATGGTGGAGACTTGATAAGGTTATTGAACCGTCACTTCAACTAGTGTGTAGCAGGGCACAGGAAGTTGTTCCTATGGCACCTACACCAATTGAAGTGGAGCTTATGATGGTGATCATGAAACTTCGGATCAAGTCACTACCAAACCTCGTAGGACGACGAGGATGCGTGCTACTTCAGAGTGGTACGTGATCCAGTCTTGAAAGTCATGTTGTTAGACAACAATGAACCTACGAGCAATGGAGAAGCGATGGTGGGCCCATATTCCGACAAATGGTTAGAAGCCATGAAATCCGAGATAAATGGATCTTTGAGAAGAAGACGGGCGTGGACAGTAATGTTACCGTCTATGAACCTCGACTTGTGGCAAAGAGTATTTCCACAAGTTCAAGGAGTTGACTACGATGAGATTTTTCTCATCCGTAGCGACGCTTAAGTCCGTCGGAATCATGTTAGCATTAGCTGCATTTATGAAATCTGGCAGATGGATGTCAAAACAAGTTTCCTTACCAGTTTTCGTAAGGAAAGGTTGTATGTGATACAATCAGAAAGGTTTTGTCGATCCTAAGGATGCTAAAAGGTATGCTAGCTCCAGTGATCCTTCCATGGACTAGAGCAAGCATCTCGGAGTCAGAATGTATGCTTTGATGGAGTGATCAAAGTTTTTGGGTTTATACAAAGTTTGTTAGAAACTTGTATTTACAATAAAGTGAGTGGGAGCGCTACAACATTTCTGATAAGTATATGTGAATGACATATTGTTGATCCGAAATGATGTAAAATTTCTGGAAAGCATAAAGGGTTGTTTGAAAGGAGTTTTTCAAAGGAAGACCTGGATAAAGCTGCTTACATATTGGGCATCAAGATCTATAGAGATAGATCAAGACGCCCGATGGTACTTTCAAAGAACGCACACCTTGACATGATTTTGAAAGAGTTCAAAATAGATCAGCAAAGAAGGAGTTCTTGGTTGTGTTACAAGGTGTGAGTATTGAGTAAGACTCAAGACCTGACCACAGCAGAAGAGAGAGAAAGGACGAAGGTCGTCCCCTATGCTTTAGACGTAGGCTCTACAGTATGCTATGCTGTGTACCGCACATGAAGTGTGCCTTGCCATGAGTTGGTCAAGGGGTACAATAGTGATCCGAGAGTGGATCACATGACAGCGGTCGAACTTATCCTTAGTATCTAGTGGACTAAGGAATTTTCTCGATTATGGAGGTGAAAAGGAGTTCGTCGTAAAGGGTTACGTCGATGCAAAATTTGACACTAATCCGGATGACTCTGAGTAGTAAACCGGATTCGTATAGTAGAGCAACTATTTGAAATGGCTCCAAATAGCGCGTGGTAGCATCCACAAGATGACATAGATATTCGTAAAGCACACACGGATCTGAAAGGTTCAGACCCGTTGACTAATAACCTCTCTCACAAGCATAACATGATCAAACCAGAACTCATTGAGTGTTAATCACATAGTGATGTGAACTAGATTGTTGACTCTAGTAAACTCTTGGGTGTTGGTCGCATGGTGATGTGACCTATGAGTGTTAATCACATGGTGATGTGGACTAGATTATTGACTCTAGTGCAAGTGGGAGACTGTTGGAAATATGCCCTAGAGGCAATAATAAATAGGTTATTATTATATTTCCTTGTTCATGATAATCGTTTATTATCCATGCTAGAATTGTATTGATAGGAAACTCAGATACATGTGTGGATACATAGACAACACCATGTCCCTAGTAAGCCTCTAGTTGACTAGCTCGTTGATCAATAGATGGTTACGGTTTCCTAACCATGGACATTGGATGTCGTTGATAACGGGATCACATCATTAGGAGAATGATGTGATGGACAAGACCCAATCCTAAGCCTAGCACAAGATCGTGTAGTTCGTTTGCTTAGAGCTTTTCTAATGTCAAGTATCATTTCCTTAGACCATGAGATTGTGCAACTCTCGGATACCGTAGGAATGCTTTGGGTGTACCAAACGTCACAACGTAACTGGGTGGCTATAAAGGTGCACTACATGTATCTCTGAAAGTGTCTGTTGGGTTGGCACGAATCGAGACAGGGATTTGTCACTCCGTGTAAACGGAGAGGTATCTCTGGGCCCACTCGGTTGGACATCATCATAATGTGCACAATGTGACCAAGGAGTTGATCACGGGATGATGTGTTACGGAACGAGTAAAGAGACTTGCCGGTAACGAGATTGAACAAGGTATCGGGATACCGCCGATCGAATCTCGGGCAAGTAACATACCGATAGACAAAGGGAATTGTATACGGGATTGATTGAATCCTCGATATCGTGGTTCATCCGATGAGATCATCGAGGAGCATGTGGGAGCCAACATGGGTATCCAGATCCTGCTGTTGGTTATTGACCGGAGAGTCGTCTCGGTCATGTCTACGTGTCTCCCGAACCCGTAGGGTCTACACACTTAAGGTTCGGTGACGCTAGGGTTATAGAGATATTAGTATGCGGTAACCCGAAAGTTGTTCGGAGTCCCGGATGAGATCCCGGACGTCACGAGGAGTTCCGGAATGGTCCGGAGGTAAAGATTTATATATGGGAAGTCTTCTTTTGGTCGCCGGAAAAGTTTCGCACTTTATCGGTATTGTACCGGGAGTGCCGAAAGGGGTCCGGGGGTCCACCAAGGGGGTCCACCAGCCCCGGGGGGCCACATGGGCTGTAGGGGGTGTGCCTTGGCCTATATGGGCCAAGGGCACCAGCCCCAAGAGGCCCATGCACCAAGAGATAAGATAAACGGAGAGTCCTAAAGGGGGAAGGCACCTCCGAGGTGCCTTGGGGAGGAAGGACTCCTCCCTGGCCGCACCCTTCCTTGGAGGAAGGGCCAAGGCTGCGCCCCCCTCTCCTTTGGCCCTATATATAGTGGGGGGAGGGAGGGTAGCAATACCTAAGCCCTGGCGCCTCCCTCTCCCTCCCGTGACACATCTTCCTCCCCGCTTGCGCTTGACGAAGCCCTGCCGGGATCCCGCTACTTCCACCACCATGCCGTCGTGCTGCTGGATCTCCATCAACCACTCCTCCCCCCTTGCTGGATCAAGAAGGAGGAGACGTCGCTGCTCCGTACGTGTGTTGAACGCGGAGGTGCCGTCCGTTCGGCGGTAGGATCATCGGTGATTTGGATCACGACGAGTACGACTCCATCAACCCCGTTCTCTTGAACGCTTCCGCTCGCGATCTACAAGGGTATGTAGATGCACTCCTTCCCTCTCGTTGCTAGATTACTCCATAGATTGATCTTGGTGATGCATAGAAAATTTTGAATTTCTGCTACGTACCCCAACAGATTCTAGAGCCCACTGGAATCCCGGAAACTGCAAACAATCAGGCCGTGCACTGCATACCCGTTGCCAGCAGACTTCAATTCTCGTCAAAGGCCACGGGGGTTGAAGAAGTAAAAAAGCAGGGTAGAAGAAGGAGCAGGGGAGAGGGCCATGAGTAGATCAGGTCCTTCAGACACAAATCGCTCGCACTGCATTGGCAAAATCTGAAACAAAAATAGCTCCAAAATGAAATTGTGTCCCTGGAGAAGTGCACATTGAATAGAGGAGTTGGTGCACGCCGGGTCAAGGGGTGAGCCGCATGCCGAGGCGAGCTGCACTGCATGCCACAGTCGCCGACACTGCATGCAGTGAAGTTCAGAGAAAGGTAGAGGTCCGGTGGGGATGCCAGGTGCGTGGCGGCCCAGATCCACCCCGATCTGCACTACACGCGGAGTCGTAGTGCACTGCACCGCCACGCTCGTGCTGCTCTAGCGACAGAGAAGGGCCGAGCTGCGGTGGTGGCCCGTCGCGCCGTGCCTCTCTAATGCGGTAGTCCCCGGCGAACTGAACAGCCAAACTGCCTGAACCGCGCGTCGGAGGAGCTGCCGCCGCCTAGACCTGTAGCTACTGCCCTTGCTGGATCACATGCGCGGGGGGAGGATGGCTGGGAGAAACGGTGGCGCCGCCGCCTGCGCACGACGCCGTGAGTGGAGGAGGGAGGGGGGGTCCGCCCGCCGGCGCGTGGTGATAGAGCTCGTCGGATCCGCCACGAGGAGATGAGGAGGTGGGTTGGCTCGTCGGATCCGCCGCGGGCGGCCTCCTCCCGGTGGCAAGCGGGGGAGTTGCTCGACGGGGCCTCCCTGCCGGAGAGGGAGAGGACGACCCGGGCCTCAGCGGCGCGGTACAGAGGCACCGGTGTGGAGGTCACCGAATCAGGCGCCGGGCTGCGCGAGAGGATGGCTTCCATGCCGAGGGTCTGCAGTGGACGGATCCGTGGTTTGTGGCCGCACCAATGGTCGTGGCGGCCGGATCCGGTGGCTGAGGCCGCGCCGGGGGCCGAGGGCGGCCGGATCCCCGCCATGACCGCTGATGGCGCGGGAGAAAGAAGAGGGTGGTAGCCGGCGTAGAAGGTGGTCTCGTCGGGCGCGACCGGAGGAGGTGGTGGGCGGCGCCGCCGGAGAAGGTGGAGAGGGTTGGGGTTGCTGCTCCGAAGAAGGTGGGGGAGGGAAGTGGTGCGGGGCGTGGGGAGGTGGCTGTCTGGGAGGGGGAGCAGAGAGTTCGATGGAGGTCGTGGGGAGAGTGAGCGGGGTAGTTCTCTTTTTTTCCCGTGCAGCTCGGTCTTTTCCTTTTGCGGGGTTAGTTCATAGCTACGGGTCAGCTCGGTAATGTTATCAGAATAAGAGGAAGTGTTATTAGAATAAGGTCTTAAGGGGTGTTATCATAATAGACCCACCCTATATATATATATCGCTAATTTACAAGAATATAATGAACCGCGTGCACACAAAATAGCTACACTGTGCACCTGACGCTGACCCACACGCACAGCAGCCATCGTCCATCAGCGTGTCGATCATGGGCTTAGTGGGAGCGGAGGCCGCCAAGTCGATGACCTACACACCTTGATCGATTGAGGCTAGGGCAGACTCGACATCGGGTATCGTCGGTAATGCCTCGGGCGCAGCGCTCACCAGGGCTACCGCGACCGCCGTGTCTGCCCCGACGATGTCCGGTGAGACGACATTGGCTCTCGCCAGGTCTGCCATGATGGCCCCCAGGCATGCCCTGGTGACATCCGGCACTGCGCCCTCCTCCATCTGGGACATAAGTGTGCACCTCGTACGGCGGCCGCCACTGCCGTAGTTGTCCTTGCGCCATTGCGGTTCCTCCTCCGCCGCCTGCACCATCCGCCACACTTTGCGCTGAACCAGCACTATCGCCCACTAGCGATCCCTCTCCACTTCTAGGACGACCCTGGCTAACCTAGCGGCTTGCTCGTACTGCGATTCCTACTTCCTCTGGCCATCGTTGGGAGAGGCTATGGCGTGGCCGTGGTTGGGAGAGGCGGCGGCATGGCCGTCGACCGCCAAGCCGAGTATCGTGACTTCAGCCTCGATTTCGTCGTCGCGCGACTCCATCCCGTCATCAGCCGTTGGGGGTATGCCGGTATGTGTGGGTAACTAGCTATCAACTGGATCAGTAGCGAGTCGCCGCCGGAGGCCATTGTTGTGGTTATTTATAGCTAGCAGCTAGCTAGGGGATTGGGGATTTTACAATTCACCCATGTGGAGCGCGAGAAGCCTTCGCTGGAGCGCGGGAAGACTAAGTGGAGCACACAAGCCGACAACCGTATGCGGTGTCACGTGTTATCACACACGTGTTACCATAAGGAAATGTAAGTGTAACTTACATATAATCGCACACGGGTACTCGTACATGCATCGTGTGCGATACCCCTAACCATCGGAAGCAACTAGTTTGAAGTTTCCAAAGTTTTTTCTACACACAGAATCGCACACGAATTAACTCTAGTAACCGTGTGTGTTATATATTCGCATCGCAAACAGTTCTTCCGAGTGAGTTGTTTGTCGTTTATCACACACATCTTGTTTACACAGATCGTTTGTATTCTTTTGGCTCATTGCAAACAGTTCGTCTATGTGAACTGTATGCTGCATATCACACACATCTTGTTAAGTTCAACCGTTTTGTTGTGTTCCCTAATCGAAAATAGTTCGTCCAAGTGAACCATATGTCGTATATCGCACAGACACCTTGATCTGGCTAACCGTCTCTGTTGCATTCCCTAATAGCAACAGTTCATTCGAGCGAACTGTATGTCCTTTATCCCACACACCTTTATATAGCAACCCGGTTCTGTTGTTCTGCCTCATCGCAAATAGTTCTTATGGATTAACCGTATGTCACTCATCGCACACGCAAATGTAATATGAACCGTGTTTGATGTATCCGCCATCGCAAATGTTTTGCATCATTTTTTATGGCTTTTTACATCACTATTTGCGATTAATGCATCACACACAGTTTCATCGAAGGGTCTCTGATTGTAGTGTCGCGTTAGCAGCATCCTGCAGTAGTGGTGGCCCAAACATATGTATGGAGTGTTGTGTGACGTTTGAATACCCAATGCACAACTTTTATGTGGCACCTTGCTTTGGAACCAAAAAGTCCCCACGTGGAGCGAGGGTTCACGCTGGTTTGTATTTATGTATGTCACACCCCACTTCGAGCCAGTGACGGGGATTCATGCATATGTATACATATGAGCTCAAACTTAGGTCTAGAATCTCACCATGACCTACTACGGTAACACGAACAAAAGGAGAAGGATCCACCATGGTAACCTCTATCGCTGTCGATCAAAGTGATGGACCAAGCTGGCCCACGGAAGGAAAGCATCGATATCTCCAATAACCGCATGAGTGTGTGCCAGAGGACAATCGCCATCACTCGCACGTGGGCCAAACATATGTATGGAGGTGTGTGTGGTTGTGATGTTTGAATACCCAAAATGCACAACTTTGATGTGGCACATGCCTCGAAAACCATAAAGTCCTTACACGAAGAGAGGTTCATGAAGCGTAGTATATGCTAGTCTCCTTCCCCCTCTTCGACGCATACTATATGCTCCTACCGTAATACAAACCAAAAAGAATCCTCCTTGATGGTCAAATTAATTAACCTCTCTCGATGTAGGTCAGAGTGATGCATTGCATGGATGACGACCTCGTGGGCCCATAGATGGAAGCGTCACACATGAGTGAGTGTGCTAGGATAACCACCGCATGCATACATGCGGCCAAAGAGGTGTTGTGTGATGTTTGAATAGCCAATCCACAACTTTGATGTGGCACCTGCCTCGGAAACTAGAAAGTCCTTGCACGGAGTGAGGTGTGTGTTCATGACGCGTACGTAGTATATGCTGGTCCCCTCCCACCTCTTCGACGCGTACTATATACTCCTACCATAACACAAACAAAAAAGAATCAACCTTGCTGGTCAGATTAACCTCTCTGGCTGTAGGACAAAGTGTTGGACGACGACCTCGCGGGCCCACGAAAGCGTCACACGCGAGTGAGTGTCCTAGGATAACCACCGAATGCTTGTGGCCCAAACATGTATGTATGAAAGGGTTGTGTAATATTTTAAATAACCAATTAATGAAATTTATGTGGACCCTGCCTTACAAAACGGTCAATCCCACATAGTGGCTCACGACTCATAGTCTAGAGCCAGATAGCCGCCCCCTAGACACACACACACACACACACACCGCACATGCACCACCACCACGAGGCATGTTAAAATTTTCCACGACGAATATATGTGACCAAAGGAGGGTCGTGTTAAAATTTGAAAAAAAAATCAGAGGTCATTTAGACATTTTAGTACATTAATTGATTTTCTAGGGATATAATGTGCAAAAATCAAATTTGAGCTAGATGCACACGTGACAGTGCACCAAAATGGATTAGAAAAACATATGTGTGTCCCTAGGTGCATGTTTAGTCCCCATGCAAGAAATTTCAAACATTGAGAATCTTGAAACTTATCGTGTTGTCATATGGACACCAATAGACTGTGGTATTGTACTTTTTTATCAAATTTGAGACAAGTTTTGATGTAATCTTTATCTTATTACAAACAAGAGATTATTAATAATTGGGAACCAATATCGAAAACATATTATTTATTCGAACCGTGGGCGTCAGACCAACAATATGTATGTGACATGCTCCGGTTAAGTAATATAAAGCGACAGAATAACTCATCAAAAAAGAAAAACAATATACGTGCTGCCACGCGTCCCGTGTGCCGTGCGAACAGGCGTGAGTTTACGGGATGCATGCGAGCAGTCAGCCACATAGGCAGACCAGGAGGCATGCGTGCAGGTGTGTGAATTGACGGGAGGCATGTTCGCTGCACAATGTCACTGTGAGGTGTGGGAGTAGTTGTGTGAAATGATGGTAGGCATGCCAGCAGTCCGCTGAGCAGGCTCACCGAGAGGTGAGCCATCCCTTTGACCGCCACCCGCCTTGCTCCCACTTCTCCTTACTAATGGCGCGCCCGAGCCGCTGGTCATAATGGACAGACGCACCCCCCATTCTCGCTACACACACAATCCTCTCTCTCAGCATGCATCCTCGATGCCGCTCTCAGTCCTCATTGTCGTCAATGTATGAGGATGCCGCCGAAGCGCCCCATCAGAGGGAGTGGCGATGCCGGGGCTGCTGAAGCACCTGAGCACGGCGTGAAGATGGAGACAGACGTTGTCATCGCCACCGACGAGGTCTCTTCGACCTTGACAGCGTCGACGGTGTCGTGCTTCCACAGCCGGAGCCGGAGTTCCACAGTGACTCCGACTCCGACTCTGACAACCACTTTTCCAACAACTCCGACGATGATGGAGAACCGGTTAGTCATCCATACCCATTTATGTGTCAAATATATCCTAGGGTTTCTCTAGTTACTCCCGCCTCCCTCTTTTTGGAATAGAAATCATATGGTTATGTTCTCTTAATCCATGAAATCTGAGTAAGTTTCGTTAGATCCGTGTAGTGTATTGATTGTTTGAATGGTACAAATGATAAATGATTAATTGTTTCATCTGTACAAATGATTTCTGCTAATAATTCGACTAGGGTTAGTGTTCGTGCTAATAATTCCTAGCCAGATCTTGAAAACTGATTTTGAATGGCCCACATATATGTTTGTGCCATTTTTTGTCAAGACTGGAAAGGAAGCGATGGCATCCCGCCGTGCCGAGTTCGTCGCCGCCCGCCAGCACACACTAAATGGTAAGGAAGCGATGGCATCCCGTCGCGCCGAGTTCATCGCTGCCCACGGCCACACATCTACACGGGCGGACTTTGGAGCTGCCAGGGCCAAATGGGTGGTGGAGCAAGAGGCGGCCAAAGCCGCATAGAAGGAGTGGAAAAGGCAGAGAGCACTCAAGAAAACAGAGTCTCGCCGCTGCAAGAAAGAAGAGGCCGCATGCGCTACTGAGGAGAGCTCGGTGGAGATCCAAGCACGGTGGGCTGCCGCCGACAAAGCCAGGAAGGAGAATGACGACGTATGGCCAACATGCCCTGATGCCTCCACCTGCCAAGATCGCGGCGGTTGCGGCTGATGAGAGTTGTGCAGAGATCCAAGCATGGTGGGTCTCCGCCGACAAGGCTGGGAACGAGAACGATTATGTCTGGCGAACATGTGAGAAGTAGTTAGTGCACGTGTCGCCTATAGGTTTGTTTTGTTAATTACGAGCATTTACCATTACTACTTACTAGTTTTAGAGCAAATTACTAGTATCTAGGAATTTAAGTTGGTATCTATTATTACCGTACAATGTCTAAGCGACATCCTTTTAGGGTTTTGAGTGTTTCTTAGCATGTGTTCACTAAAGTTTTGTAGCCATACCCAAGCCCTAAATCCTCCTGAAATGTCCACCCGCAGCCACCCGAAGCTCCTTCATCTCCCATCTCTGCACAATATGCTTCTGCTCTGCCGTGCGCATCGGAGACAAGCTGGCCGCAGATAGTTTTTAGTCCCACCTTGCCGCACGAGTTGGCCGCACAGCGGCTTAAATAGCCGCGCCGGCGGATGGCAGCAAGCTTCTCTTTTGTTGCATAGGATCAATTCTATCTGTGTGAGCAAGGCAGGTTGACACTTTATCGCATTTCATAAACCGATGATTGTTCATTGAGTGCCATCTTTGCCTTGTTCATGTATGTTGAATAACCTTGCTACAATGAAAGAGATTTTAAATTTGTAGCTATGGTTGTAGATGCTGATAGATATAGGAATTATTAGAAGGTCACAAAAGACACGGTTTCTATGGCGTACCGTGTGCGTTTTTTTGCGTTAATGGTCCATAAGTCAGTTACCTGTGCAATGTTTTCTAATAACGCAAGCGTACCATCATGACCGCCATTGACCTATTTAATCAACTGCACATGTAGAATTTTTGGGAGACGGGATCTGCCAATTTTCTCTTTTCTCGCACGAGTATTTTACGCGCTTCGTCTGTGTTGTGTGTTTCCACCACCCAAGTTTCGAGTTTTGCAATGAAATTTTCATTAGGCTGATTTCAGAATTTAGTCCTCCCACCACAACCCCACCCATCATATTTCCGCAGTACCTCCCCACGCTCGCCCCTCCCGGTATCTCAAACTGCCGCCACCGCAACCAAAGCTTCAACCACATCTAGGTTCTGCCCGAGCCTCGTCGATCCACTCAGGTAAACAACTAATCTCGAGTGCTTAACGGGCGCTGGGTTTACGGGCGCTCGGGTGCAGGCGAGGCAACCCGAGCCAGTGGCGGGGTGCTGGCGCGGCATCGGCGGAGCAGAGAGCGACAGCGCGCGGCCGCGGGGCAGCAGCAGCCACGGGGAGAGGCCGGGCGCAGCGAGCACGGCGGCCGGTAGGGCGCGCACGCAGAACGCGGGTGGCTGCAGCAACAAGCAGCGCCGGCGATGGCAAACAGCAGGGGGAGGCGGCGGCGCTAAAGCCAGTAGTGGGCGTGGCCAGGGGAGCCAGGCAACGCGCGGCGACAGCGCGGTGGAGCGGGGCGGAGGGCGTGGGCACACGCAGCGCGTGCAGTGGGGGCGTGGGCGCGCACCGGCGAGCCGGGGCGCGGCCAAGCACGGAAGCATGCGCGCAGCAACGGCAAAGGCGGCCGGCGCCAGGAGCAGGTGCAGGCGGGTAGCGGAGTCAGCGCGCGGGCGTGTCGCGCGCACGGCGGACGGCGCCGAGCAAGGAGGAAAAGGGGGAAGGACGGCGGCTCACCGGGCCCTGTAGACATGCAAAGGCCTGCTCGGCGAGGGGCCGGAGTTGTGGTTCCAGCGACGGGGCGTCGAGGCGGCGGGTGGCGGAGTCGGGGGACCTTCAAGATCCAGGAATGAGGAGGAGGACGAGGACGGCGAGGTCTGGCGGTGAGGTGGCCTCGGCGAGGGGCGTTGGCGTGGTGGCGGGGACGAGGAGGCGTCCGGCGAGGTCCGGCGGGGTCGAACAACGTCGACGCCACCGGGGCAGAGACGAGGGGCGAGGGGGATCTCCCGATCCAAATCGAGAGGGAGAGGTGGATCGAGGGGAGTGCGTGCGTGGGGTAGGTTAGGGTTACGGTGGGAGGGGGAGTGGGTTAGTAGGTAGGGGTGGGCCTGCCCATTCGGGCGGCTGAGGCCTGCTGGGCCACTCGGCCGAGCTGGGAGGGGCTTTTCTGTTTCTTTTCTTTTCTATTTTGTATTTTCCTTTTCTTTTATTTATTTTTCTTTTCTGTTTTGGTTGTTTGGGCACCAAATGAGTTTTGAAAAATATGAGAGCTGGCCCACAAATCACAGCACAATATATCCTACCACCAAAAACTAGTTTGGGGTAAATATCATTTCATATTTATTTTGTATTAATAAAAAGGTTATTAAATAATGTTTTCAGCCACCGTTTGAGGTTGTTTAAGTCATTTATCAAACTTCAATAATGTTGCTTACAATTTTATCATAGCCTCTAACTTATCTACTATTTATTGAACATTTTAGTTTTAATATTTGAAAACTTTTATTGTTTGCTTGATTTTGAATTTGAATCGGTTTCAAACTAACGCGAGATTAGCAACAATAACTGAAATAACGTCACATCGTTAACGTGGGATTACTGTAGCCTAATTATCCGGGTGTCACATACCATTTGCTATTTTTGGTGGATGTTAACCATGTTGTAGTTAATTAACATTGCCTTTCCATGTACTTACGCAGGGCCACAATGGGCAATGTTGTTGTTTGCGGTCGAGGTTAGCTGCATCCCATGTCTTATACTCCCTCTGTTCCTAAATATAAGTCTTTTTAGAGATTCCAATATAGACTACATAGGGAGCAAGATGAGTGAATCTACATTCTAATCTAAACTATGTCTATATACATCCGTATGTAGTTCATATTGAAATCTCTAAAAACACTTGTATTTAGGAACAGAGGGAGTAGTATTTTATATCGTTTGTGCAATTGTAGTTTAGCTTCTATCATTTACTGGTTGTCTGTAGGTACATTTATCAGCGGTACTGATCCATGCTTCGACACCTTTTGCGTATGGGGCAATGAGATATTCATGAACAAGTGTCAAGTGAGGAAACTAAGAAAGATTGTTAGGCGAAAGAGACGGGTGATGGGCATTAAACTCTTTATTTACACTTTCTCCAAGACAATAGTTAACTTTAGGATGGTAAGCAATTTGTTGCTTTTTTCCCCTGCCCACAACATGTTACTCTATTATACATGAATATCTGAAAGTTTTCTCTTTTCAGCAGTTTTCGAAGCAATTTACTAATGATTACCTTGCAAACTACATGACCGGAGTGGAGAAGGTTAAAGTATAGAATTCATACTACCATCATAATGGTCTAGAATTCTTCCTGAAGGCGGTGAAGGGTGGGCAGACGATCATCACAAGGGGTTGAATAAAAGTTGTGTGCGCCTTTGGCATGCATGAGGGCACATTATGGGCATTTCGCTTCTTGAACACCATCGGTAGCCAAAATTATTTACACTTCTCTCTTCACCTTTACCACCTCTCGATATTGTGGTTCATCATAGTTAATTGCTGCCACTGAGAATTTTATTTATGGATTGGTTGTTGAACCATAGTGCTGTGAATTTGAATTCCACGTTTCATAATTCGAAATTTAAAATTTCCAATTTGAATAATAAATTACAGGGAAAATAAAATTAAACATGAGGGAAAAAATAATGTACACATGGTTAGAAAGAAATAACGTGTGCATGGAAAAATATAGAACAAATGGTTCTTTGATGGGAAATGTTTGCGATGCTCAATGAACGAACACGCGGTTTCGTCTCATATGCGTGTGGGATTTCCAGCAGTACCACACATGGTTCCATTTATATGCGTGTGCGATTCATGGTAGTATGGCAAATGTTTCTAACATGTATGCGTGTGTAACATTGAAAAAAAGACGGTGCATATATGAAGCCCGTGTGTGATAGGAATACCTATCACCCACAGTTATGAAATGCACACGTTGGCGATAGTAGAGAAACCGCACATATTTTACATTTTTTAACTGTGTGTGATAATGTACCTATCACAAACACATCGATAGGTTAAATGTTTGTGATATCCACCTTTACCACATGAGTATAGTTGCGTAATTGTTTCAGATTAGAAACGTAAAGTCGAGGCCTTACATGTGGGATAGGTCGCGACTTCTCATACGTTTATTCTATGGAAATCATCAGTAGCCACTCACCTATCCCCGACAGTTTCTGGGTCATGTTGTAAGGACCCCCCAAACGCACACACAGGCAAGGCGACGGTTTAAAACTCTATCGCGGAAAGGGGTTAAAAACCGTTTGTATAGCTCGTAACGGTACCAATGAAACAAGAAGAAATGAGAAAAAGAGAAGGCTACACTACTGAACATGGGACTTTAGGATAGCCCCTGGGAGAAATAAACAAAAGAAAGCTAGCGAGAAGAAACTAAAGAAAAAACCAAAAAATAAAGAAGAAAATTATTCCCACTCCCTTAAATTACAAATGAAGTTCAAGCCAGGAGTTGAATTGTGCAGCATATTTGGGCTTGATCTTGTGAGAGAGTGCTTATGTTCTTGCAAGTAAATATGTTTCCATCCTTTAAAGGAAGGTTGGATATGATCAAAGATCTTGTTATTCCTGGAGATGCAGATAGCCCAAGAGCCCAGATAGCCCAAGAGCCAACATATATCTCGAAGAAATAACGATGCTTCAAGTTTATTTCAGATAAAGCTCTTCTTTAGAACAACAAGGTAATGGAAAGTGACCCCTAAAAACCTTCAAGAAAAGTGTTGGTCAAGACATGGGATTCTTTGTTTTAATATTAGTGATCCAAGATCACATTGATTCCTTAGGCATGTCAATACTATTAAAAGGGGATGAGAATGTGACAATGGACTCTTTGCTCTAAGTGCTTGAACATCAAACTCCAAGAATTACTCAAACCACCTCAAGAATTCCACTATATCCATCTATCCTAGTTCACTTCAGTGACACTGAATCACTCGCATCCAGAGCCACCGAGACACTCACATAGCCATTTGTGCCAAAACCCTAGTTTGTTTGGAGCCTCCAACATTTCACTCGGAGACACTGGAGAAACATGGAAAACCTTATGTGATCATGTCAAAAATTTCAACCAAAACTGATGACCCACAAGTATAGGGGATCAATCATAGTCCTTTCGATAAGTAAGAGTGTCGAACCCAACGAGGGGCAGAAGGAAATAACAAGCAGTTTTTAGCAAGGTAATTTGTGCAACCATTGAAATTGTCGGTAACAGGTAGTTTGGTAGCAAGATAATTTGTTATAAGTAACAAGTAGCAATATAAACAATAGGTGCAGAAAGGTAGCCCAATCCTTTTTGCAGCAAAGGACAGGCCAAAACAATATCTTATAGTAAGCAAAGCGTTCTTGAGGACACACGGGAATTTCATCTAGTCACTTTCATCATGTTGGTTTGATTCGCGTTCGCTACTCTGATAATTTGACATGTGGGTGGACCGGTGCTTGGGTGTTGTTCTTACTTGAAAAAGCCTCCCACTTAAGATTAACCGCTCTCGCAAGCATCCGCAACTACGAAAGAAGAATTAAGATAAAATCTAACCATATAATTAAACATATGGTCCAAATCAGCCCCTTACGGAATAGCGCATAAACTAGGGTTTAAGCTTCTGTTACTCTAGCAACCCATCGTCTAATAACTACTCCACAATGCATTCCCTTAGGCCCAAAGATGGTGAAGTGTCATGTAGTCGATGTTCACATAACACCACTAAGGGAATCACAACATACATATCATCAAAATATCGAACGAATATCAAATTCACATGATTACTTATGACAAGACTTCTCCCATGTCCTCAAGAACAAAAGTAACTAATCACACAACATATTCATGCTCAAGATCAGAGGGGTATATAATATCATAAATAGTTCTGAACATATAATCTTCCACCAAATAACCGGCTAGCATCAATTACAAGATGTCATCAACACAACTAGTCACCCACATGTACCAATCTGAGGTTTTGATACAAAGGTTTAACTCAATAGATGAACTGGGGTTTTGAGATGAGATGGTGTTGTTGAAGATGTTGATGAAGATTGTCCCTCCCATGATGAGAGGGTTGTTGGTGATAACGATAGCTTCGACTTCCCCCTCCTGGAAGGAAGTATCCCTGGTGGAATCACTGCGCCAGAGAGCAAAAGTGCTCCTGCCCAAGTTCCGCGTCGAGACGGCGGTGCTCCATCCTGGAAGTCCTCCCCTTATGTTTTCTAGGAAAATGGCCTTATGTACCAGAAGAGGTGCACCGAAGGGGTCCACTACCCACCAGGGCGCGCCAGGGGGGCAGGCGTGCCCAGGTGCCTAGTGAGCACCTAGTTGGCCCCCTCTGGTATTTATTTTCTCAAATATTTTTTATATATTCCAAAATAACTCCTTGTAAAATTTCAGCTCATTTGGAGATGTGCGCAATAGGTATCTCTGACATAGCTATTTCAGGTCCAGAATTCCACCATCCAGCAATCTCCCTCTTTGTGTAGACATTGCATATTATGAGAGAAAAGGCATTAGAATTACTCCACAAAGTGTTATATTGCATAAAAACACTATAAAAACAGTAGGAAAACATGATGCAAAATGGATGTATCAACTCGCCCAAGCTTAGACCTCTCGCTTGTCCTCAAGCGAAAGCCAATATCGAAAATCATGTCCACATGTTTAGAGAGAGAGGTGTCGATAAAAACAAAATAGGGACATAGTAGCATCATGATCTGTATTATAATAGCAATAAACTTTATCATAAACTTATCATGAGTAAGTAACAACTCATCACAACATCAAAGTATAAAGCATAAACTTTCTTGAAAACTAACAAACTTTGTTCTCAGTCAACAATGCAATTGCAATTCATCATATTTTCAGCCAGGGTCTCATGTCGGAGCTTTTTAGCAAGTCCACATACTCAACCATCATTTAGTCTTCTATGATTGCTAACACTCACAACATATATATGTAGCAAAAAAATTCAACCGGACGCATAGAAAGATAGGGGCTTATAGTTTCGCCTCCCAACTCATTCACCTCAAGGGTGATGTCAACAATAATAACTCATGATCAATCATGTCCAACTAGATATATGTGCCTACATCTTTCCCCTCCACATGGTGCTTGCAAAAGAGAAAATAAAAAAAGGAATAGAGGAGAACACTTTGAATCTTGCATAAAAAGTAAATATATAAAAGTAAAAGATTGGCCCTTCGCAAAGGGAATCAGATGTTGTCATGCGCTTTTTGGTTTTGGATGCACAACCTCTTAATGCAAAAGAACGTCACCTTATATTGCCCCTTATGATGGCAACCTTTATTATTTAGTCTGTCGCTTTTATTACTTTGCCATCACAAGTTTGTACAACGCTTATTTTCCCTTACAATAAAAGATTAAACATATTTAGAATCATTTTTTATTGCCTTATGCACCGATGAAAAATTACTTGAAGGATCTTACTCAATCCATATGTAGGTATGGTGGACTCTCAAAACATGAAATTGGGTTTAAGGTTTTTGAATGCACAAGTAGTATCTCTACTTGGTGTGAATTTTTAGCTAGCAAAGATATTGGGCAAGCACCACATGTTGGAGGATCTATGATAATATAACTTCTATGTGAATATGAACAAACATAAATCATTACGTTGTGTTCCTTATCCAACATCAACAATTTGGCAGGGGCTCACAATCATAAAAGATGTCCAAGATGATACATTTTCATGTGAATCTTCTCTTCACTTACTAATTCTTTCATGAATTGCATCACTGACCAATGCTATGTTTGTCAACTTTCAATAAATTTTACCACATATACTTTTCCTTATGTAATTTTATTACTTTCCATAAGATTAGCATATGATCTTTTTCATTATTTTCTTTATTTTGATTGAAACAAAAAAATTAAAGAAGAAAAAACTCAAACTAAACTTTATTATATAACTCTTAACTCGATTACATAGATGGATAGATCATCAAACTAGCACTCAAAAATAAATCATACTAAACTTTTATTCAACTAAATCATGAAATAACTACGGATCGAACTAAAAACTGGTGAAGATAATAAAAGTGATGGTGATACGATATCGGGGCACCTCTCCCAAGCTTGGCGAAAGCCAAGGGGAGTGCCCATACCCGTGTACTCAAGTCTCCTTCTTTGGTGATGGTGGTGATGCTGAAGTGGTGGGCTTGTCCTCCGGCTTCCATGGCAGAAGTTCACCATCGCAAAAGGATGCACAAGTCTCCGGAGCCCTGAAACTTGCAGCTAAGCCCATACCTATAAATCTAGCCTCGTACTCAAAATTTTGGTTTTGAAGATCATAAGCTTGTCCTTGGAGATGATCAATGTGTTCATTGAGTCGATAGGGGTTGATGACCTTCTCGTAGAACTTGTCCTTGGAAGAGCTTGGTGGAGCCATGGCGATCTAGGTCTGTCAGAAAAATAGCAAAAAACAAGAACAGAGGATATTTCCGCAATGCCGTGGTCAAATCATCTGGGGGTATATATGAAGAATTATTTATCTTGGGAAACAAGTATACCATAGGAAAAAAGAGTCAGGAAGGTGCCCGAGGGGCCCACTACCCACAAGGGCATGCCATGAGGGGCGGGCATGCCCTGGTGCCTAGTGGGCACCTCGGTTGCCTTCTCGGGTGTTCCTTATTTTTTTTTATTTTTCTCTAATATTCCAAAACTGATATAAATATTTTTGCGGAATTTTCGGAGTCTGTTTACTTACCGTATCACATACCTCTTCCTTTTCTGGGTTCTGGAGTGCTCTGGAAAGTCTCTTTTATATATTCCTTCAGTATCATGGTTAGGATAATGTTAGTTTCAACATTAATAGGTGTACCTGAAATATAGTGCTTAATTATTTGTCCATTGACCACCTTCAGACTAGTGCCTTCAGCATTATTGATCTTAATAGCTCCAGAGCAATAAACTTCTTCAATGATATATGGTCCTTCCCATTTGAGAGAAGTTCTCTGCAAAAAACTAAAACGAGAATTGTATAATAGAACATACTCACCTACTTTGAATTCCCGTCTTTGAATTCTTTTATCATGCCATCTTTTAACTTTTTATTTGAATAATTCGGCATTTTCATAAGCTTGGCTTCTCCATTCATCTATGAGCTAATATCAAATAAACTCTTTTCACCAGCAAGTTGAGTTCTTTAATTGCCCAATATGCTTTATGTTCTAGCTCAAGAGGCAAATGACAAGCTTTTTCAAAAACCGTTTTATATGGAGATATGCCCATAGGATTCTTATAAGTTGTTCTATAGGCCCAAAGTGCATCATCAACTTTCTTAGACCAATTCTTTCGAGACCTATTAACAGTCTTTTGTAATATTAGTTTTATTTCTCTATTGCTCAATTCAACTTGACCACTAGATTGAGGATGATAAGGTCATGCAATTCTATGGTTGACATCATATTTAGCAAGCAATTTACGAAAAACACCATCAATAAAATGTGAACCATCAGTCATTAGATATCTAGGGATCCAAACCTCGGGAAAATAATTTATTTTATAATTTTAATGGAGGTATTATGATCAACACTACTAGTTGGAATAGCTTCTACCCACCACTACAAAAAAAGACACATCCGTGACATTTTTGGCCGAACGAAAAAAATTCGGTCATACTTATGACACTTCTATGACGATAATTGTGACAAAACCCGGTATCATCATAAACGTGGTGGGCTCCTACTTCTATGATAAAAAATCATGACAGAAAATGGCCTTTTCGTCTTGGGCGGGCTGGAGACGCAGCTGCATGACATTCTTTGGGCCGTCCATGACGGAAAAAACCATGGTAGAAGCGAAGGCGAGGAAAACATCGGGGGAGTTCCCGGTTACGGTGCATGGTCGGGGCCAAGCGATGCGCGTTTCTCTCATACGTACACGCGTGTGTGCGAGGCGCTGGGCTCTAACTGAACCCGAGAGAGGCGTTGGGCTCTAACTGAACCCGAGCGATTGCACTAGCTACGTTACTGAACCCGAGCGATCGATCCCTTGCTGTTAACTGGACCCAAGTGATTCCTTTGCTACTGCTGCTAACTGAAGCTGATCGATGCTGCCTCTGGATGAACAGTGAGCGTTGTTGGGGGGTTTGGATGCACCGTTCCCGGTGGGGGTTGGATGAACAGGAACCCGCGGTAGTAGAGGCCGTTGCCGCTGGATGAACAGTACCCCGATCGATCAATCCGGTGGATGAACAAGACCCTGTGAAGGGCTGGATGAACAGGACCCCGTGGAGGGCAGGATGAACAGGACCCTGTGGAGGGCTGGTTGAACAGTAGCCGGTTGAGGGCCGGGTGAACAGTAGCCCGTTGAGGGGTGGTTGAACAGGACCCCGTGGAGAGGGCTGGTTGAACAGTAGCCGGTGGAGGAGCGCGCGGTGGAGGCTAGATGAACAAGAGCCCGTGGATGAACAGTTGCAGGTGGAGGCTGGAGGAGGTCGACGGTGGATGAATAGTAGCCTGTGGAGGCAGTCGACGGTGGAGATGAACAGTATCCCGTGGAGTCCCGTTTTGCGGTACGCCACTCCCCTCCCGATGAACGGGACCCCCGTTTCGACCGTAGCGCTCCAACACAAGTCCGTTTCATCCGTTTTGCGGTACGCCACACCCCTCCCGATCAACAGGACCCCGTTTCGACCGTTTTGCGGTACGCCAGACCCCTCCCGATGAACAGGATCCCGTTTCGACCATGGCCGGTCGAACACAAGGCCGTTTCCTCTGTTCTGCGGTATGCCAGGCCTCGTTTCCATCGACTGCTCCGTCCAAGCCGGTTGGCACCCGATGAACAGCACAAGTTCCATTGCCTCCCGATGAACACGATGCATTCCGGTGCCTCCCCATGAACACGACGATGATGCAGTTTCTCCATTCCGACCCAGCCATGTATATGAGCCCTGGCCGTACGTATGCGCGAGTAGGCATTCGAGACCCCGCCCGAATGTACGTGCGTGGCCGTATCTACTTTCTTGCACCCTGGCCATTGTACGTATGTGTACATGCTACGTGCACGCCTCTACTACGACACGTGCCCTTCCTTACACAGCCATAGTTCATCGCAGCAGCCTGCAGACAGACCGATCGACTAGTATGTACTTACACGTTCACGACCAGGATGACAATGCTACGTACGCTTCGACCGGGTGGGTCCCGACTGTCAGGCACTTCCTTGCGTGCGAAGATGTACCTCGTGGGTCCCAGCAGTCAGGGGGTGAATCATTTTTTTGCCCGTAATATGGACGCACTTCCTTGTGTGCGAAGATGTAGCTGGTGGGTCCCAACAGTCAGGGGAAACTTTTTTTTTGTGAAATACGGTGGCCGTCCGGTGGGTCCCTGCTGTCAGGTGGAGGAATAATTATTTTGCGCGTAATAAAGAGGCACTTCCTTGCTGCGGCCGTGGACCCAGTTGTCAGCCTCTCAACGTACAATACTCTTCCGATGGAAGTTGTTCATTGACCACATTGACCACGCCACGCCGAGAGCACCAAGGCGGTGGACGACAGCGAGGCCTAGGAAGGGAACAACGCGGAGCCGGCGAAGACGTGGCAGTGGATGCCCACGCGGAGAGGAGTACGAGGGTTCACTGGTTCGGCTGCGGTGTGAGGCTGCCATCGCCGCAGGGCCTGGCCAGCGGTGGGAGTAGTAGGGGGCGGTGAGGCCTTCGTGGCAACATAGCCGGCCACGGGAGGCAAGAGCATGCGGTGGTTTGGACGGCTGGAGCAAGAAAATCAGAGGTTGAAAAAGCAGGACGACTGTTGGATGTTAACAATCCAACGGTCACTGGTGATGAAGGAAATATGCCCTAGAGGCAATAATAAAGTTATTATTTATTTCCTTATATCATGATAAATGTTTATTATTCATGCTAGAGTTGTATTAACCGGAAACTTAGTACATGTGTGAATACATAGACAAACATAGTGTCACTAGTATGCCTATACTTGACTAGCTCGTTAATCGAAGATGGTTGAGTTTCCTAGCCATGGACATGAGTTGTCATTTGATTAATGGGATCACATCATTAGGAGAATGATGTGATTGACTTGACCCATTCCGTTAGCTTAGCACTTGATCGTTTAGTATGTTGCTATTGCTTTCTTCATGACTTATACATGTTCCTATGACTATGAGATTATGCAACTCCCGTTTACCGGAGGAACACTTTGTGTGCTACCAAACGTCACAACGTAACTGGGTGATTATAAAGGTGCTCTACAGGTGTCTCCAAAGGTACTTGTTGGGTTGGCGTATTTCGAGATTAGGATTTGTCACTCCGATTGTCGGAGAGGTATCTCTGGGCCCACTCGGTAATGCACATCACTATAAGCCTTGCAAGCATTGTAACTAATGAGTTAGTTACGGGATGATGTATTACGGAACGAGTAAAGAGACTTGCCAGTAACGAGATTGAACTAGGTATTGAGATACCGACGATCGAATCTCGGGCAAGTAACATACCGTTGACAAAGGGAACAACATATGCTGTTATGCGGTTTGACCGATAAAATCTTCGTAGAATATGTGGGAGCCAATATGAGCATCCAGGTTCCGCTATTGGTTATTGACCGGAGACGTGTCTCGGTCATGTCTACATAGTTCTCGAACCCGTAGGGTCTGCACGCTTAAAGTTCGGTGACGATTGGTATTATCAGTTTATGATTTGATGTACCGAAGGAAGTTCGGAGTCCCGGATGAGATCGGGGACATGATGAGGAGTCTCAAAACGGTCGAGACGTAATGATCGATATATTGGACGACTATATTTGGACATCGGAAAGGTTCCGAGTGATTCGGGTATTTTCGGAGTACCGGGGAGTTACGATAATTCACCGGGAGAAGTATTGGGCCTTATTGGGCCATACGGGAATAGACGAGAGAGGCCAAAAAGAAGGAGGCGTGCGCCCCCCCCCTCTGGTCCGAATTGGACAAGGGGTGCAGCCCCCTTTTCTTTCTCCCTCTTCCCCTCTTTCCTTCTCTCCTACTCCGGAAGGGAAAGGGGAATCCTACTAGGACTTGGGAGTCCTAGTAGGACTCCCCACACTTGGTGCGCCCCGTCTAGGGCCGGCCTCTCCCTCCCTCCTTTATATACGGGGGCAGGGGGGCACCTCTAGACACAACAATTGGTCTCTTGATCTCTTAGCCGTGTGCAGTGCCCCCCTCCACCATAATATAGTATGAGATGATCATGTTTTTGTAACCGAGTTATCGGCAACTGGCAGGAGCCATATGGTTGTCGCTTTATTGTATGCAATGCAATCGCCCTGTAATTGCTTTACTTTATCACTAAGCGTTAGTGATAGTCGTAGAAGCAATAGTTGGCGAGACGACATCGATGCTACGATGGAGATCAAGGTGTCGCGCCGGTGACGATAGTGATCATGACGGTGCTTCAGAGATGGAGATCACAAGCACAAGATGATGATGGCCATATCATATCACTTATATTGATTGCATCTGATGTTTATCTTTTATGCATCTTATTTTGCTTAGATCGACAGTAGCATTATAAGATGATCTCTCACTAAATTTCAAGGTATAAGTGTTCTCCCTGAGTATGCACCGTTGCGAAAGTTCTTCGTGCTGAGACACCACGTGATGATCGGGTGTGATAAGCTCTACGTTCAAATACAATGGGTGCAAGACAGTTTTGCACACGCGGAATACTCAGGTTAAACTTGACGAGCCTAGCATATGCAGATATGGCCTCGAAACACTGAGACCGAAAGGTCAAGCGTGAATCATATATAAGATATGATCAACATAGTGATGTTCACCATTGAAAACTACTCCATCTCACGTGATGATCGGACATGGTTTAGTTGATTTGGATGACGTGATCACTTAGATGATTAGAGGGATGTCTATCTAAGTGGGAGTTCTTAAGTAATTTGATTAATTGAACTTTAATTTATCATGAACTTAGTCCTTATAGTATTTTACAAATAATGTTATAGATCAATAGCTCGCGTTGTTGCTTCCCTATGTTTTATATATGTTCCTAGAGAAAACTAAGTTGAAAAATGTTAGTATCAATGATGCGGACTTGGTTCGTGATCTGAGGATTAACCTCATTGCTGCACAGAAGTATTATGTCCTTGATGCACCGCTAGGTAACAGAACTATTGCAGGAGCAAATGCAGGCGTTATGAACGTTTGGCAAAGCTCGGTATGGTGACTACTTGATAGTTTAAGTGCGCCATGTTTTACGGCTTAGAACCGGGACTTCAAAAATGTTTCGAACGCCACGAAGCATATAAGATGTTCCAAGAGTTGAAATTGGTATTTCATACTCATGCCCGTGTCGAGAGGTATGAGACCTCTGACAGTACTTTGCCTACAAGATGGAGGAGAATAGCTCAACCAGTGAGCATGTGCTCAGATTGTCTGGGTACTACAATTGCTTGAATCAAGTGGGAGTTAATCTTCCAGATAAGATAGTAATTGACAGAATTCTCTAGTCACTATCATCAAGTTACTAGAACTTCGTGATGACCTATAATATGCAAGGGATGATGAAAGTAATTCCCGAGCTCTTCGCGATGCTGAAATCGACGAAGGTAGAAATCAAGAAAGAGCATCAAGTGTTAATGGTTAACAAGACCACTAGTTTCAAGTAAAGGGACAAAGGGAAGAAAAGGGAACTTCGAGAAGAACGGCAAGCAAGTTGCTGCTCAAGTGAAAAAGCCCAAGTCTGGACCTAAGTCTGAAACTGAGTGCTTCTCCTGCAAAGGGACTGGTCACTGGAAGCGGAACTGCCCCATGTATTTGGTGGATAAGAAGGATGGCAAAGTGAACAAAGCTATATTTGATATACATGTTATTGATGTGTACTTGACTCATGTTTATAGCAACCCCTTGGTATTTGATACTGGTTCAGTTGCTAAGAGTAGTAACTCGAAACGGGAGTTGCGGAATGAACAGAGACTAGTTAAGGGTGAAGTGACGATGTGTATTGGAAGTGGTTCCAAGATTGATATGATCATCATCGCACACTCCCTATACTTTCCGGATTAGTGTTGAACCTAAAAAATAAATGTTATTTAGTGTTTGCGTTGAGCATGAATATGATTGGATCATGTTTATTGCAATACGGTTATTCATGTAAGCTAGAGAATACTTGTTGTTCTGTTTACATGAATAAAACCTTCTTTGGTCATACACCCAATGAAAATTGTTTGTTGGATCTCGATCGTGGTGATACACGTTTTCATAATATTGAAGCCAAAAGATGCAAAGTTAATAATGATAGTGCAAATTATTTGTGGCACCATCGTTTAGGTCATATTGGTGTAAAGCGCATGAAGAAACTCCATGCGGATGGACTTTTGGAATCACTTGATTATGAATCACCTGATGCTTGCGAACCATGCCTCATGGGCAAGATGACTAAGACTCCGTTCTCCGGAACAATGGAGTGAGCAACAGATTTGTTAGAAATCATACATACTGATGTATGTGGTCCGATGAATATTGAGGTTCGCGGCGGGTATCATTATTTTCTGATCTTCACAGATGATTTAAGCAGAAATGGGTATATCTACTTGATGAAACACAAGTCTGAAACATTTGAAAAGTTCAAAGAATTTCAGAGTGAAGTGGAGAATCATCATAACAAAAACACAAGTTTCTACGATATGATCGCAGAAGTAAAATATTTGAGTTACGAGTTTGGCCTTCAGTTAAAACAATGTGAAATAGTTTCACTACTCACGCCACCAGGAACACCACAGTGTAATGGTGTGTCCGGACATCGTAACCGTACTTTATTAGATATGGTGCGATCTATGATGTCTCTTACCGATCTACCACTATCGTTTTGGGGTTATGCATTAGAGACACCTACATTCACGTTAAATAGGGCACCATCTAAATCCGTTGAGACGACACCGTATGAACTATGGTTTGACAAGAAACCTAAGCTGTCGTTTGTTAAAGTTTGAGGTTGCAATGCTTATGTGAAAAAGTTTCAACCTGATAAGCTCAAACCCAAATCGGAGAAGTGCGTCTTCATAGGATACCAAAAAAGAAAATGTTGGGTACACCTTCTATCATAGATCCAAAGGCAAGATATTCGTTGCTGAGAATGGATCCTTTCTAGAGAAGGAGTTTCTCTCGAAAGAAGTGAGTGGGAGGAAAGTAGAACTTGATGAGGTAACTGTACCTGCTCCCTTATTGGAAAGTAGTTCATCACAGAAACCGGTTCATGTGACACCTACACCAATTAGTAAGAAAGCTAATGATGATGATCATGAAAACTTCAGATCAAGTTACTACCGAACCTCGTAGGTCAACCAGAGTAAGATCCACACCAGAGTGGTACGGTAATTCTGTTCTGGAGGTCATGTTACTTGACCAGGATGAACCTACGAACTATGAGGAAGCGATGATGAGCCCAGATTCCGCAAAATGGCTTGAGGCCATGAAATCTGAGATGGGATCCATGTATGAGAACAAAGTATGGACTTTGATTGACTTGCCCAATGATCGGCGAGCCATTGAGATTAAATGGATCTTCAAGAGGAAGACGGACGCTGATAGTAGTGTTACTATCTACAAAGCTAGAATTGTCGCAAAAGGTTTTTGACAAGTTCAAGGTGTTGACTACGATGAGAGTTTCTCACTCGTATCTATGCTTAATTCTGTCTGAATCATGCTAGCAATTGCCGCATTTTATAAAATCTGGTAAATGGATAAACAAAACTACATTCCTTAATGGATTTATGAAAGAAGAGTTGTATATGATGCAACCATAAGGTTTTGTCAATCCTAAAGGTGCTAACAAAATATGCAAGCTCCAGCGATCCATTTATGGACTGGTGCAACCATCTCGTAGTTGGAATATACGCTTTGATAAGTTGATCAAAGCATATAATTTTTATACAGATTTGCGGTGAAGCCTGTATTTACAAGAAAGTGAGTGGGAGCACTACAGCATTTCTGATAAGTATATGTGAATGACATATTGTTGATAGGAAATAAGGTAGAATTATTCTGCAAAGCATAAAGGAGTGTTTCAAAGGAGTTTTTCAAAGAAAGACCTCGGTGAATCTGCTTACATATTGAGCATCAAGATCTATAGAGATAGATCAAGACGCTTGATAAATTTTTCAATGAGTACATACCTTGACAAGATTTTGAAGTAGTTCAAAATGGAACAGTCAAAGAAAGAGTTCTTCCCTGTGTTACAAGGTGTGAAATTGAGTAAGACTCAAAGCCCAACCACGGCAGAAGATAGAAAGAGAATGAAAGTCATTCCCTATGCCTCAGCCATAGGTTCTATAAAGTATGCCATGTTGTGTACCAGATCTATTGTATACCCTCACTGATTTTGGCAAGGGAGTACAATAGTGATCTAGGAGTAGATCACTGGACAGCGGTCAAAATTATCCTTAGTGGAATAAGGATATGTTTCTCGATTATGGAGGTGACAAAAAGGTTCGTCGTAAAGGGTTATGTCGATGAAAGTTTTGACACTGATCCAGATGACTCTGAGTCTCAATCTGGATACATATTGAAAGTGGGAGCAATTAGCTAGAGTAGCTCCGTGCAGAGCATTCTTGACATAGAAATTTGCAAAATACATACGGATCTGAATGTGGCAGACCCGTTGACTAAACCTCTCTCACAAGCAAAACATGATCACACCTTAGTACTCTTTGGGTGTTAATCACATAGCGATGTGAACTAGATTATTGACACTAGTAAACCCTTTGGGTGTTGGTCACATGACGATGTGAACTATGGGTATTAATCACATGGTGATGTCAACTATTGGTGTTAAATCACATGGTGATGTGAACTAGATTATTGACTCTAGTGCAAGTGGGAGACTGAAGGAAATATTCCCTAGAGGCAATAATAAAGTTATTATTTATTTCCTTATATCATGATAAATGTTTATTATTCATGCTAGAATTGTATTAACCGGAAACTTAGTACATGTGTGAATATGTCACAGCCCCAGATCAGCTCTTGCTTGATTTCTCTTGCATCCATGCATCATGTTTAAATTCAAATGAAATTTGAATTGAGGAATTTTCAAAGCCTCAGAAACCTTTTAAAAATGATCAACATTAAAATCTTTTCAAAGAAGCCCAAGGAAATGTTCCTGTTAAACCTTGAAAAATATTGGCAAGAATAAAATTCAAACCAATATTTTTGGAATCACAGAAATATTTATTTTGGGCCTTTTTGAATTAAATCAATGACATATTTGGGTTGGATTTATTTCTGTTTCATAAGAAATAAAGTTCATATATTTTTGTGAGTTGCCTGTGACCTTGGACTAGTTTCTGAGCTCACATAACAATTTACAGAAAGTTTAGAAAATGATTTGATGTTTTAAATCAAGTCAAAACAAATAGCAGAAAATTTAGAAAAGAGAAATAAAAGTCAGAGAGGAGGGAAAATTTACCTGGCCTCACCTGTGCGGCCCAGGAGCCGGCCCAGCCCAGCTGGCCGATGCCAGTCACCTCCCACCTCGCGCTAGAAGGACGCGGGGCGTGTGTTCACCGCACGCCGGCACGCGCCCGCGCCACCTCCTGCTTTCCGCCGCTTCCCGACGCGGCTGTGAACGCCACGCACCTCCCCTCGACCCCCCTCGCTCCTCTCCCTCACTCTCTGCTCTCTCCCTCGATCTCTGCTCCCTCTCCCGAGCACACCCGAGCGGAGCTTGTCGTCGCCGACGCAAATTACCGCGGCCACTGTCCATCCCGTGCCTCCCCGATGGGTCCAGAGGAACTGCCATCGCCTTCTGCATCGTCTACACCAACCCATTCGACCACGGGAGCCCTGCAGCGTCTTCCTCGAGCTCATCCCCAACCTTCGGCCGCCGAAAACCTCACCGGAGATTCGCCGCCGTCTCCGCCTCCCCGAGCCCGCTGAGTCCTCCCTTGAGATCACTGTGAGCCCCTGAACCGTTTCCCCCTACTCCCGTGCTCGATTTCGAGCTCTCGCTGGACTAGCCACCGTGCCCGAAGCTCGCCGCCGCATGAGCTCGTCGCCGCCGTGGCTCCGGCGACCAAATGGCCCCGCGCGTGCGTCCGTTGCACTCGCGACGTTCCGTAGAGCAACTCTAGCGCGATAGCCCGTTTGTTTGCAAGCCGCAGCACTAACCCCGCACCCACCCGAACTCCGGCGGCCGCGAAAGAGCTCGCCGCCATCGACTCCGGTCACCACAGGCCCAGCCACTACCACCATTCGACGCGCGCCTGCAAGAGCTCTCCAATGAGCCCAAGAACGGCCTCGTCCGTGCCCTGTGGGCGCTTTCCGAGCCGCGCCGCCGTCTCGGGCCTCGCCGGCGTCGAGTCGCCGGCGGGTTTGACCTAGTTTGACCCAGTTTGACTCCCCCTGAGTCACTGACGTGTGGGCCCATGTTCTTAACTAAACTAGATTAGTATTAGTTTAGCGCTAATTAATCTGGATTAGTTAGGTTAGTCACTGACAGGCAGGTCCCACGGGTCAGGTTTGACCCTGGCCAGCCCGTTGACTCGCTGACGCAGTGATGACGTCAGACTGACGCAGTAAAGCATTATCTGGATTTAAGTTTATTCGGGAAATTCCAGAAAATAGTATAAACTTCTAAAAATCATATAAAATCAACCGTAGCTCAGAATGAAATAATTTATATATGAAAAATTATCAGAAAAATGCAATCTATCCATCTGTATCATTTTCATGCATGTCAAACTAAGTTATACCTGCTGTATAGGTGAAAACATGATAATGACATTATAAATGCTAAATATGGAGTTTGCATATGAACCCTTAGTTCATATGGACCTCATTTAAACTGTTGCTAGATGCATTAGTGTAAATCATAACATTCTTGACATGTCATGACCATGCATCATACTGTCGCATTGCATTGATTGTGTCCTTCTCTGTTTGCCGGTAACCGTCCCCTCTCAGTAGCCGATGCTCCGATGACGTGATCGATGACACCGATGAAGAACTATAATATCTTCAGAAGTGCCAGGCAAGCAAAACCCCCTTGTTCAATCCGATACAATCCCATTCTCTCGCTCCTGCTCTCTTCTACTGCATTAGGACAATCGATTCAACTGTTACATGCTGCGGTAGTTGAACCCCTTTTCCTCTGCATGACCTGTCATTGCCATAGTAAATAGATGAAACCCACTAGCATGAGTAGGAGTTGTTTGAGCCCTGATGTGCCTACTCATTCATGCTTGTTTGTCATGCCTGCTACTGCTTAGAGTTGAGTCGGGTCTGATTCGTCGGGGATGAATTGGAATGGTGATGAACATGTCCTACTGTGTGTGAGCTAAGTGTGTGAACACGATTTGGTAAAGGTAGCGGTGAGAGGCCATGTAGGAGTACATGGTGGGTTGTCTCATTGAAGCCGTCCTCAGGAACTGAGTTCTGTGTTTGTGATCCATGATACAGTTACTACCACGCATTGGGCCCAAAACCAATGGACCCTCTCGGCTTCTTAATCACCCTTGTCCTCTGTCCAGGAGTTGCAAGTAGTTTCTGGTGTTTATAGTATGCTGGAGGCCGTGGACAGCGCTGACCGAGGGGTGCGCTGTGATGCGGTAGGCACGTGGCACGGTGTACCGGGCGCCCGTTTGGTGTCTCGGGAACCCTGCACACATCGTTCGGGGCCATATGTGGAAACCTCGGCCGGACTCCCCGCGGATGGAACCTGAATAGGCGATAAACCTGGACTAGAGACTTGAGTGTTTAGGTAGGCTGTGGCCGACACCCACGTTGGGCTTCCGCTTGAAGGTTGCCGAGTACATGTCGTGTAAACGACGGTAAGTGGTGAGAGCGTGTGTGTCGAAGTACACCCCTGCAGGGTTAATATGATCTATTCGAATAGCCGTGTCCGCGGTAAAGGACTTCTGGGTTGCCTATAACAGTTCATAGACAAGTGAAAGTGGATACTCTAAAATGCGCAAGATAAGCGTGAGTGCTATGGATGGCGTTCTTGTAGGGAGACGGGAGCGGATCCATAGTGGAGTATTGATATGGTGAATATGTGGACTCGTGTGCGCCACCTCAAAAGAGTTACTTGCTGTCGTAGTTAGGATAGCCACCGGGTCAAAGCTGGCTTGCTGCAGTTAAACTCCACCACCCCCCTTTGTTGATACCGATGCATATGTAGCTAGTTCTGATGTAAGTCTTGCTGGGTACATTTGTACTCACGTTTGCCTATTTTATGTTTTGCAGAGAGACGCCAATCTCGCTAGTAGTTCCGTGTGGACTTCGACGTTTAGCTTGATACCTCAGCTACGATCTTGTGCCCTCGGCAGGATCTAGTAAATAGTCAGGCTTCTCAACCTTTTTCATTTGTAGATGTCTGTACTCAGACATGTTAAGCTTCCGCATGTGCTTTGACTTGTATGCTCTAAATGTTGGGTCATGAGACCCATGTTTGTAATATGTGGCTCTTCGGGGCCTAATGAATAAATACTCTGAGTCGTAGAGTCTTGTTGTGATGCCATGTTGTATTTGCACATATCGAGCATATTGTGTGTATGATTGAAATGCTTGGTATGTGTGGGATCCGACAACCTAGTTGTTTATCCTTGGTAGCCTCTCTTATGGGGAAATGTAGTCTTGTGCTTCCATGAGCCATAGTAGTCCGCTACAGCCCGGTTCACCGGAGTCCTGCTAGCCCAGCACTACTGCTCCGTTACACTTGACTGGCCGGCATGTGATTCACTTCGTTCCTCTATCTGTCCCTTCGTGGAAATGTCACGCGGTGACATCCGGAGTCCTGCCTAGCCTGCTACAGCCCGGGTTCCCGGAGTCCTGTTAGCCCAGTGCTACAGCCCGGATTCGCACGCTGCTGACCGACACGTTCGATGTTGATTCATGTATGCCTGTCCCCATACGTTAGTGCCGCTTTGGGTTCACGACTAGCCATGTCGGCCCAGGTTCTCTGTCATATGGATGCTAGCGACACCGTCATATACGTGAGCCAAAAGGCGCAAACGGTCCCGGGCCATGGTAAGGCGGCACTCGTGGGAATACCGTGCGTGAGGCCGCAAAGTGATATGAGGTGTTACAGGCTAGATCGGTGTGGCTTGGAATCGGGGTCCCGACAGCGTTGGTATCAGAGCCTGACTGCCTGTAGGATTACCAAGCCAAACTGGTCAAAGTTGTGTCTAGAAATGCTTTAGTTATATAAGGGAATTGATTGTGGGAGGGAACGTAAGGCTCTTTTTACTCCTTTACCTTATGCCCTTCTGATCTGAGTCACCCTCTTCTCTTCTACGGGGATTAAGAACTAGGCTTCTCATCTTGCTACCAGGATCACGTGTTACTAATCCGTAGACTCGTAGGATTGTTGGTCCCAAGCCTCAGTTCAGTTTCTACCACTACAGTGTGTTGTTAGTTGGACTTGGAACCTTGATATTGTGCTTCTAAGTGGTTATGCCACCATTTTTGCAGGATGTCTCAAATCCTTTGAGCATTTCAGCCGTTATGCTGTCCGAGTCGTCCCAGGCTTCTAAGTAATCTGATGCATTTGCAAATCCCTTCTCTCCGTTCTCGATGTTCCTTTGGGCCAGATTAACCACTCTAATCGTTGAGTTGAGGTACTCTGTTGCCTTGACATATATGTTGGAGTTATTATTATGACCTTAGG
Source organism: Aegilops tauschii subsp. strangulata (assembly GCF_002575655.3). Lineage (NCBI taxonomy): Eukaryota > Viridiplantae > Streptophyta > Magnoliopsida > Poales > Poaceae > Aegilops > Aegilops tauschii. The sequence goes on along the minus strand of NC_053035.3, from coordinate 138,841,457 downwards.
TGTCTTAGAGGACTAATTAGTAATCTAGCAATGCTTTGCATTCCCAGTGTGCGGATTCTAGCCATTATTCTCGAAAGCATCCCGTGATGCCATTTAGTTAGTAGGCATTCTATTTATGGGATCTTGAACCCAAGATTCACTCCACTTACCTCCTGTTGATAGTGTTTGCTCGTTCCTTTAGGATATTAGTAACCTTTGTGATAGTCTTCGAGGTCCGTGGTATATCGTTCTTCCAAATACCATGAACCATTCTTGGCAGGAGTTCGATTGAACCAAAAGATCACAACCAGGGCGCTCTTGAGGAGTACTCCATTCATATTGTGACTCTGCCAGTCCTTCCTCCTCTGCATGGGTTATCCGGAAGAAATATGTTGAATTTGTTCGACATACTAATCCATGGATCCACAACTTAGAAAAACATATGTTCCTTTGGGTTGTCCCTCTTTAGTTATTTTCTGGCCCTCGTCTATCAATTGATAGTCAGGAGTAATTGTGCATTTGTGTTATCAATGCCTATTATTCTTGTGGTCCGTCAAGCCATTCTATTCCAGAATTACTAGGAGAAACAAACTCCAGTACCTCGTCCATCTTTGGGATTGGGTCAAAGTAGTTGTATTCTGCAGATCAAATGCCTAACCAGCTTTTGATTATGTTCTACCCTGAAGTATTGCCCTCTTTATGTCAGGAGTATCATAGGAATTGCACAACCTCCTATGAACTCTTGATACAGTGATACTTCTCGCCATCATTGTTCATTCCTCGGTCTCCGTGTTCTGTAACCGGAATGCTGACAAGTGAACCATGATGTGCAAAATCAATACTCCTAGCAACCATGTTGCTCGGTAGTTAACAGACAATAATTTTATTCTTAGCGTGCTGGATACTGAATCATCATCCTAAGATTTATCGTGCGACCTAGTCCATTTTCCCTGGTGCACACCTCGATCAACGAGATAGGATTGTGTCAATCCATCACTCTCTGGATCACATCGTCTTGCCCTGAAAAGCAAGATCGTTCTCGCGCTTAGTAACATATCGGTGGTTCATGATTTTCCAAATATCTTCTTGGAAGTACCACAAGGTTGTCCATGACCGATATGTTGAGTCATGAACAAGTTGGTTTTCCAGTAAACCACCCCTTCTCCAAGAATCCGTGTTGGATACCCTGAGCTAGTTGGTCAAGCTAAACAACAACTTGGAGAGTTGGAAGATAAAAGCTTGCCAGCTTAGCTCATTTGAAGGGATATATCTGCGTGTGTTGAAGATAGATGATATCTTCATCGATTGGTCCCTGTGATCAGTTGTTGGACCTACTGTCATATCAAGACTTTGATTTGAGTATGGGCTATCATCAAATCAAATTAGAACCAACGATGTTCATAATGTTGTCTTACTCGTGGTTGATCCCTCGAGCATACACCGTTATATCTTTTGGATCTGACCAATGCTATCACCGTGTTCACATGATGGTGGAAGTCCAGTGATATGGAAATTCCGATGAGTTGCTATTGAGCCCATCAGCAGCATCTCGTCTCCTCCATGATTCATGTTGAACATCCAGCTAGTGTTGGAAACTTGTGTAAGCATTTTCTTCATGCCCCGTTCATGAAGTATATGTTTGGATGAAAGTAGTGACTTCCCCTAAATTCACGTGCAATCGATGTAAGTTGCCGCCGTGAATTCGAGGGAGCTTGTTTTGCTTCCTTTGGAATCATCCCAAGTCAGTCATGCATTCGTGCGAAGTATTCTATGGTTTGGTAGATTAATTACCTCCATTCCATATGTGTTCCTAGCACACCAAGCCACTGATTGATTTGTTCAAGGAAAAGGAGTTGCTGTGCGAATACTAGTTCATGCACAAGGCTTCGATATCCTCGTTGATGGACTCCCCACCCGAACTCGGTAGTGTTTTATTATAAGACTACTACATGGTCATGCTTGTCTAGGACAGTGTGTTCACATGTATGTAGCAGAACCAGCTCATGTTTTGGAGCTTGCTACCGTAGCTCATTTCCCGAGAATCTCGCAACGTCATCTCGTCGGTTTGTGTTGCAAACTTTCCTTTTCCGGACATGCTGTCTGAAATATCCTGTTACCAACCAGATCTGAATCTCAGGCAGATATGATGGTTGGAACATCTCCCAATAGCTATAATATTGGTCTTCGTAACCCGGTAAGTGGATGTCGTGGCCAACACACCCAGCCGGAAGACCTATTATTGTAGTAACTTGATTGAGGAAGTTGGCCACCTCCCCATAAGGATTTCTTAGGATTTATTCCACTAGTTATTCCCTATGGATTCCTGCGCACCCGAAGTCCGACCTACTACTTGATGTTCAAGATACCAAACCACATCTAATGGGTTACGCTAGAACATCAAGGAGAACATTAGAAGCGGAGTGCTAAATGTCTCTCGGTCGATCATCCAGATTTTGCTCCCTTGGCTTCGCTAAGGTGAAATCTGAGAAAGTGTTGTCCTCCTTTGCACCTACATCCTCCATCACCATTCATCATGGTAGTATGATGTGTTGCCAGGATCCTCGACACGGATGTTGGTAAAACCTTGATGAATATGGAAATGCTCAAGCTCTTGAGAGCACGCACAAGCGCTAGGTGTTTTCACCGGGACTAACTGGGATTGCTCCCAGTTTCCTTCGGTTATGCTAAACCTTTCAAACAGTAGATTCACTCTCTACTGTTGAGCTTCTCCCCAGTTACTAGAATCATTCCTAGCATTTCCATTTTTGTTCCCAGCTTGCACCGTCATTGTGCCATCCTACCTTGGATTACCCTTCCCAGTAATTGCTGATCAAGATCATCTTCAAGTGGTCTTACCATGAGTCCCATTCATTTCCGATGATATATATAAAAAAAATCAAATCATCCATTTCGTTGTCTTCAAAAAGGTATTCCACATCGTCCATCCTAGTCCGAGTATGCCATTTCTTCAAGCTCTTTCAAACGATCAATTGTAAATTGCCTTAGGCTAGTATAAAGAGTTTCCATGATCTTTGTATCAAAAGTAATTCTTTTTGCCACTTAAGGAATAGTTCTACGAGTCACCTTCCCCAAGGTGCCCCGTCATAGAATCATGGCAATTTTTCCTCGCTACTTTGAAACCCTCGTCAAATTGTTTCTTCCGTCCCTCCTGATGCATGTTTTGTCTCTCAGCTCCAGAGATGTTTTCCATGTCTCATTCCACGAGTTGATCTTGTGATCATTAAGATGATCCTAAGTTGCTCGAACCTCAGGAAGATCGATTCTTCTAAATTCTCCCTTTCTACTCGTTGTCATGTTGGATGTAGTTCTCAAAGCAAAGACGTCAACGTTAATTGAAGCAACGGATCAACATCTTCGTGAAGAGCAATTGGATCATGAAGATCGTGTTAGCTTTGTGTCCCCTCTGTCTTCTTACCTCACGTCTTGAATCTCGGGACGAGATTCTTGTTTAGTGGGGGTGAGCTGTCACAGCCCCAGATCAGCTCTTGCTTGATTTCTCTTGCATCCATGCATCATGTTTAAATTCAAATGAAATTTGAATTGAGGAATTTTCAAAGCCTCAGAAACCTTTTAAAAATGATCAACATTAAAATCTTTTCAAAGAAGCCCAAGGAAATGTTCCTGTTAAACCTTGAAAAATATTGGCAAGAATAAAATTCAAACCAATATTTTTGGAATCACAGAAATATTTATTTTGGGCCTTTTTGAATTAAATCAATGACATATTTGGGTTGGATTTATTTCTGTTTCATAAGAAGTAAAGTTCATATATTTTTGTGAGTTGCCTGTGACCTTGGACTAGTTTCTGAGCTCACATAACAATTTACAGAAAGTTTAGAAAATGATTTGATGTTTTAAATCAAGTCAAAACAAATAGCAGAAAATTTAGAAAAGAGAAATAAAAGTCAGAGAGAAGGGAAAATTTACCTGGCCTCACCTGTGCGGCCCAGGAGCTGGCCCAGCCCAGCTGGCCGATGCCAGTCACCTCCCACCTCGCGCCAGAAGGACGCGAGGCGTGTGTTCGCCGCACGCCGGCACGCGCCCGCGCCACCTCCTGCTTTCCGCCGCTTCCCGACGCGGCTGTGAACGCCACGCACCTCCCCTCGACCCCCCTCGCTCCTCTCCCTCACTCTCTGCTCTCTCCCTCGCCCTCTGCTCCTTCTCCCGAGCACACCCGAGCGGAGCTCGTCGTCGCCGACGCAAATTACCGCGGCCACTGTCCATCCCGTGCCTCCCCGATGGGTCCAGAGGAACCGCCATCGCCTTCTGCGTCGTCTACACCAACCCATTCGACCGCGGGAGCCCTACAGCGTCTTCCCCGAGCTCATCCCCAACCTTCGGCCGCCGGCAACCTCACCGGCAATTCACCGCCGTCTCCGCCTCCCCGAGCCCGCTGAGTCCTCCCTTGAGATCACTGTGAGCCCCTGAACCGTTTCCCCCTACTCCCGTGCTCGATTTAGAGCTCTAGCTGGACTAGCCACCGTGCCCGAAGCTCGCCGCCGCATGAGCTCGTCGCCGCCGTGGCTCCGGCGACCAAATGGCCCCGCGCGTGCGTCCGTTGCACTCGCGACGTTCCGTAGAGCAACTCTAGCGCGATAGCCCGTTTGTTTGCAAGCCGCAGCACTAACCCCGCACCCACCCGAAATCCGGAGGCCGCGAAAGAGCTCGCCGCCGTCGACTCCGGTCACCACAGGCCCAGCCACTACCACCATTCGACGCGCGCCTGCAAGAGCTCTCCAATGAGCCCAAGAACGACCTCGTCCGTGCCCTGTGGGCGCTTTCCGAGCCGCGCCGCCGTCTCGGGCCTCGCCGGCGTTGAGTCGCCGGCGGGTTTGACCTAGTTTGACCCAGTTTGACTCCCCCTGAGTCAGTGACGTGTGGGCCCATGTTCTTAACTAAACTAGATTAGTATTAGTTTAGCGCTAATTAATCTGGATTAGTTAGGTTAGTCACTGACAGGCAGGTCCCACGGGTCAGGTTTGACCCTGGCCAGCCCGTTGACTCGCTGATGCAGTGATGACGTCAGACTGACGCAGTAAAGCATTATCTGGATTTAAGTTTATTCAGGAAATTCCAGAAAATAGTATAAACTTCTAAAAATCATATAAAATCAACCGTAGCTCAGAATGAAATAATTTATATATGGAAAATTATCAGAAAAATGCAATCTATCCATCTGTATCATTTTCATGCATGTCAAACTAAGTTATACCTGCTGTATAGGTGAAAACATGATAATGACATTATAAATGCTAAATATGGAGTTTGCATATGAACCCTTAGTTCATATGGACCTCATTTAAACTGTTGCTAGATGCATTAGTGTAAATCATAACATTCTTGACATGTCATGACCATGCATCATACTGTCGCATTGCATTGATTGTGTCCTTCTCTGTTTGCCGGTAACCGTCCCCTCTCAGTAGCCGATGCTCCGATGACATGATCGATGACACCGATGAAGAACTATAATATCTTTAGAAGTGCCAGGCAAGCAAAACCCCCTTGTTCAATCCGATACAATCCCATTCTCTCGCTCCTGCTCTCTTCTACTGCATTAGGACAATCGATTCAACTGTTACATGCTGCGGTAGTTGAACCCCTTTTCCTCTGCATGACCTGTCATTGCCATAGTAAATAGATGAAACCCACTAGCATGAGTAGGAGTTGTTTGAGCCCTGATGTGCCTACTCATTCATGCTTGTTTGTCATGCCTGCTACTGCTTAGAGTTGAGTCGGGTTTGATTCGTTGGGGATGAATTGGAATGGTGATGAACATGTCCTACTGTGTGTGAGCTAAGTGTGTGAACACGATTTGGTAAAGGTAGCGGTGAGAGGCCATGTAGGAGTACACGGTGGGTTGTCTCATTGAAGCCGTCCTTAGGAACTGAGTTCTGTGTTTGTGATCCATGATACAGTTACTACCACGCATTGGGCCCGAAACCAATGGACCCTCTCGGCTTCTTAATCACCCTTGTCCTCTGTCCAAGAGTTGCAAGTAGTTTCTGGTGTTTGTAGTATGCTGGAGGCCGTGGACAGCGCTGACCGAGGGGTGGGCTGTGATGCGGTAGGCACGTGGCACGGTGTACCGGGCGCCCGTTTGGTGTCTCGGGAACCCTGCACACATCGTTCGGGGCCGTATGTGGAAACCTCGGCCGGACTCCCTGCGGATGGAACCTGAATAGGCGATAAACCTGGACTAGAGACTTGAGTGTTTAGGTAGGCTGTGGCCGACACCCACGTTGGGCTTCCGCTTGAAGGTTGCCAAGTACATGTCGTGTAAACGACGGTAAGTGGTGAGAGCGTGTGTGTCGAAGTACACCCCTGCAGGGTTAATATGATCCATTCGAATAGCCGTGTCCGCGATAAAGGACTTCTGGGTTGCCTATAACAGTTCATAGACAAGTGAAAGTGGATACTCTAAAATGCGCAAGATAAGCGTGAGTGCTATGGATGGCGTTCTCGTAGGGAGACGGGAGCGGATCCATAGTGGAGTATTGATATGGTGAATATGTGGACTCGTGTGCGCCACCTCAAAAGTGTTACTTGCTGTCGTAGTTAGGATAGCCACCGGGTCAAAGCTGGCTTGCTGCAGTTAAACTCCACCACCCCCTTTGTTGATACCGATGCATATGTAGATAGTTCTGATGTAAGTCTTGCTGGGTACATTTGTACTCACATTTGCCTATTTTATGTTTTGCAGAGAGACGCCAGTCTCGCTAGTAGTTCCGTGTGGACTTCGACGTTTAGCTTGATACCTTAGCTACGATCTTGTGCCTTCCGCAGGATCTAGTAAATAGTCAGGCTTCTCAGCATTTTTCATTTGTAGATGTCTGTACTCAGACATGTTAAGCTTCCGCATGTGCTTTGACTTGTATGCTCTGAATGTTGGGTCATGAGACCCATGTTTGTAATATGTGGCTCTTCGGGGCCTAATGAATAAATACTCTGAGTCGTAGAGTCTTGTTGTGATGCCATGTTGTATTTGCACATATCGAGCATATTTTGTGTATGATTGAAATGCTTGGTATGTGTGGGATCCGACAACCTAGTTGTTTATCCTTGGTAGCCTCTCTTATGGGGAAATGTAGTCTTGTGCTTCCATGAGCCATAGTAGTCCGCTACAGCCCGGTTCACCGGAGTCCTGCTAGCCCAGCACTACTGCTCCGGAACACTTGACTGGCCGGCATGTGATTCACTTCGTTCCTGTGTCTGTCCCTTCGGGGAAATGTCACGCGGTGACATCCGGAGTCCTGCCTAGCCTGCTACAGCCCGGGTTCCCGGAGTCCTGTTAGCCCAGTGCTACAGCCCGGATTCCCACGCTGCTGACCGACACGTTCGATGTTGATTCATGTATGCCTGTCCCCATACGTTAGTGCCGCTTTGGGTTCACGACTAGCCATGTCGGCCCGGGTTCTCTGTCATATGGATGCTAGTGACACCGTCATATACGTGAGCCAAAAGGCGCAAACGGTCCTGGGCCATGGTAAGGCGGCACTCGTGGGAATACCGTGCGTGAGGCCGCAAAGTGATATGAGGTGTTACAGGCTAGATCGGTGTGGCTTGGAATCGGGGTCCCGACAGAATACATAGACAAACATAGTGTCACTAGTATGCCTCTACTTGACTAGCTCATTAATCGAAGATAGTTGAGATTCCTAGCCATGGACATGAGTTGTCATTTGATTAACGGGATCACATCATTAGGAGAATGATGTGATTGACTTGACCCATTCCGTTAGCTTAGCACTTGATCGTTTAGTATGTTGCTATTGCGTTCCTCATGACTTATACATGTTTCTATGACTATGAGATTAGGCAACTCCCGTTTACTGGAGGAACACTTTGTGTGCTACCAAACTTCACAACGTAGCTGGGTGATTATAAAGGTGCTCTACAGGTGTCTCCAAAGGTACTTGTTGGGTTGGCGTATTTCGAGATTAGGATTTGGCACTCCGATTGTCGGAGAGGTATCTCTAGGCCCACTTGGTAACGCACATCACTATAAGCCTTGCAAGCATTGTAGCTAATGAGTTAGTTACGGGATGATGTATTACGGAACGAGTAAAGAGACTTGCTAGTAATGAGATTGAACTAGGTATTGAGATACCGACGATCGAATCTCGGGCAAGTAACATACCGGTGACAAAGGGAACAACGTATGTTGTTACGCGGTTTGACCGATAAAGATCTTCCTAGAATATGTGGGAGCCAATATGAGCATCCAGGTTCCGCTATTGTTTATTGACCGGAGACGTGTCTCGGTCATGTCTACATAGTTCTCGAACCCATAGGGTCCGCACGCTTAAAGTTCGGAGTCCCGGATGAGATCGGGGACATGACGAGGAGTCTCGAAATGGTCGAGACATGAAGATCGATATATTGGACGACTATATTCGGACATCGGAAAGGTTCTGAGTGATTCGGGTATTTTCGGAGTACCGGGGAGTTACGTGAATACACCGGCAGAAGTACTGGGCCTTATTGGGCCATACGGGAATAGAGGAGAGAGGCCAAAAGGAAGGAGGCGCGCGCCCCCCCTCTAGTCCAAATTGGACAAGGGGTGTAGCCCCCTTTTCGTTCTCCCTATTCCCCTCTTTCCTTCTCTCCTACTCCGGAAGGGAAAGGGGAATCGTACTAGGACTTGGGAGTCCTAGTAGGACTCCCCACACTTGGTGCACCCCCTCTAGGGCTGGCCTCTCCCTCCCTCCTTTATATACGGGGGCAGGGGGCACCTCTAGACACAACAATTGATCTCTTGATCTCTTAGCCGTGTGCGGTGCCCCCCTCCATCATAATCCACCTCGATCATATCGTACTGGTGCTTAGGCGAAGCCTTGCGTCGGTAGCATCATCATCACCGTCATCACGCCGTCGTGCTGACGAAACTCTCCCACGAAGCTCTGCTGGATCGGAGTTCGTGGGACGTCATCGAGCTAAAGGTGTGCTGAACTCGGAGGTGCGGTGCGTTCGGTACTTGGATCGGTCGGATCATGAAGACGTACGACTACATCAACCGCGTTGTGCTAATGCTTCCGCTTTCGATCTACGAGGGTACGTGGACACACTCTCCCCTCTCGGTTCTATGCATCACCATGATCCTGTGTGGTATAGGAAATTTTTTCAATTTACTACGTTTCCCAACAGTGGCATCCGAGCCTGGTTTTATGCGTAGATGTTATATGCATGAGTAGAACACAAGTGAGTTGTGGGCGATACAAGTCATACTGCTTACCGGCATGTCATACTGCTTACCAGCATGTCATACTTTGGTTCGGCGGTATTGTTGGATGAAGCAGCCCGGACCAACAGTACGCGTACGCTTACGTGACACTCGTTCTACCGACGTGCTTTGCACACAGGTGGCTGGCGGGTGTCAGTTTCTCCAACTTTAGTTGAACCGAGTATGTCTACGCCCGGTCCTTGAGAATGTTAAAACAGCACTAACTTGAAGAACTATCATTGTGGTTTTGATGCGTAGGTAAGAACGGTTCTTGCTCAGCCCGTAGCAGCCACCTAAAACTTGCAACAAAAAAGTAGAGGACGTCTAACTTGTTTTTGCAGGGCATGTTGTGATGTGATATGGTCAAGGCATGATGCTATATTTTATTGTATGAGATGATCATGTTTTTGTAACTGAGTTATCGGCAACAGGCAGGGGCCATATGGTTGTCGCTTTATTGTATGCAATGCAATCGCCCTGTAATTACTTTTACTTTATCACTAAGTGGTAGCGATAGTCCTAGAAGCAATAGTTGGAGAGACAAAAACGATGCTACGATGGAGATCAAGGTGCGCGCCGGTGACAATGGTGATCATGACGGTGCTTCAGAGATATAGATCACAAGCACAAGATGATGATAGCCATATCATATCACTTATATTGATTGCATGTGATGTTTATCTTTTATGCATCTTATTTTGCTTAGATGGACGGTAGCATTATAAGATGATCTCTCACTAAATTTCAAGGTATAAGTGTTCTCCCTGAGTATGCACCGTTGCAAAAGTTCTTCGTGCTGAGACACCACGTGATGATCGGGTGTGATAAGCTCTACGTTCAAATACAACGGGTGCAAGATAGTTTTGCACACGCGGAATACTCAGGTTAAACTTGACGAGCCTAGCATATGCAGGTATGGCCTCGGAACACCGAGACCGAAAGGTCGAGCGTGAATCATATAGAAGATATGATCAACATAGTGATGTTCACCATTGAAAACTACTCCATCTCACGTGATGATCGGACATGGTTTAGTTGATTTGGATCACGTGATCACTTAGATGATTAGAGGGATCTCTATCTAAGTGGGAGTTCTTAAGTAATTTGATTAATTGAACTTTAATTTATCATGAACTTAGTCCTGATAGTATTTTGCAAATAATGTTATAGATCAATAGCTCGCTTTGTTGCTTCCCTATGTTTTATATATGTTCCTAGAGAAAACTAAGTTGAAAAATGTTAGTATCAATGATGCGGACTTGGTCCATGATCTGAGGATTAACCTCATTGTTGCACAGAAGTATTATGTCCTTGATGCACCGCTAGGTAACAAAACTATTGCAGGAGCAAATGCAGATGTTATGAACGTTTGGCAAAGCTCGGTATGATGACTACTTGATAGTTTAAGTGCACCATGTTTTACGGCTTAGAATCGGGACTTCAAAAATGTTTTGAACGCCACGGAGCATATAAGATGTTCGAAAAGTTGAAATTGGTATTTCATACTCATGCCCGTGTCGAGAGGTATGAGACCTCTGACAGTACTTTGCCTACAAGATGGAGGAGAATAGCTCAACCAGTGAGCATGTGCTCAGATTGTCTGGGTACTATAATTGCTTGAATCAAGTGGGAGTTAATCATCCAGATAAGACAGTAATTGACAGAATTCTCTAGTCACTATCATCAAGTTACTAGAACTTTGTGATGAACTATAATATGCAAGGGATGACGAAAGTAATTCCCGAGCTCTTCGCCATGCTGAAATCGACGAAGGTAGAAATCAAGAAAGAGCATCAAGTGTTAATGGTTAACAAGACCACTAGTTTCAAGTAAAGGGACAAAGGGAATAAAAGGGAACTTCAAGAAGAACGGCAAGCAAGTTGCTGCTCAAGTGAAAAAGCCCAAGTCTGGACCTGTGTCTGAAACTGAGTGCTTCTACTGCAAAGGGACTGGTCACTGGAAGCGGAACTGCCCCAAGTATTTGGTGGATAAGAAGGATGGCAAAGTGAACAAAGCTATATTTGATATACATGTTATTGTTGTGTACTTTACTACTGTTTATAGCAACCCCTTGGTATTTGATACTGGTTCAGTTGCTAAGAGTAGTAACTCGAAACGGGAGTTGCAGAATGAACAGAGACTAGTTAAGGGTGAAGTGACAATGTGTATTGGAGTGGTTCCAAGATTGATATGATCATCATCGCACACTCCCTATACTTTCGGGATTAGTGTTGAACCTAAAAAATAAATGTTATTCAGTGTTTGTGTTGAGCATGAATATGATTGGATCATGTTTATTGCAATACGGTTATTCATGTAAGCTAGAGAATAATTGTTGTTCTGTTTACATGAATAAAACCTTCTATGGTCATACACCCAATGAAAATTGTTTGTTGGATCTCGATCATGGTGATACACATTTTCATAATATTGAAGCCAAAAGATGCAAAGTTAATAATGATAGTGCAAATTATTTGTGGCACTGTCGTTTAGGTCATATTGGTGTAAAGCGCATGAAGAAACTCCATGCGAATGGACTTTTGGAATCACTTGATTATGAATCACCTGATGCTTGCGAACCATGCCTCATGGGCAAGATGACTAAGACTCCGTTCTCCGGAGCAATGGAGCGAGCAACAGATTTGTTAGAAATCATACATACTGATGTATGTGGTCCGATGAATATTGAGGCTCGCGGCGGGTATCATTATTTTCTGATCTTCACAGATTATTTAAGTAGATATGGGTATATCTACTTGATGAAACACAAGTCTGAAACATTTGAAAAGTTCAAAGAATTTCAGAGTGAAGTGGAGAATCATCGTAACAAAAATAAAAGTTTCTACGATATGATCACAGAAGTAAAATATTTGAGTTACGAGTTTGGCCTTCAGTTAAAACAATGTGAAATAGTCTCACTACTCACGCCACCTGGAACACCACAGTGTAATGGTGTGTCCGAACATCGTAACCGTACTTTATTAGATATGGTGTGATCTATGATGTCTCTTACCGATCTACCACTATCGTTTTGGGGTTATGCTTTAGAGACAGCTACATTCACGTTAAATAGGGCACCATCTAAATCCGTTGAGACGACACCGTATGAACTATGGTTTGGGAAGAAACCTAAGCTGTCGTTTCATAAAGTTTGAGGTTGCAATGCTTATGTGAAAAGGTTTCAACCTGATAAGCTCAAACCCAAATCGGAGAAGTGCGACTTCATAGGATACCCAAAAAGAAAATGTTGGGTACACCATCTATCACAGATCTGAAGGCAAGATATTCGTTGCCGAGAATGGATCCATTCTAGAGAAGGAGTTTCTCTCGAAAGAAGTGAGTGGGAGGAATGTAGAACTTGATGAGGTAACTGTACCTGCTCCCTTATTGGAAAGTAGTTCATCACAGAAACCGGTTCCTGTGACACCTACACCAATTAGTAACGAAGCTAATGATGATGATCATGAAAACTTCAGATCAAGTTACTACCGAACCTCGTAGGTCAACCAGAGTAAGATCCACACCAGAGTGGTACGGTAATCCTGTTCTGGAGGTCATGTTACTTGACCATGACGAACCTACGAACTATGAGGAAGCGATGATGAGCCCAGATTCCGCAAAATGGCTTGAGGCCATGAAATCTGAGATGGGATCCATGTGTGAGAACAAAGTATGGACTTTGATTGACTTGCCCAATGATCGGCCTTGTCCACCAGCGTCTTAAAATCCGGAAAGGTGTGCACAATCAGTTGGCATCTCAGTGCTGGTGTCAGGCCGTCCAGGAATTTTTCCATCTTCTTGCTTTCTGTCATGTGCTCGTCGTAGGCATAACGAGACAGCTGGGTGAACTGACCATTGTACTCTGTCACTGACATGCCTCTTTGCTTCAGGTCATCAAACTCTCTCTTCTTGATCTTCAGGATGCTCCTGGGGATGTGTGCCCACGGAAGCCTTCCTTGAACTCCTCCCAGGTGATGTTGTGTTCCCTGGGATGCATGTGTAGGAAGTTTTCCCACCATGCTGCGGCTGCTCCAGTAAGGTAGTGTGGTGCATAAAGCACCTTCTCATGATCTGAGCACTGAGCAATAATCAGTTTCCTTTCAATCTCACGAAGCCAGTCATCGGCTTCCAGCGGCCTATCGGTGTGAGCAAAAGTTGAGGGGCGAGTCTTCTGTAACTCAGATAACTTGGAATGTGGTTGATAGGGTTCATGGTGGTTTCCCATATTGATGACATGGTTCATCATCTCTTGGTGCTGTTGCTGGCTTTGCTCGAAGAGACGGCATACTTGAGATAGTGCTGCTTCGCTGTCTTGTTGGCTGGACTGACCCTGAGTGAAATTGTTGCTGGTCTGTGTCCCATAAACCTCTTCTGGCTGATTGGGCATGGAGCGAGTCCACGGGCGAGACATTTTTCCAGTCTGGGGTATTATTGGCAAAACCCATGAGAAAAAAACTGTGTAGTACAAGAAAAATCTCGCAAAGGCAATAATCAAAAGGCTTCAAGGTTTTCAAAGAAACACAAATGATTTTTTTCATGGAGAAGAAATGCTTAACATAAATCTTACATGCGAAAAGCAAACACAAGATACAGCACTCAGGATGCGCGTACACAATCCTGACATGTTATTTAAAACTAGCGTACTACTCCGGAAGGCAGCAAACACACCAATACAAACTAGCATACAGATAAAACATCACATCATACAAGCAGGCATAACACGCGGCTACTCGGTGCTCTCAGTCGGAGATGGTGAAGATCTCCTTCCCCTTGCCGATGGCAAGGCTCAGCGGTCCAGGAGAGTCAACCTCCTCCTCTCTAGCTGGCTCCTGGCGCGTGACGCTGCGCTGCGGTGATGGTGCGGGGGCGACTGGTGGTAGAGCGCGTGCGGCAGGCGGTGCGGCTCTGACTGGAGTAGGAGCGATGACTCGGTCGAACTCCTCAGTGGTAGGCAGACGGCGAGCAGTGGCCAAAATGGCCGGTGCATACGAGGCTGAAGACGAGACGAATGTCATAGGCGGCGCCATGTGGAGAAGCTCCTTCCTGCTGGCAGGACCGCCCCGGACTAAGTCCATGCGGGCAGCCACCAGATCATCTACGAGGTTGTCGAAAGACTCCTCCAGAGCCTTGAGATACTCCACAACCATCTCGATGGCTTCATCTCTTTCTCCCCGATGGCAGGCGAACGCATAGTGGCTGGTGTAGGGCACATGGCATGGAAGGTAGCGGTAGCGACGAGTCTCCATCGTAGGAAGGATGTCCCGAAGGCGAGATATCGCCTCACGGGCAGCCATCTGCATGGCATGCCTCTCCGTAGGCATGGCCCTTCCCACAAAACGGAAGTGGCGAGCAGTAGAACATCCTCCCTTGAATTGCACCACGGCTTGGTGCATAGACACGTCGTCACTGAGCTTGTGCTGATAGAATGTGAACTCCGGGCGAGCTGCTGGCCCGATCGCGAGCTTGGAGATGGAGACGAGGAGCTTGACAAACCCCTCGGGCACGTTGGTGAACACTCGATTCTCACAGCTGCTGCCAGCCATCTACAAAAGTAGGCAAAAATTCTGATGACCAACAGAAAATAGCTACAATTGCAAAATGCTGAAAAAGCACAAAAGACGCTAATAACCGATTAGCGATCGCACCTAGTGGCTTCCTACAGTCAGCCTGGCTCTGATACCAAGCTTGTCACGACCGGTTTTTCAATAAAATAATTATTAAGAGACCAATCCCTTTTACGGACCAGCGAGGAAGAATTCCTTCTCACTGGTAGACAATATCTTGGTCACAGAAGAAAAATACCAGGAGTACTAAATATAATACAAGGTTGAGCAGAAACTGCCCAACAATTTATTACATGCACGCCGCTAAAACAAGACGGCGGATAGGGTGGCAAACTACTATCTCACGATAATAACGGTGGTGGAAATATCATCGCGAAGCGAGTGATATGATTCCAGAAGACTACAACTCTTCGAGCGTCGGAGTGAGGCTCGAGAAGACTTATTGCGGGTGGCAGAGGCGTATACAATACAAGTGACCAATATCCGGGATCGCGCAGGACTGACTGGGACTCCTCTAGGCATCGGACGCGCTATCAAACTCTTCATCCAAGAGATCGCCTTCGTCAACATCTGGCCAAATCAACAAGCCAGGTGAGTACTATGAAAGTACTCGCAAGACAGTTCGGACATAAGGTATAACGAATGCAAACATGAAACATATGAACAAGTTAACCAGTGCGATCAGACATAGAGGAAATAAATACTGGGTGCCAAGCGAGGGTCTGAATGACGCCTCGAGCGGAAACTGCAGAATAGTAATACTGGTGCCAAACGAGTGTCTGAAAGACTCCTCGAGCGGAAAAAGCGGGATAATAATGCTGGTGCCAAACGAGTGT
Source organism: Aegilops tauschii subsp. strangulata (assembly GCF_002575655.3). Classification (NCBI taxonomy): domain Eukaryota; kingdom Viridiplantae; phylum Streptophyta; class Magnoliopsida; order Poales; family Poaceae; genus Aegilops; species Aegilops tauschii. The sequence continues at coordinate 138,825,834 of NC_053035.3, read as the reverse complement.
CTGAAAGACTCCTCGAGCGGAAAATGCGGGATAATAATGCTGGTGCCAAACGAGTGTCTGAAAGACTCCTCGAGCGGAAAATGCAGAATAATAATGCGGGTGCCAAACGAGTGTCTGAAAGACTCCTCGAGAGGAAAATGCAGAATAATAATGCGGGTGCCAAACGAGTGTCTGAAAGACTCCTCGAGAGGAAATTTAGAATAATAATGCCACAGTCGGGCGTCGGGGCGACACCACATAAAGGGCTTATAACAGAAAATAAAGACAGTGCATGCCGCAGTCGGACGTCTGAGCGACATCACATAAAGGGCTTATATTTAAAGTGAGAAACGAGTACACGCCACAGTCGGACGTCTGCGCGACGTCTCATAAAGGGCTTATATTGTAGCTCAATAATACAATAGTTTGGGAATATAATTTATCACAAGCATGAGACAAATATAAAGTTAGTCCATCCACAGGAATAACAATAAATCTGAAATTACCACTTGAGCTTGTTCACCGGGGACAAGATTTTCACACGGATAGATATGGATATAATTTTTACGCTACTTGATCATGGATACGATGATTTGGAAAGAATTGACTCTGCAGAGTTTGTACTTAACCACAGCCAACGGATTTCAGTAGTCACGGGGACTAGTTCCGTCTACGGTGTTTTGGAAGAAACACGTCTAACCAGTACACACCCAATTCAACCATCCGAAGCCAGGGATCACCCTCGGCGACGTTCAAGAAAAACCTTGAGACGGGGAGGCTACAACCTCGTGTAGCATGGGATCAAATTTCTATACGCGCGCTCTAAGGGGGTGCCCCCCTCTCGGTCCCAACCGGAAACACCCATACCCCCTGACCGGATGACTGGCTTTAATCCTGGGCCAAGCTACCATCGTCCCGGCCTCTCTGCTTGGTGTGTACACGGAAAGAGGTTACCAACTTACTAAACCGCATCCTGGCAATGAGACATGTGGTAGCACGGAAAGGGGAAAGAACGGTAATGTGGCTCCAACCACGTTAACGTCGGAGAAAGTCGGATGACGCAAGGCTGGTATGCTACAACAGTACCACCTTGCTGCCCTTCATGTCACCACATGATTAGGCCATCTCTCATCAGAGATCATCGCAACTTTGGAACATGCGGGAAAAGAACGATAACGTGGCTCCAACGACGTTAACGTCGGAGAAAGTCGGATGACGCAAGGCTAGTATGCTACAACAGTACCACCCTGCTGCCCTTCATGTCACCACATGATTAGGCCATCTCTCATCAGAGATCATCGCGACTTTGGAACAACCGGGTCGTTGCCTTACAAGCAACGAGGTATTTACCGACACTCATATGCCGCGCACAACTCTCACGTGAACATGTAAAACACCTGTCATATCAAATGTTCAAAACATGCTTGCCTGGTTCAGAGAAGTCGGAGTCTAGCTCGGCGAAGTTCGCGGCTCCGTCACCTCTCCCGGAACCTACGGCAATCACGAAACAGGTACTATCGTGAAAACCAACACATGCACAGAAACTTTTCCAAATATTTTTCAAATAAATCCCATAAAAAATAGACAAAATTTGAAGATTTTCAGAAAAAGAATCACTCAAAAATACCTTTTTATTAAAAAGTTATAAAGGTTTCTGTCCAGGGACTTCTCTGTAATGAAACAGAAAAGTTCCAGGGTTTTAACTGAGAAAACAGAAAACGCTTCGGCTGGGAATGCGCAAGCGCAAAGGAGAAAACGTATTTGCCCGAAGGCGCCAACAGAAAACGGTTCGGAGGAGAAAATAATAGAGGCTGACAGGCGGGGTCCACCTGTCAGGTTTAAAAAGCTCGCCGGCGCCCGAAGACTGCGGTGGACGCCGGCGTCGAACCACGGTGAGTTAGGAGAAACGGAGGGTACCAAGAGCTTCAGCTTCTTCTTCCGCGTCGGTGGGTGGTGGACTCGTCCAACGGGGAGCACTACGTCGACGGCGACACTATCTCCGGCGGACGGCGGCTCGGCTGAGGATGGGGAACTCCGGTGGAGGGCTGCAAACTACGAATTGAGGCGCGGGTCAGAACGAGTGATGCAAGGTGAAGCTACTGGCAAGAGAATGGAGGCGGAGGAGCGCACACGGGGGCGAATCGGGCTGGATCCCGTGGCGGGTCGCGGCGGCCGAAGTCGAGGAAGGAGATCTCCTCGGGGCTCTACCAACGGCTAGGCTTGCTCTAGGGGGAGTGCAGGGATGGTGGGTGCTCGAGTTGAAGCTCGGGGCCTCTATTTATAGGCAGATCGACGGGGTGGCCGTGAACGGAGAATCTCCGGCGAGCGATTACGGCGGAGCAGTGGATTGGCAGGTGGTTTGAGCGGCCAGGCAGCATCAGTGGAGGTTACTGGAGTCGTTTCACAGCTAAACGGAGATGGTCTTGGCGTAATGGCGTCGGTCCACGGTGAGGTGACCGCACGGGCTCAACGGCGGCAGAGAGCGCGCTCCGCGCCCTGCGGTTCACGATGAGAGCGGCAGCGTATTCGGGGAAGTGGAAGGCCACGCGGCGGGCTCCGGTGGTTTGGGCGGCGCTGGGTGGCATCATCGGCGCCGTGTCTCCCGCTGGCGCCCGCAAAGCCGCCGCCGGCGTCGGTCACGGGGCGGCGCACCTTCTGCTGCTCGTCGCCGACGCCCGCGAGGCGCCAGGCGTTCGTGCGGTGCAGGAACAAGAGGGTGGGGACGAGGAGCAAGGCGACGCAGTGGTACTGGCGAGATCGATGCCCTTCTCTGAAGAAAACGACAGCAAGCCACTGCAGTGTTCTCTGAACTTTCTGAACTTGACATAGACAGTGCACTGCAGGTGTTTGACAGAAGGTTTTGGCTATGAGATAAATTTTTCTGGAGCTGTAACTTGGTGAGATGACCACTCAAAGCACCCAGGGGCTGCCTGATTTTACTTGGAATTTTTGGAGAAGGTTTTGAATGAATTTCACCAAATTTGTCAAATCTGGTCCAAACTTGCAGCAGGTGTAGTTTGAAAATTTTGAACTGAAGACTAGTGGATCTTCATGGTTCTAGGTTGAGGGTTCAAAGGACTAGGAGGGGAAGAAGGTTTGGGGCCAAAAATCATGACAGAAAGTGGAGTTCCTTTGCAAATCTCCAAGTGCTAGAAAAGAAGGCAGAAATTTATTTGAATAGAATTTGAATGGAAATAATCACATGGGGAGGTTCAACTTGCTGGATTTGATGCAAATCATGATCCAAAGGTGAGGAAGTGGTTAGGAGAGAGGATTTGCACTAATGCCATGGCAAGAAGGAATTGTTGGAAGTGGCAAAGGACTTTCCAAAAGCCATAGTGCAAATTCAAAAAGATTTTCAAAAGTTATTTTCCCAAATGAAAAACATTTTGTCTTGAGTCCAAATGAAAAGCAAGAACTTCCAAGACCAAAGGCAGATCTTGGGTGAATCCAAACAAGACTTTTGTCATAAAGAAAAATATATGAGAGGGAGAGTTCTCTTGAAGAAAAATTTAAATCACTCCCCTCAAGTCAAATAAAATCTTTTGAAAAAAATCCAAATAAAAACTTGGGTGTCACAACACCTACCCCCTTAGGAAAAATCTCGTCCTCGAGATTTCTGCTGGTCCTCAAATAGATATGGATACTCTGCTCGAAGGAAATCCTCCCTTTCCCATGTAGCTTCATCCTCAGTGTGGTTGCTCCACTGAACCCTAAAAAACTTTGTCGTTTTCTGACGGGTCCTCCGTTCAGACTCTTCTAAAATCTTTACTGGTCTTTCTCTGTAGGTGAGATCTGGTTGCATATCAATGTCCTCATGAGGTACATGTTTTTCTGGGTTGCTCACACATTTTCTTAACTGTGAGACGTGGAACACGTCATGGACGTCTGACAGCTCCTTGGGGAGGTCTAGTTGGTAGGCCACCGTGCCTCTTCGTGCCTTTACACAAAATGGTCCAATAAATCTTGGGGCTAGCTTCCCCTTTATTTTGAACCGTTGCAGACCCCTCATAGGAGATACTCGGAGGTATACGGAATCACCGGGTTCAAAGCTGACCTCACGGTGCTTCTGATCATAGTAGCTCTTTTGGCGGCTCTGTGCTGTCTTGAGTCTGTCCCTGATTTGTTAAACTTTCTCCTCGGCCTCTCTAAGCATATCTGGGACGAAGATATGGCTGTCACCTGTCTCTGACCAATTCAATGGGGTACGACACCTTCGTCCGTACAATGCTTCAAAGGGTGCCATTTGCGAGCTGGCTTGGTAACTGTTGTTGTAAGCAAATTCGGCATACGGCAAACTCTCTTCCCAACTGGATCCATAGGTGAGCACACAGGCTCTTAGCATATCCTCTAGGATCTGGTTCACACGTTCCGTCTGTCCATCAGTCTGAGGGTGGTATGCTGTACTGAAATCTAGTTGCGTGCCCAGAGCTTGTTGTAGGTGGTCCCAAAATTTGGAGACAAATTGGGTGCCTCGGTCTGATATTATAGTCTTTGGGACTCCGTGCAAACAAACTATACGGGAGAGATAAACTTTTGCCAGTCTTTGGGTGGAGTAGGTAGTCTTCACGGGAATGAAATGAGCAACCTTGGTTAGTCGGTCTGTGATGACCCATATGGCGTCATTCCCACGTTGTGATCGGGGTAATCCGACGATGAAATCCATTCCTATTTCATCCCATTTCCACTCTGGTATTCTGTTTGGCAGGAGTAGCCCTGCTGGCTTTTGATGCTCGGCCTTGATGCGCTGACATGAATCGCAACAAGGAATAAATGTGGCTATATCTCTTTTCATACCGTGCCACCAAAATCTTTCCTGGATGTCCTTGTACATTTTGGTTCCTCTAGGATGGATCGAGTATGGAGCAGTGTGGCTTTCCGTCAAGATCTGTTGCTTGAGTTCCTCAATGTTAGGTATGCAAAGTCTGTCTCGGTACCATAATGTTCCTTCACTGTCGGTGACGAACTCAGAAGTCTTACGAAGATTCATTTTCTTCTTTATGCCTTCGATGCTGGGATGTCCCTGCTGAGCCTTCTTGATTTGATCCACCAGGGTGGGTTGTATCTCCAGGTTCGATACGGTGCCCTCAGAGACTAACATCATGTTGAGCCTAGCGAACTCTTGCTGAAACTCAGGCCTCAAACTTTGCGGACCATCATTGTCCGGGCTGGGGTTTCGACTAAGGGCATCGGCCACTACATTAGCTTTCCCTGGATGGTAGTGAATACCGACGTCATAGTCCTTGACCAGTTCCAACCAGCGTCGTTGGCGTAAATTCAGCTCTGGCTGTGTGAAAATATATTTGAGGCTCTTATGGTCTGTATATATTTCACAGTGATTTCCCAACAGAAAGTGCCTCCACTCCTTGAGTGCATGTATGACTGCTGCTAACTCCAGGTCATGTGTTGGGTAATTTTCCTCATGTTTTCGCAGCTGCCTAGAGGCATATGCGACAACCTTGCCATCCTGCATTAGCACGCATCCGAGACCTTTTCGGGACGCGTCACAATACACTTCAAAGCTCTTGTGTATGTCCGGCACAGTTAAGACTGGTGCGGTTGTCAGCTTCTTCTTGAGTTCTTGGAAGCTCTGCTCGCATGCTTCCGTCCATACAAATTTCTTGTCCTTCTTGAGTAACTGTGTTATAGGCTTCGCCACAGTGGAGAATCCTTCAATAAATCTCCTGTAATATCCGGCCATTCCCAGAAAACTCCGCACATCAGCAACATTGGCGGGTGGCTTCCAGCCCAGTATGGCCTTGACTTTTTCCGGGTCTACGGCCACGCCTTCTTGGTTCAGTATATGGCCCAAGAAACCAACTTGTCTTAGCCAAAATTCGCACTTGCTAAATTTGGCGTACAACTGATGTTTCCTCAATTCTCCCAAAACAATTCTGAGGTGTTTAGCATGCTCTTCTGGTGTCCTCGAGTAAACCAGAATGTCGTCAATGAATACCACCACAAATTTGTCCATGAATCTCATGAATACTTTGTTCATGAGGTGGACGAAATATGCGGGGGCGTTCGTTAGTCCAAAAGGCATCACTGTGAACTCGTATAACCCATATCTGGAAGTGAAAGCTGTCTTGGGAATGTCTTCTGTCCGTACCTTTAGTTGATGGTATCCCGATCTCAAATCAATCTTTGAAAATACCTTGGCTTGTGCGAGCTGGTCAAACAAATCATTGATCCGTGGCATCGGATATTTGTTTTTGATGGTGACAATATTGAGGGCTCGATAGTCTATACACAGTCTCAGTGTCCCATCCTTCTTCTTGGCGAACAACACAGGCGAACCCCATGGTGAGGAGCTGGCTCGTATAAACCCTTTGTCCAATAATTCTTTTATCTGCTTCTTCAACTCCACCAATTCTGAGGGTGCCATTCTATACGGCTTCTTATAGATGGGAGCGGTGCCAGGTGCTAGTTCAATGCTGAATTCGATCTCTCGGTCTGGTGGCATGCCTGGTAGTTCTTCAGGGAACACATCAGGAAACTCGCATACCACTGGAACCTTCCTCAGTTCTGCAATGTCCATTTTGTTCAGCTTTGGCTACTGTGATCGTGGCCTTTCTTGAGCGGAAACTCTTATAGTCTTGCCGTGATGGTGAGTGAGAATCACCGTTCGATTGAAGCAGTCGATGAATCCTTTGTTGGTGGTCAACCAGTCCATCCCTAAAATGACATCCAGTCCTTTACTTTCCAACACGATGAGATTCGCGTGGAATTGTAGTCCTTCGAACTCAATGACCACTCCTTGGCAGTAACCCTGAGCGATTTGCTTATTTCCGGGGGACTTGATGATCATAGATTTTTCCAAGGGAAGTATCGGAAAACCATGTTGCGAAACAAAACTCTTCGAAACGAATGAATGGGAAGCTCCAGAATCAAACAAAACCATGGCAGGTACTGTGTTGACAGGGAACGTACCGAGCACGATGTCTGGGGCATTCTGCGCTTCTTCCCTGGTCACATGGTTCAGGTGACCCTTCATGTGGTTGTTGTTGGGGTTGAAGTTGTTGCGCTTTGGGGCGGGATTGTTTCCACCATTGTTCGGCTTGGGTGCCGAGTCTCTTGGCTTCGGGCACTGTTTAGCATAATGCCCTTGTTGACCACAAGCATAGCAGGTGACCCCTGGACGGTACGTGAACTCTTTGTCCCTGGCATGAAACTGTCCGACGGGCCTTGGCTCGGTAGTCGTGGATCTCCTTGCGTCTGTCCTTGGGACCTCAGTCTTGCCTCGATTGCTGCGGGCAAGAGTCGTCTTGTCCCTCTTCCGCTTACGGATATCCTCCAGACTACGGCGCTCATTCTCCAAGGTGATGGCCTTGTCCACCAGCGTCTTAAAATCCGGAAAGGTGTGCACAATCAGTTGGCATCTCAGTGCTGGTGTCAGGCCGTCCAGGAATTTTTCCATCTTCTTGCTTTCTGTCATGTGCTCGTCGTAGGCATAACGAGACAGCTGGGTGAACTGACCATTGTACTCTGTCACTGACATGCCTCTTTGCTTCAGGTCATCAAACTCTCTCTTCTTGATCTTCAGGATGCTCCTGGGGATGTGTGCCCCATGGAAGCCTTCCTTGAACTCCTCCCAGGTGATGTTGTGTTCCCTGGGATGCATGTGTAGGAAGTTTTCCCACCATGCTGCGGCTGCTCCAGTAAGGTAGTGTGGTGCATAAAGCACCTTCTCATGATCTGAGCACTGAGCAATAATCAGTTTCCTTTCAATCTCACGAAGCCAGTCATCGGCTTCCAGCAGCCTATCGGTGTGAGCAAAAGTTGAGGGGCGAGTCTTCTGTAACTCAGATAACTTGGAATGTGGTTGATAGGGTTCACGGTGGTTTCCCATATTGATGACATGGTTCATCATCTCTTGGTGCTGTTGCTGGCTTTGCTCGAAGAGACGGCATACTTGAGACAGTGCTGCTTCGCTGTCTTGTTGGCTGGACTGACCCTGAGTGAAATTGTTGCTGGTCTGTGTCCCATAAACCTCTTCTGGCTGATTGGGCATGGAGCGAGTCCACGGGCGAGACATTTTTCCAGTCTGGGGTATTATTTGCAAAACCCATGAGAAAAAAACTGTGTAGTACAAGAAAAATCTCGCAAAGGCAATAATCAAAAGGCTTCAAGGTTTTCAAAGAAACACAAATGATTTTTTTCATGGAGAAGAAATGCTTAACATAAATCTTACATGCGAAAAGCAAACACAAGATACAGCACTCAGGATGCGCGTACACAATCTTGACATGTTATTTAAAACTAGCGTACTACTCCGGAAGGCAGCAAACACACCAATACAAACTAGCGTACAGATAAAACATCACATCATACAAGCAGGCATAACACGCGGCTACTCGGTGCTCTCAGTCGGAGATGGTGAAGATCTCCTTCCCCTTGCCGATGGCAAGGCTCAGCGGTCCAGGAGAGTCAACCTCCTCCTCTCTAGCTGGCTCCTGGCGCGTGACGCTGCGCTGCGGTGATGGTGCGCGGGCGACTGGTGGTAGAGCGCGTGCGGCAGGCGGTGCGGCTCTGACTGGAGTAGGAGCAATGACTCGGTCGAACTCCTCAGTGGTAGGCAGACGGCGAGCAGTGGCCAAAACGGCCGGTGCATACGAGGCTGAAGACGAGACGAATGTCATAGGCCGCGCCGTGTGGAGAAGCTCCTTCCTGCTGGCAGGACCGCCCCGGACTAAGTCCATGCGGGCAGCCACCAGATCATCTACGAGGTTGTCGAAAGACTCCTCCAGAGCCTTGAGATACTCCACAACCATCTCGATGGCTTCATCTCTTTCTCCCCGATGGCAGGCGAACGCATAGTGGCTGGTGTAGGGCACATGGCATGGAAGGTAGCAGTAGCGACGAGTCTCCATCGTAGGAAGGATGTCCCAAAGGCGAGATATCGCCTCACGGGCAGCCATCTGCATGGCATGCCTCTCCGTAGGCATGGCCCTTCCCACAAAACGGAAGTGGCGAGCAGCAGAACGTCCTCCCTTGGATTGCACCACGGCTTGGTGCATAGACACGTCGTCACTGAGCTTGTGCTGATAGAGTGTGAACTCCGGGCGAGCTGCTGGCCCGATCGCGAGCTTGGTGATGGAGACGAGGAGCTTGACAAACCCCTCGGGCACGTTGGTGAACACTCGATTCTCACAGCTGCTGCCAGCCATCTACAAAAGTAGGCAAAAATTCTGAGTAGTCATGTCATAAATTTATGATGACCAACAGAAAATAGCTACAATTGCAAAATGCTGAAAAAGCACAAAAGACGCTAATAACCGATTAGCGATCGCACCTAGTGGCTTCCTACAGTCAGCCTGGCTCTGATACCAAGCTTGTCACGACTGGTTTTTCAATAAAATAATTATTGAGAGACCAATCCCTTTTACGGACCAGCGAGGAAGAATTCCTTCTCACTGGTAGACAATATCTTGGTCACAAAAGAAAAATACCAGGAGTACTAAATATAATACAAGGTTGAGCAGAGACTGCCCAACAATTTATTACATGCACGCCGCTAAAACAAGACGGCGGATAGGGTGGCAAACTACTATCTCACGATAATAACGGTGGTGGAAATATCATCGCGAAGCGAGTGATATGATTCCAGAAGACTACAACTCTTCGAGCGTCGGAGTGAGGCTTGAGAAGACTTATTGCGGGTGGCGGAGGTGTATACATAACAAGTGACCAATATCCGGGATCGCGCAGGACTGACTGGGACTCCTCTAGGCATCGGACGCGCTATCAAACTCTTCATCCAAGAGATCGCCTTCGTCAACATCTGGCCAAATCAACAAGCCAGGTGAGTACTATGAAAGTACTCGCAAGACAGTTCGGACATAAGGTATAACGAATGCAAACATGAAACATATGAACAAGTTAACCAGTGCGATCAGACATAGAGGTAATAAATACTGGGTGCCAAGCGAGGGTCTGAATGACGCCTCGAGCGGAAACTGCAGAATAGTAATACTGGTGCCAAACGAGTGTCTGAAAGACTCCTCGAGCGGAAAAAGCGGGATAATAATGCTGGTGCCAAACGAGTGTCTGAAAGACTCCTCGAGCGGAAAATGCGGGATAATAATGCTGGTGCCAAACGAGTGTCTGAAAGACTCCTCGAACGAAAAATGCGAGATAATAATGCTGGTGCCAAACGAGTGTCCGAAAGACTCCTCGAGCGGAAAATGCAGAATAATAATGCGGGTGCCAAACGAGTGTCTGAAAGACTCCTCGAGAGGAAAATGCAGAATAATAATGCGGGTGCCAAACGAGTGTCTGAAAGACTCCTCGAGAGGAAAATGCAGAATAATAATGCCACAGTCGGGCGTCGGGGCGACACCACATAAAGGGCTTATAACAGAAAATAAAGACAGTGCATGCCGCAGTCGGACGTCTGAGCGACATCACATAAAGGGCTTATATTTAAAGTGAGAAACGAGTACACGCCACAGTCGGACGTCTGCGCGACATCTCATAAAGGGCTTATATTGTAGCTCAATAATACAATAGTTCGGGAATATAATTTATCACAAGCATGAGACAAATATAAAGTTAGTCCATCCACAGGAATAACAATAAATCTAAATTTACCACTTGAGCTTGTTCACCGGGGACAAGATTTTCACACGGATAGATATGGATATAATTTTTATGCTACTTGATCATGGATACGATGATTTGGAAAGAATTGACTCTGCAGAGTTTGTACTTAACCACAGCCAACGGATTTCAGTAGTCACGGGGACTAGTTCCGTCTACGGTGTTTTGGAAGAAACACGTCTAACCAGTACACCCAATTCAACCATCCGAAGCCAGGGATCACCCTCGGCGACGTTCAAGAAAAACCTTGAGACGGGGAGGCTACAACCTCGTGTAGCATGGGATCAAATTTCTATACGCGCGCTCTAATGGGGTGCCCCCCCTCTCGGTCCCAACCGGAAACACCCATGCCCCCTGACCGGATGACTGGCTTTAATCCTGGGCCAAGGTACCATCATCCCGGCCTCTCTGCTTGGTGTGTACACGGAAAGAGGTTACCAACTTACTAAACCGCATCCTGGCAATGAGACATGTGGTAGCACGGAAAGGGGAAAGAACGGTAACGTGGCTCCAACCACGTTAACGTCGGAGAAAGTCGGATGGCGCAAGGCTGGTATGCTACAACAGTACCACCTTGCTGCCCTTCATGTCACCACATGATTAGGCCATCTCTCATCAGAGATCATCGCAACTTTGGAACATGCGGGAAAAGAACGATAACGTGGCTCCAACCACGTTAACGTCGGAGAAAGTCGGATGACGCAAGGCTGGTATGCTACAACAGTACCACCCTGCTGCCCTTCATGTCACCACATGATTAGGCCATCTCTCATCAGAGATGATCTCGACTTTGGAACAACCGGGTCGTTGCCTTACAAGCAACGAGGTATTTACCGACACTCATATGCCGCGCACAACTCTCACGTGAACATGTAAAACACCTGTCATATCAAATGTTCAAAACATGCTTTCCTGGTTCGGAGAAGTCGGAGTGTAGCTCGGCGAAGTTCGCGGCTCCGTCACCTCTCCCGGAACCTACGGCAATCACGAAACGGGTACTATCGTGAAAACGAACACATGCACAGAAACTTTTCCAAATATTTTTAAATATATCCCATAAAAATACCTTTTTATTAAAAAGTTATAAAGGTTTCTGTCCAGGGACTTATCTGTAATGAAACAGAAAAGTTCCAGGGTTTTAACTGAGAAAACAGAAAACGCTTCGGCTGGGAATGCGCAAGCGCAAAGGAGAAAACGTATTTCCCCAAAGGCGCCAACAGAAAACGGTTCGGAGGAGAAAATAATAGAGGCTGACAGGCGGGGTCCACCTGTCAGGTTTAAAAAGCTCGCCGGCGCCCGAAGACTGCGGTGGACGCCGGCGTCGAACCACGGCGAGTTAGGAGAAACGGAGGGTACCAAGAGCTTCAGCGTCTTCTTCTGCATCGGTGGGTGGTGGACTCGTCCAACGGGGAGCACTACGTCGACGGCGACACTATCTCCGGCGGACGGCGGCTCGGGTGAGGATGGGGAACTCCGGTGGAGGGCTGCAAACTACGAATTGAGGCGCGGGTCAGAACGAGTGATGCAAGGTGAAGCTACTGGCAAGAGAATGGAGGCGGAGGAGCGCACACGGGGGCGAATCGGGCTGGATACCATGGCGGGTTGCGGCGGCCGGAGTCGAGGAAGGAGATCTCCTCGGGGCTCTACCAGCGGCTAGGCTTGCTCTAGGGGGAGTGCAGGGATGGTGGGTGCTCGAGTTGAAGCTCGGGGCCTCTATTTATAGGTAGATCGATGGGGTGGCCGTGAACGGAGAATCTCCGGCGAGCGATTACGGCGGAGCAGTGGATTGGCAGGTGGTTTGAGCGGCCAGGCAGCATCAGTGGAGGTTACTGGAGTCGTTTCACAGCTAAACGGAGATGGTCTTGGCGTAATGGCGTCGGTCCACGGTGAGGTGACCGCACGGGCTCAACGGCGGCAGAGAGCGCGCTCCGCGCCCTGCGGTTCACGACGAGAGCGGCAGCGTATTCGGGGGAGTGGAAGGCCACGCGGCGGGCTCCGGTGGTTTGGGCGGCGCTGGGTGGCATCATCGGCGCCGTGTCTCCCGCTGGCGCCCGCAAAGCCGCCGCCGGCGTCGGTCACGGGGCGGCGCACCTTCTGCTGCTCGTCGCCGACGCCCGCAAGGCGCCAGGCGTTCGTGCGGTGCAGGAACAAGAGGGTGGGGACGAGGAGCAAGGCGACGCAGTGGTACTGGAGAGATCGATGCCCTTCTCTGAAGAAAACGACAGCAAGCCACTGCAGTGTTCTCTGAACTTTCTGAACTTGACATAGATAGTGCACTGCAGGTGTTCGACAGAAGGTTTTGGCTATGAGATAAATTTTTCTGGAGCTGTAACTTGGTGAGATGACCACTCAAAGCACCCAGGGGCTGCCTGATTTTACTTGGAATTTTTGGAGAAGGTTTTGAATGAATTTCACCAAATTTGTCAAATCTGGTCCAAACTTGCAGCAGGTGTAGTTTGAAAATTTTGAACTGAAGACCAGTGGATCTTCATGGATCTAGGTTGAGGGTTCAAAGGACTAGGAGGGGAAGAAGGTTTGGGGCCAAAAATCAAGACAGAAAGTGGAGTTCCTTTGCAAATCTCCAAGTGCTAGAAAAGAAGGCAGAAATTTATTTGAATAGAATTTGAATGGAAATAATCACATGGGGAGGTTCAACTTGCTGGATTTGATGCAAATCATGATCCAAAGGTGAGGAAGTGGTTAGGAGAGAGGATTTGCACTAATGCCATGGCAAGAAGGAATTGTTGAAAGTGGCAAAGGACTTTCCAAAAGCCATAGTGCAAATTCAAAAAGATTTTCAAAAGTTATTTTCCCAAATGAAAAACATTTTGTCTTGAGTCCAAATGAAAAGCAAGAACTTCCAAGACCAAAGGCAGATCTTGGGTGAATCCAAACAAGACTTTTGTCATAAAGAAAAATATATGAGAGGGAGAGTTCTCTTGAAGAAAAATTTAAATCACTCCCCTCAAGTCAAATAAAATCTTTTGAAAAAAATCCAAATAAAAACTTGGGTGTCACACTTATACATGTTCTTATGACTATGAGATTATGCAACTCGCGTTTACTGGAGGAACACTTTGTGTGCTACCAAACATCACAACGTAACTGGGTGATTATAAAGGTGCTCTACAGGTGTCTCTGAAGGTACTTGTTGGGTTGGCGTATTTCGAGATTAGGATCTGTCACTCCGATTGTCGGAGAGGTATCTCTAGGCCCACTCGGTAATGCACATCACTATAAGCCTTGCAAGCATTGTAACTAATGAGTTAGTTACGGGATGATGTATTATGGAACGAGTAAAGATACTTGCCAGTAACGGTATTGAACTAGGCATTGAGATACCGACGATCGAATCTCGGGCAAGTAACATACCGGTGACAAAGGGAACAACGTATGCTGTTATGCGGTTTGACCGATAAAGATCTTCGTAGAATATGTGGGAGCCAATATGAGCATCCAGGTTCTGCTATTGGTTATTGACCAGAGACGTGTCTCGGTCATGTCTACATAGTTCTCGAACCCGTAGGGTCCGCACGCTTAAAGTTCGGTGACGATCGGTGTTTTGAGTTTTTGTGATTTGATGTACCGAAGGTAGTTCGGAGTCCCGGATGAGATCGGGGACATGACGAGGAGTCTCGAAATGGTCGAGATGTAAAGATCGATATATTGGACGACTATATTCGGACATCGGAAAGGTTCCGAGTGATTGGGGTATTTTCAGAGTACCGGGGAGTTACGGGAATTCACCGGGAGAAGTATTGGGCCTTGTTGGGCCATACGGGAATAGAGGAGAGAGGCCAAAAGGAAGGAGGCATGCGCCCCCCTCTGGTCCAAATTGGACAATGGGTGCAGCCCCCTTTTCCTTCTCCCTCTTCCCCTCTTTCCTTCTCTCCTACTCCGGAAGGGAAAGGGGAATCCTACTAGGACTTGGGAGTCCTAGTAGGACTCCCCACACTTGGTGCGCCCCCTCTAGGGCAGGCCTCTCCCTCCCTCCTTTATATACGGGGCAGGGGGCACCTCTAGACACAACAATTGATCTCTTGATCTCTTTGTCGTGTGGGCTGCCCCCCTCCACCATAATCCACCTCGATCATATTGTAGCGGTGCTTAGGCGAAGCCCTGCGTCGGTAGCATCATCATCACCGTCATCACGACGTCATGCCGACGAAACTCTCCCTCGAAGCTCTGCTGGATCAGAGTTCATGGGACGTCATCGAGCTGAACGTGTGCTGAACTCGGAGGTGCCGTGCGTTCGGTACTTGGATCGGTCGGATCATGAAGACGTACGACTACATCATCCGCGTTGTGCTAACGCTTCCGCTTTCGGTCTACCCTCTCGTTGCTATGCATCACCACGATCCTGTGTGCGCGTAGGAAATATTTTGAATTTACTACGTTTCCCAACAGGTGATATAATTGTTTGTTGACTAAGTTGACAAAGCCCTCCGTCCGCGTCAACTTAGTAGGCCCACAAGTCAGCCTCCCACTATGGTGGGTCCCAGCTAGCAAGGGGAGTATTCATTTTTTTGGGCGTAATAAGGAGGCACTTCCTTGAGTGCGAAGATATAGCTGGTGGGTCCAAGCTGTTAGCAGGAGTATTCATTCTTTTTGGCGTAATAAGGAGGTACTTGCTTGCATCCGGCCATGGACCATGTGGGTCCCAACTGTCAGTCTCTCCATGTACGTCCCTCTTCCAATGTTGTCGTTTGTTGACAACGTTGACCACATCGTGCGGAGAACACCAGCGCGATGGACGAAGGCGAGACCCAGGAAGGGAATGACCCGGAGACGGCGAAGCCACAGCAGTGGAGGGATGTGGGTGAGTAGAGGGATGGCCTGGCCAGCGGTGGGAGTGGTAGGGGGCGGTGAGGCCTGCGCGGCAGCACAGCCGGCCACGAGAGTCGGGAGCAGGCGGTCCCGCCGGCGTTGGATTTGGCGGCTGGAGCAAGAAGATCAGAGATTGAAGAAACACGACGGCCGTTGGGTTGACATCCAACGGTTATGTCTGGTAGAATCGTTTGTTGTCGTATATAACGAGTAAAAAAAATCTTGCATACGCGTCAACTTAATAGGCCCACAAGTCAGACCATTCCCGTTTTTTTAAATAATTTATATATAGCTCATTGCAACTTCTTATGCAATTTATTGCAGTCCGTTTTTTTGTTGGCCAGGGCCAAGGTTAAAAATTTAAAGGAAATTTCGCATATTTCTGTGGGTTCCATACTATTTTTAATACCGAAATGTCGAGGCAGATTTAAAGGACTTTGAATATATATTTAAATTAGGTTAAAGCCTAGTGAAATTGGAGCCTGAAAATGTGAAAAAATTCAAAAATTATAAAGTAATTGCCAATTTGTCATCTGTTTTTATATTTACAGCCCATTTCATAGTACTTTCAAGATTTGCAGGCGTCTTGAAAGAGTTGCAGCCCATCAGGGCGTAGAAAAATAAGTAGGCCTGGATTGGGTATTCTTTAGAAAAAATAAACTGGGCTCATTTTCACAAACAAAAAATAGCTGGGCTGGTCATGTTGTGAACATAAAATATAAGCCTGGGCTAGACGAGCCACAGCCCAGTTGAAACCCTCCCCCGTCTCAACAATAACAAAAAATTACTGCTCGAGCAGCTACATCCCAGGTGTCAGCCGATCTTGTGTTGTTCTCTTGTCTATTGACTATATACGCTGACAATGTCGTGGGTCCCAGGTGTCAGGAAACCACTAGCAGGAAGCATTTTTTTCCATACGCTGACAATGGAGTATATATATAACAAAAAATGCGGAACTTCCTTGCGTCCGGCCATGGACATGGTGGGCCCCTACTATCATCCTCTCCACCTACAGTCCTCTGCCGATTCCTCTTGTTGGTTGACCATGTTGACAACGCGAGAGAGCGGCGCCATGGCGAGCGCGGCAAAGCGCGCGAAGGACGACTGCGAGGCCTCGGAGGTCGGAGTTAATGATTTAGGAGACAGTGGGGCGGCGATGCGTGCGCTAAGGCGTAGCCAGCCATGGGAGGCAGAAGCAGGCGGCCTGCCCGGTGCTGGTTTGGTTTTGGCGGCTGGAGGAAGACAGGACTGAAGAAACACGACAGACTGTAAAAGCAGCAGGAGTACTTAACAACCTTAACTGAAACCAATAGGGGCACTTAACAACCATAGCTGAAAGCAGTATGAGTACTTATACAGGTTCAACCGTACAAAGCACGCCTTGAACAGTGCTACTTTGCCTATAGTTAATCAAAGGATGAGGCCGCCAAGACCCAGGACAAGGCCCAGGCGCCACCCGGCGCATCCACAACCTTCTGAAAGCGGCTTCATCTCGCAATGTGGTCAATAAACAGGATATTCGCTTTAGAGCCATGGAAAAGCAGGAACATAATCTTCTGTCCTATTCTCCAAGATGGACGGGCCTTCATTATTTGAGACCACCCATGAATAAGTATCTTTTCACCTCCAAGGGGAATTGAGTAGGTCGACATAAACATCATGTTGTGACCAAGCGCAAGTCTGACCCGACCATGGTCAGGCATCTATATAGGAACAATAGACTGGGCGGTTCCTGTTTCAAGAAGATCATGGCTGTAAAACTGTGCATAAGCAAGAGTTTATGAACAACATATATAACAGAAAACAGCTCATACCATAAGTTTCTCAACACAGTTGGACCTGTTCAACGAGTGCAGCAGTGGCACACATATCCCACATGGCCTTCCACCATTGAAACGCCCCACAAGGACCTCAAGACGATCAATAAAGTGTAGGAACTTGTGGATGTCGTCCAAGACAACTTCAGTGCCATGAGTAACAGCCGAGTTCTTATAGAATAACAAATGAGTAGCCTGCTTAACTCTGAAAAAACCTACACGTGCCACCAATTATAAGAAAATATTAGTTAAAAGTAGCATCTTGGTGAGAGATTTGTTGCTACTTCTAAAGTAAAATTGTGATTAGTTAGACAGAATAGGTGGATTAAGAAGTAATTGAGGCAAGAAGCAAGAACCAGATACAAAACTAACATGGATGAACAATTGGAATGACGTCGGGGTGGAAGATCGCAGTGAAGATGAGACCAAGTTCTGCTATTTCCATCAACATTCGTGCGCCAACTTTCAGTCCCTAACACTTGAGAAAGTATATCCAAGTTCGGCCATAAAAGAAGCAGCGATCTTCTTGGTTCATGAACCCAACTCGAAACTTATTGTCGGCGTTCTGGGAACGGGTGTCCCCAGACTTGCCTGCCTGCGGCCCACGGCGTGGCTCCTCTAGCGGAACCTGGGGCAAAGCCTCACGAGGCGGACGACACAAGACCTCCTCAGGGGCAGCCTCACTAGGCTGGCTCGCGAGGAGCGGAGTGATCAAGGCGGGGGGCACCTCATGAGGTTCCTGTGACGTGAGCCATGACAACCAAGGCTAGGCGGGCGCCAGCGAATGCAGAGTACTAGTTTCCTCTTTGGTGCTAAAGGAGCAGGCACAGGCGAAGAGTCCTGAGGCATCAGGCAAAGGTTTCCATATCGGTGCAATGAGACCAAGACCAGTAGGACGGCAGGACGGAGGTCATCGCGGAGCCCATGACGTCGTCACCACTAGAGCCTTTAGCAGGCGAAGACCACCTTTTGTCAGGATAGCTTGTACTAGCTGTCCCCCTTCAAATTGGTCGTTGTGGGATCCCTTCCCGCCTAACATTTGGGGAGAGGACCCGGGCCTCTATAAATAGGACTAGCCACCACCTTAGCAAGGGGACGGATCATTCAGACCATCCTCAACCACACAAGCTCACCGAGCTCAAGAACATCTATCCTCAGGAGGCTGTTCTTCCCTTGTACTTGTTCATCCTCAGCCTACAAGGCAATCCACCACAACACACTGGAGTAGGGTATTACACCACATCGGTGGCCCGAACCAGTATAAACCCTTGTGTTCCTTGTTCTTCGAGTTCGACGAGCTGAGCTTTGAAAACGTGGTGAGTGAGCGAGCTAGGGGAGGGAGATATCTACGTGCGCACCCCATAGTCCAAACCTTAAGGGTTTTGCCGAAACCCGCAATCCGACATTTGGCGCACCAAGTAGGGGAGCGCTGAAGCTTTCCTTTCGTCGATCCACGCTCCGCCGCTCCCCCGCGTCCATGCAGACGCGCGTCGAGCTCGCGCCGAGCGCCGGGCTGCCCTGGCCGCCCACGTCGCTCAGACAGCCCCTGTCGGCGGGCCTCCCCGTCGCTCTCCATCACCCACCGCCAACGCCGCCACCGGCCCGGCGGGAAACGAGCAACAAGCATCTTCGCTGCACCCCTCGGTGCGGCGGGACGGCCGTACCGCTACCCCGTCGCTGACTCCGGCCGGCTCATCGTCCCATGCTCGCCGCGCGCCCACGGACGCGCGGGCCGCGCTGCTCATGGCACGCGAGCTCCTGCGCTACTGCCCGGTCGACGACCTCTACGAGGACTGGCTGGACCGCATCGCCGAGCTCGTCAGCACCGCCGGGGGCTCACCTGTCCCGTATCTCTCGCTACCTCGCCCTCCTCCAGCCGCGGGTGACGTAGCCCACGGAGCGCCTCCCCGACCTCCACACCCTCGGCACGACCCACCGCGCCGGGCGCCTGCGCGTGAAGAAGGAAGCTGCCAAGAAGTTCCCCGGCCGCAAGAAAACGCTCCTGCGCTCCCGGCGCTACCACGACAAAACCACGTGCCGCCTACGGTGGCGGTGCGCGGGCATCAAGAGCAGGCCCCGCCTCCACAAAGGGCCCTGGTGACCACAGCAGGCTGCCGCGCCTTCACTCTGGAGCTGCATAGCGTCGTCTGGCCAGGCAAGTTCAAACCAGATCTGCCTGCTCGCTACGACGGCGCCCCCGACACTCCGGAGTTCTTGCAGCTCTACGAGCTGAGCATCGAGGCGGCCAACGGCGACGAGAAAGTCATGGCGAACTGGTTCCCCATGGCTCTCAAGGATGGTGCTCGCTCGTGGCTCCTGAACTTGCCCCCGGGGTCAATCTCTTCCTGGGGTGAGATGCGCGACCGCTTTGTCACCAACTTCCAGGGCACTCGCGACCGCCCTCTGGCCGTGGGTGACCTGCACCGCATCAAGCAGCAGCCAGGAGAGACCTTGCAGAAGTACATCTAGCGCCTCAACAGCGTTCGCCTCAAGATCCCCAAGGTGACGGACGAGGCCATCATTTTAGCATTTTCCAATGGCGTCTGCAACGTCAAGATGAAGGAGGATCTCGCCATCCACGAGGATCTATGCACGGCTCTGGAGATGTTCAACATGGCGACCAAGTGCTCAAGAGCTGAGGAAGGGCGCCTTTCCCTCCTCGAGCTCCCTGCTGCCGACCCAGAGGAGAAAAAACCCAAGGCCAAGGACGTGAAGCGCAAGGGGGTGGCCGTGCTCGCGGTGGAGCCGGACACGAAGCGCGGCCGGGACAACCCCGAGTCATCCAAGAGCAGCCGTCCATTCTGCGCCTTTCACAATGTACACAACCACAACACCAACGATTCTCAAGAGCTCAGGGCCATCCGAGATGGACGCTTCTGCCGACGCCCCGAGCGCAACGACCGGGGCTACGACCGAGGAGGAGGACGAGGTGGGGGACGCTGGGACGACCGCAGCCCCCGCCAGGAGTGGCGCGACCGGCCTCGTGAGGACCGCTGGCAGGATCAGCCTCAGGAGGGCGCCTGGAGGGACCAGCCGTGCGAGGACCGCCCTCAGGGCAATGCTGGTCTCCCTCCACTGCCGCCACCACCAAGAAGGAACAACGACCACCATCAGGATGAGGGGGCTGGGGGCTTCCAGGAACCGTGCGCTTTTGCCTGCATCTTGGGCGGAGCTCAGGCCCAGCATCCCAGCGCATCTTCAAGCAGTTTGCTCGCGAGGTGAACGCGGCCCTTCCCAGGCTCGAGGCCAGGCGCCCGCTCAGGTGGTCCAAATGCGCCATCACCTTCAGCTCGTTGGACCAGCTCAAGTGCGCGGCGACTGCCGGCGCCCTCCCAATGCTTTGCTCGCCCGTCATCAGCAACATCCAAATCACCAAGACCCTCATTGACGGCGGCGCAGGGCTCAATGTCCTATCCATTGAGACATTCGATAGCCTCCAAGTGCCATACGATCAGCTACAGCCTACCAAACCCTTCTCAGGAGTGACCCACGGCTCTACCACCCCGATAGGGCAGGTCCGTCTCCCTGTCACCTTCGGCCAGCGCAACAACTACCGCACCGAGCTCATCGACTTCGACGTCGCCCACATCCGTCTGCTGTACAACGCCATCCTTGGGTATCCAGCATTAGCCAAGTTCATGGCAATGACCCACCATGGCTACAACGTCCTCAAGATGCCAGAAAGCGGCAGAATCATCACAGTCCCCTGCGAAGAAAGAGATGCGGTGTGCTCCCTGGAGCGCGCCTTCCAAGCCACAGCAATCGAAGACCCCGACAGTGAGGCCACCCTATACCCTCCTGAGGCCATCCCCAGGAAGAAGAAGCAACTACTCCGCACAGGACACCGGGAGAGCGGCGCCGCCTCGGGATCAGCTCCCGCGCCTGGGGCGCCTCCCTCCCTCGCATAGGAAGGCGTGCCGGGCGCCCTCCTCGGGCAAAGTTTGAGGGCTCTCTTCTGGAGGGCCTCAGACCTAGCCAACATCACGAGGGAGGCGCTCGGGCACCACGTGGAGGCGTGCTTTGCGGCACGTTTCCCTCAAGAGGGCATTGGGCGAGGGGTGCCCGGTGCTCAGGAGTTCATCATCAAGGCCACCCAGGAGCTTCAAGAAGCGAGGACAATGTGCGGCGACCGCCGCCCACCACCTGGCGCAGCTCCCCATCCTGGTGAGGACGATGGGCTACGCGTCTGCATCGACATTCCAGGGCTCAATAGGTCCGCGTCTCAGGAGCGCTTCTGGCCCTCGCGCGTTGGGCGGTGCGAGGGTCCACCTCACAGCTACGTTCGCATGCCATTTGGCCTGCCGAATGTGGCAGCCACCTTCCAGCGCCACCTGCGGAGCGTCCTGTCTGCTCAGGAAGCCAAGCATCACACAGTCCGGGCGGAGATGGCGACGGTCCTCGAAGACCCACCCGGGCCCCCAGGGCCTCCCGAGGCTCAGAGTCCTGGCGGCTCATGAGGAGCGACTCCTTCATTGCGCGCCTTCGGCTACCTCAACCCTCCTTCGACAACGGTACCAGGTGACATTTTCCAAGTTTACTCAGCTGGGAGTGCCCCTCGGGCTGCACGATTCCCAGGTCGCACGGGCCTGTCCCTGCGGCATGTATCCTTTTTGCATCTATCTGAACTAGCTTATCTCCTTGCGTGGTTTTCTTATGGCTGTCGCTTGTTTGATTACATCCCGTGGCATCCCGCGTTGCTGACCGATCTCCTGTTTACCCCGTGGAGAAAACTCCGCATATCGGCCCGGCACTTGTGCTCGGGTCCGTCCCTGCAACGCTGATAAATCTGAGAGATCGAGCTCTGGCTCGCGGCCCGCTCTGCACACGTCACCTCATCAGATCCTCAGTGCCTTCGTCTTCTTATGGAACAATCGGCAGCCGGGTAACCAGCACGGTCGCGGGTTATGCCCTCTCTCCAACTAACTTGCAGGAACCTCCCGAGGACAACAGCGGGCGGCACCGTGGGCACCTTCTTTTCCCATGCAATTCGCTTGCGCGTTGAAGGGGGGCACCTGAGTATCGCGCCTCAGGAGCTCTTACTGGCTCTCCAGCCCTCACCCCCTGGCCTTGACCACGGCATCGCGACCTGGCATACCAGCGGCGGCTGAGCTCACTCGAGGGCCGGGACCCGAGGACGTAGAGCACACAAAAGAGCGTGGTAAGATAGGGAAAGCTCGCATAGTCCTAACCCGGCTACACTATGGCCATTGACGCACGAGCCTGGCGCAGCACAAGGAGTCGACTCTGGACCGCCAAGATAAGTTCGCATTCGGGTCGGCCAAGCGTTGTGGCATAGGGTTCCCATCTCTTGCAGCCTTGCCACGGCGACGCTGCCTTCCTTTCCTACCCTTAGGTAGCTGCTTGCATGCTAAAGGGGACCTCTTGAGCATCGCGCCTCAGGAGCTCTCACTGGACCTCGGGCCGCTCACCTCTTGGCCTTGACCACGTCATCGCGACCTGGCATACCAGCGACGGCTGCAGCCTGCCTGGGGACCGGGACCTGTCGGCGTAGAGCACCAAGCTACCGTGAGGCTGGAAAGGGGGACGGAGCCGAAGCAGCACATGAAGTAGTAAATCTTCATAATAAGGGCGATATTAAACAAAAGGCACTACAGATCCTTTACACGCCCCCACGGGGTTCATCTCGATTCCTGCAGGGAACAAAAGAAGAAGGCTTCTAGGAGCCCTATCTACAAGCGCTAACGCCGCCGACGCTATCATCAGCAGTGGGCCATGGGAGGCCGACGCCACCCCCATCCAGATCAACGACGGCGGCGAGCGGACGCCGCTGATGCGCTCCGGGCACGGCGAGAGCTCAGGGGCACGTAGCTATCGTCGCTCGTCTTCGAAGTCTCGTAGGGCTCGAGAGAGTTGCTGGACTCCCAGGCGCCATCGCTGCTCTTGGAGGAACCGCTGGCGAGGCCAGCGGCTGGCCTGGCTCCTGTCGCTGTGTCGTCCCGACGACCCCCTCCAGGACAGCACTCCAGGCGGCGGCCTTCCCTGTCGAAGACCTTGAAGAACATCGTGGAGGAGCCATCGTACTCAAAGTGGATGGCCAGGGCGCCCTCCGCACGGCAAGCTCGGGCGACCTCACCCCATCCGTGAGTCATGAAGATTTTTCCCGGGGAGGCGACCTCAACCTCCGTCCCCGTCGCCGGGGCATCGCACTCGGCATGCTGCAGCCATAGCTCGAGGGGACCCCTCGGCGGCATGACGGCCGAGAAGAACTGCGGGAAGCGAATCCAAGAGCGCGGAGGCATCGCCGCCCACACCACTAGTTCACGCGAGGAGCCCTCGGCATGGGTTCTCGGGGCAACAGCGCGCGCCACCATGGCACGGCGACCACGGCCGCGACGTAGACGGCGTTGATCACCGCCTCCTCCTCCGGAGCCCTCGGCCTAGGCGTACAAAGGCAGTGGATATCCGGGGGGAGGACGCTCATACCAAGGCCTCGACACCTCCGGTGTCACGACTATGTCGCGGCGGCGGGCCAGCCTCTTCTTCAGCGGAAGTGGGCCCGGCTCGTCGCGGGGGGCTTTTCCCTTCTCAGTGGCCGAGAATCTCCGTATCGACGCCAAGGGTGCCGCTGCTAGCGGTGAAGCAAGGAAGAAGAAGCGAGCGGAACGGGAAGAGATGGGCGACGGGGGCTCCGCCCCCTCCTCATTTATAGCAGGAGGAGGCCAACCGGCGACCCCCACGGTCGCAGGTAATGATGATTTTCTCTGCATGCATCAGGGACTCATCAAGTCGGGCAGTTGCCGAGGCAGCGTGGGGAAGCGGAGACGCCCACGTCCTGTTAGTCGCGACGCATCAATCAAGGTCGCAAGCGGTTGGGGCCCGCGGTGCTCCACACTTGCCCCTTGGCTTCGCCTCGAAGCCAAGTCCGAGTGCGCCTTGGGCCCGGGGGCTACTGTCGGCGTTCTAGGAACGGGGGTCCCCAGACTTGCCTGCCTGCAGCCCACGGCGTGGCTCCTCTAGCGGCCTGGTACAGTCCATCTTCACCAGCAAACACTCAAGACCCTCGTGAGGGGCCAAGCCTCGCGAGGCGGACGGCACAAGACCTCCTCAGGGGCAGCCTCACTAGGCTGGCTCGCGAGGAGTGGAGAGATCAAGGCGGGGGGCACCTCGTGAGGTTCCCGTGACGTGACCCACAATGACCATGGCCAAGCGGGCGCCAGCGGGCCAAGAGTACTGGTTTCCTCTTTGGTGCTAAAGGAGCAGGCACAGGCGAAGAGTCCCGTGGCATCAGGCAAAGGTTTCCATATCGGTGCAACGAGACCAAGACCAGCAGGACGGCAGGACGGAGGTCATCGCGGAGCCCACGGCGGTACCACCACCAGAGCCTTTAGCAGGCGAAGACCACCTTTTGTCAGGATAGCTTGTACTAGCTGTCCCCCTTCAAATTGGCCATTGTGGGATCCCTTCCCGCCTAACTTTTGGGGAGAGGACCCCAGCCTCTATAAATAGGACTAGCCACCACCTTAGCAAGGGGACGGATCATTCAAACCATCCTCAACCACACAAGCTCACCGAGCTCAAGAACACCTCTCCTCAGGAGGCTGTTCTTCCCTTGTACTTGCTCATCCTCAGCCTACAAGGCAATCCACCACACCACACTGGAGTACGGTATTACACCACATCGGTGGCCTGAACCAGTATAAACTCTTGTGTTCCTTGTTCTTCGAGTTTGACGAGCTGAGCTTTGAGATCGTGGTGAGTGAGCGAGCTTGGGGGAGGGAGACATCTTGGTGCGCACCCGAGAGTTCGAACCTTAAGGGTTTTGCCAGAACCCACAATCTGACACTTATATCCATGGCTTGTCTTCACTATGACCATTAAACTGGTGTATTCAGTTATGGCAAGGCCGAGCATCTTGAGTACTTGTGTTCTGGCAGAGCAAGGAATGCACCACAGGAAAAATAATATGAGAACACAATGTATTCCCTATATCCAAATATAGAAATAATTTCCTCCTTCACGTCAGTGTTGACCATGGTACTAGTACCTTTTATCCAAATGTAGCAATCCAAATTTCCAAATTAGTCGACAGCATGTTCAAAAAACCCCACCCTCCCGGATAGAAAAGATGATTCTAGGAACATACTGTGCGCGTTTTAAAATCCTGTGTTAGGATGAGAAGGAACAAGTATGGCGTCTCGCCGAGGGCGCAGAAACCTGTAGGGTCCTCGCACTTTGGGCACTGCAAATGAAACACACTAGATTCAGTAGGAAGAAAAATGCATTAACGGCGGCGGCTGTCATCCTAGGAGTACCCGCGACCAAGGGACTTGGATTTATCGGGGATGGATGAAGAATTCGTACCAGGTTCTCCATGAGAAAACCCTATGCAATCGCTGAGCGGGGGTTTTCTCTGAAAAAGCAGACGAGGGAGAAGGGGATTCAGGCCCAGTGAAATATTTCCGCTTCGTCCGTCCAGCTTAGTGCTAAAGCTGGAAAGGTGGGGGTTTTTGTGATTTGACGGCTCATTGGGCATTACTGCGGCGCTACGACCGGGGTGTGTCTACCGTGCAGTTGTGCACTCTAATTTGGTGCATATGGCACGTGGACCCCGTTGCCGGATGCCCCACATATCAGCGAAAGGAAGTAGAAAGACAGGAGTAACTAGTTACACATAAATATATTTTTGACAAAGAGATACTCCCTCTGTAAAAAATATAAAGATCTTTTATATCACAACTTTATACATAAGAAAAATCAAGGGGAATATATATAACATATATAATTATAAAAACAGAGTTTTTTTAACACGGTATAGACGAGTTGGTGATGATGGTATGCCTGCAATCCTGCAATATAGGCCGTCTGATTTATATGTGAGGGATAGGAAGGAAACTATGGCAATTTTGCAAAAAGGTACCCACACACCTCTCCACATTTGCAAATAAGGCCTTCCCTCGTTCATCCTTTTCTCTCACAAGATAAAATACTCATACAAATGCATCTTGATGTTACGTGCAACGCAAGGGCATTATGGGGGTTCAGCTGAGAAATACTCAGACAGGCTCACGGTTCTGGACTTTGGGCCATAGGCCAGTGGGCCTGCATGTTTGGGGGCACATGTGTTCTACCTCAGCGCTTTTCATATTGCAAGCGGTCGGTACGGCGCTGGTTTTAGATGCTGTCGCAAGGCGAATACACAAAATTGAATAAAGCACGGCAGCTGTTGGAATGAAATCAAACGACAGTTCCTAACCAGCAATCAGAGTTGCAATTCTATCAACGATACTGTTGTACTACTTATACACACAGGACACTTGTTTCACCATGCGAGAGTATTACATCAAAATCTCTCGGAGGATAGATCAGTTCGGCAGTTGCGTGCTGCTACTGAAGAATTTCAAATTTGATTTGGACCAGCTCTCCTTGCCGAGAAAGTTCGATTTTGACATCATCCCCTACCGCAAGATATGATTTAGATTTTAACCTTGACCATCCTTTAGCATCAATCATCATGCGACCATCCTTTGTACTTACGGTATATTGAGCAGGTTCATTCACACCAAGGCTGCGCATGGTAAGAGAAACTTGGCCACGGTCGCCCGGATTGTTGAACGACTCCCTCGTTGCTCTAGGAATTCTTTGTTTGCAAACAAGAAGACATACACAAGCAGATAGATAAACACAGTGAATCATGTGAAACAACATGGAAGGAAAAAAGAACGAAGCACTTGGGCGGCCAATGCTTACCAAGAAGGTGGACATGTCGGTTTTTGTAAGGACTTTGGTATATGAAGTGTGAATTGCAGCCCATTCTGTTCCCAGTGCAGCTGCTGGTTCCGTTGCCGCTGCACGGGCCGGAGTAGATGCAAGTGCAAGTGTTGTTGCAAGTGCCGAAGCCGTTGCTGGTGCCCATGCCGGTGCGACTGGTAGTGCCGCTGCTGCTGCCGGAGATGGTGCTCCTTGCAGAGCTGGTGCCGGTGTCGGAGCAGGTGCTGGTGTCGATGCCCGATCCTCCGCTAGATCAGCCTAATCCGCTCACGCGGTCGGTGCCCAATCTTCTGCTGGATCAGACTGACCTGCTGCTGCTGTCAGTGCAAGAGCAACTGCCGGTGCTCGATTTGTTGCTGAAGGTGGTACCGATGTGCGAGACAGCGGCGATCGTGTCTGATCTACTATGATCAGCGTTCTAACTTGTCTAGGCTCCATTACCGTGATCCAGTCTTTTTCTTCATTTCTTTTAAACGCGAGAAGGACTAATTGTGGCGTGTTTGTTCAACCAAACTGCAGTTCACCATTGAAGGAAATATGCCCTAGAGGCAATAATAAAGTATTATATATTTCCTTATATCATGATAAATGTTTATTATTCATGCTAGAATTGTATTAACCGGAAACATAATACATGTGTGAATACATAGACAAACAAAGTGTCACTAGTATACCTCTACTTGACTAGTTCGTTAATCAAAGATGGTTATGTTTCCTAGCCATAGACATGAGTTGTCATTTGATTAACGGGATCACCTCATTAGGAGAATGACGTGATTGACATGACCCATTACGTTAGCTTAGCACCCGATCGTTTAGTATGTTGCTATTGCTTTCTTCATGACTTATACATGTTCCTATGACTATGAGATTATGCAACTCCCGTTTACCGGAGGAACACTTTGTGTGCTACCAAACGTCACAACGTAACTGGGTGATTATAAAGGTGCTCTACAGGTGTCTCCAAAGGTACTTGTTGGGTTGGCGTATTTCGAGATTAGGATTTGTCACTCCGATTGTCGGAGAGGTATCTCTGGGCCCACTCGGTAATGCACATCACTATAAGCCTTGCAAGCATTGTGACTAATGAGTTAGTTACGGGATGATGTATTACGGAACGAGTAAAGAGACTTGCCGGTAACGAGATTGAACTAGGTATCGAGATACCGACGATCGAATCTCGGGCAAGTAACATACCGATGACAAAGGGAACAACGTATGTTGTTATGCGGTCTGACCGATAAAGATCTTCGTAGAATATGTGGGAGCCAATATGGGCATCCAGGTCCCGCTATTGGTTATTGACCGGAGAGGTGTCTCGGTCATGTCTACATAGTTCTCGAACCCGAAGGGTCCGCACGCTTAAAGTTACGATGACAGTTTTATTATGAGTTTATGTATGTTGATGTACCGAAGGAGTTCGGAGTCCCGGATGAGATCGGGGACATGACGAGGAGTCTCGAAATGGCCGAGACGTAAAGATCGATATATTGGACGACTATATTCGGACTTCGGAAAGGTTCCGAGTGATTCGGGTATTTTTCGGAGTACCGGAGAGTTACGGGAATTCGTATTGGGCCTTAATGGGCCATACGGGAAAGGAGAGAAAGACCCCAAAGGGTGGCCGCACCCCTCCCCATGGGCTAGTCCGAATTGGACTAGGGAGGGGGGGCGCCCCCTTCCTTCTTTCTCCTTCCCCCTTCCCTTCTCCTACTCCCACAAGGAAAGGAGGAGTCCTACTCCCGGTGGGAGTAGGACTCCCCCCTTTGGCGCGCCTCTCCCTTGGCCGGCTGCCTCCTCCTTGCTCCTTTATATACGGGGGCAGGGGGGCACCCCATAGACACAACAATTGATCCTTGAGATCTCTTAGCCGTGTGCGGTGCCCCCTCCACCAAATTACACCTCGATAATACCGTTGCAGAGCTTAGGCGAAGCCCTGCGTCGGTGGAACATCATCATCGTCACCACGCCGTCGTGCTGACGAAACTCTCCCTCAACACTCGGCTGGATCGGAGTTCGAGGGACGTCATCGAGCTGAACGTGTGTAGAACTTCGGAGGTGCCGTGCGTTCGGTACTTGATCGGTCGGATCGTGAAGACGTTCGACTACATCAACCGCGTTGTGATAACGCTTCCGCTGTCGGTCTACGAGGGTACGTGGACAACACTCTCCCCTCTCGTTGCTATGCATCACCATGATCTTGCGTGTGCGTAGGAACTTTTTGAAATTACTACGTTCCCCAACAGTGGCATCCGAGCCTGGTTTTATGCGTTGATGCTATGCACGAGTAGAACACAAGTGAGTTGTGGGCGATATAAGTCATACTGCTTACCAGCATGTCATACTTTGGTTCAGCGGTATTGTGAGATGAAGCGGCCCGGACCGACATTACGCGTACGCTTACGCGAGACTGGTTTCACCGTTCGGAGCACTCGTTGCTTAAAGGTGACTGGCGGGTGTCTGTCTCTCTCACTTTAGTTGAACCGAGTGTGGCTACGCCCGGTCCTTGCGAAGGTTAAAACATCACCAACTTGACAAACTATCGTTGTGGTTTTGATGCGTAGGTAAGAACGGTTCTTGCTAAGCCCGTAGCAGCCACGTAAAATATGCAACAACAAAGTAGAGATCGTCTAACTTGTTTTTGCAGGGCATGTTGTGATGTGATATGGTCAAGACATGATGTGATATAATGTGTTGTATGAGATGATCATGTTTTGTAACCGAGTTATCGGCAACTGGCAGGAGCCATATGGTTGTCGCTTTATTGCATGAGATGCAATCGCCATGTAATTGTTTTACTTTATCACTAAACGGTAGCGATAGTCGTAAAAGCAATAAGTTGGCGAGACGACAACGATGCTACGATGGAGATCAAGGTGTCGCGCCGGTGACGATGGTGATCATGACGGTGCTTCGGAGATGGAGATCACAAGCACGGTGCTTCGGAGATGGAGATCACAAGCACAAGATGATGATGGCCATATCATATCACTTATATTGATTGCATGTGATGTTAATCCTTTATGCATCTTATCTTGCTTTGTTTGACGGTAGCATTATAAGATGATCTCTCACTAAAATTTCAAGATAAAAGTGTTCTCCCTGAGTATGCACCGTTGCAAAAGTTCTTCGTGCTGAGACACTACGTGTTAATCGGGTGTGATAGGCTCTACGTTCAAATACAACGGGTGCAAAACAGTTGCACACGCGGAATACTCAGGTTAAACTTGACGAGCCTAGCATATGTACAGATATGGCCTCGGAACACAGAGACCGAAAGGTCGAGCGTGAATCATATAGTAGATATGATCAACATAGTGATGTTCACCATTGAAACTACTCCATCTCACGTGTTAATCGGACATGGTTTAGTTGCTTTGGATCACGTAATCACTTAGATGATTAGAGAGATGTCTATCTAAGTGAGAGTTCTTAAGTAATATGATTAATTGAACTTAAATTTATCATGAACTTAGTCCTGATAGTATTTTGCAAATTATGTTATAGATCAATAGCTCGCGTTGTTACTTCCCTGTGTTTATTTTTGATATGTTCCTAGAGAAAAATTATGTTGAAAGATGTTAGTAGCAAAGATGCGGATTGGATCCGTGATCTGAGGATTATCCTCATTGCTGCACAGAAAAAATTATGTCCTTGATGCACCGCTAGGTGACAGACCTATTGCAGGAGCAGATGCAGACGTTATGAACGTTTGGCTAGCTCAATATGATGACTACTTGATAGTTTAGTGCACCATGCTTAACGGCTTAGAATCGGGACTTCAAAGACGTTTTGAACGTCATGGACCATATGAGATGTTCCAGGAGTTGAAGTTAATATTTCAAGCAAATACCCGAGTTGAGAGATATGAAGTCTCCAACAAGTTCTATAGCTAAAAGATGGAGGAGAATCGCTCAACTAGTGAGCATGTGCTCAGATTGTCTGGGTACTACAATCGCTTGAATCAAGTGGGAGTTAATCTTCCAGATAAAATAGTGATTGACAGAATTCTCTAGTCACCATCACCAAGTTAGTAGAACTTCGTGATGAACTATAGTATGCAAGGGATGACGATAGTAATTCCCAAGCTCTTCGTGATGCTGAAATCGACGAAGGTAGAAATCAAGAAAAACATCAAGTGTTGATGGTTAACAAGACCACTAGTTTCAAGAAAAGGGCAAAGGGATAGAAGGGGAACTTCAAGTAGAACGGCAAGCAAGTTGCTGCTCAAGTGAAGAAGCCTAAGTCTGGTCCTAAGCCTGAGACTAAGTGCTTCTACTGCAAAGGAACTGGTCACTGGAGGCGGAACTGCCCCACGTATTTGGTGGATAAGAAGGATGGCAAAGTGAACAAAGGTATATTGGATATACATGTTATTGATGTGTACTTACTAGTGTTTATAGCAACCCCTCAGTATTTGATACTGGTTCAGTTGCTAAAGAGTAGTAACTCGAAAACGGAGTTGCAGAATAAACAGAGACTAGTAAAAGGCGAGGTGACGATGTGTGTTGGAAGTAGTTCCAAGATTGATATGATCATCATCGCACACTCCCTATACTTTCGGGATTAGTGTTGAAACTAAATAAGTGTTATTTGGTGTTTGCGTTGAGCATGAATATGATTTGATCATGTTTATTGCAATACGGTTATTCATTTAAGTTAGAGAACAATTGTTGTTCTGTTTACATGAATAAAAACCTTTTATGGTCATACACACCAACGAAAATGGTTTGTTGGATCTCAGTGATACACATATTCATAATATTGAAGCCAAAAGATGCAAAGTTAATAATGATAGTACAACTTATTTGTGGCACTGCCGTTTAGGTCATATTGGTGTAAAGCGCATGAAGAAACTCCATACTGATGGGATTTTGGAATCACTTGATTATGAATCACTTGATGCTTGCGAACCGTGCCTCATGGGCAAGATGACTAAAACGCCGTTCTCCGGAACTATGGAGAGAGCAACAGATTTGTTGGAAATCATACATACAGATGTATGTGGTCCGATGAATATTGAGGCTCGCAGCAGGTATCATTATTTTCTGACCTTCAGAGATGATTTGAGCAGATATGGGTATATCTACTTGATGAAACACAAGTCTGAAACATTTGAAAAGTTCAAAGAATTTCAGAGTGAAGTGGAGAATCATCGTAACAAGAAAATAAAAGTTTCTACGATATGATCGCAGAGGTAAAATATTTGAGTTACGAGTTTGGCCTTCAGTCAAAACAAAGTGAAATAGTTTCACTACTCACGCCACCTGGAACACCACAGCATAATGGTGTGTCCAAACGTCATAACCGTACTTTATTGGATATAGTGCAATCTATGATGTCTCTTACCAATTTACCACTATCGTTTTGGGGTTATGCATTAGAGACAGCTACATTCACGTTAAATAGGGCACCATCAAAATCCGTTGAGACGACGCCTTATGAACTGTGGTTTGGCAAGAAACCAAAGTTGTCGTTTCTTAAAGTTTGGGGTTGTGATGCTTATGTGAAAAAGTTTCATCCTGATAAGCTCAAACCCAAATCGGAGAAATGTATCTTCATAGGATACCCAAAGGAGACAGTTGGGTACACCTTCTATCACAGATCCGAAGGCAAGACATTCGTTGCTTAGTATGGATCCTTTCTAGAGAAGGAGTTTCTCTCGAAAGATGTGAGTGGGAGGAAAGTAGAACTTGATGAGGTAACTGTACCTGCTCTCTTATTGGAAAGTAGTTCATCACAGAAATCTGTTCCTGTGACTCCTACACCAATTAGTGAGAAAGTTAATGATGATGATCATGTAACTTCAGATCAAGTTACTACCAAACCTCGTAGGTAAAGCAGAGTAAGATCCACACCAGAGTGGTACAGTAATCCTCTTCTGGAGGTCATGTTACTAGACCATGGCAAACCTACGAACTATGAAGAAGCGATGGTGAGCCCAGATTCCGCAAAATGGCTTGAGGCCATGAAATCTGAGATAAGATCCATATATGAGAACAAAGTATGGACTTTGATTGACTTGCCCAATGATCGGCGAGCCATTGAGATTAAATGGATCTTCAAGAGGAAGACGGACGCTGATAGTAGTGTAACTATCTACAAAGCTAGAATTGTCGCAAAAGGTTTACGACAAGTTCAAGATGTTGACTACGATGAGAGTTTCTCACTCGTATCTATGCTTAAGTCTGTCCGAATCATGTTAGCAATTGCCGCATTTTATGAAATATGGCAAAGGGATAAACAAAACTGCATTCTTAATGGATTTATTAAAGAAGAGTTGTATATGATGCAACCAGGAGGTTTTGTCAATCCTAAAGGTGCTAACAAAATATGCAAGCTCCACTGATCCATCTATGGACTGGTGCAAGCATCTTGGAGTTGGAATATATACTTTGATAAGTTTATCAAAGAATATAGTGTTATACAGACTTGCGGCGAAGCCTGTATTTACAAGAAAGTGAGTGGGAGCACTACAGCATTTCTGATAAGTATATGTGAAGGACATATTGTTGATCAGAAATAATGTAGAATTATTCTGCAAAGCATAAAGGAGTGTTTGAAAGAAGTTTTTCAAAGATAGACCTCGGTGAAGCTGCTTACATATTGAGCATCAAGATCTATAGAGATAGATCAAAACGCTTGATAAGTTTTTTCAATGAGTACATACCTTAACAAGATTTTGAAGTAGTTCAAAATAGAACAGTCAAAGAAAGAGTTCTTTCCTGTGTTACAAGGTGTGAAATTGAGTAAGACTCAAAGCCCGACCACGGCAGAAGATAGAAAGAGAATGAAAGTCATTCCCTATGCCTTGGCCATAGGTTCTATAAAGTATGCCATGCTGTGTACCAGATCTATTGTATACCCTACACTGATTTTGGCAAGGGAATACAATAGTGATCTAGGAGTAGATCACTGGACAGCGGTCAAAATTATCCTTAGTGGAATAAGGATATGTTTCTCGATTATGGAAGTGACAAAAGGTTCGTCGTAAAGGGTTACGTCGATGCAAGTTTTGACACTAATCTTGATGACTCTAAGTCTCGGTCTAGATACATATTGAAAGTGGGAGCAATTAGCTAGAGTAGCTCCGTGCAGAGCATTGTAGACATAGAAATTTGCAAAATACTTACGGATCTGGATGTGACAGACCCGTTGACTAAAATTATCTCACAATCAAAACATGATCACACCTTAGTACTCTTTGGGTGTTAATCACATAGCGATGTGAACTAGATTATTGACTCTAGTAAACCCTTTGAGTGTTGGTCACATAGAGATGTGAACTATGGGTGTTAATCACATGGTGATGTGAATTATTGATGTTAAATCACATGGCGATGTGAACTAGATTATTGACTCTAGTGCAAGTGGGAGACTGAAGGAAATATGCCCTAGAGGCAATAATAAAGTATTATATATTTCCTTATATCATGATAAATGTTTATTATTCATGCTAGAATTGTATTAACCGGAAACATAATACATGTGTGAATACATAGACAAACAAACTGTCACTAGTATGCCTCTACTTGACTAGTTCGTTAATCAAAGATGGTTATGTTTCCTAGCCATAGACATGAGTTGTCATTTGATTAACGGGATCACCTCATTAGGAGAATGACGTGATTGACATGACCCATTACGTTAGCTTAGCACCCGATCGTTTAGTATGTTGCTATTGCTTTCTTCATGACTTATACATGTTCCTATGACTATGAGATTATGCAACTCCCGTTTACCGGAGGAACACTTTGTGTGCTACCAAACGTCACAACGTAACTGGGTGATTATAAAGGTGCTCTACAGGTGTCTCCAAAGGTACTTGTTGGGTTGGCGTATTTCGAGATTAGGATTTGTCACTCCGATTGTCGGAGAGGTATCTCTGGGCCCACTCGGTAATGCACATCACTATAAGCCTTGCAAGCATTGTGACTAATGAGTTAGTTACGGGATGATGTATTACGGAACGAGTAAAGAGACTTGCCGGTAACGAGATTGAACTAGGTATCGAGATACCGACGATCGAATCTCGGGCAAGTAACATACCGATGACAAAGGGAACAACGTATGTTGTTATGCGGTCTGACCGATAAAGATCTTCGTAGAATATGTGGGAGCCAATATGGGCATCCAGGTCCCGCTATTGGTTATTGACCGGAGAGGTGTCTCGGTCATGTCTACATAGTTCTCGAACCCGAAGGGTCCGCACGCTTAAAGTTACGATGACAGTTTTATTATGAGTTTATGTATGTTGATGTACCGAAGGAGTTCGGAGTCCCGGATGAGATCGGGGACATGACGAGGAGTCTCGAAATGGCCGAGACGTAAAGATCGATATATTGGACGACTATATTCGGACTTCGGAAAGGTTCCGAGTGATTCGGGTATTTTTCGGAGTACCGGAGAGTTACGGGAATTCGTATTGGGCCTTAATGGGCCATACGGGAAAGGAGAGAAAGACCCCAAAGGGTGGCCGCACCCCTCCCCATGGGCTAGTCCGAATTGGACTAGGGAGGGGGGGCGCCCCCTTCCTTCTTTCTCCTTTCCCCTTCCCTTCTCCTACTCCCACAAGGAAAGGAGGAGTCCTACTCCCGGTGGGAGTAGGACTCCCCCCTTTGGCGCGCCTCTCCCTTGGCCGGCTGCCTCCTCCTTGCTCCTTTATATACGGGGGCAGGGGGGCACCCCATAGACACAACAATTGATCCTTGAGATCTCTTAGCCGTGTGCGGTGCCCCCCTCCACCAAATTACACCTCGATAATACCGTTGCAGAGCTTAGGCGAAGCCCTGCGTCGGTGGAACATCATCATCGTCACCACGCCGTCGTGCTGACGAAACTCTCCCTCAACACTCGGCTGGATCGGAGTTCGAGGGACGTCATCGAGCTGAACGTGTGTAGAACTTCGGAGGTGCCGTGCATTCGGTACTTGATCGGACGGATCGTGAAGACGTTCGACTACATCAACCGCGTTGTGATAACGCTTCCGCTGTCGGTCTACGAGGGTACGTGGACAACACTCTCCCCTCTCGTTGCTATGCATCACCATGATCTTGCGTGTGCGTAGGAATTTTTTTTGAAATTACTACGTTCCCCAACAGGATTCAGCTTGTACTCAGACAACAGACTGATCTAATTTTTTCCAGTAATATAAGTGATGGACAGTGCCTTCGTTACTGACACGACATAAGAAGTGAAACCTGCAAAAATATCCATCGTCGAGCAAACCAAACGGTGTATTCTGTGATGAATGCCATATGGCAAAACATGCATCGTAAAATTGCAGCAAAAGAAAGAAAACATGACATTAAATCAATAAGATTTAGACAGTAAATCAATAAGATTTACTTGATGTGACATGAGTGAATCCTTACCAGGAAATCACTATGTTGAAGTACTAAACAGACGATTGGTCGTCCAACTACGCGTGGCATGCAGGGCCCCCGCCTACTCCCACAAGCAGGACAGTCCAAAGGTCGTGACAAATCGTATGGACCGAACATCCATGGGACTGGAAATCCTGGTGGGTGCGATAAACCCTGCAATGCATACAAATATTGGAGTGCAACCATAATTGATAGACCGTCCTCACAAAAAAGATCATCTGGATACTTCAAAATATACAGACTAAATTGAGTGGGCATACATTAACATAGACTGTTCTCAGGACTCACCACACACCAAAAGCGGCAGTACTAAACAATACAGGGTTCACAAACACAAATCAAGTACTGAACAGTAGTACTTACTATAGACAAGCAAAGTTGCACTAATTAAACTCTGCAGACTATTTCTTGCCACCGACCTACGGGATGAACCCCGCATAACTGACTAGGCCATGGACTTCGTGAGAGATGTCTACCGGCACCATCACCATCTCCTCAACCTTGGAGAACCTAACAGAGTGGTCTTTCCACTCATAAACATGACGATGAAGACAGGCCGCATCAGATTTATCGGGAAGCTTTACAAGAACCACACCCTTCGTAATCGAAGGCACAACCAGGAAATTGTTGTGGTCAAATACAGCCTTGAGAACACGCCTGACAACAATGCTATAGGAAAACACTAGTTCAGGACACGTGGCAACAAGGACACAGCAGCTGGATAGTTTACCAGTAGAACTCATCCTTAGGTCTTCCAATTCACACGGCATGACTTTGAGAACTTCATCTCCACCGCGGACCTGGTTCTAATTCAAATAGAAACCAAATATTTTATTACTACCTCCGTTCAGAAATATAAGACGATTTTCGATATTTTACTCCATATATGACTACATATACACTCAGAAATGAGTGAACAAAGACACTAGAACATGTCTTCAAAGGCATGAGAGCAGAGGGATTACTTGAAATATCCATAACACAAGTTACTGATGCAAATATACCCTCTTCAAAGGTAGCATCGATGTTCATAAAGTAGTTGAAAGTAATCTATAAGAAATCAGTGTCAACCTCTCGCATGTTTTGGTCAAAAGAGGAATTTAGAACTGCCATTTGGCACACAAAAATCACATGCAAGATCACTCAGAAAGTTGTACTACTAGTACTAGTATTGTGTGTTAGATGAAAAAACACGATCAAGATCGAGAAAAAGATCGTCAAGAAGAGATATTACCTGGACTTGCTTAATGATGGATCCCGGAGAGGGGGGCTTGGACAGGGTGATGGCTTTGAGCTTGTCTGCGGTAGTCTCGGCGGGGTGCTTGCGCTTCTTTGTACCATGAGCCTCGACGGTTTTTTGCCAGAGCCATAGACATCACTTCGGCCGATGCTCCAGCGTCCATCAAGAAACTGTCGAATAGAAATAAAAGAAAAGAAACCATAATCACAAACCCAAAAGAAGAACAAAGAGGGAGTTATAGGATTAGTCTCGGGGTTGCAAGACCGGGCCTTGGCCAGAATCAACACCATTGATGCGCTCACCTTTCCTTCTTTGGGAGAGAAGAACAATGGTAGAAGCAGGTCAGGGTTTTCTTGATGAAATGAGGAACAAGATGAGGGAGAAGCGAGGGTTGGGTAGAGAGGAAACTGAGAGAAGAGTGAAATGATGGTTGCTTCGTCCGTCCAACATACTGCTGGAAAGGACAGGTTTTGTGATTTGATGGCTCATTGGGCATTACTGTGGCGCTTCGACCAGGGTAGTCTACCGTGCAGTTGGGCACTCTACTATGGAGTAATTTAGTGCATGGCTGGTGAACCCCCATGCTGGCTGTCCCACGCGTCGGCGAAAGAGAGTAGCAAGGTTCCCGACGACCGTCGAGGAGGATCCGCATGGTAGAGCCACTATTTTTTCTGAAGAAAAAAAAAATGATTACAGCAAGCGTTTCCACTCTTGCGACGGAGGAGTGCAAAACACGGTAGCCACTTGAACATACACAGTGCTCCTACTACTAGACATGTGAAGTGGTTCATACGTCAGTACTACATAATCTTGTTGCTAGTGTAGTAAGATATGACGATAACAAATGATGTTGCGCGCATGTTAACTATATGAATAGTAATGTAACATAGTACCGCTTTTTTGACTGTCCAGTCGAGAATGAACGGTGAGATGAATGTCAACAAAATTAGGTCTACAGCGCACGGAGAGTATGGTGCTACAGTACTCCAAGAAACCTGAACCATATGAAGCATGACTCTGTGTTAGGCAGGGTGTATGAAGGGTGCACGGGATGGGAGCCAAAGTTCCCTTCTTGACCCACTTTTGGGTGTTTGGCAGAGTGCATCAAGGGTGCATGAGTCCACACTATTAGGTTAACACAAATACATGAAGAGGGAACAACTATATTGAGATGAGAATGCAACCAAACACACCCACACGCTTTGTGCTACAGTGACTGATCTGCACCGTCTGAGTTTGATCCCACGGTCATGTTGCGCCGAGACATGGACATGCCCATGCAGAGGACGCCTAAACACCACCGAAGTCCCTCTGCTTCTTGAGGCGCACGACGTTGGTGATGCAGGGTGCAACTGCCCGCAGAGCCCGCTCCCGGTCGACGGGAGCCAGCTCGTCAAAGACGGCGTCCAATGGCAGGATTCCGGTGACGGAGCCCTGAGAGGATTCGCCCGGCAAAGGTGACGGTAGCCCGCAACCCCTCCTTGTCCAGCTCCACCCCCACCATCGCGCGGAGATGGCTTAGCTCCTCGGAGATATAGGTGAAGAAGGAGACCAGGTCAGGAAGCCGCAGCTCGTTGAAGTCGACGGGGTGGTCGAACAGGTTTAGCCCGACGGCCGGCATGGTCGCGCTGGCATGACGGTAGGCATCACGCAGCCGCAACACGTGCGTGAAAACTTGGTCCACCAAGTGGCTGAGGCGATCCTGGACCTCGTCATGATCAGCCCGCTCGCGCTCCAACCGGCTGCCCTGACGGCCTATCGTATCTCCCGCTTTCTGCAGCAACGCCGTCGACGCCTCGAGCATCTTTGTGGTGGATGCATGTCACTTTTGAAGCTCCATGAACTCCCAGACATAACGGAGGAGCATGGCACTCCTCTCCTCCTTGAGCTACGGAGCTCCACGTCCTTGGCCCTGAGCTCCGCATCCTTGGCCTCGAGCTCCTGTGTCAGGCGCCTCACCTCAGACTCCGTGATCTGCTGCGCCGCCACGGCACCAGGTAGAAGCAATGGGGAGAGGAAGCAAAGGGGGCGAAATGGCTGAAAGGCAATGCAATCTACGGGAAGGGGGAGGGAGCCAGCCGAGGGGCAGGGAATCTTTAGGTTTTCACCATGGGAAAACACCAGTCGACGACTTCTCACATCAGGGAGAAGTGGGTTTTATAGGCGGAGTCATCATGACTAATTACTGCCACGCCTGCTCCCGTCAATCAAAAAATCAAAAATCCTGCTGCGCCTGCTCCCGTCAATCAAAAAATTAAAAATCCTGCCGCGCCTGCCGCACCCAAAGACTAGAGCAACGCCGCGGTGGATATTTAAATTTACCTGCCAGCAAGGAGATAAAAAAAGGGTGAAAAAACAAATGTGGTGGCGGCCTAGCTAATCAGTCGCACTAGCCCAACTAGCTAGCCACCATGCTTCATTGATGTACTCGGTGGGAAAGGTGGTCTTTCATGATTTGACGACTCATTTACTTGCTGTGGCGCTATGACCGAGGAGGACCCAAAAAACATGCGGTAGGGCGTCCCACATCTCGGCAAGGAAGAATATATGCATGCACCACCCGGGAGGACCCCGAAACCACGCGGTAGGGTGTGCCACGTCTCGGCATGGAGGAAAAATGTGCGTGTAAAAATATACTGTATCAGACGTAGTAGTACCTATGGTTCGACCTCAGGACCCAGCCAGTTGGTCGAAAACACCCCACTAGCCACACAGCTTAATCATGCTAACGTGGCACAGAGGATAGGTGTGGTTAGCTCTGTCTCGACCAGCCACAACGTCTCTTGTTCTAGGCGATTCTTCTATTTTCCAAGCTTTTTTTAGTTATAATAACACCACGGCAAGCTAGCGCCGCTCTCTGTGTGTGCCCGTGCATCTAAAGGTTAGATGATGGAGAGGAGAGAGAGATCGCACACCTCAGACCCACCAGTAAGTGAGTCAACGGTCATGCACGTGTTGACGAGGCACTCCCTCTACTCTAGTCAACGTAATACTATATAAAATAAAGTTATGGGACAAAGCCAACAACCATTTTTGTTTCATGCTATCGACTTACGCTTTGTAGTCCAGGTTGCCAGTTCGAATCTCGTCTTTCAGATTTGTTAGTTTTAGGTCAGAATTTGATCAATGAAAAGTGGGACACCCGTGTGTTGTTCCGATATTTCAGTGTAGGGTGGTTTTTTTGAACAAACATTTTGCGCGGTTAGACAAGTAACGGCACGAGTTACACGTATTTTGCAAGTTTACGAACAAAAATGACAGCGGCATAGAATATCACATCCACCCTGCAGCTTAGATGCTATGGTGATACGAGTTTTTACATCATTGGTACTGAGATTCAATGGCTTGGGAGTAGTCTTTGTAATTATGCGCAATTTCCAAACTCTCCAAGGGCTTTTTTGCAAATAAGACATTTAGGCCTCGTGTGTGCCGCTGCATCTTGGATCCAATGGCTCCCCCTTGCTCATATTAGCTGCTCCCCGTAGCTTAATTAGCCGATACGATTATACGAGCATCTAGGTCGTATGATCTGTGATCAGATGCCACATGCGTAATACTTGTACTTTCTGCGCAATTACCATACTCTCTGAGGCGTATATTGCAAAAACATTCAAACCTGCTACTGTGAGCCGTTAGATCTCCGTGAACTCGTATCACCATAGAATCTACGGTGCGGGGGCACCTCATATTCTCCTGTGTGAGAAACCATCAGGTGCTCTCGCAGCTTGGACGCTACGGTGATACGAGCTTTGAGGTTGTTTGATCTGAGATCCAGTGGCATCTGAGCAGTCTTTGTGCTTGTAAGCAGTGGACGAACTCTTTGGGGGCTTTTCTGCAAAAAACATTCAAACCACTGAGGAGTTGTTGGGTCACAAATCCAACGGCTCCGAAGATCTTGTATCACCAAAGCATCTGAGGTGTGGTAGCA
Organism: Aegilops tauschii subsp. strangulata; assembly: GCF_002575655.3. Classification (NCBI taxonomy): domain Eukaryota; kingdom Viridiplantae; phylum Streptophyta; class Magnoliopsida; order Poales; family Poaceae; genus Aegilops; species Aegilops tauschii. The sequence goes on along the minus strand of NC_053035.3, from coordinate 138,784,329 downwards.
CATGATATTCTTACATACAGGAGAATATGATGTCCTCCTTCATCTTAGATGCTACGGTGATACAAGCTTCGAGGTTGTTGAATATGAGATCCAAGGGCATCTGAGTAGCTTTTGTACAAATTGTGTGCAATTCTCAAACTCATCAAGGTTTCCTGTAAAAATATTAAGACATCCTGTGAGCTCCTATATCTCAGATCTACAAGCTCCAAGGAACTCGTATCAGTATATAGTATCTAAGGTGTGGGGGCACATGATATTCTCTCGGGGAGGAGGGGGTGCAGAACCAATCGCTGTTTGGGAGGGTGGGGACAAATATAATCTAAACAATCCTAAACACAGCTTCACAATTTTATCTAAGGTCGAGGGTGTAACCCCCGATAATCTACATAGCTCCGCCTAAACACAACATTTGCATGTACTATAGCACTAGACTTAATATTCATCTTTCAGTTTCCTGTTCATTTTGAATATTGAATTGAGGACCATGCATGTCTTACATTTTACTCCCTTCGTTCCTAAATATTAGTCTTTTTAGAGATTTCAAATGGACTGCCACATACGGATGTATATAGACATATTTTAGAGTGTAGATTCACTCATTTTGCTCCGTATGTAGTCACTTGTTGAAATCTCTAAAAGACTAATATTTAGGAACAGAAGGAGTATTTTTGAATTCGTGTCATACATGCATGGTTTGGAAAAATAGATGCACTATACTTATTGGATTTTTGTTGTGTTCGTGTGTGTGTGTGTGGTCTTATGCTTGATACATGCAAAGTTTTCTCACCACCATACCCTTCATATTTTAAATTTGAATTTGCAATGAAAAACTTACTAGGGATACCATGAAATGTGAAGTCCACGTTGAGATCACTATATCACAAACTCACTCTAATTCAAGAACTCGTCATAAATCAATTACCACGTTGAGATTACTATTTGCAAGGAAAATACGGGCATTGTAATACACATAGATTCGTTCGGCAATTTAAAAGATTCATTTCGTATACTCGAATGGTAGGACCCAACGGCGTACCAGCCAGACCTTGGCCCGTGTTGATCCTCAAAAAACCGGGCTAGTGTCGATCCTCAAAAAAAACCAGGCTCGTGTCCTTCTGGTGGCGTGTGTGGTACGCACATGAGCCAACCCCAACCAATCGAGCCTTTGCATTTCGAGTCGAAATATCTGGCGGCCAGAATTCCACCCATAGGAAATTCTCCTCATGTCCCCGGTCCATAGTGACTACCGATGAACAATGGAGGGATGCTTTAGTAACTAGACAACATTAACTACCGTCCGGAGCATGGTTCAAGTCCCTCGGTCGCCGCAACCCAAGGTCGCCCGTCAACTGCATTGCCTATTACTAATAGGAGTACTACACCAGGATGACCATAGAATTGAGCCCATTTGTTCGTGCCTAGTACTTGACTTAATATATCAGGCAATGCACTGGTACGGAGGAATTATCCTTTTACTCGGCATATATAACTTGTCTGAAGTCTAACTAAGCAAAATGTTTGACCAAATCCTTTCTTAAGAAATACAACAGGAAAGATGTATCGCTCGAAAATTTATTGCTTGATGCAGGTTATGATATTGTTTCGAATCCTGGATTTTAAATTTCAGAAAATCCAAAAGTGACCAGAAATTTATGAAACAGAGCAAGGTCACGTGATATGGCACAAATATTCCTACATAATTTTTTTCTTCAATTTGCGACGGGCTGCTTATGTGAAATTGCACAAATGAAGAGCCAAGGTATTTTGGAACAAAGACCTGTCACGTTAAGGCGAATGCTTTCACTATTGAAACCGTGGGCGTTTACGTGCCGCCACGAGTCCCGCTTCTCATCGGCAGGTGCCGTTCGAGCAAGCGTGTGAGTCAACGAGAGGCGTGCGACCGCTGCGCCGCCTGACAGGAGGCATGCGAGCAGACCGCTGCTCAGGCTCACCGGGTGGCGAGCCCTTTGACCAGGCTCCGCCGCCCACCTTCGTCCCAACTGCTCCCACTTTTAATGTCGCCGGCGCCGCAGTTTAAAATCAACCCCGCACTACCCGGTATCGCTACAATCTTCTCTCTTCCTCTCCGACTCTCCTGTCGTCTACCTCCAACCAGCCTAACCTAACCGTACGCCTTGCCGCATCACGATGGTCTGCCCTTAGTCTTCAAGTTTCTTGAGGAAGACACCCAGCTGGAGTCTCAAGAACATAACGCGCTTTGGGACGAGCTTGAACCAGCCTTGCGGGAAGACGCCGCGCCTGTCCCTGCTCCTGTTCCGTCTCCCGTTGCCCCGACTGCGCCAGCGCCCATCCCTGTGGCATTTATGGGCTGGGAGCTGCACATTGTCGCCGACCTTGATGCCACGGGGTTCCACGAGGTCCCCGCCGACTTTCACGCGCCCGTGCACCTGCCAGCGCATGCGCCTGCACGTGCACTGATGTGTGCGCCCGTGCCGGTGCCCGTGCACACGAATGTCTCCACCGCACCGTTGCCAGCACATGTCCCCGCGCGGGTGCCAGTGCCCCCCTCAGCGGCATCGATGGCCGCCGTCGACTGCTTCCTTTCACCAATGCCAGTCGCCTCCTCCCGCCAGTTGACTCACTCCTGGAGATGGAAGTCCAGAACATTGTGGCCTTCCTTGAAGCTAGGGCCAACGTCCAGGAGTACGCCAACAACGGCGCAAGACGCCGCCGTCGCCGTCGGTCAGTGGCCCGATGACACACAGAGCACGGCAGAGGAGCCGCTTCCCACCGCAATACGCCCCCACCGCCACCGCGTAATCTAAATTTGCCATGAAAAACTTTCGTATTGGCATTCTTAAAATCCGAACGTTTATCATTTCCGTTTATTTTAGGTCGATCGTCGTATGAATGTAAAGTCAGAGTCACACTGAATGAAATTTATGGTTTGATCAATTGAATGTTCTGCTAGAGCCGTATCAAATTAAATATAAAACGTCATCAAGCCACATGTATTCCTTCTCTTCCAACGACCTAGACTACTTCAATGTCAAGCGCTCAACACGTTTAGCGTGCAGTTAATTTCATGCCAAAAAAGTGATAATCACATAATAACACACAAATAATATCCTACTTAATATCCGCATGCACTTAATATACTTCCAAATTAATGTGCATTGCACGTACACATTGACTAGTACTACTAGTACGTGAAACTGGTGCCGTAACTTGTGAACGCGTCCAGATAAGGTCAACGGCAACATCGCCCGCGAGTTCTTTGTGTTCGCCCGTGCATCTAAACACAGAAGGGGAGGAGAGAGAGAGCACGCATGGAACCCACCAGTAAGTGAAGGCGAATAGTACTATGTGCTAACAAGCCGGTCCCACTAATGTACTAAAAATAATATTACATGTTATCCATTAAATAGGATGTGGTAATATAAAAACATTATATGAACAAAGGGGGGTACAACAACATTGTTGTTCTATGTATGTTGCCTATTTACGTGCGGCTTGAAGGCCCTGGTCGCATGTTCGATCCTCGTCCTTTATTTTTTAATTTGTATATGGGTCCAAATTTGTTTCATGACAGGTGGGCCCCTTGGTGTGTAGTTTGTAGCACTTTAATTTGTGGGTCGAAATTTGTTCCATTCCAGGTGGACAATTGGTGTGTAGTTTTGTAGCTTATTTGTAATAATTAAAGAGAACAACAGAGTTTTTTGCAATAATACCATGGTGCGACGTTGAAGGCAAGAAAGGACATGCGAGAGAGCGATGACTGAGCCAGAGGGAAATCAATTGGGGGAGGTGCGGGGATTGGAACGGTGTTCGGAGTAGTTGTGGGCCGAATGCTACGAAAATATAATCTAAACCCACCGGAATAAATGCCTACACAAATTAATCCAAGGTTGGAGTCCCCCTTGCAATGTAAATAGCTCCGGCTTTGCGAGGGATAGAGAGGTAGCTTCAATGTGTGGAAGATACGGCGTGAGAAAGCGAGGTCAATCGAGAGACCTATAGCTAGAGAGACAAAGTGAGTGTGGTCCGACATTCATTGAAAATATATATATGCTTTGGAGAGATATTGTCGGATTGAGCTTTTGGGGAGGGTGAGGGCTATAAGATAGAGCTTGAGAGATGATCCAGCCACATACATGTAGATATATTTTGTGCATTGGAGGAAGCAAGGTCAATCGATTACATATATAAAGGGAGAGAGATTGAGCGAGTGTGGGTCGTCGTGCGATCGAAAGAGTGAGACGGGTTGGAGAGAGTGACCTAGATAGACAATGTGCATGAGAGTGATACAATATGAATATGTCGATTTGGGCTCAAACATGGAGATATATCGTTTGTGTTCGAGAAAGAGCGAGGTCAATCGAGACATACAAAGAGAGAGAGAGAGAGAGAGAGAGAGAGAGAGAGAGAGAGGGAGAGAGAGCAAGCGAGAGAGAGAGATTGAGCGAGCGAGCATAGCCCGCCATGAGGTCGAAAGAGTGGGGGCGACTTGGATCGACTGACCTAGATATAGACAATCTGCGTGAGAGAGTATAGAGTGTGTCGATCGAGGCCCGAACAGGGAGATATATCATTTGTGTGTGAAAGAAATCGAGGTTAATCGAGACTCAGATAAAGAGAGCGAGATTGAGCGAGTGTGGCCCGCCGTGCAGGAGAAAGAGTGAGACAGTCTCAAGGTAGTGACCTAGATAGACAACGTGCGTGCGTGCGCACGAGAGGTTGGGGGGCTAGATAGGCAATGCATGTATCTAGCGAGAGAGGGTGGGAGGGAAAGAGAGAGAGAGGGAGAGCTCGGCATGGGGTGCAATGGCGGGTGTGTGAGGTAAAATACATTTGATAACAGAGTGGAAAAAGGCGGTTGTGTAGTTGAGAGAGTTAGAGATCGAAACATGGAGAGAAAGAATGAACTTGTGTCGGAAACCGATAGCTTCCTAAGGTGGTTAGGAGAGGAAGATTGACCGATACAGGAAGTAGGTAGCGTGTGTGCCGAGGGGGGATGGGGCTAAAAACAACATTTGAATGTAGATAGTACGAGACTTAATATCGATGTTTCAATTCGGTGTACATTGTAAGATTTGAACTGAGGACCATGCATATGGGTAATTATTTCGAATTTGTGCCATATTAGGTATGGAAAAGTTGACATTGACTCGATTGTTGTGCTATTTTGTAGGTCATATGTTTGAATCCACCCAAAGTTTTCTCACTACCATGGTGTTCATCATATACATATGAATTTGTATTAAAAAAGTAGCGTGGATACTGTGAAATGCGAAATCCACGTTAGAATTGGAGACTGCTATGTGACACACACTCTAATTCAAATAACTAATTATGTGACACACACTCTAATCCACGTTAGTGTGGATACCGTGGATACCGATTCGATATTTTTTCAAATAACTCGTCATTAATTAATTATAGTATCTCGTTTCGAATGACTAATTATTTGCAAGGAAAACACGGGCATGGTAATACATACAGATTCGTTTGCAAATGAAAGAAGATTCGTTTGCACTCTCAAATGTAGGCGCACCAGGCAGACCAGGGTCGTGCCGTGGTGGTCGCGTGTGTCGTACGGACGCTTAGCACCCAGCCACCCACCCCCTCCCTCCCCCCTCCCCCCCACCCCCAAAAAAAAGAACGACGACAAAATAAGTTCGCGCTTCCATGTTTCGGATTGAAATATCTGGCGGCCCCAATTCCAGCCCTGCAAAATCTCCCTTCTCTGCCGTCCCCTTCAGCACCCAGATTGCTCAAATCCCTAATTCGCCGCCAACCCAAGCAAAGTTCGAATCGCCCCTCGTCTCGTCTCTTTCCCCACCTCTGTGCCGGACGACAACGACGAAGACGACGGTCGCGCTTCACCACCACACCGGAGCTACCTCATCTACGCCCTCGTCCACCGCACCGGGTGGTCCACCGACAACGTCGGCCACCGCAACCGACGTGCCTCATAGACACTGACTTCCACCGCATCAGGTGCGCTTCACCGACACCGTCTCCCACCTCACTGGGGCTACTTCACCGATCACATCGTCGCACCTCGCCCTCGAGGCCGTTGGGGCTTCACCAACAGTCTTGTCCACCGCATCGTAGCGCTCCGCTGCCACTCTAGATCTGCATCCGTGCGCGGCCAGCCGACGCCAGCGCATCACCCTCAACGGCTCTGAAGTGACCCGTACTCTAGCTAGGCGAGCCTGCCCAAACGCTAGTGCGAACTAGGTATCCACACATCACTCCCTTGTGCACTGTTCCGACGATGTTTGGATATCCTTTCACTGTTCTCTTAGCTTACACGCCTATGCAACTCTCACTTTAACTCTTGTTTCTTCTGGAGATATCATCTGAAACAAGCAAAACCATTTTTTAGCGAAGCATGACGGCTCTACGGGATCTGGTACACATCCTGCACACTCGTACAACCTTGTAAGTATCTGTCTTCCAGTACAACAGGAAGGTCGATTCCTCTTATTTGATCAACCATTCGCCGTCTCAAAAATGCAGAGGGGCATGCAAGGAGCACAAGGCCTGCACATCCAAGAAAGTGGTAACATGGACTTGTACATGGAACATCCTAAGCGCAAGCAGAGCTGCAGTGAGCCTGTACAACGAGCTAGCATAAGACCCTGCATTTCATTTAATTCGTACTGGCCTACATGTATGATTTGTGTGCAGTGGCGGATCCATGAATTCAAGTTACCAGGGGCGAACATTTAACCTAAAAAATACGAAGGCACTTGCACTCCGGAAATCAACATAACTTGAGAAATGTGAAGCTACATGCACTTTGAAAACCAGCTAATGACCCAAAGTAGTTCAGATTATAAAACACTAAATGATGCAAGCACCAAAAAAACAGAAAATGCAACATGGTGTACAAGGACTACTAACATGGTCTATACCTGCTTGAATTATTCGTTCTCTGGCTGAAAATATCGAAGTGTAATTGCACCTATAACCAGTGCGCAAACTGCATATCAATATATCTATCCTGCACAAGTATGCCAATAGTTTCAAACAACATATTAGAAAAGTATTTATGCTACGTTGTCATGATACGGGGACTTTCTGGTAGATGGCCTCGACGTTTCCTGAAGCCATGAAAATGTACTATAATTTGCTTGTCATCAATGCCTGCAAATCTCTATGTCTCTCTCAACATAGCAGATCATCATTAGACACCTAATCCTTCAATGGGAGCTTGCAAAATGCTTGCATTAGATCCCTCATTAGACATTATATGTTCATCACCAGGAGCATGTAAAATGTTTGCATCAAATCCTTGATTAGTAGTCTGTTCATTAGACACTTCAGGCTCAAGAACAACATGAGCTTGTATGTTTGCACCGGAAACTTGATTGGATACATCAGATTCGGTCAGCTCAGTATTGATTGGGGAGTTATACAATAAGCAGAAATTGGTTTCATTTTCTCATAGATTCCCTACATACAAGCAGTTTCACAACATAGTTAGGTTTAACTATTGGCCAGAAATAGAACAGTTGAATTAGATATAATCAGGGATGTGATGTACCTGCTCGTTGCGCATGCTGCTCTTGCAAGCTGCGACTGTCCGTTTGCGCAAGCTCGATGCAATGCCCGTGCTGCCAACGCTGCCTCCCACGCAAGCTACACCCAGGGCTGGATCTTCATCTTCTTGTCCTTACATTCGCTTGAAGCCCGGCGACCGCCCTCCAAAGAGGGCGCGAGGAAGTGTTGTGTTGGTCCGTCCAGCGGCGGCTAGGTTAGGAGTGAACCAGACTGGAGGCTGGAGGGAATGAATTGGGATTTTTCCTGCTGTCAATCAATAGGGGAGGCGCTCGTTTGGGCCACGAGCCTGCTATAGGGCATGCCTTGCACTTACGTTATTGGCCCATCCAAATTGAAACGTTTTTCTTCATTTTTTTACATTGCCTACTCGTGCATTGGGACGAACATAACTAGCCTGGGCCAACCTAGACGACTCAAACTAGGTGCACACTTCCCAGCCACCCGAGGCGGCCGCCCATACCAGCCCCTACGGTGGCATCACCCCTTTTGCGTGTATGATTGGGGTAGTGAAAAATATTCCAGTGGCGCTTTTGATTTACCCACAGAATGGTTGAATTGCTTGTTTCTGTGAACTAAGTTTGCCAATAATGTGAAGGATGCCAGTCTTTCATCCTATTGTAGATTGTTTAGATCTCGATATTCCAAATGTAATCGCATGAAATATATAGTAAAAGCCAGTGTGGTGTGTGTGGCTACAACTTTTTTGACTACACGTCCTCATATAACATATCAAGGACGCACCATCTTACCAGATTAACCATTCGACTTACCAATGCAGTGTGGAAAGAAAGAAGTATTGGGACTGCGTATCCAAGCAATTGATGCCATGGACTCCTTCGTAGAACCTTGTAAGCGAAAAAGAAGTTGCAGTGTGCCTGTACAAAGAGCTAGCATAAGTTCAGTTACCTGCTTCTCGGAATTTTAGTTAGCCACTTATTGCAAAATTGTTCAATTACGTTGCTTGGCTTAATTTAGTTTGCTACTGATTACATAATGCCATAGCCTATTAATCCTATTATAGACTGCGCCTATCTATGTGTTTGATACTTACTGTTAAGAATTACCTGTTTGCCTGAACTTAAATAGCTACTTAAGCACGTAGATAGCTGGTCATATGTACTTCTAGGGTGCAACAGAATTCACGTGTAATTTATGTTCTGATACCCTGTTTGTTTAAATGGTTTGCTGTTATCACTTGTAGCACTAGTAATGTTTCCATGTTCATAGATAGACAACTGTCAGGTTTATATGAGGGACACCGTCTTTTTAACTTATATCTGTTTTGGAATCATTTTGCTTACATCAATGAAATTTACAGATGTATGTGTTGCTGGTAAATGGTACCGACTTGTTACTTTAATGGGTTGACAAGAACTTGTTAGTTTTACTAGTTCATGTGTAATTAAATACGTTGCCAAGAACTTGTTAGTTTTACTAGTTCATGTGTAATTAAATACGTTGCCAAAACAGGTTAGTTTTACTAGTTTGATGTTAGTTTCTTATGGCTCTTGCAAAACTTTATTTATTGATTGCTAACATTCAAGTTTGCAGGATCCAACTGAAACTCCGTTGGCACAACAGGTATGTTTTCAGAAACTTCCTTGTTTACCTGGTTTGCTGCTGTAACTTGTTGTTGTAATCATCTTACCAACTTCTAGTTTTCAGGATCCAATTGGAAGTCCAATTGCACATCAGGTACATTTTCAAAAATATATTTGTGTAACAGGTTTGCTGCTGTAACTTTTTGCTCTAATCAAGTTACTGACTACTCAACTTTTCAGGATCCAAGAGAAACTCCAATGCCACAACAGGTTCCTTTTGGAAAATTTGTTTGTTTAACTGCTTTGCTGCTGCAACCGGTTGCTCTAATCACGTTACTGGCTACTCAACTTTTCAGGATACAAGAGAAACTCCAATGCCACAACAGATACCATTTGCAAAACTTGTTTGTTTAACTGCTTTGCTGCTGCAACTACCAGTTACAATGATGTTAATAACTACTTTTCAGCATCCAATTGAAACTCTTTATTTCCTTGTTTGTTTAACTATTTTGCTGTTATAACTCCCAGTTTAGATGTTTTGCTAACTTCAACTTTTCAAAATCCAATCAGAACTTTAATGGTAAAACAGGTTAGCCCAAGATCAAAGAGCGAGGTCCCCATGGACGTTGTATCATCCCACAACAGTGGCACCAGCCCAATCGTGCATCGTGAATTGCCAACTGCTCATGCTCTAGAGGCTAAACAAGTGCTAGAAAGAGATTATGCTTCTGCACTTAGAGATGAAGTTGACATGTTGAGGAAGCAAACAGCACAATCACAAGCAGTACTCAAGACAACCATTAAATATTTGGTGGATTTCAAAACGAAGCAAGCTGAGACTGACCTCATTGTTAAGGTCCTGAAGGAAAAAAGGAAATTAAATTCCCACTTGGTAAATCATAGGTTAAATGTTCTTTCCATCATTGAATAACATTTGTGTTGTTTGTTCATGTAATCGATCAAACCATTTGTTTTAGAGATCATGTAATAATTGTTTTTTGGTTTGTAATTTTATTTGAGCACAAGTGTGTATTAATTGATAAGACTCGGAGACATTTCATTTTGATTGTTGTGCCAGACCTACAAATATGCCAATCGGGCTGAATGTGCATTCAACAATAATAGTAGTATAGATGGACCATAAGTGGCACGCATTGGAAAGGGCCAAGATGTTGTACTAGCTTCACTAAAAAAAGATGCTCTTCTAGCAAAAAAAGTCAGCGGCTAGGCATATGTATGTTAGTTGATATTATTGATCCATATACTCTATAAGTGTGTATATGTCTGTTAGTTTTGTACATTATTGGTTGATTGACTCGGTATTTGAATCTTGATACATCGCTTGTGTACATATCTAAATGGGAGTACACATTATGTTGCGTGTGACATTTGAGTTGGACATAAAGTGTTCCAAAGAGTATCGTCATTTGTAAATCATATTCATATATGATAGTGGAATACATCTTTGTCGTGCTTTTGAAGATATATAAAAATACATATAATGATTTATAAAGATTCGTATAGGAATACAAAATGGATTCGAATTTAGTTGCCAGGGTAAACGTGGATGCTTATTGTCCCAAAATTTGAAAGAATCGGCAAACTGTCCACTCCCACGTCGGCTGCCCGAAGCCAAGTGTTTGGGAGATGGAAATTACTGTCTACCCATTACACGAACAATCCATCGGCCCAATTTCCACTGCTCTCAATAGGGGTAGGTTAGTAACTTCAATTAGACGTGACACAACCGCCTCTGAGCCCATTCCGACACGGTGGGCGCCAAACATGGGCGGAAAAACACATTTGATTCAAGCTCATTCGAAAGACCTATGTTTCTCCCTCCATTTCCCCATCCATACACGGTGGGCAGCAAAACAAACTCGACTCGGCCGAAATCGATGTAGGCAAATATTTTCAATAGGGGCATGTTTGTAACTTCACTCAGATGTGACACAACCGCCCTACCTGTCAGCCCCGTTCATACACCGTGGGCGCCAACCATGGGCGCTAAAACACCCTCTCCTCGCCCGAAATTGCTCTGGGCAAATATTTGCAAGATGCGAGATTACCGTCCTATCCCCAACCGCCGAGACGTCCAAATTTTAAATGGGGGCTAAGTTCGTAACTTTCCCATATTTCAGATAGGCGCGTCCCAAATACATGGTTCCCTGTACCTCTCCCTCCATTTTCCCATTCATACACCGTCCGCGCTAGAACACCATCCCCACACCAGCCTCCTCCGTCCGCCACCCCATCCATCGCCGCCATCCTCCACCCCATCCATCGTCGCCGTCCTCCACCCCATCCATCACCACCGTCCTCCACCATGCCGGAGCGCCTACCAAGACCGCGTCGTCCACTGCTAGAGATGGACGTTTCTCATCCACAGCGATGGACCAAGAGCCTTGCATCACGTCCTCTCGCTTCATCGACGCCGTCGTCCTCTTTGCCGGGGCCGCTCACACGACCTTCTCTTCCACCGCAACGGGACTTATCCCCCGATGCACCCGTCTACCGTCGCAGATCTGCTTCAACACCACCGACAGCCATCGCACCTCCGATGCCTACACGGCACCGCAAGAGAGGTGGTACTTCGCATCTCCACAACTTTTTGATCTCAACCAGAAAATAGATCGTAACTTGGTTACTGTACTTTCTTTTCAGCTCTTAGAATTTAGTTCTTAGTTTGAAGCAAACATTGGATGCTAAATAGCATTTCCCCGGTTTGCAGCTTTAAATCTGCCATGGCACAGTCATAATCGGGTTTAATTGATCATGCTTAGGGTTTAATTGATCATGTTGGTTCCGTGGTGGTTTGTTTAATAGAAATCGGAGGGGAAACCCTCTTTTTATCAAAAAAAATGCTTAGGGTTTCCCCCTTTTATGATCACTATACGATCAACATACGTGCTTCGTGTCATAATAGCACTACTCCACCCATCAAGCTAAACAAGCTTAGTTGTTCAAATACGAATCTGGTATTACTAAAACAAAGTCGTTTAATTGGTCAGCTAAATGTTCCTAATTTAGTTTTGAAAATGCATGTTTGCCGCTCGGGTGTGTATCTCTACAGGGTGCCCACGGTGGGCCGCCGTCCACCCTGGGATTTTGGGTCGGCCCAGGCCCCGATTCCCCTCTGTTCTGCTGCGCGCTTCCGATCTCTACTCGCCCCCAGCTGCCTGCCTCGCCGGCGACTTGCCATCCCTGGATAGCATGACTCTAGGAGGAGACGCCGGACCAACAGGAGGTCAGGAGCCGCTCGCCCAATAGCGTCACCGCTACCCGGGCACGCCGCGTGCCTACCTTCCCAGTCCATTCAGGGCTCAGGCGTGCAGCACCCACTAAGCCAACCCGATTTATCCTGAGATACGTCCTCAACACTCAGCAGCCACTCCTCATCACCCATTTTCTAATTGATTCATCGCTCATTAGGCAGGACTATCATTAGGGTTTGCTGTGTGCTGAGTGCTACCTACACTTAATGGTTCAGATGTATTTCAGTAATCCTTAGTACCTGTAAAGTTCACAGGGTTTCAAAATTCCGGCCCTAGGAATAGACACTAGTCATTTTGGATTGTTGGTCGTAGTGACATTGACCCAGATTACTACTGCAGGCCAGGTTTGTAGACAATTTTACTTGTCTTTCTTACTCATTCCATTTGATATCCAATTATTCACATTGATTAGTTGCAAACAATAAGTGCTAGACAAACTTCTTGATTCAGATTTTGGACGGTCTCTTACTACAGTTACAATTCTGCATACCTGTCCTAGTAAGCTCACAAGTAAATGATTGATTCACTACATCTATGCTTGCCTTGTCATATTTGTTGTCAATATTCTTTTAGGGTGGACCACCCTGTTTCAAAATACTGGAACCGTAGACATGAGTGAATAGTATTTCTTTGTGTGATCTCTTCCATCATGTGTGGACAACGAGAACTGCATTGTACAGAAAGAAAGTGTCATTTCCAGCTTTTACATAGACTACGATCTTTTACATGGAATACAATCTACCTACTTGCTTTGTGTCGCACTACCAGCACTCCACCCTTGAAGCTAAACATTATGCCACTGATAATTCCTTAGTTTATTTGTTCAAATACGAATTTGATATGATTCTAATGTTCCTACTTCAGTTTTGAAATGTGTGTCTGCCTGTTATAGAGACATAAGAGGTTTGTATTTTTGTGTGTGGTCTGGTCAGCACGGTTGGGGGGTGAACTTTGCATATGCAGGGGTTTATAGGGAGACAATCTTCGAGTTGAATCCACAATGCATTCCATAGATAATCTGACTACTTTTTATGTTTTCATGAATCTCAGATTCTGAACAGCTTCATAATGATTATGAGTTTGCGCGCATGAAAAGAATAAAGCAGAACAATGCCATGGCTGACAAACTTGCTATTAAGGGACTGAAATCAAGTCTGGATGCAATGCAATCCAAACGCTCTCCACCTACAGATTCATGCTCAGAATATGATCCTAACAGTGATTCTGAGCTAGAGGGAGACCTAAGTCAATGTAGCTCCCTAGTGGAGGAGTCAGAGGCAGATGCCCTATCTTATTCACCCATCAAGGTGCTTGCTCTAACTTTCCAAGGTTATATTGGTCGCACATATCTTGCAACTGATGCTTTGCATTGTTTCTACTTTGTTGTACTACCATTAGCTTAGTTTACACATCGTGTATGTGAATACGCCCTGCCTATCCATTTTCAGTACATATTCCATATGTCATCATACCATATTTATCCATTCAAATGTTGTTCTTGTGTATCAGACGTTCAAAAGGAAGAGGGCGATTGCTGATCGTGGAGGAGCACGAGCAAAGTATTTGGAAAAGGTAGTGACACCTGATAAATCAAATAGCCCATTAGGTGTAGTTGCAATATCACCTGACCCACAAAACTGTTGGGGAACGTAGCAGAAATTCAAAATTTTCTACGCATCACCAAGATCAATCTATGGAGTAATCTAGCAACGTGGGGAAGGGAGTGCATCCACATACCATTGTAGATCGCGATGCGGAAGCGTTGCAAGAACGCGGATGAGGGAGTCGTACTCGTAGCGATTCAGATCGCGGTTGATTCCGATCTAAGCACCGAAGAACGGTGCCTCCGCATTCAACACACGTGCAGCCCGGTGACGTCTCCCACGCCTTGATCCAGCAAGGAGAGAGGGAGAGGTTGGGGAAGACTCCATCCAGCAGCAGCACGACGGCGTGGTGGTGATGGAGGAGCGTGGCAATCCCGCAGGGCTTCGCCAAGCACCGTGGGAGAGGAGGAGGACTTGGTAGAGGGGAAGGGCTGCGCCAGAACTTGGGTTGTGGCTGCCCTCCCACCCCTCCACTATTTATAGGTGGGGGGAGAGGGGGGCCGTCCCCCTTAGATCTCATCTAGGGTTGGGGGCGGCGGCCAAAGGGGGGAGGAGTGCCTCCCAAGTCAAGTGGAGGCCCTCCCCCTTAGGGTTTCCCCTCTCCCATGCGCATGGGCCTTGGGGGGGCTGGTGCCCCTGGCCCATTAAGGCTAGGGCGCCCCCTTACAGCCCATGCTGCTGTATTGGACGTGGTGGAACATTTTCTGGACCTCCGGACCCCTCCGGAATCCTCCGGAACCTTCTGGAAGCTTCCCGGTACAATACCGAAAAAACCCGAACTTTTCCCGGAACCCGAACAACAACTTTCCATATATAAATCTTTACCTCCGGACCATTCCGGAACTCCTCATGACGTCCGGGATCTCATCCGGGACTCCGAACAACATTCGGTAACCACGTACATGCTTTCCCTATAACCCTAGCGTCATCGAACCTTAAGCGTGTAGACCCTACGGGTTCGGGAACCATGCAGACATGACCGAGACGTTCTCCGGTCAATAACCAACAGCGGGATCTGGATACCCATGTCGGCTCCCACATGTTCCACGATGATCTCATCGGATGAACCACGATGTCGGGGATTCAATCAATCCCGTATGCAATTCCCTTTGTCTATCGATATGTTACTTGCCCGAGATTCGATCGTCGGTATCCCTATACCTTGTTCAATCTCGTTACCGGCAAGTCTCTTTACTCGTTCCGTAACTCACATCATCCCGTGATCAACTCCTTGGTCACATTGTGCACATTATGATGATGTCCTACCGAGTGGGCCCAGAGATACCTCTCCGTTTACACGGAGTGACAAATCCCAGTCTCGATTCGTGCCAACCCAACAGACACTTTCGGAGATACCTGTAGTGCACCTTTGTAGCCACCCAGTTACGTTGTGACGTTTGGTACACCCAAAGCATTCCTACGGTATCCAGGAGTTGCACAATCTCATGGTCTAAGGAAATGATACTTGACATTAGAAAAGCTCTGAGCAAACGAACTACACGATCTTGTGCTAGGCTTAGGATTGGGTCTCGTCCATCACACCATTCTCCTAATGATGTCATCCCGTTATCAACGACATCCAATGTCCATGGTCAGGAAACCGTAACCATCTATTGATCAACGAGCTAGTCAACTAGAGGCTTACTAGGGACATGGTGTTGTCTATGTATCCACACATGTATCTGAGTTTCCTATCAATACAATTCTAGCATGGATAATAAACGATTATCATGAACAAGGAAATATAATAATAACCAATTTATTATTGCCTCTAGGGCATATTTCCAACAGTCTCCCACTTGCACTAGAGTCAATAATCTAGTTCACATCACCATGTGATTAACACTGACAGGTCACATCACCATGTGACCAACATCCAAAGAGTTTACTAGAGTCAACAATCTAGTTCACATCACTATGTGATTAACACTCAATGAGTTCTGGTTTGATCATGTTATGTTTGTGAGAGAGGTTATTAATCAACGGGTCTGAACCTTTCAGATCCGTGTGTGCTTTACGAATATCTATGTCATCTTGTGGATGCTACCACGCGCTATTTGGAGCCATTTCAAATAATTGCTCTACTATATGAATCCGGTTTACTACTCAGAGTCATCCGGATTAGTGTCAAAGTTCGCATCGACGTAACCCTTTACGACGAACTCCTTTTCACCTCCATAATCGAGAAAATTCCTTAGTCCACTAGATACTAAGGATGAGTTCGACCGCTGTCATGTGATCCATTCCCGGATCACTATTGTACCCCTTGACCAACTCATGGCAAGGCACATTACATGTGCGGTACACAGCATAGCATACTATAGAGCCTACGTCTAAAGCATAGGGGACGACCTTCGTCCTTTCTTTCTCTTCTGCTGTGGTCAGGTCTTGAGTCTTACTCAATACTCACACCTTGTAACACAGCCAAGAACTCCTTCTTTGCTGATCTATTTTGAACTCTTTCAAAATCATGTCAAGGTGTGCGTTCTTTGAAAGTATCATCAGGCGTCTTGATCTATCTCTATAGATCTTGATGCCCAATATGTAAGCAGCTTTATCCAGGTCTTCCTTTGAAAAAATCCTTTCAAACAACCCTTTAAGCTTTCCAGAAATTTTTACATCATTTCGGATCAACAATATGTCATTCACATATACTTATCAGAAATGTTGTAGCGCTCCCACTCACTTTATTGTAAATACAAGTTTCTAACAAACTTTGTATAAACCCAAAAACTTTGATCACTCCATCAAAGCGTATATTCTGACTCCGAGATGCTTGCTCTAATCCATGGAAGGATCACTGTAGCTAGCATACCTTTTAGCATCCTTAGGATCGACAAAACCTTTCTGATTGTATCACATACAACCTTTCCTTACGAAAACTGGTAAGGAAACTTGTTTTGACATCCATCTGCTAGATTTCATAAATGCAGCTAATGCTAACATGATTCCGACGGACTTAAGCATCGCTACGGATGAGAAAATCTCATCGTAGTCAACTCCTTGAACTTGTGAAAATACCCTTTGCCACAAGTCAAGCATCATAGACGGTAACATTACCGTCCACGTCCGTCTTCTTCTTAAAGATCCATTTATCTCAGATTTCATGGCTTCTAACCATTTGTCGGAATATGGGCCTACCATCGCTTCTCCATAGCTCGTAGGTTCAGTATTGTCCAACAACATGATATCTCAGACAGGATCACGTACCACTCTGAAGTAGCACGCATCCTCGTCGTCCTACGAGGTTTGGAAGTGACTTGATCCGAAGTTTCATGATCACTATCATAAGCTTCCACTTCAATTGGTGTAGGTGCCACAGGAACAACTTCCTATGCCCTGCTACACACTAGTTGAAGTGACGGTTCAATAACCTTATCAAGTCTCCACCATCCTCCCACTCAATTCTTTCGAGAGAAACTTTTCCTCGAGAAAGGACCTGTTACTAGAAGCAATTACTTTTGCTTCCAGATCTGAAATAGGAGGTATACCCAACTGTTTTTTTGGGTATTCTATGAAGACGCATTTATCCGCTTTGGGTTCGAGCTTATCAGCCTGAAACTTTTTCACATAAGCATCGCAGCCCCAAACTTTTAAGAAACGACAACTTAGGTTTCTCTAAACGGTGTCGTCTCAACGGAATTGCGTGGTGCCCCTTTTAAAGTGAATGCGGTTGTCTCTAATGCCTAACCCATAAACGATAGTGGTAATTCGATAAGAGACATCATGGTATGCACCATATCCATTAGGGTGCAGTTATGATGTCCGGACACACCATCACACTATGGTGTTCCAGGCGGTATCAATTGTGAAACACTTTCCACAATGTCTTAATTGTGTGCCAAACTCGTAACTCAGATACTCATCTCTATGATCATATCACAGACATTTTATCCTCTTGTCACGACGATCTTCAACTTCACTCTGAAATTACTTGAACCTTTCAATAATTCAGACTTGTGTTTCATCAAGTAAATACACTCAGCATCTACTCAAATCATCTGTGAAGTAAGAACATAACGATATCCACTGCATGCCTCAGCACTCATTGGACTGCATACATCAAAATGTATTACTTCCAATAAGTTGCTGTCTTGTTCCATCTTACTGAAAACGAGGACTTTCAGCCATCTTGCCCATGTGGTATGATTTGCATGTCTCAAGTGATTCAAAATCAAGTGAGTCCAAACGATCCATCTGCATGGATTTTCTTCATGCATATATACCAATAGACATGGTTCGCATGTCTCAATCTTTTCAAAACGAGTGAGTCCAAAGATCCATCTACATGGAGCTTCTTCATGCGTTCTATACCAATATGACTCAAATGGCAGTGCCACAAGTATGTGGAACTATCATTACTATCTTATATCTTTTGGCATGAACATGTGTATCACTACGATCGAGATTCATTTTAGGTGCAAGACCATTGAAGGTATTATTCAAATAAACAGAGTAACCATTATTCTCCTTAAATGAACAACCATATTGCGATAAACATAATCCAATCATGTTTGTGCTCAACGCAAACACCAATCTCGATGGTAGAGGGAGCATGCGATGCTTGATCACATCAACCTTGGAAACACTTCCAACACATATCATCATCTCACCTTTAGCCAGTCTCCATTTATTCTGCAGCTTTTATTTCGAGTTACTAACACTTAGCAACCGAACCGGTATCTAATACCCTAGTGTTGCTAGGAGTACTAGTAAAGTACACATTCATATAACGTATATCCAATATACTTCTGTCGACCTTGCCCGCCTTCTCATCTACCAAGTATCTAGGGTAGTACTGCTTCAGTGACCGTTCCCCTCATTACAGAAGCACTTAGTCTCGGGTTTGGGTTCAACCTTGGGATACTTCACTAGAGCAGCAAACGACTTGCTGTTTCATGAAGTATTCCTTTTGCCCTTGCCCTTCTTAAACAAGTGGTTTTACTAACCATCAACAATTGATGCTCCTTCTTGATTTCTACTCTTGCGGTGTCAAACATCGCGAATAGCTCAAGGATCATCATAACTATCCCTGATATGTTATAGTTCATCACGAAGCTCTACTAGCTTGGTGGCAGTGACTATGGAGAACTATCACTATCTCATCTGGGAGATTAACTCCCACTCGATTCAAGCGATTGTGGTACTCAGACAATCTGAGCACATGCTCAACGATTGAGCTTTTCTCCCTTTGTTTGCAGGCTTAAGAAACTTGTCAGAGGTCTCATACCTCTTGACGTGGGCACTAGTCCGAAATCCCAATTTCAGTCTTCGGAACATCTCATATGTTCTGCGACGTTTCAAAACGTCTTTGGTGCCACAATTCTAAACCATTAGCATTACGCACTGAACTATCACGTAGTCATCAAAACGTGTATGTCAGATGTTTCGCAACATCTACAGACGACGCTGAGGTTCAGCACACCGAGCGGTGCATTAAGAATATAAGCCTTCTGTGCAGCAATGAGGACAATCCTCAGTTTACGGACCCAGTCCGCATAATTGCTACTACCAACTTTCAACTAAATTTTCTCTAGGAACATATCTTAAACAGTAGAACTAAAGCGCAAGCTATGACATAATTTGCAAAGACCTTTTTGACTATGTTCATGATAATGAAGTTCATCTGATTATGAACTCCCACTCAGATAGACATCCCTCTAGTCATCTAAGTGATACATGATCCGAGTCAAACTAGGCCGTGTCCGATCATCACGTGAGACGGACTAGTCATCATCGGTGAACATCTCCATGTTGATCGTATCTACTATACGACTCATGTTCGACCTTTCGGTCTCTTGTGTTCCGAGGCCATGTCTGTACATGCTAGGCTCGTCAAGTCAACCTAAGTGTTTCGCATGTGTTCCGAGGCCATGTCTGTACATGCTAGGCTCGTCAACACCCGTTGTATTCGAACGTTAGAATCTATCACACCCGATCATCACGTGGTGCTTCGAAACAACGAACCTTCGCAACGGTGCACAGTTAGGGGGAACACGTCTCTTGAAATTTTAGTGAGGGATCATCTTACTTACTACCGTCGTTCTAAGCAAATAAGATGCATAACATGATAAACATCACATGCAATCAAATAGTGACATGATATGGCCAATATCATTTTGCTCCTTTGATCTCCATCTTCGAGGCACCATGATCATCTTTGTCACTGGCATGACACCATGATCTCCATCATCATGATCTCCATCATTGTGTCTTCATGAAGTTGTCACGCCAACGATTACTTCTACTTCTATGGCTAACACGCTTAGCAATAAAGTAAAGTAATTTACATCGCGTTATTCAATGACACGCAGGTCATACAAAAAATAAAGACAACTCCTATGGCTCCTGCCGGTTGTCATACTCATCGACATGCAAGTCGTGATTCCTATTACAAGAACATGATCAATCTCATACATCACATATATCACTCATCACATCCTTTTGGCCATATCACATCACATAGCATACCCTGCAAAAACAAGTTAGACGTCCTCTAATTGTTGTTGCATGTTTTACGTGGCTGCTATGGGATTCTAGCAAGAACGTTTCTTACCTACGCAAAAGCCACAACGTGATATGCCAATTTCTATTTACCCTTCATAAGGACCCTTTTCATCGAATCCGATCCGACTAAAGTGGGAGAGACAGACACCCGCTAGCCACCTTACGCAACTAGTGCATGTCAGTTGGTGGAACCTGTCTCACGTAAGAGTACGTGTAAGGTCGGTCCGGGCCACTTCATCCCACGATGCCGCCGAATCAAGATAAGACTAGTAACGGCAAGAAAATTGACAAAATCGACGCCCACAACTACTTTGTGCTCTACTCGTGCATAGAAACTACGCATAGACCTAGCTCTGATACCACTGTTGGGGAACGTAGCAGAAATTCAAAATTTTCTACGCATCACCAAGATCAATCTATGGAGTAATCTAGCAACGTGGGGAAGGGAGTGCATCTACATACCATTGTAGATCGCGATGCGGAAGCGTTGCAAGAACGCGGATGAGGGAGTCGTACTTGTAGCGATTCAGATCGCGGTTGATTCCGATCTAAGCACCGAAGAACGGTGCCTCCGCGTTCAACACACGTGCAGCCCGGTGACGTCTCCCACGCCTTGATCCAGCAAGGAGAGAGGGAGAGGTTGGGGAAGACTCCATCCAGCAGCAGCACGACGGCGTGGTGGTGATGGAGGAGCGTGGCAATCCCGCAGGGCTTCGCCAAGCACCGCGGGAGAGGAGGAGGACTTGGTAGAGGGGAAGGGCTGCGCAGAACTTGGGTTGTGGCTGCCCTCCCACCCCTCCACTATTTATAGGTGGGGGGAGAGGGGGGCCGTCCCCCTTAGATCTCATCTAGGGTTGGGGGCGGCGGCCAAAGGGGGGAGGAGTGCCTCCCAAGTCAAGTGGAGGCCCTCCCCCTTAGGGTTTCCCCTCTCCCATTCGCATGGGCCTTGGGGGGGCTGGTGCCCCTGGCCCATTAAGGCTAGGGCGCCCCCTTACAGCCCATGCTGCTGTATTGGACGTGGTGGAACATTTTCCGGACCTCCGGACCCCTCCGGAATCCTCCGGAACCTTCTGGAAGCTTCCCGGTACAATACCGAAAAAACCCGAACTTTTCCCGGAACCCGAACAACAACTTTCCATATATAAATCTTTACCTCCGGACCATTCCGGAACTCCTCATGACGTCCGGGATCTCATCCGGGACTCCGAACAACATTCGGTAACCACGTACATGCTTTCCCTATAACCCTAGCGTCATCGAACCTTAAGCGTGTAGACCCTACGGGTTCGGGAACCATGCAGACATGACCGAGACGTTCTCCGGTCAATAACCAACAGCGGGATCTGGATACCCATGTGGGCTCCCACACGTTCCACGATGATCTCATCGGATGAACCACGATGTCGGGGATTCAATCAATCCCGTATGCAATTCCCTTTGTCTATCGATATGTTACTTGCCCGAGATTCGATCGTCGGTATCCCTATACCTTGTTCAATCTCGTTACCGGCAAGTCTCTTTACTCGTTCCGTAACTCACATCATCCCGTGATCAACTCCCTTGTCACATTGTGCACATTATGATGATGTCCTACCGAGTGGGCCCAGAGATACCTCTCCGTTTACACGGAGTGACAAATCCCAGTCTCGATTCGTGCCAACCCAACAGACACTTTCGGAGATACCTGTAGTGCACCTTTATAGCCACCCAGTTACGTTGTGACGTTTGGTACACCCAAAGCATTCCTACGGTATCCGGGAGTTGCACAATCTCATGGTCTAAGGAAATGATACTTGACATTAGAAAAGCTCTGAGCAAACGAACTACACGATCTTGTGCTAGGCTTAGGATTGGGTCTCGTCCATCACATCATTCTCCTAATGATGTGATCCCGTTATCAACGACATCCAATGTCCATGGTCAGGAAACCGTAACCATCTATTGATCAACGAGCTAGTCAACTAGAGGCTTACTAGGGACATGGTGTTGTCTATGTATCCACACATGTATCTGAGTTTCCTATCAATACAATTCTAGCATGGATAATAAACGATTATCATGAACAAGGAAATATAATAATAACCAATTTATTATTGCCTCTAGGGCATATTTCCAACAAAAACACCCCAACTCTAGCAGACTCTAGCCCTACTACACTGGTCATTTCTGATACTGCAACTCAGCAGACCCCAACTGCAGCAAATAGTATGATGATGTCAGTTGACATAGCACCAGCTCTACGACGCAAAACCCCCATTCCAGCAAAGAGTACACCAAATCTAGTTGCCAAATCCCTTTTCGAACCAGAGAAAGCCCCAATTGCAGCAAATAGGACCCCTGTTCCATTTCTTCCCAGTTTAGAAGATGAAGCTTATATTGTTGTCAGGAAATTTGTGCGCATCTTTCCTTCATGGAAAAATTATACCACAGACACAGAACAATTTCCAGTCTTCCTCCGCAACTTACGCGTATGTAATGTACTAATGTTATTCATGGTAATTACTGCATATGTTTCTGCTAACAGAAGACACAAGATTTCATTCTTTTAAATAGGCGAGGACCAAACTGGATTGTCCAGACAAGCAAGGGTTGGTTGCGCTTTTCAAGCACTCGTTGATGAAGTATCGTTCCTACCTGAGGCAAGCACACTTCGATGGCAAGCCTCTAAATGAAATTTCTGTAAAGTCTCTGGTGCTACATTTATCAGACAATGACTGGAATAATCTTGTTACACATTGGTCTCGTCTGCAGCGTAAGGTACTGTCTATCATATCACATCACAATTTGAACTACATTTCTGCATTTGCCTTAAGTCTCACTTGTACGAAAACTGTTAGCAGAAGAACATTCATTCTCAACGGACCACGGAATCTCGCAGCTATACTGCACACTGCATTGCTCTTGTGAGTAACTCTTGTCCTGTATGACCATACTTACTTTCATAGCTGTTTGATTATGTAGCATCACTGCACATGTTAGCCTCGTTATCGTCCATTTGGTGGACATTATAAGATCTGTATGGACTCTTACATAAATTTAGAATCAACCCAATGCTTTTGAAGAGGTTTAGTTCTGCAGTCCTCTTGTTAGGACTAAACGTCGTCTATCACTATACTTACATTAACAGCTACTCCCTCCATCCCATAATATAAGAACGTTTTGTACAGTACACCAGTGTTCAAAACACTCTTGTATTATGGGAAGAGGGATTGGTTCATTATGTAGCATTCTACATCTTATCTCCCTCGCCCACCATTTACTAAAAAATATTAGATCTATATTTAATCTTACCAAAAAGTTGAATACACAGACAATGCCACTGCAGAAGTGTAGCCCATTGCTCTTGTCAATACATTTTGTCCTATAACGCTTGTACTTCCAGGGATTGGTAGTTCATTATGTAGCGTGAATCTGCATCTTATCTTCATTATCCTCTATCCCTTCCAGTATTATCATATCTATAATTACTCTCTACAAAATCTAGAGTACAGGCAATGCTTATGAAGAAGAAGATTATGTGCTGAAATTCTTGAGTTATCCTTCCCTTGACATGGAGAAGGGCATTACAAAGCTAGTGCTAACTGTTAATGTAAGTCAGTCCTTCTAAAGCCTTTATCCTCAACTGCTGTTTAATTTTCTCATACTCCCTATCATTTACTGCTGTTTAGTTTGTTGTTTCTATCACAATGCATGTTCGCAACAACCGTAAGTTCCAGGTTTTACTTGTAAAACCAAATTCCTTATTCATACCTTGCACATTACTCAATACTCCCTATATGTATGCTTGTTTTTGTGGATCTATAATCCAGTGCGTGGTGAAGCAGCCCACGTTTGCACCTTGTCATCTCCTGTTTTGTGTTACTGATGTGGCTAATGAACAACATGCCATGCACATTAACCAAAATAGATACAATGATTGTCTTTTCCCTTCATCTATGCTTGTTATGTTGACATGGTAATCCAGTAGTGTGGTGAAGCTCCCCGCATTATTAACAATGCCAAATTATGCTATTGATATTTTGAACTTACTCTTTATTTTCTAATTTGAAATTGGATGGAATTGACAGCACAGTTATCATCTTTGTTTATACACGTGCAAAACCTGTCATCTCTCTGCTTGTTTCAGGGTGATATGCCTAATGGCATGCACAAGTCTGCTGAAGGCTGTCACACAAACCCAACATATATTGCAGCAAAGAAGGCAAACCATCTTGAAGATAGCGAGACAACCCCAAAGTCTTGTCTTGATGCAGTGATCAAGTTACTTGAGACTAGCAGTCAGACAAGCTCACAGAATTCGTTGTCTGAATCAGCTCGACTTCTTCAATACCAAGTTCTAGCAGAAAGACATTCCGCAGCTCAACTTCGACTTGAAGTCCTATCTCTAAGAAAGATTGCGGAGAACACCAATGAGAACCTCATTGCTAAACAGCTACACCTGGAAGCTATGACCGACATGCTAGGACGGTCTCATAGCCTTGCTCAGCAGCTTGCGTAGCAGTTCCCACGCAAGGCTAACCTTTCTTGAACTGTCTTGGAAGTGGTCTCGGTTCAGTATTATTTTGTTACGCTGCAATGGTGCCCAGTTTTTGTAATCTGCTTCTTCGTTGCGCTTTATGATCACTTGTGGCGAACTTCGATGCCCAGTGGATGTAATATACCATAAATCCTTTATTGTATAGTGTAGGTTTATTCTAAGTTAATATGCCGTAATTTCTTCATTATATAGAGTAGGTTTGTTCTTAATTCCTACTAGTTACTGCCATCATTCGCTATCTGAAAAAAAATCGGATGTAGTCGACCGGGCCAAAACATTCGCCTCTAACGGTCCTGGTTTTTAGTGGGCCACAATTGGGCCGGCCTGCATCTTTCTTGGGCCCGAATGGCCTTTGGGGCCTTCACTCTTTGCGCCAGGCCCACAACTTACTCCGGCCTATATTCGGCACAAACTTTACTTGGGACTTTTGTGGACCCAGCGCTTAGTTTGGCCCATGTAGCGTTGGGCCATTAACAGGCTGAATATTCTGGTGGCCTGTTACGACCCAGAAGAAACCATGGGCCTTTAGCAGGCCGAAATTCATGTTGGGCCTCAACTTTCACTAGTCGTTGACGGGCCTTCAGCAGGCTGAAAGGTAGACCGGGCCTTTTTTGGCCCGGTTATATGACTGGCCGTTACCAGGCCAAAACATATTTCGGGCCTGAGTTGGCCCATTGATATCATGGGCCTTTAAGAGGCCGAAAGCTTAGTACAGGCATCAACGGGCCGGATTATATGACAGGCCTTTAACAGGCCCAAACTCACGTTGGGCGGAACTGTTGCCACCTTTATCACGGGTCGTTAGTGGGCCGGATGTAGCGTCGGACCATATGGCCCATGGGCAGCACATGCCATTCCCAGGCCGAAAGACACACCGGGCTGAAATGGGCCCATGTCTACATCGGGCCTCTAACAGGCCGAAAGTCATTGGGCCGTAATTGGGCCCAAATATTCGGCAAACAATTAACGGGCCAGATCTGGCTTCGGGCCGTAAATGGGCCTTATTAAATAGTTCATTATTGGGCTGGCCCACTAGTACCTGAGTAAGTACTACGGGCCTTTGACTGGGCAGCCATTTTAACCTATATGGGCCTTTGTTGGGCCATGCCATGTATCGACGTATCATAGGCGCCTCATGTCTAATGAATGGATGACATCTGTCTCAATGGTGAGCCAACACGTGTTTCCTCTGGCCAATGACAATTTTACACGTGGAAAATCCTCATTGGTCTGGGTTGTTAACGGGTTATCGGATCCAAAACCGGACCGCCGATAGCTTAATGGTGACCCGTTACGGTGGATGCCACGTGTCGATCACCCTTGACGAAAGCACTTCTATGACGCGCGATTTATCGTCATGGAAGTGGACACTTCCGTGATGATAATTTTGGTAATGTCATGGAACACTTCTACGATAGCACAGGTATGACTATCTTGATTCTGTCATAAAATCGTCATGGATGTACATGCATGACAGAAAACGTGACCTACTGTGACAAACACGTATCATCACGGAAGTGTCTTTTTTGTAGTGCACTTAGTGAAATAATCAACGGCAACCAAAATATGTGTATACCCATTAGAGGAAGGAAAAAATTTCCCATATAATCAAAGCCCCAAACATCAAATGGTTCAATAACAAGTGAATAATTCATAGGCATTTCCTGACGTCTACCAATATTACCAATTCTTTGACATTCATCACAAGACAAGACAAACTTATCAGCATCCTTGAAGAGAGTAGGCCAATAAAAACAAGATTGCAATACCTTGTGTGTAGTTCTATCTCCCGCATGATGCCCTCCATAGGCTTCGGAGTGACATTTCCGTAGGATTTGGTCACGTTCATGCTCAGGTATACAACATCTAATAATACCATCTACTCCCTCTTTATAAAGATGTGGGTCATCCCAAAAGTAATGTCTTAAGTCAAAGAAGAATTATTTTTCTTTTATTGGTAAGTGAAACTAGGTGGTATAAATTTAGCAAAAATATAACTAGCATAGTCAGCATACCAAGGAGTGCTACGAGAAGCATTTATGACAGCTAGTTGTTCATCGGGAAAGCTATCATCAATAGGTAGTGGGTCATCAAGAATATTTTCTAACCTAGACAAGTTGTCAGCTACTGGGTTCTTAACTCCTTTTCTACCAGTGATATGTAGATCAAATTTTTGTAGCAAAAGAACCCACCTAATAAGTCTAGGTTTAGCATAATTTCTTCTCCAAAAGGTATTTAATAGCAGCATGATCGGTGTGAACAGTTACCTTAGAATCAACTATGCAAGATCTGAATTTATCACAAGCAAACACAATTGCTAAAAATTCCTTCTCAGTAGTAGCATAATTTATTTGAGCATTGTCTAGAGTCTTACTAGCATAATGGATAAAACTTATTCTTTTATCAACCCTTTGTCCTAGAATAGTACAAATAGCATAATCACTAGCATCACACATAATTTTAAAAGGTAAGTTCCAATCAGGTGGTTGAACAATAGGTGCAGAAGTTAAGGCTTTCTTAAGTATTTCAAAGGCTTCTACACAATCATCATCAAAAACAAATGGGACATCCTTTTGTAAGAGATTAGTAAGAGGCCTAGAAATTTTAGAGAAGTCTTTAATAAACCTCCTATAAAAACCAGCATGACCAAGGAAACTTCAAATAGCTTTAATATCTTTAGGACATGGCATTTTCTCAATTGCATCAACTTTAGCTTTATCCACCTCAATACCTTCATTAACCATAAAGTGGCACTTCTCCCAATTCAAGACAAGATTAGTTTGTTCACATCTCTGCAAAACTCGATCAAGGTTGCTTAAGCAATCATCAAAAGAAGTTCCGTAAACGAAAAAATCATCCATGAAAATCTCAACAATCTTTTCACAAAACTCAGAGA
Organism: Aegilops tauschii subsp. strangulata; assembly: GCF_002575655.3. Lineage (NCBI taxonomy): Eukaryota > Viridiplantae > Streptophyta > Magnoliopsida > Poales > Poaceae > Aegilops > Aegilops tauschii. The sequence goes on along the minus strand of NC_053035.3, from coordinate 138,756,436 downwards.
ATATAGCAATCATGCATCTTTGAAAGGTAGCAGGTGTATTGCATAAATGAAAAGGCATACGTCTATAAGCATAAGTTCCAAAAGGGCAAGTAAATATGGTTTTCTCTTGATCAGGTTGTCAAATAGGTATTTGAGAAAAAACAGAATATCCATCACGAAAACAACAGTGTGTATGCTTAGATAATCTTTCTAGCATTTGATCAATAAAAGGCAGAGGGTAATGTTCTTTTCTAATTGCTTTATTTAATTTTTTGAAGTCAATTACCATCCTATAACGAGTTACAATTCTTTGTGGGATAAGTTCATTTTATCATTAGGAACAACAGTAATGCCTCCTTTCTTAGGGACACAATGAACAAGAGTTACCCACCTACTATCATCTATGGTATAGATTATACCTACTTCTAGAAGCTTTAGTATTTCAGTTCTTACCACTTCTTCCATCTTAGGATTCAATCACCATTGATGACCAACAGCGGGTTTAGCATCAGGTTCCATATTAATCTTGTGCTGACAGAGAGTGGGACTAATGCCCTTAAGATTATCAAGAGTATATCCGATAGCAGCACGGTGCTTCCTTCGAATTTTTAATAATCTCTCTTCTTCATGCTCTGTATGGTTAGCACTAATAATAACAGGATATATCTTCTTTCCATCAAGATAAGCATATTTCAAAGTGTCAAGCAATTGCTTTAATTCAAACACAGGATCACCTTTAGGTGGAGGACGACCTCCTAGAGTTTCAACAAGCACATTGTGTTTAAAAATAGGTTGTTGCTCAAAGAATATTTTATCTATTTGATTTCTTTCATGCAAGTGCATACCATTTTCATGGTCAAGCAAATATTGTTCTAGTGGATCAGTGGGTGTTACGGCAATAGAAGCAAGACCAATTATTTCATCCCTACTAGGTAATTATTTATCATGAGGTTGTCTACGAAACTTGGAGAAATTAAACTAATGAGACACATCACCAAAATTGACACTGACAGTTTCTTTATGGCAATCTATCTTAGCATTAACAATGTTCAGGAAAGGTCTACCAAATATTATGGGACAAAATCATCTTGTGGAGAACCAAGAACTGGAAAATCAGTAGGATATTTATTTTCCCACACAAGATTTCAACATCTCTAACTATCCCAAGTGGTGTGATGGTGTCTCTGTTTGCAAATTTAATAGTAACATCAATATCTTCTATTTCAGCAGGTGCTACATCATTCATAATTTCTTGATATAAGGTAAAAGGAATAACACTCACACTAGCACCCAATCACATAAACCATGATAGCAATGATCTCCTATTTTAACTGAGACAACAGGCATGCCAACAACGGGCTTATTCTTATCTTTAATATCGGGTTTGGCAATTCTAGCAGCTTCATCATAGAAATAAATAACATGCCCATTGATATTATCAACCAAGAGATCTTTAACCATGGCAATACTAGGTTCTACTTTAATTTTTTAGAAGGTCTAGGTGCTCTAATATTACTTTTGTTAACTACGGTTGAGACTTTAGCATGTTCCTTTATCCTAACAGGGAAAGAAGGTTTTTCAATATAAGTGGTAGGCACAACTGGGTCAACATTATAAATGATGGTTTCATCTTTAACTATAGATGGCTCCTCAATATTTTCTTTAACAGGGGGATGATATTTAAACCACTTCTCCTTAGGGAGATCAACATGAGCAGCAAATGATTCACAAAAGGCTACTATCTCAGAGTCAAGTCCATATTTAGTGCTAAACTTATGAAAAGCATCGTTCTAACACAATCAAACTCAAGCTTTATACTTGACTCTTTACCTTCGCCGGGTTCCCAATCTTCACAGTTGCGCTTAATTCTTTCCAAAAGATCCCACCTCAATTCAATAGTCTTCTTCATAAAAGAACCAATACAAGAAGTATCGAGCATGGATTGATCATCACGAGAAAGTCGATCATAAAAATTTTGTATAATAATTTCTTTTGAGAGTTCATGATTGGGGCAAAGCCTCCCCCAAGCTTGAGCGATACTTTCTCCTTCACGAGGCCAAAAGTTATATATATAATTCCGATCACGACGAACTAGATGCATAGGATAAAACTTTTGGTGAAATTCCAATTTCAATCGATTCCAATAACAAGCTCCAATATCATCATATAGCCTATACCATTTCAATGCTTTTCTCCCCAAAGATAAAGGGAAAAACTTCTTCTTAACCTCATCTCCGGGTAAACCTGCAAGCTTAAATAATCCACAAACTTCATCCACATAGATTAGGTGCACATCAGGATGTAGAGTTCACTATTGCAGGATGCTGCTAACGCGACACTATGATCAGAGACCCTTCGACGAAACTGTGTGCGATGCAATAATCGCAAATGGTGGTGTAAAAAACCCGTCAAAAAGGTGCAAATAGTTTGCGATGGACGATGCATCAAACACGGTTCAGATTTTAGTTGCGTGTGCGATGCAGGGCATACGGTTCATTTCAATTAACTGTTTGCGATGAGGAGAAACCAAAGAAATGGGCAGCCAGATGAAGGTGTGTGCGATGTACAACATACAGTTCACTCGGATGAATTGTTTGTGATTAGGCAACAGAAAAGAAATGGTCAGCCAGATCAAGGTGTATGCGATATACGGCATTCGGTTCACTCGGATGAACTGTTTGCGTCGAGACAAGAGAACAGAAACGGTTCAACTTAACAAGATGTGTGTGATACGCGGCAAACAGGTATGTATCAGAAACGTGTGTGAAGACCGATAACAACACGGATGATTGCTGCTAACAAGCCGTGTGTGTTGTGAGCAAATGATTGCTGGTATACAATTGTGAGTGATTGATGAAAACATCACCGACGGGTTCCATTGTTTAGTCCGTGTGTGATGTGATTTTCTTTGTCCGCACAACATCTATGCTCTGTCTACAGAGCATCAACATATATACTTAAAAAGATAGCATTGCATAACCAAATTAAGCATACAATTACACAAGTGACTACACACATAACATTTCCACACACCAAAGTAAGCAATTACATGCATAAACTAGGAGAAACGAGGATCTGATCATCTACTTAGTGTTGCGACGACGCTTGCCATTGCTCTGCTTCTGGCTGGATCCCTGACCGTTTTGGGGAAGGAGGCACTTCCTCATGTCAACGATCCGCCTGTACATGTCGTAGCTCGTGTACGCCTCCTTGGCCGCGTACACGACGTGAGCTTTGTCGAGTTTCTCCATCCAGGACGAGTGCCAGGCATGCTTGTCCTTGTTGCACAAATCCTTCATGTCTCTGTAGTAGGGGTCCATGATGACCTCGGCGAGGTGAACCAGTGAGTCCTTCTCATGCTCCTTGCTGCCCCAGATCTTGTATTGGCCCTGGATGTCGACAAGATTCTGGCAGTCGATGCCCGAATTCTCGAGCGCCTTTACATCGTTGGTGATCTCCACCGTAGCGAACATGTAGTGGGGGTTGTTGACAAACCTGGCGAAACGCTCACAAGGCCTTATGTCCAGGTAGTAGTGGTAGACGAGGACGTGGTGGCGCACGCACATATGGGCGACGGCGACCTTGGGACGAGACCCGGCACGAGCGCGCGTGTACTCGAGGTCGAACCCGACCACCTTGTACTTCTCCTCGGCAAGCAACAACTCCATGATGTGGATGGAGTGCTCCACCCTGACCGGTCGTTGCTGTACACCATCGAGGTCCATGAACCTTCTGTGGGTGTCCACCACGGCACGCATGGTGAACTTCTGCTCGTCGTCGGCAGCCGCTCGGAGCGCCATTGGAGCCACGCAGGATACCCTCTAAGAATTTCTCGTGGTGGGTGTGCTTCTTGCAATGGTGGGGCGCGATTGAAAGGTTGAAGAGAGCCAAGGGTTAAATGGCCGTTGTAATAAATGGGGGCCGGCCGGCCTGTAATCGTCACGTCTTGTCACGACATTCATAGCAGAGGATTCTAGTGCACGCTTGACAACACTACACCACACGTGTGGGCTCGAAGAGGCACCAAATGTATTGTCGGTGAGCATGTTCCCATGCTACCGCACAGTCTACCGCGCAAGCTTCCCGCCCGGCTAGTTTGGTCGCGCGTCAGCTAGAAGAGGGACAAATCGTGGGCGTTTATTAGCAAAAAGCTTTGTAAAAGCGAAGTGTGTGGAATGACTTTGGCCATAAGTTTACCCGTGGGTGATGATGGACACTCGAGTGCGTTAATTAATTCTGCACTCTACAGGGCACACGGTGGAAGAAACCAAATGTGTGGAATAATGTCGAAGATCATAGTCGAGTTAGCTATACAGATCGTGTGCTGTGAGATCGGCAAGGTAAACAGATTCGAGAATGGTTAATAAAATCTAAGACCATTGCATATTAAGGTCAAAATAGTGCTACCAACATACGAGTCTCATACGATGCCATTTCAACGATTGTACCACAAAAGTTTGAAATAATACAAGGTTCAAATTCCAGAGTTATATGGCTCAAATTCGAAGAGTACAAGGTTCAAACTGATATTAGAAATGAAATTCAGCTCATCAGCTGCAAACGCTCGCGCTGATCCGCTGAACATGGATGTCAGAGAGGTTCAAACTAATATTACCACTTCTAAGTCTGGTTTCGAAACCTCACAATTTTTGCAAAGGTGTCAGCCACTTAGAAGTCATGTATGGGGTTGACACGATGACTTCCGATTACTCTGTCATCTGAAGTTCCAAAATGAAATTCGGCATTTTTGGAGCCTATTGCATTCTGCCGTAGGGCCGGCGCAGATTAACAAAGCATTCATTTTTGCAAAATAAATGTAGGGCAAACCCCATTTCCTTCAGCACCCTTGCTCTGAGAACAAAGAACCTGGCGAATATAATCTCCGGTGAGGTCCCTCAGTAGGAGTTCAAAGTAATTTCTGAGAGATGCTGATCTAGGCATTCGACGTGATTCTTATATTATATCACATTATCCACCACTGGGCCTAATCTTATCTGCAAAAGAAGAAAACGTGTTAGTGCCTACATGCAGTTTTGAACATTACTACAGGCCTATTTGGTTTGTAGGATTTGTAAAATGCACTAACATGCCATCTTCGATCTAACATGATTAACATGGGCTTTTGATTACATTCTAGAAAAATGTAGCCTTCTTCACAAGAGGTTGGAGTGGATGAAAAGTTCCCTAAGAAAACTAGTACAGATGAATCCAAAGGAGAAATGCTTATTGATTGTAACCATATGGATCAAGCAACCAATATGGGGGAACATGTATGTACTGAAATCCTCCAAAAGAATCCTTCAGAAATCATAGTACATTGTCATTGTAAACTTGGAAAAAGGTGTCACAAATTGAACTCCCTTATGGTTAACATTTACCAGGAAAGGAATATCACCTCGATATATAGCTTCTCCAGGCACGGAAAGCATCTCAGGAAACTCACAACTTGCTCCAGGTTGGGGCCGATAGATTCTAGTGCCAAGACCTTCATTGTGTGTAGTTTCGGGGTCAAGCTTGTCGGAATCATTTTCTGAATGACAGACGAACAAACATCTTCAAATTTATAAATAATGTTAATTTGTACAAGGAGAGGTAGAAGGTGGCTGTTGTACCTGAACAGGTGTGGATCCAATAACAAGTTCGGAGTATTTGTCAGACAAGTAGCCCACCACTGTCAATTTCGGTGCAGAAATGACATTGATTCTTGTTGGACCTTCTTGATCAACTACAAGTAATCTCTCATGTGCATGTGTGTCCTCAATGACCATACCGTGGTACACATCTTGTGATGTCTTCCTGCCGCACCAGCAACACACATAAATAGTCCGGAGAGTCATGGAGGTGATGTGGAAGGTACTCAACACATTGATCGCCTGAAGACGAAGGTACTCGAGTGCAGTTCAGCCATGGAGCAGGCGCTCCATGTCACCGTTTGAGAGGTAGGCAGCAACGAGCTCGAGGTGCTTCAGTCGTGGTAGAACAAGAGCGGGCGCGTCATTGAGGGGGATGGCAGTTCCTGAACTTGGCGACGCACAGCGTGTGCGCGAGGCGGAGTGCGGACGTTGGCAGCGACTGCATATGCCCATCATCAAAGTGAGCTCCTGGAGCTGATCTAGGGCAGGGGAACGGAACCAGTCATCAAGCTTGGCTTGGTCCTTGCCGTTGGAACGGAACTTGCCCATTCTAAGGCCTCTGGTTGGGCCAAGGTGACTGCCGAGGATCTTGGAGAGCGCATCCAAGCTTTTGTGATAGCCATGGCAGAGCTCGTGGGTGTCGATGAGGTCGAGAGGGCTGGTGTTCCATAGGGGGTGCCACCGCTGGGAAAGGACGGTTGTCTGCGCCCCATATTTGATTGGGAGGAGGGAGATGATGATTGTCAACATATCATCGGGAAGGCTGCTGATGAAGTCTAGGCCTGCTTGAGTCGCTTGTGGTTCTAGCTCGCCCTGCCTCCGCTTATTGGCAGCCCCGTTCTCCACCTCCGGAGTCTCCTTGTCAGTGGCGTTTTCTGATAGAAATTGGAGTACAGGGAATATTTAGTTAAAACAGGGCAATAGAAAAGTGTATTGGTAGCTAAAAGTTATTAGGTAGGAATATAGTAAGAAAAGGGAATAATAGTTGGTTGCTTAAATACTACACGATTCATTTGATATTGCTGGGTAAGTCAGCATGCAGATAGTTGAAAAGAAAACTTACTTCGAGCAAAGTCTGGACGGATGATATCGTCGGGGAAGTTACCATACATCTCATGACCAGGCCCTTTTATGTGCAGTGCAATTCCAGTGCCAGCTTTTAGTTCATAAAACTTAGCAATTTCTTTCCAAAAGCCAGTGCCAAAATAGGAGTCACCATGTTCATCAAGTCTTACAGTAGCAACGATTGTAAATCCATAGTTTGTGTGCAGTATGACATCCCTGCAGTCTTGATTTATGTAAAGGGAAAGATTGTGCACTACAGATTTTGTTGCATAGCAAGGGACGCGCTGCAGAAAATGGTAGGATTGTTAAAGAAAATATGGGCCCAAATTGAAAGAACTGTACAACAGTCGAAATCGAAGGACAAAAATTTATAATTAAACAGATAGGGTAAACATGATGTCATGGAAATATGAGAGTAATCGAAAGAACAATACATCATTAATTTTCCTAATATAGAAAGAATAGGGGGGAAATCCCCTTTGACGTATATGGTGCATGTGGCACCTTTTATCCAGGTGTATATTTAGAATATGTTCAGGAAAGTAGGCCATGCTAGCCGATTTAGGGTGAGATTGAACATATCGCGCGCATCCTCAAGTCATCTCATACGGTGAGATGGAATGTCTAGCGGAGGCCGCAAGCTCTTGATGTGTAGGTGCACTGTACACTCTATGAACGGAAGAAAACCCTCAAATCAGTTGAATAAAAATGAATTCACGGTGATTTCGGCCGGGTGTTTAAAGGAGGCAGATGAACTGGGATAAGAGATGAGATAATATGTCATTAAATTAGTTACCTTGTTGTCCATGAGAAAGAACCGTCAGTACGGCAGATTCCCCAACCGAGCGGAGCTGGGTCTACCCCGAGCAGCGTCGAGAAAGTCAATGGCGATAGGCGGCGGCAAGCGGAAGTGGCAAAATGCGGTGGGCTTTGCCGGCAGCCTGGCAGCGTCGAGCTAAGTGTTTACCGCCGCTATAGGCGGTGCCATGGATAGATGCGGAGGAGCTTGTGCAGGTGTGAATGGGGACCGGAGGGGGGTGGTGGGCGGGGTGAGGGTGTTTGTGATGTGGGGATGGTGAGGGTTTTCTTTTTTCCTTTTTGAATTGGGTGGTGAGGGTTTTCTGTCCCACAGAATTTTTGAGGCGACAGTTTGCTAGAGCCAACCGTGTGTGACTGACGCAACAGGCAAAATGAAAGTCATTGCACATGGTTCCAATTTCGGGAACCATGTGTGATTGACGTACTACCTCTGTCCTGGTTTATTGGTCCCCTTTGTAATTTTTACCAAATTTTGACCAAAATAGTTAACTAAGAAATGTTTATGCATGTCACCAAAAATTATATCATTGAACACTATGCTCAAATACCCATCCAACGATATAATTTTTGCTAACCTGGACTAACATTTTGTCAGTTAAACCTTTGGTCAAAATTTAACACAAATTACAAAGGGAACCAATAAACCAAGACGGAGGTAGATTGCATCAACCAAACTGATTGCATCCATATCCCACGGTTAGACATAAGTAAACATAGATTAAACATACTCAGACATAGATAATAAGCGTACACGTACACATGCATAGTTCAACCATATGTACATAGTTCAACCGTCATTAAGCATACTCAAGCATACATAGTTCGATCCCACATCTCATCTCACATGCCGGCACGATCCTGCAACTTCTCCAGGTACTCGGCGTACGCGTCGTGCGCCACCCTGCCAGAATACTTCTGCTTGAAGGAGCCAACCGCCCGTCCTCTTGCATGCACCAGAACACTTAGATACGCGTCATGAATCTTATGGTTCCAAAATGGGCATCGATAGCCACCATTGCATTCCCGCATAAATCTCCCTTAGGATTTGCCTCTTGTACCTCCTATGGCCATCTCATCCTCGTTGTCCACATCATCAGACAACACCTATACAAATAGTAAAACAAATTTGGCATCAAATCAATGACTACATGCCGTGAAGTGGGATTGGGAATTTATGGCTATTTATTTATACATATCCAGAGATTATTGTTTGATTTTTAAGCACAGTCGTCTATGTACAAACCAATCTTGAAGAAAATAATGGCACAAACATATGTAGGTCATTGAAAATCAATTGTCAAGTCCTGGCTAGGAATTATTAGCACGAACACTAACCCTAGTCGGATTACTAGCAGAAATCATTTGCACAGATGAAACAACTAATCACTTATCACTTGTACCATTCAAACAATCAATACACTACATGGATCTAACAAAACTTACTCAGATTTCATGGATTGGGAGAACATAACCATAGGATTTCTATTCCAAAAAGAGGGAGGTAGGAATAACTAGAGAAACCCTATGATCTATTTGACACATAAATGGGTATAGATGACTAACCAGCTATCCCTCGTCATCGGAGTCGTCGCCGGAGTGGTCGTCGGAGTCGTCGCCAGGGTCGTCACCAGAGTCGGTGTGGAACTCCACCTCCGGCTGTGGAAGCTCGACGCCGTCAGGGTGCAGCGATAACTCGCCGGCGGTGATGGCAACCTCTGTCTCCATCTCCACGTCATGCTCCGGTGCTTTAGCAGCCCTAGCGTCGCCACTGCCTCCGATGGGGCGCTTCGGCGGCATCCTCATACACTGACAGCTTTGAGGACTGAGAGCGGCATCGAGGATGCAAGCGGAGAGAGAGGATTGTGTGTGTGGCGAGGATGGGGGTGCGGCCGCTCGGGAGCACCATTAATATGAAGTAGTGGGAGTTCTAGGAGAGAGGCGGGCGGCGGTCAAACCGATGGCTCGCTTCCCGGTGAGACTGCACACCGGACTGCTGGTATGCCTACCAAAGTTTCACACAGCTACTCGCATGCCTCTCGATGACACTGCGCAGCGAGCACGCCTGCATCAATTCACACACCTCCACGCACGCCTCCCGGTATGCCTGCGCGGCGGACTGCTCGCATGCGTCCCATCAAATCACGCCAGCTCGCACGGCACACGGGTCGCGCGGCGGCACGTATATTGTTTTTCTATTTGGATGATTAATGTTGCCGCTTTATTGCTTAACCGAAGCATGGCACGTATCCATTGTTGGTCTAACGCTCATGGTTTGAATAAATAATCCGTTTGGGATATTGGTTCCCAATTATTAATAATCTCTCGTTTGTAATTAGATAAAGATTACATCAAAACTGGTCTCAAACTTGACAAAAAAAGTACAATGCCACTTTGTATTGGTGTCCATATGACAACATGATAAGTTTCATGAACTTCAAGTAAGTTTTGGATGTACTAGAATTTAAAAATCAAGATTCTCAATGTTTGAAATTTGTTGCCAGGGGAGTAAACATGCACCCAGTGGGACACATGTGTTTTTGCAATCCATTTAGGTGCACTGTCATGTGTGCATGTAGCTCAAATTTGATTTTTGCAAATTATACCCATAGAAAATCAATCAATTAATGTACTAAAACGTGTTCGTGATCTTTGTGATTTTTTTGAAATTAAAACGTCCCTCCTTTGGTAAAATATGTTCACCACAGGATAATTAATTTAACACGCATCGTAGTTGCGGTGGTTTCACGGTGTGTGTGGGGGGTGTGCGTCTGGGGGTGGCGGGTGGTTCGCAGTACACTACGAGTTGTGAGCCACCGTTTGGGTTGGCCATTTTGTTAGGCAGGCCGGTGCCACATCAGAGTCGTGAATTCATTATTTAAAATATTACACAACCCTTTCATACATACATGTTTTGGTGACATGTAGTCGATGGTTGTCCTACACGACACTCGATACTCGCGTGTGACGCTTTCTGTGGGCCCGCGAGGTCGTCATCCATCACTTTGACGAATAGCCGGCAGTGAGGTTAATTTGACCAGCAAGGTAGAATCTTTTTTGTTTGTGTTATGGTAGTATATAGTATGCGTCGAAGAGGTGGGAGGGGACTAGCATATATACTATACGTACGCGTCCATGAACAAGTACACCTCACTCGGTGTGAATTTTCGGTTTCCGAGGCACGTGCCACATCAAAATTGTTAAATTGGCTATTCAAACATCACACAACACCTCTTTGGGCCACATGCATGCACGCGGTGGTTATCCTAGCTAGGACACTCACGTGTGACACTTCCATCTGTGGGCCCATGACACCATCGTCGATGCATGCATGCATCACTTTGACCTACATCGGGAGAGGTTAATTAATTTCACCATCGATGAGGATTCTTTTGGGTTGTACATATTACGGCAGGAGCATATAGTATGCGGTGAAGAGAGGGGAAGGGGACCATCATATGTAGTACGCTTCATGAACCTCGCTCTGTGTGGGTGCATGGTTTACGTTTTTTAGGCATGTGGCACATCAAAGTTGTGCATTTTTGGTATTCAACATATATATGTTTGGCCCACATGCAAAGCGGTGGTGGTTGTCATCTCGCACCCACTTAAGCGGTTATCAACGATGTCGATGCTTTCCATCAGTGGGCCCGCTTGGTCCATCACTACTTTTTGCCTCACAACACAGGAGAGGTTAATTTGACTTAGGAGGGGATTATTTTTTTTGCTTGTAATACGGTATATATAGGTCATGCTCTAGGATGACACGCATGATACAATTTGAGCACACACACATGCATGTGTATGCATGAATCCCTCCCATCGAGTCGAGGTGGCTAGTACAACGACACGTCATGAACCGATCTTGCTCTGTGTGGGGAGCTAGTGTACGATTTTTGACGCACGCGCCACATCAATGTTGTGAAATGGTATTCAAACATGCATGCACGCATCACCTCCATACATATGCATGTAGTGGTTGCCTTCGAACGGTACACTGCCTCGCGTGGTTATCGGCGACAAGCCTAATATTCATGGGCCCGCGTGGACATCCATGATCACCTTGACCGACAACAAGATAGGTTACCATGGAGGATTCTTCATTTGGTTCGTGTTATCGTAGTATAGATCATGGTGAGATTCAGACCTAATTAAGTTCGAGCACATATACTATGCACGCATGCATGCATGAATCCCCGTCGTTGGCTTGAAGTGTAGTGTAACATACATATGCATCATCAACCTAACCCTCACTCAGTATGGGGATATCTAGTTCGAAATCATGGTGCCACATCAAAGTTGTTCCATTGTTACTCAAAAACACACCTCTCCATACATATGTTTGGGCCACACACATGCAGTGGTGGTCTTCGGGGACTAGCTACTTGCGTGATTATTGGCGAGCTAGCCCATCTCCGGGGTCGCATGGACGGCCATCACCTTTGAGCAACAACAAGAGAGAGGTTGTACGACCAAGGTCGATTATTCTTGGTCCGTTTTATGATCCATCTTGGTGAGAGATGCCTCTCTGGCCCGCCGACTGAAAGTGTGTGGGGGCGGCTGCTACTTTGCACTTTGCTAGGTGAACCTTGGTTGGGGGGGCATGTATTCATAGCTTAGGATTCCCTTCATGGCGACACGAGGGGGTGCTGCTAGCTGCTACTTCGCACTTTGCTAGGTGAACCTCGGTTGGGGAGGCATGCATTCATAGCTTAGGATTCCCTTCGTGCCGACACGAGGGAGGGGGTTGCTAGCTACTTCGCACTTTGGTAGGTGAACCTCGGTTGGGGGGCATGCATTCATAGCTTAGGATTCCCTTCGTGCCGACACGAGGGAGGGGGCTGCTAGCTACTTCGCACTTTGCTAGGTGAACCTCGGTTGGGGGGGCATGCATTCATAGCTTAGGATTCCCATCGTGTTGACACGGGGGAGGGGGCTGCTAGCTACTTCGCACTTTGCTAGGTGAACCTCGGTTGGGGGGGAGGGGGCAAGCATTCATAGCTTAGGATCCCCTTCGTGCCGACACAGGGGGTGGGGCAAGCAATACCATGCGCTTTGCGAGATAGGTGCCACATCGAAGTTGCATTTGGTATTTGAAAATCAAACCACCCTTTTCATACATAAATTTGGTCCACATGCAAGTGTGTTCGTGTTCTGACCCTCTCCAGCGTCATTTTTTGACAAATTTATGAACATTAGACAAGTTAGATGATGCAACAGACACGGTTCACTCAAACTAACCGTGTGTATTGGGCTCCACGAGGCTTCCCCTCTCAAAAATATCTACCCGCCTGCAACTTTTTCTGTTTGATAACACACGATTATTGTGTTTCGGCCGTGTGTGATGTTTCTTGTTCCCAATCCCGCCTGCATCCCTCAAAAATATTTGCCCGGCTCGAGGGTTTTTCTGTTTCATAACACACGATTGTTATCTCTGGACCGTGTGCGATGCACCATCATCAAAATTTTCAATAGCCCCGGCATTTCACTCCCGCGTAGTAAAATTTTCAGTACCCGTGTCATTTCCTCAAACACCCCCGCCCCCTCCACACACACACACACACACACACACCAAAACCTCCTCAGGCGTGCGCGCACACACACACACCCCCTCCCTCGCTCGAAACCCTAGCAAGGTCCCTGCCGCCGCCGCAAGGCCTCCCTTGTCAACATCTGCCGGTTTGCCCGTGCAGCTTACCCACCGATCTCCATACCCAGGTCGCCCTGAGTTTCTTAGATGACGCCTGCCAAATGCCCCCTTTCCCACAGATCCCCATCCCCCACTCCAGAGCGTCGCAGCCTAGGCCCGGCTACGCTTCCCGTGGAGCTCGAGGAGCGACTGGCCCAAAAGAGGTGTGATACGTCCATTTTTCATCATGCTTTTATATCGATATTTATTGCATTATGGGCTGTTATTACATGTTATGTCACAATACTTATGCCTATTCTCTCCTATTTTACAAGGTTTACATGAAGAGGGAGAATGCCGGCAGCTGGAATTCTGGGCTGGAAAAGGAGCAAATATTAGAGACATGTTCTGCACAACTCCAAAAGTCCTGAAACTCCACGGAAGTTATTTTGGAATTAATAAAAAATACTGAGCGAAGAAAGTACCAGAGGGGGGCCACCCACCATCCACGAGGGTGGGGGCGCGCCCTACCCCCTTGGGCATGCCCTTGCCTCGTGGGCCCCCTGGCAGGCCTCCGGTGCCCATCTTCTGCTATATGAAGTCTTTTACCCTGGAAAAAATCATAAGAAAGCTTTCGGGAAGAAACTCCGCCGCCACGAGGCGGAACCTTGGCGGAACCAATCTAGGGCTCTAGCGGAGCTGTTCTGCCGGGGAAACATCCCTCCGGGAGGGGGAAATCATCGCCATCGTCATCACCAACGATCCTCTCATCGGGAGGGGGTCAATCTCCATCAACATATTCACCAGCACCATCTCCTCTAAAACCCTAGTTCATCTCTTGTATCCAATCTTTGTCCCAAAGCCTTAGATTGGTACCTGTGGGTAGCTAGTAGTGTCGATTACTCCTTGTAGTTGATGCTAGTTGGTTTATTTGGTGGAAGATCATATGTTCAGATCCTTTATGCATATTAATACCCCTCTAATTATGAACATGAATATGATTTGTGAGTAGTCACGTTTGTTCCTGAGGACATGGGAGAAGTCTTGCTATAAGTAGTCATGTGAATTTGGCATTCGTTCGATATTTTGATGAGATGTATGTTGTCTTTCCTCTAGTGGTGTTATGTGAACGTCGACTACATGACACTTCACCATTGTTTGGGCCTAGAGGAAGGCATTGGGAAGTAATAAGTAGATGATGGGTTGCTAGAGTGACAGAAGCTTAAACCCTAGTTTATGAGTTGCTTCGTAAGGGGCTAATTTGGATCCATATGTTTCATGCTATGGTTAGGTTTACCTTAATACTTCTTTTGTAGTTGCGGATCCTTGCAATAGGGGTTAATCATAAGTGGGATACTTGTCCAAGAAAGGGCAGTACCCAAGAACCGGTCCACCCACATACCAAATTATCAAAGTAACGAACGCGAATCATATGAGCGTGATGAAAACTAGCTTGACGATAATTCCCATGTGTCCTTGGGAGCGTTTTCCTTCATATAAGAGTCTGTCCAGGCTTGTCCTTTGCTAATAAAAGGATTGGGCCATCTTGATGCACCTTATTTACTATCATCACTTGTTACCCGGTACAAATTACCTTATCACAAAACTATCCGTTACCGATAATTTCAGTGCTTGCAGAGAATACCTTACTCAAAACCGCTTGTCATTTCCTTCTGCTCCTCATTGGGTTCGACACTCTTACTTATCGAAAGGACTATGATAGATCCCCTATACTTGTGGGTCATCAAGACTCTTTTCTGGCGCCGTTGCCGGGGAGTGAAGCGCCTTTGGTAGGTGGAATTTGGTAAGGAAAAATTTATATAGTGTGCTGAAATTTACTGTCACTTGTCACTATGGAACATAATCCTTTGAGGGGCTTGTTCGGGGTATCTTCACCCCGACCAGTAGAACAAAGAGTTGCTCCTCAACCTACTTAACCTACTGAAAATGTTTACTTTGAAATTCCTTCGGGTATGATAGAGAAACTGCTAGCTAATCCTTTCACAAGTGATGGAACATTACATCCTGATTTGCACCTAATCTATGTGGATGAAGTTTTTGGATTATTTAAGCTTGCGAGTATGCCCAAGGATGTTATCAAGAAGAAGGTCTTCCCTTTATCTTTGAAGGGAAAGGCATTCACATGGTTTAGGCTATGGGATCATGGAACTACAACCGATTGAAGTTGGAATTTCATCAGAAGTTTTATCCTATGCATCTTGTTCATCGTGATCGTAATTATATATATAATTTTTGGCCTCGCGAAGGAGAAAGCATCGCTCAAGCTTGGGGGAGGTTTAAGTCAATGTTATATTCATGCCCCAATCATGAGCTCTCAAGAGAAATTATTATTCAAAAAATTTATGCTCGGCTTTCTCTCAATAATCGCTCCATGCTCGATACTTCTTGTACTGGTTCTTTTATGATGAAGACTATTGAATTCAAATGGGATTTATTGGAAACAATTAAATGCAACTCTGAAGATTGGGATCTCGACGAAGGTAAGGAGTCAGGTATAACACCTAAGATTGATTGTGTTAAATCTTTTATGGATACCGATGTTTTCCGTGAATTTAGCACTAAATATGGACTTGACTCTGAGATAGTAGCTTCTTTATGTGAATCCTTTGCTACTCATGTTGATCTCCCTAAGGAGAAGTGGTTTAAATATAATCCTCCCATTGAAGTAAAAGTAGTTGCACCTATTAAAGTTGAAGAAAAGACTATCAATTATAATGATCCTGTCATTCCTACTGCTTATATTGAGAAACCACCTTTCCCTGTTAGAATAAAGGATCATGCTAAAGCTTCAACTGTGGTCAACAAAAGTAATATTAGGAGACCCAAACCCCCTGAGAAAATTAAAGTCGAACCTAGTATTGCCATGGTTAAAGATCTCTTGGCAGATAATATTGATGGGCATGTTATTTACTTCTGCAATGAAGCTGCTAGAATTGCTAGACCTGATACTTAAAATAAACATAGACCTCTTGTAGGCATGCCTGTTATTTCTGTTAAAATAGGAGATCATTTTTATCATGGCTTATGTGATATGGGTGCAAGTGCAATACCTCATTCCTTATACAAAGAAATTATGCACGATATTGCACCTGCTGAGTTAGAGGAAATTGATGTTACAATTAAGCTTGCCAATACAGACACTATTTCACCAGTTGGGATTGTTAGAGATGTTGAAGTCTTGTGTGCGAAAGTTAAATATCATGCTGATTTTCTTGTTCTTAGTTCCCCACAAGATGACTTCTGTCCCATCATATTTGGTAGACCCTTCTTGAATACCGTTAATGCTAGGATAGACTGCGAAAAGGATGTTGTTACTATTGGTTTGGGGGATATGTCTCATGAGTTTAACTTTGCTAAATTTCGTAGACAACCCCGTGACGAGGAATTGCCTAGTAAAGATGAAATTATTGGTCTTGCTTCTATTGCCGTGCCTCCTAATGATCCTTTAGAATAGTATGTGCTAGACCATGAAAATGATATGTTTATGAATGAAAGAAGGGAAATAGATGAAGTATTCTTTAAACAGGGACCTATTTTGAAACACAACTTGCCTATTGAAATCCTAGGGGATCCTCCTCCACCCAAGGGTGATCCCGTGTTTGAGCTCAAAATATTACCTGATACTCTTAAATATGCTTATCTTGATGAGAAAAAGATATATCCTGTTATTATTAGTGCTAACCTTTCAGAGCATGAAGAAAAGAAATTATTGAAAACTCTGAAGAAGCACCGTGCTGCTATTGGATATACTCTTGATGATCTTAAGGGCATTAGTCCCACTCTATGCGAGCACAAAATAAAATTGGGAAAGAGGCTAAACCAGTTGTTGATCACCAACGACGGTTAAATCCTAAGATGAAAGAAGTGGTAAGAAAAGAAATACTAAAGCTTCTGGAGGCAGGTATAATTTATCCCGTTGCTGATAGTCAATGGGTAAGTCATGTCCATTGTGTCCCTAAGAAGGGAGGTATTACTGTTGTTCCTAATGATAAAGATGAATTGATCCCACAAAGAATTATTACAGGTTATAGAATGGTAATTGATTTCCACAAATTAAATAAAGCTACTAAAAAGGATCATTACCCTTTACCTTTTATTGATCAAATGCTAGAAAGATTATCCAAACATACGCATTTTTTCTTTCTAGATGGTTATTCTGGTTTCTCTCAAATACATGTGTCAAAAGAGGATCAAGAAAAGACCACTTTTACTTGCCCTTTTGGTACCTTTGCTTATAGACGTATGCCTTTTGGTTTATGTAACGCACCTGCTACCTTTCAAAGATGCATGATGGCTATATTCTCTGATTTTTGTGAAAAGATTGTTGAGGTTTTCATGGATGATTTCTCCGTATATGGAACTTCTTTTGATGATTGCTTGAGCAACCTTGATCGAGTTTTGCAGAGATGTGAAGAAACTAACCTTGTCTTGAATTGGGAGAAGTGCCACTTTATGGTTAATGAAGGTATTATCTTGGGGCATAAAATTTCTGAAAGAGGTATTGAAGTTGATAAAGCTGAAGTTGATGCTATTGAAAAGATGTCGTGTCCCAAGGACATTAAAGGTATAAGAAGTTTCCTTGGTCATGCCGGTTTTTATAGGAGGTTCATTAAGGACTTCTCTAAAATCTCCAGGCCTCTGAGTAATCTCTTACAAAAAGATATTCCTTTTGTCTTCGATGATGATTGTGTAGAAGCATTCGAAATACTTAAGAAAGCTTTGATTTCTGCACCTATTGTTCAGCCACCTGATTGGAATCTATCCTTTGAAATTATGTGTGATGCTAGTGATTATGTTGTCGGTGCTGTTCTAGGACAAAGAGTTGATAAGAAATTAAATGTTATCCAATATGCTAGTAAAACTCTAGACAATGCCCAGAGAAATTATGCTACTACTAAAAAAGAATTTTTAGCAGTTGTATTTGCTTGTGATAAGTTCAGACCTTATATTGTTGATTCTAAAGTAACTGTTCACACTGATCATGCTGCTATTAAATATCTTATGGAAAAGAAAGATGCTAAACCTAGACTCATTAGATGGGTTCTCCTACTACAAGAATTTAATTTGCATATTATTGATAGAAAGGGAGCTGAGAACCCCGTTGCGGACAACTTGTCTAGGTTAGAGAATGTTCTTGACGACCCACAACCTATTGATGTTAGCTTTCCTGATGAACAATTAGCTATCATAAATGCTTCTCGTACTGCTCCATGGTATGCTGATTATGCTAATTACATTGTTGCTAAATTTATACCACCTAGTTTCACATAGCAGCAAAAGAAAAAGTTTATCTATGATTTAAGACATTACTTCTGGGATGACCCACACCTTTATAAAGAAGGAGTAGATGGTGTTATTAGACGTTGTATACCTGAGCATGAACAGGAACAGATCCTATGCAAGTTTCACTCCGAAGCTTATGGAGGACACCACGCTGGAGATAGAACTGCACATAAGGTATTGCAATCCGGTGTTTATTGGCCTATTCCCTTCAAAGATGCCCGTAAGTTTGTCTTATCTTGTGTTGAATGTCAAAGAATTCGTAATATTAGTAGACGTCAAGAAATGCCTATGAATTATTCACTCGTTATTGAACCATTTGATGTTTGGGGCTTTGATTATATGGGACCGTTTACTTCCTCTAATAGGTATACGCATATTTTAGTTGCTGTTGATTACGTTACTAAGTGGGTAGAAGCTATTCCAACTAGTAGTGCTGATCATAACACCTCTATTAAGATGCTTAAATAAATTATTTTCCGAGGTTTGGAGTCCCTAGATATTTAATGATTGATGGTGGTTCACATTTTATTCATGGTGCTTTTCGTAAAATGCTTGCTAAGTATGATGTTAATCATAGAATTGCATCCCCATATCACCCACAGTCTAGTGGTCAAGTAGAATTGAGTAATAGAGAGCTCAAACTAATTTTGCAAAAGACTGTTAATAGATCTAGAAAGAATTGGTCCAAGAAACTTGATGATGCATTATGGGCCTATAGAACTGCATATAAAAATCCTATGGGTATGTCTTCGTATAAAATGGTTTATGGAAAAGCATGTCACTTACCTCTCGAACTAGAACATAAGGCATATTGGGCCATTAAAGAGCTCAACTAGGATTTCAAATTTGCCGGTGAGAAGCGGCTATTTGACATTAGCTCACTTGATGACTGGAGAACTCAATCCTATGAAAATGCCAAACTGTTTAAAGAAAAAGTTAAAAGATGGCATGACAAAAGGATACAAAAGCGTGAGTTTAATGTAGGTGATTATGTGTTGCTATTCAACTCTCGTTTAAGATTTTTTGCAGGAAAACTTCTCTCCAAATGGGAAGGTCCTTACGTTATCGATGAGGTCTATCGTTTCGGTGCCATAAAAATCAACAACTTCGAAGGCACAAGTCCGAAGGTGGTGAACGGTCAAAGAATCAAACATTATATATCAGGTAATCCTATAAATGTTGAAACTAATGTTATTGAAACCGTAACCCCGGAGAAATACATAAGGGACACTTTCCAGAATGTTTCAGACTCCGAAAAGGAATAGGTATGTGGTACGGTAAGTAAATCGACTCCAAAACAGTTCTAATGGCAATTTTTCTCCGTTTTGGAATATTTAAGAAAATAGGAAAATAAGAAGTAGTCCGGGAAGGACACGAGGCATCCACGAGGGTGGAGGGCGCGCCCTACCCCCTAGGCGCGCCCCCTACCTCGTTGACACCTCGTGTGCCTCCGGGCTCCGTTTTCTTGCACGATACTTCTTTTGGTCGGTAAAAATTCATTATATAATCTCCCGAATGTTTTGACCACCGTATCACGCAAATATCCTCTGTTTTTGTTTCGAGCTGTTTTTCTGACAGATCTAGATCACCATGACGTCTCCAAGTGCCCCCAAGGACAAGTTCTTCGAGAAGGTCATCAACCCCTACCTCACGGAAGTACTGCAACATCCTCAAACCATTGAGATGCATGAGGGGATGCTGCACATCCGCGATGTTGAGGGACCAAGGAGGACCGGAAGCGTGGAGACAAGGCTTGAAGCAATGGAGCAACAAGTTTTCAAGTGTCAGGAGATGGTGGAGCGTGGACTTGACACCAATCACATAATGATCACGGAGTTCACCAACAACCACAAGCTGGACGCCAAGGACATTGGGGAGGCCATCTTCAAGCTTCATAAGAAAATTGAGCACCTCCAATCCCAGATCTATGACCTGCAAAACCAAAACTATGAGTATGAATATAGATTCAAGAGGATGAGTTTGGCTGCATATTTAAGGATCCCGGAGACTCGATCGTCCTTCTATGATGGTGAGCCTGTGCCTTGGAAGATGGACGACAAGACTACATCATCAACAACCCCATCACCACCACTTTCGTGGAAGGAGACATAATCACATGGGTATGGGCACTCCCCTTGGCAACAGCCAAGCTTGGGGGAGGTGCCCCGGTATCGTATCACCATGACAGTCCTATCTTTACCGTTTTTCTTAGTTCGATCCTTTTGGTAATATCTTGATCTAGTAGAATAAAGTTTTAGTATGATTTAGTTTTGAGCTTTGCTTTATGATCCTTCTATGTAATAGAGTCTGTGAGCTATATATAATAAAGATTAGTGTTGAGTCAAGGGCTTGATTATCTTGGTACGATCTTGAGAGAAAAGAGAAAGAATAAAAACAAGTAAAGAGATCATATTGATCTTATGGAGAGTAATGACTTCACATATAAAGAGTATGATGAATAAAAGTTGTTGAGAGTTGACAAACATAGTTTTGGTCATCGTTGCAATTAATAGGAAGTAATAAAGAAAGAGAGGTTTTCACATATAAATATACTATCTTGGACATCTTTTATGATTGTGAGCACTCATTAAAATATGACATGCTAAAGAGTTGATGTTGGACAAGGAAGACAACGTAATGGGTTATGTTTTCTTATATCTGAAATAAAGTATATTGTCATGGATCATCCAACATGTTGAGCTTGCCTTTCCCTCTCATGCTAGCCAAATTCTTTGCACCAAGTAGAGATACTACTTGTGCTTCCGAATACCCTTGAAACCAGTTTTGCCATGAGTGTCCACCATATCTACCTATGGGTTGAGTAAGACCTTCAAGTAAGTTGTCATGTTGCATGCAATAAAAATTGCTCTCTAAATATGTATGATTTATTAGTGTGGAGAAAATAAACTTTATACGATCTTGTGATATGGAAGCAATAAAAGCGATGGACTGCATAATAAAGGTCCATATCACAAGTGGCAATATAAAGTGACATTCTTTTACATTAAGATTTCGTGCATCCAACCATAAAAGCACATGACAACATCTGCTTCCCTCTGCGAAGGGCCTATCTTTTACTTTTGTCTTTTACCTTACAAGAGTCATGGTGATCTTCACCTTTCCTTTTTACATTTTATCCTTTGGCAAGCACCTTGTGTTGGAAAGATCCTGATATATATATATATATATATATATATATATATATATATATATATATATATATATATATATCCAATTGGATGTAAGTTAGCATGAATTAATATTGTTGACATTACCCTTGAGGTAAAAGGTTGGGAGGCAACACTATAAGCCCCTATCTTTCTCTGTGTCCAATTAAAACTCCATACCCATAAGTATTGCGTGAGTGTTAGCAATTGTGAAAGACTAAATGATAGTTGAGTATGTGGACTTGCTGAAAAGCTCTTATATTGACTCTTACCGATGTTATGATAAATTGCAATTGCTTCAATGACCGAGATCATAGTTTGCTAGTTCTCAATGAAGTTTCTGATTCATACTTGACATTGTGAATAGATTGTTACTTGAGCATAAGAAATCATATGACAATATCCATATATGTTGCTGTTATAAGAATGATCATGATGCCCTCATGTCCGTATTTTATTTTATCGACACCTCTATCTCTAAACATGTGGACATATTTATCGTTATTGGCTTCCGCTTGAGGACAAGCGAGGTCTAAGCTTGGGGGAGTTGATACGTCCATTTTGCATCATGCTTTTATATCGATATCTTTGCATTATGGGCTGTTATTACACGTTATGTCACACTACTTATGCCTATTTCTCTCTTATTTTACAAGGTTTACATGAAGAGGGAGAATGCCGACAGCTGGAAAAGGAGCAAATATTAGAGACCTATTCTGCACAACTCCAAAAGTCCTGAAACTCCACGGAAGTTATTTTTGGAATTAATAAAAAATACTGAGCGAAGAAAGTACCAGAGGGGGGCCACCCACCATCCACGAGGGTGGCGGGCGCGCCCTACCCCCTGGGCGGGCCCCCTGCCTCATGGGCCCCCTGGCAGGCCTCCGGTGCCCATCTTCTGCTATATGAAGTCTTTTACCCTGGAAAAAATCATAAGAAAGCTTTCGGGAAGAAACTCCGCCGCCATGAGGCGGAACCTTGGCGGAACCAATCTAGGGCTCCGGCGGAGCTGTTCTGCCGGGGAAATATCCCTCCGGGAGGGCGAAATCATCGCCATCGTCATCACCAACGATCCTCTCATCGGGAGGGGGTCAATCTCCATCAACACCTTCACCAGCACCATCTCCTCTAAAACCCTAGTTCATCTCTTGTATTCAATCTTTGTCCCAAAGCCTCAGATTGGTACCTGTGGGTTGCTAGTAGTGTTGATTACTCCTTGCAGTTGATGCTAGTTGGTTTATTTGGTGGAAGATCATATGTTCAGATCCTTTATGCATATTAATACCCCTATGATTATGAACATGAATATGATTTGTGAGTAGTCACGTTTGTTCCTGAGGACATGGGAGAAGTCTTGCTATAAGTAGTCATGTGAATTTGGCATTCGTTCGATATTTTGATGAGATGTATGTTGTCTTTCCTCTAGTGGTGTTATGTGAACGTCGACTACATGACACTTCACCATTGTTTGGGCCTAGAGGAAGGCATTGGGGAAGTAATAAGTAGATGATGGGTTGCTAGAGTGACAGAAGCTTAAACCCTAGTTTATGAGTTGCTTCGTAAGGGGCTGATTTGGATCCATATGTTTCATGCTATGGTTAGGTTTACCTTAATACTTCTTTTGTAGTTGCGGATGCTTGCAATAGGGGTTAATAATAAGTGGGATACTTGTCCAAGAAAGGGTAGTACCCAAGAACCGGTCCACCCACATAGCAAATTATCAAAGTAACGAACGCGAATCATATGAGCGTGATGAAAACTAGCTTGACGATAATTCC
Source organism: Aegilops tauschii subsp. strangulata (assembly GCF_002575655.3). NCBI lineage: Eukaryota > Viridiplantae > Streptophyta > Magnoliopsida > Poales > Poaceae > Aegilops > Aegilops tauschii. The sequence continues at coordinate 138,733,065 of NC_053035.3, read as the reverse complement.
CATGTGTCCTCGGGAGCGTTTTCCTTCATATAAGAGTTTGTCCAGGCTTGTCCTTTGCTAATAAAAGGATTGGGCCATCTTGCTGCACCTTATTTACTTTCATTACTTGTTACCCGGTACAAATTACCTTATCACAAAACTATCCGTTACCGATAATTTCAGTGCTTGCAGAGAATACCTTACTGAAAACCGCTTGTCATTTCCTTCTGCTCCTTGTTGGGTTCGACACTCTTACTTATCGAAAGGACTACGATAGATCCCCTATATTTGTGGGTCATCAAGGTGTATCGCGGTCTCTTCGCCCGACACGCCGAGGAAGCTGACGACCGTTACTGGCGGCAGGCACTCAAGCAGCAGGCTAGAGCATGCGGGCATGTCTCGGCTGCCGGCTACAACATCGAGGTCATCGACAACAATGGCCTGAGGCGGGATATGTCATAGGTTAAGTGGCCCACCCCCAAGCCCTCGGGTTCAACCGCCGTCGATCTCATCCATGGCCCCGCCGCTGATCTCCTCTGGCTCACTGTCAACAATTTGCCATCCTACATCGCCATTGAGCCCCTTTTGTCAATTCTGAAGGACACGTTCTGCGACACTGGCTTGGGATCCAGAGCTTCCAAGTCAGACCTCATCGACGGCGACCACAAGGAGGGCACCCTCTCCGGCTCTTCCAAGGGGAAAGAGCCCATCTGCTCTTCCAAGGGAAAGCGCCCGTCTGTGAAATCAGGGAGGGCACCCTACAGCCATGCTCTTCCAAGGGGAAGGAGCCCATCTACGACAACATGGAGCGCATCCAGGGTCCGTGCTCTTCCCACGGGAATGAGCCCATCTGTAACAAGTGAGGAAACCCATGATATGTTTTGCCGTGCCTCTTCACAGGGGGAAACCCATGATTTGTTTTGTCGAGTCCCTTTGGTAGTGTAGTGAGAATATGTCCGGTTTTAATTGCTATATCTGGTTGTTTGTAGTATGCCTTGGTTATTTCAGTTGTTCACAATGTGATGCTCTATATGTGCAACTATTTACTGTGCAGTACATTTCATCAATCCAGTTTAAACATACGGATAGGAATGCATATATTTGCTTGTTGTTAAGCCTGTTATAGCTAGCATATGCCTCTTTTAAAGTTTTTTGATTCTCCGGTTGTTTGTAGTTAGCATATGTCCAGTTTCAGATGCTATCTTTGGTTGTTCGTAGTATGCCTTGTTTATTCCAGTTATTCACAATGCGATGTTCTATATGTGCAAGAATGAACTGTGCAGTTCAATTTCATCACTACCAGTTTCAACAATACCACTATGAATGACTACATTTGGTTGATGCATCTTGTAGTTAACATGCCTTTCCATTTTTATTTAACAATAACCAGTGTAGTTAGACTGGCACAATACTAGTTTGAACTATGTTTGCTTGTTGTTAAATGTTAGGCCTGTTGCAGTTAACACACCTTTCCACTTGTTTTGCTTTACTAGCGTGCTTAAACCTGCACACTGAAGCTATCTTTTGGAGATTATTTTGTCTGCCATGGATAATTTTGGTTGATGTTTAGCCTGTTCTGCTTAACATGCTTCTCGATGTGCCTACACAGGACAATTTTGGGAACGACTATTGTTTTCCATCAAGATTAGTTTCATCCCATGGCTTATATATGCTCATTGTTCAGGATATCGGTAGCTAGTACCATATAGGTCGGGGGCTGATAAGGGACTAATCGGTGAATCAAACTTTTAACTGAATATATCTGCAATCCATTTATCGTTAGGTTAACTAGGGCCATATGTAATATATTTGAGGCTACATAGCAACATGCACTATACTTAATGTCTAAATATGCAATCCTAGGCTACATAGCAACAAGGAAGAGTGTTACATTAATGTTATGATGATGTCTAGATATACGTAGAAGAGTAGCAGCACCACCACCACCACCACCAACAACAACAACAACAACAACAACACAGCATTGTTTGGATACTCAACTTAGCTAGAGGTCAGATTTAGTTTCTAGCTCATGACTAACCCTGAACTAACTCCATCCAAAGAGTTGTTTGGATGGCAGGGTTAGATTGACAATAAATGCACTAGGAGAACTAGCTCCAATTAGCACCTCTTGGGTTGGATAGTTTTTTTGGGTGGGTTATAGATGCAACTAGCTCAAACTAGCCCTCGTGTTTAGAACTACTTTAGGGCTATTTGAGCTTGAACTAGCTCAAACTAACTGTAACCCATGGATACAGCAGTAGTTAATCAGCCGATAATTTGTGAGAATGCACTAAACTCTATATAAGATGTTAATTCATCTAATATGTGAGTATATTGGATGTTATAAGATATTATAAAAGAGTGTTGTACTACATCATTGTGCAATTGTTGTTTAGCTTCTAATATTAACTTTGTGCTTTTAGGTACATATGTCATTGGTAAAGATCCGCGCTTTGACCCTTTCTGTGTATGGGGCAATGAGATATTGATGAAGGAAGCTGATAAAGATTGTTAGTAAAATGGGTCGAAAGATGGCAATTAAACTATTTGTTTACACTTTATCCAAGACAACAGCGAACTGCGGGATGGTAAGTAAGAACTCTGCATCCTTCTTTTTACTGCCCATAATGAGTTGTGTTAGATGACAATGTCTGAATCTTTTTCCTTTGCAGTGGTTGCCAAAGCAGTTTACTCAAGATTACCTCTCAAACTACATGATTGGTGGGCATGCAAAGGTTAAAGTATTTCTACCAGAACACGATGATTATCTAGATGTTTTCATGAAGACCGTGAAGGATGGGCGGTCGGCCATCACAAGGGGTTGGAGTAGAGTCGTGTGTGCCTTCTGCATGGAGGAAGGCATAATATGGGCATTCTGCTTCACCTTGTTCAGCAACCAGAATGTATTTCGCCTCTTTCTTTACCGTCTTTAATAGTACAAGTATACAACTGTGGTTCATCATTCATTATTTGGTTCTTATGTAATTCTTGAACATATGTACCTATGAATCAAATAATGCATTGGTTGTTTGAACCTGATGGATATGAATAAAGCTGTAGCATACATTCAAATTCAAATTCAAATCCGGTACAATTTGAAATAGCAGCAATTCAATTACGGTGAAATTACGCTCTCTAGGTCATTACGGCACACACTATTGGTAAAACACAAACGTTTGCGATATACACCATAATCTGAGACGGTTCACGGAGAGGAAACATGTGCAAGCATGCACACAGTTGCCGTTTGCAAAGCGTGTGCGATGTGAGACAATATCACAAACGGTGCGGGTAAACTAAACGTTTGTGTTAGTTGCCTTATCGTACACGATTCGCAATCATGAACTGTTCTGATGAAGTATGCATCGTAAATGTTGCACCACAGAATAGCGTGTGCGATAGTTGTTGTGTACGACGGTCCGACATTTCATAACCCTGTCCGACACACGTACGACTATTAGCTAATCTTCTTAATTAGTTATCGCATACGGTTTGGAAAAAGCGAATGTGTGTGATTGATACACGTTCTATAATAGTGAACCGTTTGTGATGGACCGCACATCGTAAACGTAGCACCATAGAATACCCACTGCGATGGCAACGCGAGCACAAACAAGTAGGAGTACTGTAGGGTCCGTATCCCTGAATGTTTCTGGTTCGTGTGGGAAGGACCCCCCCTATCGCCGTCACTCACTAGGCGACGGTTCCAAATGTCGTCGCGGAAAGGGGTTAAAACCCGTTTGTATAGCACCGACGCATACCAGTGGTTCCATCACCTGCATGAGGATTAGCTAGCAGTTTCTCTATCATACCCGAAGGAATCTCATAAGCAATATTTTCAGTAGGTGCAGTAGGTTGAGGAGCAACTCTTTGTGCTTTCGGTCGAGGTGAAGATACCCCGAACAAACCCCTCAAAGGATTGTTTTCCATAGTAACAAGTATTAGTAAATTTCAGCATGTTATATAAATTTTTCCTTACCAATTTCCACTTACCAAGAGCGCTTCACTCCCCGGCATCGGCGCCAGAAAAGAATCCTGATGACCCACAAGTATAGGGGATTAATCGTAGTCCTTTCGATAAGTAAGAGTGTCAAACCCAACAAGGAGCAGAAGTAAATGACAATCGGTTATCAGCATGGTAATTTCTGCAAGCACTGTAATTGTCGGTAACAGGTAGTTTGATAGCAAGGTAATTTGTAACATGTAACAAGTAGCAATAGTAACAATAGGTCCAGAAAGGTAGCCCAATCCTTTTTGTAGCAAAGGACAGGCCAAAACAATCTCTTATAGTAAGCAAAGCATTCTTGAGGACACACGGGAATTTCATCTAGTCACTTTCATCATGTTGGTTTATTCGCGTTCGCTATTTTGATAATTTGATATGTGGGTGGATGGGTGCTTGGGTGCTGTTCTTACTTGAACAAGCCTCCCACTTATGATTAACCCCTCTCGCAAGCATCCACAACTATGAAAGAATAATTAAGATAAAATCTAAACATAGCGTTAAACAAATGGATCCAAATCAGCCCCTTACGGAATAGCGCATAAACTAGGGTTTAAGCTTCTGTCACTCTACCAAACCATAATCTAATAACTACTCCACGATGCATTCCCTTAGGCCCAAAGATGGTGAAGTGTCATGTAGTCAACGTTAACATAACACCACTAAGGGAATCACAACATACATATCATCAAAATATCGAATGAATATCAAATTCACATGATTACTTATGACAAGACTTGTCCCATGTCCTCGAGAACAAAAGTAACTACTCACACAACATATTAATGCTCAAGATCAGAGGGGTATTGAATATCATAATAGATCTGGACATATATAATCTTCAACCAAATAACCGGCTAGCATCAACTACAAGATGTAAACAACACTACTAGTCACCCACAGGTACCAATCTGAGGTTTTGATACAAAGATTGAACACAAAAGATGAACTAGGGTTTTGAGATGAGATGCTGTTGTTGAAGATGTTGATGAAGATTGGCCCTCCCACGATGACAGGGTTGTTGGTGATGACGATAGCTTCGATTTCCCCCTCCCGGGAGGAAGTATCCCCGGTGGCATCGCTCCGCCGGAGAGCAAAAGTGCTCCTGCCCAAGTTCCACCTCGAGACGGCGGTGCTCTGTCCCAAAAATCCTCTCCTTATTTTTTCTAGGGCAAATTTCCTTATGTGCTAGAAGATCGGCATCGGAGGCAGGCCAGGGGGGGCCCACTACCCACCAGGGCGCGTCAGGGGGGGCAGGAGCGCTCTAGTGCCTAGTGGGCACCTGGTTGGCGCCCTCTAGTATTTATTTTCTCCAATATTTTTTATATATTCCAAAATAATTCTCCGTAAAATTTCAGCTCATTTGGAGATGTGCAGAATAGGTATCTTTGACATAGCTTTTTCAGGTACAGAATTCCAGCTGCCAGCAATCTCCTTCTTTGTGTAGACCTTGCATATTATGAGAGAAAAGGCATTAGAATTTCTCCACAAAGTGTTATATTGCATAAAAACACTATAAATAATAGTAGGAAAACATGATGCAAAATGGACGTATCAAAAACCAATTGGAACTTTCAAAGTGACTACATAGAGTATGCCAAGCTCTAAGGTGCTCACCTCGGAGCCACCAACCAAATCTTTTCGGACCATCCAATTGAAATCAAAGTTGACATTTTTCTTAGCTCGGAGCCACCAAGCCATTCCTGTCGGAGCCTCCGAGTTGTGAGTAAAGTGTGTAACGGTTAGATTTCTGGTCCTGCCTATATACACCCCCACCTATCCCACCAGTTCATTTTGAAACAAACTCCACTCCTACCATATCCTCTTAGAGAGAACTCCACCTCCCCCCTCCTTGTGCTTATTTCAAAGGGCAATCCATTCCAACCATCCATCAACCCTTTGACATATAAATCCATATTTTCTTTCCTCTCCAAACTCTCTCCAAATCCATAGCCAAATATTGGAACAGTTTGAGTGTTGAGGATATTATCTTTTGCACAAGAGAAAGGGATTCATTGTTCAAGCAACCTCATATATATTTTTCTTTTGGAGGGTGTGTCCCTTCTAGATTGAATAGGTGTGCTTGGAAATCTTCAATTTGTGAAGAAGCCAAGAGGTTTGTGAGGGCTTGGAGATCGCCTACTTCATGAAGATCTATCTTAGTGAGGCTACCCCTTTGTGGGCGTAAGTCATGGTGGAATAAGTTGGTTGCTCCTAGCTAGACCCTTTGTGGGTGAGCGTCCTGCATGGACCATTCCTTTGTGGAATCACGCAACCGGAATCCTTCGTGATTCCAAATCCTTTGTGGATTGAAGGCTCCATCAACGTGCATGTAAGATAGCTCCAACTATCCAAACCACCGAGCCTATTGTGCTTGCAATTGATAATCCCCAAGTGTCGGAGCATTGTAGAACTTCCCAAAGTGGAGGTGGTAAGTACTAAGTGTTGAACCCAAAAGGACTTAGAGGTCGGATTCGTATTCTCTCAGAAGATCTTTGGCGGATAGAATCCTACATGCAACAAACATTGTTTTACCTAAACTTCCTAGTGAAGATAATTTGCAAGTTTTTATAGAAAGCGAAAAGTGAGCGTGGAGTAGCTTTGACAGGAGGTGGAATTGCCTCTAGGAATTTGGCTATGATACTACAAAGATAATCATCATTGTTTTTTTATAAGTGGGAGAGTGACGTGGCTTAGCACTGTGTCGGTTTTTTCCCACAGAGGAAGGGATGATGCAGCACAGCTACGGTAAGTATTTCCCTCAGTTATGAAACCAAGGTTATCAATCCAGTAGGAGAACCAAGCAACACTATGAAACGTTACATGTAGACAAATAACAAATACTTGCAACCCGACGCGTAAGAGGGGTTGTCAATCCATCTACAGTAAAAAGATAGATTAAATTGTATGAGATTGGATAAATAGATCTAACCAGAACACAAAATAAAATAAGTAAAGAAAAATTGCAGCAAGATATTCTGGAGTTTTTGGAATAATAGATCTGAAAACAATATGATAAAAGATAGACCCGGGGGCCGTAGATATCACTAGTGCCTTCTCTCGAGAAAATAGCATACGGTGGGTTAGGCAATTGATAGAAGAAAAAATAATTATAACGATATCCAAGGCAATGATCATGTATATAGGCATCACGTCCAAGATTAGTAGACCAACTCCTGCCTGCATCTACTACTATTACTCCACACATCGACCGCTATACAACATGCATCTAGTGTATTAAGTTCATGGAGAAATGGAGTAAAGCAATAAGAACGATGACATGATGTAGACAAGATCTTTTCATGTAGGAATAGATCCCATCTTTATATCCTTAATAGAAACGATGCATACGTGCCTCGCTACCCCTTCTGTCACTGGGTGAGGACACAGCAAGATCGAACCCATCACAAAGCACCTCTTCCCATTGCAAGAAAAATCGATCTAGTTGGCCTAACTAAACCAAAGATTCGGAGAAGAAATACGAGGCTATAACAATCATGCATATAAGAGATCAAAGAAAACTCAAATAATATTCATGGATAGATCCGATCATAAACTCAAACTTCATCGGATCCCAACAAACACACCACAAAAAGTCATTACATCAAATAGATCTCAAAGAACATCGAGGAGAACATTGTATTGAGAATAAAAAAGAGAGAAGAAGCCATCTAGCTACTGCCTACGGACCCGTAGGTCTATGGTGAACTACTCACGCATCATCAGAGGAGCACCAATGAGGATGATCAACCCCTCCGTGATCGTGATCTCCTCAGGCAGAGTGCCGGAATAGGGCTCTAGATTGGATCTCCTGGTTCTAGAACATGTGGCGGCCGGAATTGTGTTTCGATCGCTCCCCTAGGGTTTCTGGAATATCTGAGTATTTATGGAGCTGAGAGGCGATGGAGGAGACCTCCATGGGCCCCACCACCTATCAAGGCGCTCCAGAGGCCTTTGGCGTGCCCTGGTGGGTGGTGGGCCCCGTGGGCCTCCCCCAGGTGCTTCCTTGGCTCCCAAGTTGTCTTCCGGTCAAAAAAATCTCTAAAAAGTTTTGTGGCATTTGGACTTCGTTTGGTACTGATATTCTGTGAAGTAAAAAACAAGTAAAAGGCAGCAACTGGCACTGGGCACTATGTCAATAGGTTAGTCCCAAAAAATGATATAAAGTTGCTATAAAATGAAGGTAAAACATCCAAGAATGATAATATAACAGTATGGAACAATCAAAAATTATAGATACATTGGAGACGTATCAGCATCCCCAAGCTTAATTTCTGCTCGTCCTCGAGTAGGTAAATGGTAAAAACAGAATTTTTTATGTGGAATGATGCCTAACATGTTCATCACATATTCTTTTCTCTTTTAGCATGGACATATGGACTTTTAGATGGTTCAAAGCAATAGTCTATATTTGACATGAAGACTTCAATACTCAAGCATATCCACAAGCAACCATGTCTTTCAAAATATCAACACTAAAGAAAGTTATCCCTAGCCCATCATGCTCAATCATTGATCCACTCACGAAACACACTCAAATATTAGCTACATCCAATGCACAAGTTTGATCATAGTGCTCCCTAGTTGGTGCTTTATAAGGGAAGATGGAGACTCAAATAAAAATTTGCATAAACTAAATAGATAGGCCCTTCGCAGAGGGAAGCAGAGATTTGTAGAGGTGCCAGAGCTCAAAGCAAAAATTGAGAGATAAAAAAATTTGAGAGGCATGCTTTTCCTGTCAACCAAAATGATCGAGTAGTTCCCAGTATTTTCCATGCTAGCTACATCATAGGCGGTTCTCAAACATGAAATAAAGGTTATTCCTTTTTCCACCATTCTTTCACAATCCATGGCTAGCCGTATCCACGCGTGCCTTCCATACCAACACTTTCCAAGGTATTTATTATTTGACAACATAAAGTAAATCTCTTTTTCATTTCAGGACTGCGCATCTGTAGCGACCAAATCTCAAACAGTCTAGTCTATGTGCATCAGTGTCATCCCTGGATCGGTAATCCTGACACGCACAGTACTTTGAAGGATTTATAACAGAGTAGCAATCACACACTTATTACATCGAATAGTTCAAGAGAACTCAATACAATAAATATGGCTTAAGGCCATCTAAAATACGATAACAGCGGAAGGCTTGGAAGATAAAGTGAGTCCATCAACTCCAACGGCATCACTGAGTATAAGACCACGACCTAAGGCTCCTTACTCGTCGTCTGAAAAGTCTGCAACATGATACGTTGCAGCCCGAAAAAGGGTCAGCACATGGAATATGCTGGCAAAGTAACACATAGAGAGTAATGAACAGAATAATGCTATCACTACATGCATATTTGGCTGATGGAAAGCTCTATGGTTACAGTTTTGCGAAAAGCCAATTTTTCCCTACCACAAAGGAATAAATTTTATTTAACTATCATGGTGGTTGTTAAACATTGAGAAGGTACCTCCAACTCAATCCCAATTAAGAACGTGATTAACCCAATCAAATTAATTAAGTAACATGATGATGAGATTCACATGATAATCCAAGAACTAGATACTCAAGATGTCCATAACCGGGGACATGGCTAATCATGATTAGTTTGTACACTCTGCAGAGGTTTGTGCACTTTTCCCCACAAGACTCGATCGCCTCCGCTTGATTTATCACACTACATGGTGTTTGAGAAACGGATGACCGAGACACAGTCTTTCAGAAACACTACTCTTTACTCCGGGTGGACAGTTACACCTACTTTCCCCTACATCTGCTAGCCCACCTCTTCAAGAGGGCATGTAACCTACTCAACTATGCTAGAGCCCTTAATAGCTTGTGGCTGCACACAGAAGTTTCTATCATGAATAATCTCATGAGCCATTTGAGTCTGGGTGGCGGTTCATAGGATGATCACACGGGTACTCCGGGATATCCAAAAATACAGGCAACAGTGGTTTCTCCAGGTGCCTCAATCCACCCAGATGTAAATTAAAGTAGCCACCTTAAGTTGAACCATAAATTAATAATCTCACATCTGTCGTGAAGAATTCACTCAAACCCAATCCACGTCTACGAGCATAGAATAGCAATATAAGCAAACGTAGAAGTAACTCCCAAAGGTTTGATAGTAAACAGGACAATAGGTACTACCTCATCTACTTCCCAAAACCCACATATTAATCAGATCCTAATCATGCAACTGTTTCAGGATTGATCTAATGCAAGAAAACTGGGTGATGAAAAGTATGATCAAAGTGTTACTTGCCTTGCTGATGATCCGTGAAACCTAGAGACTCGTAGTAGCACGCTTCGCACTCCGGGTACTCTATCGCAAACAAACAATACATACATAAGCAATCAAGCAAGGGTTCATGAAATAAAACTCAAAATAAGAGACCTAACCAGAAAGTTCAACTTAAGAACACCGGTTTGCAAAAAGAATCAATTCAAACGAAGCAACGAAGGTCAAACGGCGAAAGAAACAAGCTTCGTTTACTAATCTGGATCTAAGTCAAATTTTACAGTAGTAAAAACTTGTTTGAGTTTGTTAAACGGAAAGAAAATTTCGAGATGAAACTCTAGGCGCTTGAATCGCCTGATTCCGATAAACGAGCGAAAATTATACTAAAACGAAAAACAGATCGGAAATCGCGATCAGGAATAATCGCGGAAAATCCGAGAAAAAGAAAAACTGACGAACAGGCTAACGATCGAACATTCGCTGTTTGTAAAAAAAGGAAAACCGTTCGTTAAAACGAACGAACGAACGGGCGTTCGCTATTTCACTAAATCGGAAAAAAAATAAACCAATCTAATATAAAAAAACGCATCTCGGTTTCGAAATAAAACCGAACGGTTTTTCGAGAAAAACCGGCGGCTACCTCGGTTCGCGTGACGGCGGTGGCGGCGAGCGGCTCCGACGGGTGGCGGCGTCGGGCGAGAGGCGGCGGCGGACGGCGGCGGGGCTCCGGCGGGTGGCGGGTCGGGCGGCGGGGCGACGCGGGCGGCGGCGGCTAGTGTTTCGGGGCGACGGCGACTTGGGCTGAGGCGGGGCTCGGGCCGCTGCTTTAAAGGCCGGCCGGGCTGAGGTGTCCGGGTCGGACACGGCCCGTAAGGCGGTTGACTTTTTAAAAAAAATTCAGACGTGCAGAAAAAGTGAGAAAAGAAATACTAAACGGACTCCAAAAATCCCGAAATAAATTTTCCCCGTCCTGTAAAAATAAGCCGGACAAGATGAAAATTTATTTGGGCCTAAAATGAAATTTTGATAAACGCGTATTTTTCCTAATTCGAATAAAATCAGATAAAATCCGAATAAAATCAAATATTTGTTTTTAATATTTTTCCTCCAATATTTCATTATTTGTGGAGAAGTCATTTTATTCCCTCTCATATATTTTGATATGAAATATTTTCGGAGAGAAAAATAATTAAAACAAATGATCCTATTTTCAAAATTTGAGAAAACGCAAATATGAAAATAACGAAATCCCCAACTCTCTCCGTGGGTCCTTGAGTTGCGTGAAATTTCTAGGATCGCAAATCAAAATGCAATAAAATATGATATGCATGATGATCTAATGTATAACATTCCGAATTGAAAATTTGGGATGTTACAGCATCTCTATTACCGCCGCACTCTGATGCAATGACAAGTGAATAAACACACATCTTGAGAATAACACATCTAGCATGGAAAAATATTAGCCACCCCCTGCCACTTCATGAGCGGTACATGCACACAGAAAGGAAATACATTTTGAAATTTAGAGTTGGCACATACAAATTTACTTAGAACGGCACGGAAATACCGCATATCAGTAGGTATGGTGCACTCATATGGTATAAATGTTTTAAGGATTTTGGATGCACAAGTAGTATTCCCACTTAGTACAAATGAAGGCTAGCAAATAGATTGAGAAGCAACCAACCAAGAAACGAAAATTCTCATAAACGAGCATTGAGCATAACTAACACGGAATAATGCACCACAAGTAGGATGTAATTTCATTGCATAACTATTGACTTTCGTGCTTGCATAGGGAATTAAAAACCTTAACACCAATATTCTTACTAAAGCATAATTACTCACCAACATCACTCATATATTACAATCATCATATCTCAAAACTATTTCAAAGAATCTAGATTATTTTGTCCAATGATCTTCATGAATTTTTTTGTTATATCCCTATTGAATATCTATCACTTTGGGACTAATTTTATATATTGCAATTGCTTTTAACAAGATCAAACAAATTTACGTGAAGAACATTAGCATAAAAAATTCATCTCTCAAAATAATATACGTGAAACATGAGAGAATTTGTTCAAAAATTTACTAACTCTCCAATTAATATAAGTGAAGCATGAGAGTATTTCTTCAAAAATTAAAGCACACCATGCTCAAAAATATATAAGTGAAGCACTAGAGAAATTCCATAGCTCAAAAAAATTATGTCAAGCACATAGAGCAATTCTAACAAATCATAGCATTAGCAAGGATGATTGTGACAAACTGAAAAGAAAAACAAGCAAGGACTCATATAATACAAGACGCTCCAGGAAAAAATCATGATATGTGACGAATAAAAATATAGCTCCAAGTAAGATTACCGATGGTTGTTAGAAGAAAGAGGGGATGCCTTCTGGGGCATTCCGAAGCTTAGTTGCTTGGTTCTCCTTGAATATTAACTTGGGGTGCCATCGCCAGCCCTAGTCTTAAGCTCTTTTCACTCCTTATTCCTTCAACCATCATGATCTCACCCAAAACTTGAAAACTTCAATCACACAAACCTTAACAAAACCTTCGTGAGATCCGTTAGCGTAATAAAGCAAATCACCACTTTAAGTACTGTTGCAAACCCATTCATATTTTATTAGTGCATTATACCTACTGTATTCTAACTTTACCATGGCTTATGCCCCCCCCCCCAATACAATCCATAGATTCATCAAAATAAGCACACAATGCAACGAAAACATAATCTGTCAAAAACATAACAGTCTGTAGTAATCTGAACATTGACCATACTTCTGTAACTCCAAAAATTCTAAAAAATTTGGACAATGTAGGCAATTTGTATATAAATCTTGTGTAAAAATTTCAGAATTTACCACGCTTCTATAACTTTTAACAATTCTGATACTGGGCGCAAAAGTTTCTATTTTTCAACAAGATCAAATCAACTATCACCCAACATGATCCCACAGGCTTTACTTGGCATAAACACTAATTAAAGCATAAAACACAATCATAATAGTAGCATAATTGTGCAAACACTCAAGAACGGAAAGAAAAAGGCAAAATAAATTTTATTCATTGGGTTTCCTCCCAACAAGCGCTATCGTTTTATGCCTTAGCTAGGCATAATGCATAGATTCAAGTATTTTCATCTTTGGTTTTTGGTCCATAGGTTGCCCTCATGATTGATTCATATTGTGGCTTAATTCTTGTTCTAGGGAAGTGTTCCATACCCTTTCTTAGTGGAAATTGAAATTTAATATTCCCTACTTTCATATCAATCACGGCACCTATACTTCGTAAAAACGGTCTACCAAGTATGATGGGACAAGACGGATTGCAATCAACATATCAAGAAAAATAAAATCTATGGGCACCTAGTTCCTATTTGCAATAATAAGAACATCATTAATTCTTCCCAAAGGCTTTTTAATAGTAGAATCAACCAAGTGCAAATTAAGAGAACATTCTTCAATATTGCTAAGACCAAGCACATCACATAGAGATTTCAGAATTGTGGAAACACTAGCACCCAAATCACATAAAGCAAAGCACTCATAATTTTTAATCTTGACTTTAATGGTAGCTTCCCATTCATCATATGGTTTTCTAGGAATTGAAATCTCTAATTCCAACTTTTCTTCTAAAGTTTTCATCGTCGCTTCTACAATATGTTTGGTAAAAAGCTTTATTTTGTTCATAGGCATTGGGTGAATTGACCATGGATTGCAACAAAGAAATACATTCAATCAAAGAGCAACTATCATAATTAAAGTCTTTGTAATCAAAAAGAGTGGGCACATGACTAGTTAAAGTTTTGACCTCTTCAAACCCACTTTTATCAAAAATTTCAACAAGATTTTCACCCTCTGAATTATGAGGACGCTCTCTAACTAAAGTTGACTCTTCTTCAGTCCTCTTTTCATCAAGTTTAACATTACCAAACAAGGAATCAATAGAAGAAACACCAATCATTTTAAGATCTTCATCATTGTTATGAAAGCAATCGGTAGAAAACGCTCTTTCTAAATATTCTCTTTTAGCTCTAAGCATAGCAGTTCTTTTCTTACTTTCATCCATAAAAACATAAAAAAATTGATCCATTTACATCAACCTTATGTGGAAAATTTTATCTTGAGATTTTCTACATCATGGGAAATTCTATCAATGCTTCTAGACATATCATCAATCTTATTCAACTTTTCTTCTATCGTAGTATTGAAACTTTTTGAGCATCGATAAATTCTTTAATATTACTCTCAAGATCACAGAGGTTCCTATTATTATTGTAGGAAGAATTACCATAGGAATTGCCATAATTATTAGAGGAATTTGCAGGAAAAGGCCTAGGATTAAAATTACCTCTATAAGCATTGATATTAAAATTGTTTCGGAAGACAAAATTCACATCTACAGGATCACTATTTTGCTCAATCAAAGTGGACAAATGCACATCATTAAGATCAATAGGAGCATTTTTACTAGCAACCAATTTCATAAGAGCATCAACTTTTTCACTCAAAGTACTAATTTCTTCAACCGAATTAACTTTTTTACAAGTAGGTGCTCTTTCTGTATGCCACTGTGAATAATTTGCCATAATATTATCAAGAAAATTAGTAGCTTCACTCAAAGTAATCTCCATAAAAGTACCACCCGCGGCGGAATCTAAAAGATTTTTAGAAACAAAATTCAATCCCGCATAAAAAAATTGTATGATCATCCAAAGATTTAAACCATGAGTAGGACAATTTCTTAGCATTGATTTCATTCTTTCCCGAGATTGTGCAACATGTTCATGCTCAAGTTGCTTAAAATTCATGATTTGATTTCTAAGGGAAATAATTTTCGCGGGCAGAAAATACTTAGTAATAAAAGCATCCCGACACTTATACCAAGAATCGATACTATTGCGAGGCAAAGAAGAAAACCAAAATTTTGAACGATCCCTCAAGGAGAAAGGAAATAATTTCAACTTCACAATATCATTGTCCACATCTTTTTTCTTTTGCATATCACACAATTCTATGAATGTGTAAAGATGGGACGCGGCATCATCATTAGGAGTACCGGAAAATTGGTCTTTCATAACAAGATTTAACAAAGCGGCATTAATATCACAGGACTCTGCACTAGTGGTGGGAGGAGAAATCGGAGTACTAATAAAATCATTGTTATTAGTATTGTAAAAATCACACAATTTGGTATTTTTCTTGAGACATCGTGACTACGCAAACAAGAGATCTGACGAGAAAAGGCGAACGAAAAAGGAGGCGAATAAAACGGCAAATGTTTGTGAAGTGGGGGAGATGAAAACAAGAGGAAAATGGCAAATAATCTAAATTGCAAGGAGATGAGATTTGTGATTAGGAACCTAATAGATGTTGATGATGTCTCCATGGCAACGGCGCTAGAAATCCTTTTGACGTGGCTTAGCACTCCGTCGGTTTTTCCCCAAAGAGGAAGGGATGATGCAGCATAGCTACGGTAAGTATTTCCCTCAGTTATGAAACCAAGGTTATCAATCTAGTAGGAGAACCAATCAACACTATGTAAACGGTACCTGCACACAAAGAACAAATACTTGCTACCCGACGCGTAAGAGGGGTTGTCAGTCCCTCTACGGTAAAAAGTTATATTAAATTGTATGAGATTGGATAAATAGATCTAACAAGAACAAGAAATAAAATAAGTAAATAAAAAGTGCAGCAAGATATTTTTGGGTTTTTGGAATAATAGATCTGAAAACAATATGATAAAAGATAGACCCGGGGGCCGTAGATTTCACTAGTGGCTTCTCTCGAGAAAATAGCATGCGGTGGGTAAACAAATTACTGTTGGGCAATTGATAGAAGAACAAATAATTATGACAATATCCTAGGTAATGATCATGTATATAGGCATCACGTCCAAGATTAGTAGACCGACTCATGCCTGCATCTACTAATATTACTCGACACATCGACCGCTATCTAGCAAGCATCTAATGTATTAAGTTCATGGAGAAATGGAGTAATGCAATAAGAACGATGACATGATGTAGACAAGATCTATTCATGTAGGAATAGACCCCATCTTTTTATCCTTAATAGCAACAATACATACGTGCCTTGCTACCCCTTCTGTCACTGGGTGAGGATACCGCAAGATCGAACCCATCATAAAGCACCTCTTCCCATTGCAAGAAAAAACGATCTAGTTGGCCTAACTAAGCCAAAGATTCGAACAAGAAATATGAGGCTATAACAATCATGCATATAGGAGACCAAAGAAAACTCAAATAATATTCATGGATAGATCTGATCATAAACTCGAACTTCATCGGATCTGAACAAACACACCACAAAAAGTCATTACATCAAATAGATCACCAAGAACATCGAGGAGAACATTGTATTAGAATAAAAAGAGAGAAGAAGCCATCTAGCTACTGCCTACGGACCCGTAGGTTTATCGTGAAATACTCACGCATCATCGGAGGAGCACCAATGAGGATGATGAACCCCTCCGTGATTGTGTTCCCCTTCGGCAGAGTGCCAGAATATGGCTCTAGATTGGATCTCGTGCTTCTGGAACTTGTGGCGGCTGGAATTGTGTTTCGATCGCTTCCCTAGGGTTTCTGGAATATCTGAGTATTTATAGAGCTGAGAGGCGATGGAGGAGACCTCCATGGGCCCCACCACCCATCAGGACGTACCCTAGTGGGTGGTGGGCCCCATGGGCCTCCCCCAGGTGCTTCCTTGGCTCCCAAGTTGTCTTCTGGTCCAAAAAAATCTCCAAAAAGTTTCGTGGCATTTGAACTTCGTTTGGTACTGATATTCTGTGAATTAAAAAAACAACAAACAACAACTGGGCACTATGTCAATAGGTTAGTCTCAAAAATTGATATAAAGTTGCTATAAAATGAAGGTAAAACATCCAAGAATGGTAATATAACAGCATGGAACAATCAAAAATTATAGATAAGTTGGAGATGTATCAGAGAGGCGTATGCTAACATACTATCAGTACTTGGAAATCATATATACTTATGATTGTATCCCTAGCAGGCATCCACAACTACAAGGATTTTATTAATGTAAAATCTAACCATATCATTAAGATAATTTAATCCCCCTTCACCACCTATGTATCAATCCATACACTCTACCACAGTAATATCAGTCACTCCGGCTGGTCTATGCATTTTTTTCTCAACATACAACTAGCCCTAAAGTGTGTCCACATATATGCGCGCTCATATGATGGGAACCAAAGGACAGAAACAAAATAAAACATGTAACTCAAACCAATCACAATCTCAACAAAAGGATCTACAAAAACATATAAAGATGCCAAAAATCAGTGGGTAATAATTTATAGCATGAAACACCATTCAGGGATGGATTACAGCGGGTTGCGGGAGAGTGGTCCGCTGAATAAAGAGGGAGGAAGGTGATGGAGTTGTTGATGAAGATGATGGATTTGATGGAGACAATGGCGGTGATGGTGGTTCACCAGACGGCACTCTGGTACGACCGGGAGAGAGGGGACAGAGCCCCCTTCCTTCTTCTTGGCCTCTCCCCTAGATGGGGAGAGATTTCCCCGTCTGGTCCATAGCCTCCATGGCTCCCAGATGTCGAGAGTCCCTCCAAGATTGGATCTCTCTTCTCTCTATTTTCGGTACTTTCCTGGGGCAGATCACCGTTTCTTAAATATCTAGAGATTTATAACTCTGACTGGGCTAAAATTTCTTTCTTGCGGCTGAAGAAGAGCGTCAACCGACTTGAGGGGTGCCGACACAGTAAGCCCATGTGCCACCCCCTAGGGCATGTGGAGGTGTGCGTGGCCATCTGGTGACTCCCCTGGCCTCCATCTTCTGGCTGGTGGAGTCTTTTGGCCTGGTGGCTCCCCTAGCTTCCTAAGGGTGTTCTCTGGCTGGCCCATACCTAAGGTGAGCCCCTCCTTCCTGTGCATTTCTCGTCAATGTCCTCGTACATATGGCGGAAGCATGGTGAGTTGCGGCCCCCAGTATGGGTGGAACCATGAAGCAACGGGCGGGGGTAAGGTTGCGGAAGGGGCAAAGGCGGCATGGAGCGCCGGTCCTCTGACCGGAGCCATCTCCGCAGACACCCTTCCTCTGTCTAGAGTGGTTGTGACATCATTGGTGGTGAATGTCCTAGTCTTGGTCTAATGCCGGCGACAGAGGCCTGGAGCGGGTCGACCAAAGCTCATATGGAGTTGATGTTGACAGCCGGAGAGTTGATGAGTGTCTCCAAGGCGGTAGCCATGGAGCGAGGGTCCTGGACGACTTTCGGTGGGGCGGAGCTTCCCGCGGTGGGGTGGCCTTAAGCTCCCATGCCTAAGGTAGTCCCTACATGGGTGCTGAGGCTAAGGATGACCTGAATTTTGGAGCGGCGATCCTTGCTTCGGGGGCGGCATCGGGGGCCTCCTCAGGGCACACTTCCTTGACCACCATGTGGAGGGTGATGTCGCTGAGTTCTTTGGGCTCTCCTCTCCTGCCACGTCCTTCTTCTTAGATCTTCTAGTTGAGGCTTTCTCCTTGGATGCCTTGGTATCTAGCTGTGGTGGTTGAGGTGACTTCTCACACACGGCAACGATTCCCCACGGTCGGTCCCAACGTTGGCGTTCGAGAATCAACTTTTGACTAGAGGGTGTCCTTAGTAGCATGGTCAGAAATTAGGGAGGGCATGTACAACGACCTTATATTGAAGGTCATCATACACTTGACAAAGTACCACGACGATGCTTTTAAGTAGGTTCATTGGACTCGTGGGAGCGTAACCTACGTCCTATGGGATGGTCATCGAGAATGGTGCATGGGTCATGGGGCAGTTAGAGTGCAACCGTTACCGGTGTCCCACGACTCCCGACTAGACCGAGCCTTACAAAGTCCCTCGAACTCAGAGCTCTCAGCCTTCATTTGCGCTCTTGAAGGGGATTGGAAGGAGAGAGTGACCCTCCACTTAGTGTATTCAAGTGAGATTGAGTGAGTTACATGCCCATGGGGGCTTTATATAGCCTAGGAGTCCTTGACAAATGAAGTCTACCCTTGAGTAAAGAGGTCAGAAGGTAGAACTAGGTAATTTTCCATCCTTTAGCCCATGTGCTCCTTATAGGGCTAAGGGGTGGGTTGTGGCCCATCAGACCTACACTAGGAGAGGCCTTCTTACTTGGGCTTAGGCTTCTTTGCTCTTGTCTCCTCTTTTGACTTATTCTTTCTTGGGGTCTTCTTTCTTTGACTTACTTTTACTATTCTTGACTGCTGGTGTGGCACTCCACGTAAGACACAGGAGTGGCACTATAAGTGGGACTAAAATCCTCTACTACAACATAACCAAACTATGGCAAAAAAATGACTAAGTACAGATATGCAAATATGGATGACAAGCTCCATGGAACCCATTATTAAAAAAATATAATTTCATGGTTCCAAAAAGTTCAAAAAACAACCATACACATATACACATATATAAGGATGTAATGTATATGTGCGTAAAGTTTCACGATGAAATACGTTGATTGCAAAATGCACAAAAAAATCAGGGACTTCGAGAGTAAACAGTGCATGTCATAAAAAGCCACATATTTGTTTTCCTTTTTTGTAGCCCTCATTTTAACGTATTTGATCATGAAAATTTACACACATGTACATTAAATTTTTGATATATGTGTATTTTTCAGAATTTTCCGACAAATAAAAGTATATTTTTTGAATTGTTCAAAATTCAGGCTCCATGAGCCCAAGTTCCATTTAGCATTTTTCGCAAATATGTAGATTCCAAGTCACATATGTTTAAATTGTAAGATGTAGAGATTTAGTTCTCATAGTTCGTGTCATTTGTAACCAAATTATAGCTACAAAATATTCTATGATTGGACGCTCTATACTATAAATCCATGTGAAACATATGCATCACTTTTTTTGCGGGTATATACATCACTTTTGTCTTATAATTATCTCATATTGTAGTTTTGGGTAGAAAATAGAATGGATAGCCAAGTATTGTAGAGAGAATCAGGCTTCATGAAGGAGTTGTCATAGCCTTCAACCAAAATAAAAATCGGTAAACAAAAATGAATGCCAATTCTTCTAGAAAGAAACTTGGAAGAATCATAGTACACACTATAGAGTAGTCTAGAATAAATGCAAAATTCATATTGTTTTGTGCAAGTTGTGCATTGTAAATAACAAAGTAAAAATAGATGAAAATAGGAGAAAAGTTGGAGAATTATAGCATGGATGAGTCTAGAACAAAGAGTTCATTATTTTGATATTTGTGCACATTGTATAGTATATACCATCCACTCCCTTGTGTGGAGGAGAGGTTTGGCTATGCAACTCACGATAGTATTGATCGGGTGCATATGCACATATATATGGTGTACAATGTGGGCCTCGACCTCTACTATACAAAGGCTAGGATGTGGCCTGGGATATAGAATATAGATGCAAACCATATGTTCAACACACCCCCCCCCCCACAGTCGAAGCGTCGCCGGAGATGCAGAGACTGGACCTGAACTCCTCAAAGACGGGAGTAGGCAATCCCTTAGTCATCACATCAGCGAACTGTTGCGCCGTCGGCACATGAAGAACCCAAAAGAGGCCAAGGGCCACCTGCTCGCGGACGAAGTGAATATCGAGCGCAATATGCTTCATGTGGTGATGATGAACCGGGTTGGCGGAGACGTTGTCGCAGTATACGAACGTGGCCTTGTGAACGTCACAAAGCAACTCCTAGAGCAGCTGACGGAGCCAGGAGCATTAGGCAATGGCGTTAGCCACTACCCGATACTATGCCTCGGCACTCGAGCGGGAGACCGTGGGTTGTCGCTTGGACGACCAAGAGATCAGCGAGGGCCCAAGGTAGACACAATAGCCTGAGGTGGAGCTGAAGGAAATACGCCCTAGAGGCAATAATAAAGTTGTTATTTATATTTCCTTATACCATGATAAATGTTTATTATTCATGCTAGAATTGTATTAACCGGAAACTTAGTACATGTGTGAATACATAGACAAAACAGAGTGTCCCTAGTATGCCTCTACTAGACTAGCTCGTTAATCAAAGATGGTTAAGTTTCCTAACCATAGACATGTGTTGTCATTTGATGAATGGGATCACATCATTCTCTAATGATGTGATGGACAGGACCCATCCGTTAGCTTAGCATAATGATCGTCAAGTTTTATTGCTATTGCTTTCTTCATGACTTATACATATTCCTCTGACTATGAGATTATGCAACTCCCGAATACAGGAGGAACATCTTGTGTGCTATCAAACATCACAACGTAATTGGGTGATTATAAAGATGCTCTACAGGTGTCTTCGAAAGGTGTTTGTTGGGTTGGCATAGATCAAGATTAGGATTTGTCACTCCGAGTATCGGAGAGGTATCTCTGGGCCCTTTCGGTAATGCACATCACTATAAGCCTTGCAAGCAATGTGACTAATGACTTAGTTGCGGGATGATGCATTACAGAACGAGTAAAGAGACTTGCCAATAACGAGATTGAACTAGGTATGATGATACCCACGATCGAATCTTGGGCAAGTAACATACCGATGACAAAGGGAATAACATATGTTGTTATTACGGTTTGAGCGATAAAGATCTTCGCAGAATATGTAGGAACCTATATGAGCATCTAGGTTCCGCTATTGGTTATTGATCGGAGATGTGTCTCGGTCATGCCTACATAGTTCTCGAACCCATAGGGTCTACACGCTTAACGTTTAATGATGATTTGTATTATGAGTTATGTGTTTTGGTGACCGAAGATTGTTCGGAGTCCCGGATGAGATAACAGACATGACGAGGAGTCTCGAAATGGTCGAGCGGTAAAGATTGATATATTGGAAGGTAGTATTCGGACACCGGAAGGGTTCCGGAGTGTATCGGGTACATACCAGAGTACCGGAGGGGTTACCGGAACCCCCCGGGGAAAGATATGGGCCATAGGAGGGAGGCTAACCAGCCCACAAGGGACTGGTGCGCCCCCCCCCCCCACAAGGGGGGAGGCCGAATTGGTTTAGGGAAGGGGGCGCCACCCCCCCTTTCCTTCTCCTACTCCCTTCTCCTTCCCCCTTTCCACCTCCATGAGAAGGAAAAGAAGGGGGGCCGAATCCTACTAGGACTAGGAATACTAGTAGGACTCCCCCCTTATGGCGCGCCCCCTAGGGCCGGCCTCCTCCCTCTCCCTCCTTTATATACATGGGCAGGGCACCCCTTGGAGACACAACAATTGTTCCAAGCCATGTGCGGCGTCTCTCTCCATAGTTTGCTCCTCCGGTCATAGCGTTGTAGTGCTTAGGCGAAGCCCTGCGTTGATCACATCACCATCACCACACCGTCGTGCTGACGAAACTCTCCCTTGACCTTCTGCTGGATCAAGAGTTCGAGAGACGTTATCGAGCTGAACGTGTGCAGAACTCGGAGGTGCCGTACGTTCGGTACTAGATCAGTTGGATCGTGAAGACGTTCGACTACATCAACCGCGTTAACCTAACGCTTCCGCTTTCGGTCTACGAGAGTACGTGGACACACTCTCCCCCTCTCGTTTCTATGCATCTCCTAGATAGATCTTGCGTGATCGTAGGAATTTTTTTGAAATTGCATGCTAAGTTCCCCAAAAGTGGTATCAGAGCCAGGTCTATGCATAGATGATATGCACGAGTAGAACACAAAGAGTTGTGGGCGATAATAGTCATACTGCTTACCACCAACGTCTTATTTTGATTCGGCGGTATTGTTGGATGAAGCGGCCCAGAGCAACATTACATGACCACGTTCATGAGACCGGTTCTACCAACGTGCTTATGCACACAAGTGGCTGGCGGGTGTCTCTTTCTCCAACTTTAGTTGAATCGAATTTGACTACGGCCGGTCCTTGTTGATGGTTAAAACAGCACACTTGACAAAAAATCATTGTGGTTTTGATGCGTAGGTAAGAACGGTTCTTGCTAGAAGCCCATAGCAGCCACGTAAAACATGCAACAACAAAGTAGAGGACGTCTAACTTGTTTTTGCAGGGCATGTTGTGATGTGATATGGTCAAGACGTGATGCGATATAAATTGTTGTATGAGATGATCATGTTTTGTAAAAGTTATCGGCAACTGGCAGGAGCCTTAGGTTGTCGCTTTATTGTATGAAATGCAATCGCCATGTAATTGCTTTACTTTATCACTAAGCGGTGGCGATAGTCGTGGAAGCAGTAGTTGGCAAGACGACAACGACGCTGCGATAGAGATCAAGGTGTCAAGCCGGTGACGATGGAGATCATGACGGTGCTTTGGAGATGGAGATCAAAGGCACAAGATGATGATGGCCATATCATGTCACATATTTTGATTGCATGTGATGTTTATCATTTATGCATCTTATTTTGCTTAGTACGGCGGTAGCATTATAAGATGATCCGTTACTAAATTTCAAGGTACAAGTGTTCTCCCTGAGTATGCACCGTTGCTACAGTTCGTCGTGCCGAGACACCACGTGATGATCGGGTGGGATAAGCTCTACGTTCACATACAATGGGTGCAAGCCAGTTTTGCACATGCAGAATACTCGGGTTAAACTTGACGAGCCTAGCATATGCAGATATGGCCTCGGAACACTGAGACCGAAAGGTCGAACGTGAATCATATAGTAGATATGATCAACATAGTGATGTACACCATTGAAAACTACTCCATCTCATGTGATGATCGGACATGGTTTAGTTGATATGGATCACGTGATCATTTAGATGACTAGAGGGATGTCTGTCTAAGTGGGAGTTCTTAAGTAATATTATTGATTGAACTTTAATTTATCATGAACTTAGCCCTGATAGTTTTTGCATATCTATGTTGTAGATCAATATCTGCGTTGTAGCTCCTGTTTTATTTTTGATATGTTCCTTGAGAAAACTAAGTTGAAAGATGATAGTAGCAATGATGTGTGCTCGGTCCGTGATCTGAGGATTATCCTCATTGTTGCACAGAAGAATTATGTCCTTGATGCACCGCTAGGTGACGGATCTATTGCTGGAGCAGAAGCAGACGTTATGAACGTTTGACAAGCTCGGTATGATGACTACTTGATAGTTTAGTGCGCCATGCTTAACGGCTTAGAACCGGGACTTCAAAAACGTTTTGAACGCCACAGAGCATATGAGATGTTCCAAGAGCTGAAATTGGTATTTCAGATTTGTGCCCGTCTCGAGAGGTATGAAACCTCTGACAAGACCTTTGCCTACAAGATGGAGGAGAATAGCTCAGGCAGTGAGCATGTGCTCAGAATGTCTGGGTACTACAAATGCTTGAATCAAGTGGGAGTTAATCTTCCAGATAAGATAGTGATTGACAGATTTCTCTAGTCACGATCACCAAGTTACTAGAACTTCGTGATGAACTATATTATGCAAGGGATGATGGAAACGATTCCCAAGCTCTTCGTGATGCTGAAATCAGCAAAGGTAGAAATCAAGAAATAGCATCCAGTGTTGATGGTTAACAAAACCACTAGTTTCAAGAAAAGGGGCAAGGGAAAGAAATGGAACTTCAAGAATGACAAGCAAGTTGTCACTCCCGTGAAGAAGCCCAAAGCTAGACCCAAGCCTGAAACTGAGTGCTTCTACTGCAAAGGAAATTGTCACTGGAAGTGGAACTGCCCCCAAATACTTGGCGGATAAGAAGGATGGCAAAGTGAACAAAGGTATATTTGATATACATGTTATTGATGTGTACTTTACTAGTGTTCATAGTAGCCCCTCAGTATTTGATACTGATTCAGTTGCAATGATTAGTAACTCGAAATAGGAGCTGCAAAATGAACAGATACTAGTTAAGGGCGAGGTGACGATGTATGTTGGAAGTGATTCCAAGGTTGATAAGATCACCATTGCACACTCCCTTTACCTTCGGGATTAGTGTTGAACCTAAAATAAATGTTATTTGGTGTTTGTGTTGAGCATGAATATGATTGATCACGTTTATTGCAATACGGTTATTCATTTAAGTCAAAGAATAATTGTTATTCTGTTTACATGAATAAAACCTTCTATGGTCATACACTCAATATAAATGGTTTATTGAATCTTGATCATAGTGATACACATATTCATAATATTGATGCCAAAATATGCAAAGTTGATAATGATAGTGCAACATATTTGTGGCACTACCGTTTAGGTCATATTGGTGTACAGCACATGAAGAAACTCCATGCGGATGGACTTTTGGAATCACTTGATTATGAATCATTTGATACTTGCGAACCATGTCCCATGGGCAAGATGACTAAAACTCCGTTCTCCGGAACAATGGAGCGAGCCACTGACTTATTGGAAATAATACATACCGATGTATGCGATCCGATGAGTTTTGAGGCTCGCAGCGGGTATCGTTATTTTTTGACCTTCAGAGATGATTTGAGCAGATACGGGTATATCTACTTGGTGAAACACAATTCTGAAACATTTGAAAAGTTCAAAGAATTTCAGAGTGAAGTGGAGAATCATTGTAACAAGAAAATAAAGTTTCTACGATCTGATCACGGAGGTGAATATTTGAGTTACGAGTTTGGCCTTCATTTAAAACAATGTGGAATAGTTTCACAACTCACGCACCTGGAACACCACAGCATAATGGTGTGTCCGAACATCGTAACCGTACTTTATTAGATATGGTCCGATCTATGATGTCTCTTACCGATTTACCACTATCATTTTGGGGTTATGCATTAGATACAACTGCATTCACATTAAATAGGGCACCGACTAAATCCGTTGAGATGACACCGTATGAACTGTGGTTTAGCAAGAAACCTAAAATGTCATTTCTTAAAGTTTGGGGTTGCGATGCTTATGTGAAAAAGTTTCAGCCTGATAAGCTCAAACCCAAATCGGAGAAGTGCGTCTTCATAGGATACCCAAAAGAAACTGTTGTGTACACCTTCTATCACAGATCCGAAGGCAAGATCTTCGTTGCTAAGAATGGATCCTTTCTAGAGAAGGAGTTTCTCTCGAAAGAAGTGAGTGGGAGGAAAGTAGAACTTGATGAGGTAGTTGTACCTTCTCCCGAATTGGAAAGTGGTTCATTACAGAAATCAGTTCCAATGATGCCTACACCAATTAGTGAGGAAGTTAATGATGATGATCATGAAACTTCAGATCAAGTTACTACCGAATCTCGTAGGTCAACCAGGGTATGTTCCGCACAAGAGTGGTACGGTAATTGTCGGTGTACTATAGTAGGGGCACTCCTTTGTACCCCTTTACCTGTGCACGGACAGTCAGAGCCGCGCCCAGGGCACGCTAAGCAGGGTAGAGGAGGGAAATCGGGAAGAAGCCAAAGCACAAGACGGCCAAGGCAACACCAAGACCAGGAACACAAGAGGGCGAGGAGGCGAGGTAGACTCCCTCGGCAAGGTTCTTGCCGAGGCAGCCTCCCCAGCCCCGGCAAGGGCCTTGCCAGGGCAGCCTGCCCGATGCTAACAGAGCGAGCCTCCCTCGATCCCACGATTTCCGACCCCACCAACCACATTGGAACTAGGGCTCGGGAGCCACCTCTGTGGTGGCATGCAGATCTTTGTCAAGATCATAAACTCACAAGATCAGATGAGGACCAGAAGACGGCGACCCTCGGCGGGATCCTAACCGAGGAGATCCACAAGACCCCCCGGCAAGCGCCTTGCCGGGGACAACTGCAACGCCACGGCAAGACCCTTGTCGGGCCCCCGGCAAGGCCCTTGCCGAGGACGCCAGCAGGGCCACTGCCAGACCCGCACCAGCCAAGGCTCCACCGCCATTCGCATGCAGCTACCAGCCCAACCAGCTAGGCAGGCACCTGCGTGGCAACACGCGGCTTCCAGACCAACTCAGCAAGCACATGCGTGGTGGCATGCAGATCTTCGTGAAGACCCTGCCACCGCGCCACCTCAGCAGCCTGCCTGCCTACATGGCACTGCATGCATCGCTGGCCTGGGCGTGTGTCGAAGCAAGGAGGAGCGGCGACGGACAGGACGGGCCTCGTTCCCGTCCCCGATAAAGCTAAAGGACACCTAAGTAGCGCATTTAATGCGCTTTGTCCCGTAATGCCGGGCGATAAGCTCGGGCACTGTACGCCTTTCCACCTCCTGTGTGCCACTGTGGCAGCCCCTTTTTGACTATAAAAGGAGGCCCGAGGCATACTGGAGAGGGATTCGGCTTTTTGGAACTACACAGCCACCGTAGCTAGTTAAAAAGCTCAAGAACACTCAATACATCCACCAAAGCAGGACTAGGGTTTTACGCATCCTCGCGGCCCGAACCTGGGTAAATGATCTTTGTGCTGGCTCCTGGACCTGCTCTTCTCACAAACCCGCGCCCGCCGACCGTAGAAGGGATTCCAGTGATCCCATAGGTGTCATTCCCACCAACATCTTTGGCGCGCCAGGTAGGGGCGCAGTTGTGAGAATCTGGTCTAGCAGCTAGCCTAGCAGTTCTTTGTCGCCATGGCTCCCAAGAAGAAGACGATCACGGCGATCGGCTCGTCGGGAGCCGAGCGGCCCGCGCCAGTGCGGGCGAGTAGCGGGCCGGTTGCGGACAGAACCCGAGCCGCGGCCCGCGAGCACCAGCATCTCCCCGGCAGTCAGAGCCTGGCCAGTGGCGTCGTTCGTGTGCCAGACGACCAGCCGCACGCCGCCAGATCCAAAGACGGGGCTGGGGCCCCCGCAGGCGGCGCGGGGCCCTCCAGGGGCATCGCTGTGCCCCTACGGGCAGCGCGGCTACCTCCGAGACGCCCACCCCGACGCCTACGGCGTGCTCTTCCCATGGTGTGCGCGACGAGTAGCGTCACCACGCCGGTGACCCTGGACACCGCCATGGGAAGAGCCTTGTGCATCGTCCACGGGACGAAGGGGCCCAACATGCCCGCCGAAGTGCTGGCGAAAATGGCACGCAGCCGTTGGGCCGCGATAGACCTCCTTTTAACGTGGTTAGAAGTCGAAGCGCGCCGCGGTCCACACAGCTGTCGCCAGCAGAAGCTTTGGCGCGCGCGCAGCTGCTCCTCGACTTTCCTCCTGCTGCGGAGAAGCTCGACGAGTGGAGAGCCACCATCTGGAGCCTCGTCGCTGTCGCCAATAAAGATGATCCGCGACCGGCGGGGCCCTCGGGCCAGCACTCCATCGAGCCACCACATGTAAGCGGTGGGAGGACCAGGGGAGCTGCAGCCACAGTACACTCTCCTCCCCCGCGCCAGCTGCCACCGGTGTCGATCCGTCGTGACGACGCATGTGATAACATTTCCATAGCGTCATCCGACCCACGGACCCACCATGACCAGCGTCATGTTCTTCGAGAACGAGCTCATGAAGACGCTCGAACCACAATCGAGCACCGGCATGATGCGCACCACCAGTCGGGACCCGCTATGGACCACCCAACACCGGGGGGCTCCGGCAGCCTACCTTACGAGGTGGGTTCCCAGCCTTTACCCGTGAGCTGCGGCAGTTCTAGTGGCCGTCCCACCGCATGTTCAAGCCCGACGTCGGCGAGAAGTACAATGGCAAGACCCATCCGTCAGAGTTCCTCAGCATCTACACCATCGCGATGCAAGATGCCGGAGCTCGCGGTGACAAGGTGCTTGCCAATTACTTCTCGTTGGCACTGAAGCCCAACATCATGTCTTGGTTGATGCACTTGCTGGCGGATTCCATTTCTTCTTGGTCGGATCTGTGCCATGAGTTCGTTGGTGCCTTCACCGGAGGCCACCAAGCTCATGGCCAGGCCAGTGATTTGCATATCATTCCCCAGAAGGAAGGGGAAACCCTGCGCAAGTACATCCAGAGGTTCAGCCGGGTGCAGTACAACATCCCCGATGTTCATCCCGCCGCCGTGATTAGCGCGTTCCATCAAAACGTGCGCAACCGCAAGATGCATGAAGAGCTGGCGATAAACAAGGTTAAGGATGTGGCCGAACTTTATGTTCTGGCCGATAGGTGCGCCCGGGCTGAAGAGGGAAGGAACTACCCCGGCGAGGACGCCGGCGTGGAAACCAACTCTACTGATGACGACGACGCCGCCCCGACGAAGAAGGGTCGGCGTCACAACAGGAAACGCAAGGGCAAGACCGTGCTTGCCGTCGAGGGATCCGACAGCACCGGCGCCCCCAAGAAGGCCAAGGCAGACGACCCCGGCAAGGAAATTGCCCGGTGCGCCGCTTGCCGGGCCTTGGCGGCTGCCGACAAGCCGGGGGGCTCCGACAAGCAGTATTGCAAGATCCACCACACCAAGGGCCACGACCTCCAGAACTGCCGACAGGTCGAGCTGCTGGCTGAAAAGCAAAAGGCCGAGTATGAGAGGCGGGACAATGAGAAGGGTCAAGACGGTGCCGAAGGATCCGGCAAGAAGCGTGGCGGCCAAGGAGGACGCCGCGGCAAGGATAGCCAGCAAGAGAGGCCCGCCCGGGGCCGTGACAAGAAGCAAGAAGACACTGATCATGACGAGGACGACGAGTCCGGCGAGCAAGAGTTTCAGAAGGCTACGGAGGCCATGTGCGTCGATGGTGGTGCCTCGCTGCATACTTCTCACTGCCATCTCAAGCAGTGGGCGCGTGAGATCACAGCAGCGGAGCCATCGTTCGACGCTCAGAAGCCGCTGAAGTGGTCCAGCACGCCCATCATCTTTGACACCGAGGACCACCCTGATCGCACCACTGCGATCGGGTGTTTGTCGTTGTTGGTCTCACCAACGATACGCAACCTCAAGGTGAACAAGATGCTGGTTGACGGCGGAGCCGGTCTGAACTTAATCTCGCCCGTTGTGATCAAGAGGCTGCAAATTTCCGATGGAGACCTCGAGGAGACGGGCACGTTTCAAGGGGTCAACCCGGGAAGAAGCCAGCCGAAGGGGAAGATCACATTGCCTGTGACGTTCGGAGGCAAGTTGAACTACAGGACGGAGAGGAATGTCTTTGATGTAGCCGAGATCCCTTGCCCTACAACGGGATCCTCAGCCGCCCGGCACTAGCCAAGTTCATGGCAGCGTCACGTTACACCTACAACACGCTGAACATGCCTGGGCCGATGACCATCATCACCGTCCCCTGTAACAAGAACGATGCGCTGATCTGCGCTGACCTACTCTACCGGGAAGCAGTTGCAGCAACTGCCGCAAAGGCACTTGCTCCTGCCGCTGAAGCCCCTGGGGGGAAGAAGAAGCCCGGCAAGACCTCTCGCAACCACTCCGGCAAGCGCACCTCTTCAGAGTGTTGTGCTACCATCGAGGACATGCCAGAGAGCTCCATCGGCAAGAGCAAGAAATCCAGAGCTGCGCCACCACAGACCAAGAAGGTGTCCGTGAGGGAGAATGGCATGGGAGGGGCCTTCACCATAAGCTCCACCCTCGACAGCAAATAGGAAGGCGCGCTCGTCACCTTCCTGCGGGCGAATGTCGATGTGTTTGCATGGAAAGCATTCGACATCCCTGGTGTTCTGAGGGAGGTGATTGAGCACCACCTAGCTGTCTGTCCTCATGCGTGGCCCGTCAAGCAGAAGGTCAGGAAGCAGGCTCTGGAAAGGCAAGATTTTATCACAGAAGAGATCAGGAAGTTGGAAGCAGCAGGCTTGGTGAGGGGAGTGCTCCATCCAATGTGGTTGGCCAATCCGGTAGTGGTGCGCAAGGCGAATGGGAAGTGGAGGCTGTGTATTGACTACACAGATATCAATAAGAATTTCCCTAAGGACCCCTTCCCGTTGCCGCGCATCAGCCAGATTGTTGACTCCATGGTCGGGTGTGATCTGTTATCATTCCTTGATGCCTACTCGGGCTACCACCAGATCTTCATGACAAGAGAAGACGAAGAGAAGACAGCATTCATCACCCCATGTGGTACGTACTGCTTTTTACGGATGCCTTTCGGGTTGAAGAGTGCTGGCTCAACGTTTGCAAGAGTGGTCCAAATTGGTTTTGAACCCCAGCTACATAGAAATATGGAAGCATATATGGATGACATAGTGGTCAAAACCAAGGACAAGGCAACTCTTGTGCAAGACTTAGAAGAGACGTTTGCCAACCTGCGCAAGATCAACCTCAAGCTGAACCCTCAGAAGTGTGTCTTCAGCGTTCCGTCCGGCAAACTTCTCGGGTTCTTTGTGTCGCAGCGTGGGATAGAGGCAAACCCAGACAAGATCAAGGCTATCGAGCAGATTGAGGCGCCCAAGCGGATCAAGGATGTGCGTCGGCTCACTGGCTGCGTTGCCGCCATGAGCCGATTCATCTCCAAGTCTGCCGAGCGCGCCCTTCCTTTTTTCGAGATTCTAAAAAAGGCGGGCCTGATGGAGTGGACCCCGGAGGCCGACGCGGCACTGCAGAACCTGAATAAATACTTCTCCTCTACACCAGTGCTGGTGGCACCTAAACCACAAGAGCCGTTGCTGCTGTACCTGGCAGCGACGAATCAAGTGGTCAGTGCCGCGCTGGTGGCGCACAGGGAGGTCGACGAAGAGGCAGTAGCAACGGCAGGACCGGTGGATGGCACGTCAGAAACTCCCCCGGCAGGGCCTGGTGCCGGCAAGGCAAGGCCCCCGGCAGAATCTGACGCCATCGGGACAGGGCCCACACAGCCAAATGAAGTGGTGCAGAAGAAGAAGATGATGCAGCACCCACTTTACTTTGTCAGCTCCCTCTTGCAGGGGGCTAGGTCAAGGTACTCCGGTGTGCAGAAATTGCTCTTCGGCCTCCTTATGGCCTTGAGGAAGCTGCATCATTACTTCCAAGCTCACAAGATCACTGTCGTCACCCGCCTCCCGTTGCAACGGATACTGCACAACCCAGATGCAACCGGGAGGATTGTGGAGTGGGCCTTGGAGTTGTCAAGCTTTGGATTGAAGTTTGAAAGTACTTCGACAATCCAGAGCAGAGTCTTGGCGGAGTTCATTGTAGAATGGACCTCAACGCCCGACGAAGAAATCCAGGAGACCGCCCTCCCCGGCAAGGAAGCAAGTCGCGACTGGATCATGTACTTTGATGGGGTTTCTCGCTGCAAGGCGCCGGTGCCGGTGTGCTGATTGTCGCACCCACCGGAGAGCACCTCAAGTATGTGATCTAGATGCACTTTCCCAGGGAGATGTCCACAAACAACACTGCTGAGTACGAGGGGCTGCTTGCCGGTCTCAGGAATCGCGGCAGACCTCGGGGTGAAGAAGCTCATCGTCAGGGGTGATTCGCAGCTTGTCGTCAGACAAGTCAACAAAGATTATCAGAGTCCATTGATGGAGGCCTAGTAGATGAGGTGAGGAAGCTGGAGGAGCGCTTCGATGGTATACAAGCGGAGCATGTTCCCCGAGCGGAGAACGACATCGCTGACTACCTGTCAAAGTGCACTGCATTCAAGCTACCTATGGAACCAGGTACCTTTTTGCTTCGGTTAACTCAACCATCCGTTGAACCATCAACGCAGCAGAACAAGTGGAGGAAATCGGGCCCCGACAAGTACTTTCCCGCTGAGCCCCCAGGGGCCGCCGACAAGGGTGTTGCCGCGGATTCTGAGCCTGCCAAGGGGCGGCTGGCTCCGGCAGGGCACCAAGCCCTGGCCGTAGAGACGGCTGCCCCCACGGCGGAACAGATGCCTTTGGTCCTTGCCGTCGAGCCTCAGGCTCCGGCATGGGCACAGCATACCGTCCGTTTCCTCCAGACAGGGGAACTTCCTGAGGAGCAGGAAGAAGCGGAAAAAGTAGCCCGTCGGTCTGCCTTGTACCAGTTCGTCGATGACGTCCTATACAGAAAAAGACCGAACGGTGTGAAATTGAAGTGCATCCCCCGGGAGGAAGGACTGGAGCTGTTGGCAGAGATACATGGAGGCATATGTGGCTCCAACATAGGGTCGAGGGCCCTTGCCGGCAAGGCATTCCGGCAAGGCTTCTTCTGGCCCACCGCCCTCGAGGATGCGACGGCACTAGTAACCAGGTGTGAAGCGTGTCAGTTCCATTCGAAGAAGCTTCATCAACCAGCTCAAGCCCTTCAAACAATCCCTCTCTCCTGGCCATTTTCGGTCTAGGGGCTCGACATACTGGGCCCTTTCCCTCGCGTCGTTGGGGGCTTTGAGTACTTGTACGTCGCAATCGACAAGTTCCCAAAGTGGCCTGAGGTGGAGGCAGTGAGGAAGGTTACCGCACAGTCTGCCGTCAAGTTCTTCAAGGGGCTAGTTTGCCATTTTGGTGTACCAAACGGAGTCATCACCGACAACGGCACGCAGTTCACAAGCCACACCTTCATGCAATACATCCAAGACCTCGGTAGCAAGGTCTGTTTTGCTTCCGTGGCCCACCCACGGAGCAACGGCCAGGCGGAGAGGGCAAATGCTGAAGTGTTACGAGGCCTGAGGATGAAGACTTTTGACAGGCTGCACAAGAGTGGAAGGCGTTGGATAGATGACTTGCTGGTGGTTCTTTGGTCGATCAGAACGATGCCAAATCGAGCCACCAGCCAGACACCCTTTGCCCTGGTTTATGGGGCAGAAGCAGTTCTCCCCACAGAACTCACATACGGGTCACCTCGAGTGCTCCCTTATGACGAGCTTGAGCAAGAGCAATTGCAGCAAGATGACACAACGCTCCTTGAGGAAGATCGTCTTCGGGCGGCTGTGAGAGCAGCACGCTACCAGCAAGCCTTGAGCCGCTGCCATAGCCGCAAGGTTCATGCCCGAAGATTTGAGGAAGGAGACCTTGTTCTTCGGCGCGTTCAGTCGGCCAAGAATTCCAACAAGTTGACGCCGAAGTGGGAAGCGGGTAATACGAGTCACCAGGCCCGGCGCAGTCCGCCTGGAGACCGAAGATGCTGTCCCAGTGAGCAACTCCTGGAACATCGAGCATCTTCGCAAATTTTTACCCATAAGGCGCGGCTTGCCGGGCCTCCCGGCAAGCCACCCTTTGTACAAGCTTTGCCGACAAGGCATGTAACCCTCTGTACAAAGCCAGGCACAGACCCTGAGCATAAATAAATGAAGCGCTGGTGCCCTAAGTTTTAGCATGCATGCTAGGTTAAGTCTCTCCCTTGGTTTGGGTTGATAGTGCTTAGCGGCGACTAGCCCTTAGCCTAGAGGTCGAGTGTGCGTATTTCCGTTCTCTTTGGTTCGCAGGGCACATGGACACTTCTGCCAAGCCGCTTGGGAGAAAGGGAACGGACCGGCGCTCCGGCCCCGGCAAGCTAAGACTGCCGGGGGCTGAAGGCACAAGGATCCAACCATGCCAAGCCAAGGTTGCCGGAGGCTGTGGATTCAGATAAGTCTTTTATCCCCCCCCCCCTGTTATGCATTTCCGTATAGAACTGGGACATGTGAAACCTTGTTTATGTTCTTAAAACCACCATGCTCCCCCTTTCCTGTACCCAAGAGCTACCTCCTGGGTCGGAATCTGGTCGTAGTCGCGGTGGCAAGGAAATGAACGAGGGGCCTAACTCTACTTCGCCCCTACCTCCGCCAAGAGCGTGAGAATGGTCGACTGAAGTGGGGAGACGGCAAGGCCTGTTGCCGGGCGACAATATTTATCTTAAAAATAACAAGGATTCGTCCTTGGCATGGGCCTCGCTCATGCACAAAGAACCCGGCAAACACCCTTTTTCATTAAAAACATCCCATACAGGTACAATTCATACGGAATTAAAAACATGAGCAAGGGGATTACAAGTCTTAAAATTAACAAGTGCCCGCAGGCTTACAAGCTAAAAAGAGATAAGGTGCCCGTAATCCCTTTCTTGTCCCTCTCCTTAGAAGGTGGAACAAGACAGCAGGAGGGCAAATGGGGTGCCTAGGCGAGGTGCGAGGAGCAGAAGGCACCAAGAGAACATCTTGGTGCCGAGAAAGGAGCTGGAAGACGAGGCAGCGGGCCGGCAATACGCGACGAAGGCGTCGGTGCCCGCGTACTCCGACTTGACGGCCACCACCCGCCTTCTTCGCCTTCTCCGGCCCTCCTACGCCAGCCGCCCAAGGAGACGACGGGGAGCACCCCGATGGAGAGCTTGGCGAGGAAGGAGCGACGGGGTCTGTCGAAGTCGGAGTCGGCATCCTGCCGCTTGACTCCCTCGTCGTCGTTGTCGCTGTCCTCCTCGTCACTCCCGCTTGAGGAGGAATCTTCGTCGTCGGAGGAGCTCTCCACGTAGCACTTTAGGCGAGTTCCAAGATCTCCAAAGACCTTGACGGAGAGCAGGCCGCCCTCCATTAACTTGAAATAGAGGACGAGCCCCGCCGTCAGGCTATGGATGCGAGCGAACGTCTTCCATCCACGACAGAGGTACATGACGTGAGGAGCGGGGAAGTCGACGTCGACCCATGTGCCACCGTTCCCGCAGCCCCTCATGTGCAGCCTGAGGGTCTGGGGCGGGTCGAGCTCCATATCCCGAGCGAAAGGGGTGGGGAGGCGGAGACGACGATGCGGTGGCCGACGCAGCCTGATGAAGAACTCGCGGGGTTGGTCCCCGACGTGGCCCTCCATCGCGGGAGGCATCGCTGGCGGAGGCACGGCCATCACGCCGCCTTGTGCCCCTCTTCCCTGACCGCCGTGGCGACCTCGGCCTCGCCCCCTCCCCCTTCCTCACGTAGCCGGCTCCGCCGCCGCGAGCTCGTGGGAAGGAGGAACACGTTGTCGAGCGGCGACCCTCGCCCCCACCATCGAAGGGCCTACGCCCCCTCTCGCTATGATGGGTGGAAGGAAGGAGCGGAAGTGGAAGAAGATGGATGCTAGAAGAATGTGGGGAGACATCCCCCTCCCCCACCTTATAAAGAGGCGGGGTCGAGGCTCGGTCGCCCCACACGGCCAATCGAGCCATCAGTAGCACGGGGAATCAGGACCGACCCGCTGCCCCAATCAGCAACGGCCCGTTTCCCGCCTCCACCGCCTGCCACCTGCATGAAGGACGCGTGGCGAGCGAGCAGAATCGAGGAGACGGGTGAGGCGATCGTTCCCCACCCCGTGATCATGGGGGAAGGGCACCTTGAAGACTGCGACCCGAGTTCGCCCAGTAAATGAGCCGCGCCTCCACGCCTCCCTCTTTTTATGGGGAAGGCGCAAGCCGCCTCTTTACCATGATGTGACGCGTGCGTGCGGGAACCGCCCCACACATGACCCCCACGTCACGCACGACCCTCCACGTCGCGCGCAGGTCGTGGCGAAGCGCAGTGGGCGAAAAATTACTGCGGTAAAATCCCGCCCCGACTCCCCGCGCACCGTTCTGGGCCTGGCCCAACAACATGTCGCGCTTATGTGTGGCCCAGACCCGGGGGCTCCTGTCGGTGTACTAAAATAGGGGCACTCCTTTGTACCCCTTTACCTGTGCACGGACAGTCAGAGCCGCGCCCACGGCCACGCTAAGCAGGGCAGACGAGGGAAACCGGGAAGAAGCCAAAGCACAAGACGGCCAAGGCAATGCCAAGACCAGGAACACAAGAGGGCGAGGAGGCGAGGTAGACTCCCTCGGCAAGGTTCTTGCCGAGGCAGCCTCCGCAGCCCCGACAAGGGCCTTGCCGGGGTAGCCTGCCCGATGCCAACAGAGCGAGCCTCCCTCGAGCCCACGATTTCTGACCCCACCAACCACATTGGAACTAGGGCTCGGGAGGCACCTCCGTGGTGGCATGCAGATCTTTGTCAAGATCATAAACTAACAAGATCAAATGAGGACCAAAAGACGGCGACCCTCGGCGGGATCCTAGCCGAGGAGATCCATAAGACCCACCGGCAAGCGCCTTGCCGGGGACAACTGCAACGCCACGGCACGACCCTTGCCGGGCCCCCGGCAAGGCCCTTGCTGTGGGCGCCAGCAGGGCTACTGCCAGACCCGCACCAGCCAAGGCTCCACTGCCATTCGCATGCAGCTGCCAGCCCAACCAGCTGGGCAGGCACCTGCGTGGCAACACGCGGCTTCCAGACCAACTCAGCAAGCACCTGCGTGGTGGCATGCAGATCTTCGTGAAGACCCTGCCACCGCGCCACCTTAGCAGCCTGCCTGCCTACATGGCACTGCATGCATCGCTGGCCTGGGTGCGTGTCGAAGCAAGGAGGAGCGGCGACGGACGGGACGAGCCTCGTTCCAGTCCCCGATAAAGCTAATGGACACCTAAGTAGCGCATTTAATGCGCTTTGTCCCGTAATGCCGGGCGATAAGCTCGGGCACTGTACGCCTTTCCACCTCCTGTGTGCCACTGTGGCAGCCCCTTTTCGACTATAAAAGGAGGCCCGAGGCATACTGGAGAGGGATTCGGCTTTTTGGAACTACACAACCACCGTAGCTAGTTAAAAATCTCAAGAACACTCAATACATCCACCAAAGTAGGACTAGGGTTTTACGCATCCTCGCAGAACCTGGGTAAATGATCTTTGTGCTGGCTCCTGGACCTACTCTTCTCACAACCCCGCGCAAGCTGGCCGTAGAAGGGATTCCAGTGATCCCATAGGTGTCGTTCCCACCGACAGTAATCATGTTCTGGAAGTCATGTTACTAGACCATGACGAACCTACGAACTATGAGGAAGCGATGATGAGCCCAGATTCCACAAAATGGCTTGAGGCCATGAAATCTGAGATGGGATCCATGTATGAGAACAAAGTGTGGACTTTGGTTGACTTGCCCGATGATCGGCAAGCCATAGATAATAAATGGATCTTCAAGAGGAAGACGGGCGCTGATAGTAGTTATCTATCTACGAAGATCAAATTGTCGCAAAAGGTTTTCGACAAGTTTAAGGTGTTGACTATGATGAGGTTTTCTCACTCGTATCGATGCTTAAAGTATGTCCGAATCATGTTAGCAATTGGCGCATTTTATGAAATCTGGCAAATGGATGTCAAAACTGCATTCCTTAATGGATTTATTAAAGAAGAGTTGTATATGATGCAACCAGAAGGTTTTCTCAATCCTAAAGGTGCTAATAAAGTGAGCAAGCTCCAGCGATCCATCTATGGACTGGTGCAAGCATCTCGGAGTTGGAATATACGCTTTGATGAGTTGATCAAAGCATATAGTTTTACACAGACTTGCGGTGAAGCCTGTATTTGCAAGGAAGTGAGTGGGAGCACTACAGCCTTTCTGATAAGTATATGTGAATGACATATTGTTGATCAGAAATGATGTAGAATTTCCTGGAAAGTATAAAGGAGTGTTTGAAAGGATTTTTTCAAAGAAAGACCTCAGTGAAGCTACTTACATATTGGGCATCAAGATCTATAAAGATAGATCAATACGCTTGATAAGACTTTCAATGAGTACATACCTTGATAAGATTTTGAAGGAGTTCCAAATGGATCAGTCAAAGAAGGAGTTCTTGCCTGAGTTGTAAGGTGTGAAGTTGAGTAAGACTCAAAACCCGACCACGGCAGAAAATAGAAAGAGAATGAAAGTCATTCCCTATGCCTCAGTCATAGGTTCTATGAAGTATGCTATGCTGTGTACCAGACCTATTGTGTACCTTGGCATGAGTTTGGCAAGGGGGTACGATAGTAATCCAGGAGTGGATCACTTGACGGTGGTCAAAGTTATCCTTAGTTACCTAAGAGGACTAAGGAAGTATTTCTCGGTTATGGAGGTGATATAGAGTTCGTCATAAAGAGTTACGTCGATGCAAGCTTTTACATCAATCCAGATGACTCTTAAGTCTCAATCTGGATACATATTGAAAGTGGGAGCAATTAGCTAGAGTAGCTCATTGCAGAGCATTGTAGACATAGAAAATTTGTAAAATACAGAATATGGCAGACCCGTTGACTAAACCTCTCTCACAAGCAAAACATGATCACACCTTAGTACTCTTTGGGTATTAATCACATGGCGAGGTGAACTAGATTACTGACTCTAGTAAACCCTTCGGGTGTTGGTCACATGGCGATGTCAACTATGGGTGTTAATCACATGGTGATGTGAACTATTGGTGTTAAATCACATGGCGATGTGAACTAGATTATCGACTCTAGTGCAAGTGGGAGACTGAAGGAAATATGCCCTAGAGGCAATAATAAAGTTGTTATTTATATTTCCTTATATCATGATAAATGTTTATTATTCATGCTAGAATTGTATTAACCGGAACTTAGTACATGTGTGAATACATAGACGAAACACCGTGTCCCTAGTATGCCTCTACTAGACTAGCTCATTAATCAAAGATGGTTAAGCTTCCTAACCATAGACATGTGTTGTTATTTGATGAACGGGATCACATTATTAGAGAATGATCTGATGGACAAGACCCATCTGTTAGCTTAGCATAATGATCGTTAAGTTTTATTGCTATTGCTTTCTTCATGACTTATACATATTCCTCTGACTTGAGATATTGCAACTCCCGAATACCAGAGGAACACCTTGTGTTCTATCAAACGTCACAACGTAATTGGGTGATTATAAAGATGTTCTATAGGTGTCTTCGAAAGGTGTTTGTTGGGTTGGCATAGATCAAGATTAGGATTTGTCATTCCAAGTATCGGAGAGGTATCTCTGGGCCCTCTAGGTAATGTGCATCACTATAAGCCTTGCAAACAATGTGGCTAATGAGTTAGTTGCGGGATGATGCATTACAGAACGAGTAAAGAGACTTGTCGTAACAAGATTAAACTAGGTATGATGATACCGACGATCGAATCTCGGGCAAGTAACATACCGATGACAAAGGGAATAACGTATGTTGTTATTGCGGTTTGACCGATAAAGATCTTCGTAGAATATGTAGGAACCAATATGAGCATCCAGGTTCTGCTATTGGTTATTAACCAGAGATGTGTCTCGGTCATGTCTACATAGTTCTCGAACCCGTAGGGTCCGCACGCTTAACGTTCAATGATGATTTGTATTATGAGTTATGTGTTTTGGTGACCAAAGATTGTTCAGAGTCCCGGATGAGATCACGGACATGACGAGAAGTCTCGAAATGGTCAAGAGGTAAAGATTGATATATTAAAAGGTAGTATTCGGACACCGGAAGGGTTCCGGAGTGTATCGGGTACATACCGGAGTACCGGAGGGGTTACCGAAACCCCCCGGGGAAAGATATGGGCCATATGGGCCATAGGAGGGAGGCTAACCAGCCCACAAGGGGCTGGTGCGCCCCCCACAAGGGAGGAGGCGGAATTGGTTTAGAGAAGGGGGCACCACCCCCCTTTCCTTCTCATACTCCCTCTCCATCCCCCTTTCCACCTCCATGAGAAGGAAAAGAAGGGGGGCGAATCCTACTGGGACTCCCCCCTTATGGCGCGCCCCCTAGGGCCGGCCTCCTCCCTCTCCCTCCTTTATATATGTGGGCAGGGCACCCCTTAGAGACACAACAATTGTTCCAAGCCGTGTGAAGTGTCTCTCTCCACAGTTTGCTCCTCCGGTCATAGCGTCGTAGTGCTTAGGTGAAGCCCTGCGTGGATCACATCACCATCACCATCACCACGTCGTCGTGCTGACAAAACTCTCCCTCGGCCCTCTGCTGGATCAAGAGTTCGAGGGACGTCATCGAGCTGAACGTGTGCAGAACTCGGAGGTGTCGTACGTTCGGTACTAGATCGGTTGGATAGTGAAGAAGTTCGACTACATCAACCGCGTTAACCTAACGCTTCCGCTTTCGGTCTACAGGGTACGTGGACACACTCTCCCCCTCTTGTTGCTATGCATCTCCTAGATAGATCTTGCGTGATCATACAAAATTTTTTGAAATTGCATGCTACGTTCCCCAACAGGAGCGACCTATGTCGGGGCAGCCTGCCCAATCCGCATCAGAGTAGGCGACGAGGTCGATGGAGGCGGAGGCCGTCAGTGTGAGTCCCAAGGACATGGTGTCGCGTATGTAGCGGAGGATACACTTCACCAAGGCCTGTAAGTACATCTAGTGCCCCTTAGTGATTTTTGTGTATTGAAGACTTATACGTTAAGGGCCTGATGCGTTTGTGAGTGTATACAGGTCTATAAGTCTATGAGGAGTTTTATATTTACAAAGAAATTCGACCCCTAAAAATGAATGTCTTCAATTGGAAACTTTGGATTTCTGAAGACTTTGAAAGTGAAGAAATTGGTGTGACCCTGAAGACTTGGTATTCATACGAGGAACATGAAGCGTGAAGACTTTTGCTTTCGTAGTTTCATTTTCTCTTTCTTGAGTCACAGGAAACACCGTACTGTTAAAGGGGGTCGAGGAAAAACTAAGGAAAAGTTTCCAAGTGATGCTCATCTCAAAATTCTACACCTACCAATCCTTTCGAGTGAAGCCATTGGAAATCTCATACAGTTTGGTCAATTTGTTCAGTGACAGAGGCGAAATTCTTCTAGTCTCTCAGGAATTTGTTCTGACTGAGGAGTTAGGAATTCACCAGTGCGGATTGCCTACCTGTGAGGAACATGATAGCCTTGAGGAATTTGAACCTCAAATTTCTGGCCGTTGCTGTGCTATGCGCCAGCTGTCCCAAAATATCTTCCACCTAACGGTCATATCATTGAAGGGCATTTATGTCTTATCATGTCGGGCTGCTCCCGAGGCTATAAATAGCCGCCGCCTACAACCACTAGCTGGTTGGATGCTCCGAGAGAAACCGACACTTGTCATTGAGAGCATCCCATCCTCCGAGGACTTTGAGCGAAAATCATCAAGTGAGGAAAACCCAAACCCAAACACCTACAAACCCAAAGTGATTGAGCATCACTAAAGAGATTGATCCTGTGTGGATCCTATGCTTGTTACCTTTGAAGACTGTGCATCTTCCAGACGGTTAGGCGTCATGGTCTAGAGCATCCAAGAGGAAATTGTGGATCACCGAGTGACCGAGTTTGTGAAGGTTTGGAAGTCACCTGAAGACTTACCACGAGTGATTGGGTGAGGTCTGTGTGACCTTAGCTCAAGGAGAATACGGTGAGGACTGTGTGTCCGGGACTCTGTGTCCTCAGGTTTAAATACCTAGCCGCTCCAACCAGACGTAAAACTCTCACAACACTTGGAACTGGTCTACCAAATCAGTGTCTTCACCAAGCCTACTGGTTCTATTTCCTCAACCCTTCCATTTGCTCATTAGTGTGTTGTGTACTTGATCGATACTATTTGAATACTTTGACTGAAGACTTTCTCAATTTCCTCAGTTCAATTTCTTCAGTCAGTTTGTCTTCAGCCTGCTTATCATGTGTCTACGCTTTCTGTACTCTGTGCTTGTTTTCATTTCATCATGATGACTGTGCTTATGTTCTGTTATGTGTGCATCTGAGTACTTATTCTGCTTCAAGTCGTTCTTCTCCTAGGAATTTCCTCACCCTGAAATTCCTCAGTGAAGAAATCATAAAAATCGCCTATTCACCCCCCCCCCCCCTCTAGTCGACTTAACGCACTTTCAATTGGTATTAGATCAAGGTACTCCCTTGTTCTGTGTGATTTTGGTTTAACCGCCTAGAGTTTTAGTTATGTTGACCACAGGTGTGATCAAGGTCTTTGCTGGGGTCTTACCTTCGATGGGACGGACTACCCCTACTGGAAGAATAAGATGTGCATGCATCTCGAGGCAATTGACAACGATCTCTAGTATGTTGTGGAAAATGTTCAGCAAACCTTCGATCGCCTCACTGACATCTCAAATGAGCTTCAAGAACTTGGTGCCACTGATATCACTGACCATGAGGTGGTGAAGAAATTGCTGAGATTGCTTGATTCCTCATTTGACACTCTTGCACTGATGATACAAGAACGTGGAGACTACAATTCACTTGATCCCGCTGATATCCTTGAGAGACTAAACACTCATGAGTTCCAGCTTGCTGAGAATAGAGATCTCTATAGACCTAGCTCTGGCAGATCACGCGCTCTGAAGGCCAAGGCAGTGTCTAAATCTGAAGTTGAAGATTCTGGTAGCAGCCTTGGTGATCCTGAAGAACTGAGCCAGGAGCTAGCAATGCTCGTGAAGAAATTCCAGAAGTTCTCAAGACGAGGTCGCTTTGGAAAACCCTCAAGAAGTGATGATTCCTCATCCCGTGACTACAAGAAGAGACTGTGCCACAAATGCAATAAACCTGGTCACTACATTCAAGATTGTCCTCGGTGGGAAAAAGGAATCAAAGAAGAAGAAATACAAGGATTACAGTTCTGATGACTCAAAGAAGAAGAAGAAATCTTCAGAGTCCTCATCATCAAAATCCTTGAAGTCTTCATCTCACAAGAAGAGCAGCTCCAACAAGGCTTGGGCATTCATTGGCAAGGAAATGGACTCTGAAGCTGAATCTGAGGAACATGAGGAAGAGGAGGCATCTGAGGAGTCAGAATCTGGTGTGGCGAGCCTAGCCCTCGCTACTGCGTTCGTCAGCAAGTCCGTCTTCAACTCTGAGGAAAATGGCTTCCACAACAAAGCTGATGACGACTATGATGACTACGCTCCCACCTATTGCTTCATGGCAAAGGGTACCAAGGTACTCAAATATCCCTCCTCTGAATCAAGTGAGGATGAATCTTATGAAAACCTCAAGCCTAGCTACTCTAAACTCGCTAAGATTGCTGTGAAACAACAAAGGCCTTTGAAAAGGTTCAAAAC
Organism: Aegilops tauschii subsp. strangulata; assembly: GCF_002575655.3. Lineage (NCBI taxonomy): Eukaryota > Viridiplantae > Streptophyta > Magnoliopsida > Poales > Poaceae > Aegilops > Aegilops tauschii. The sequence continues at coordinate 138,689,350 of NC_053035.3, read as the reverse complement.
ATGCTAGATAAGAGCGATGATATGTTGGGTGAAGAAATGGATCGCACCAAAACTTTGACTGAAAATCTTCAGAGACTTCGGTCCAAGTTTGACAATCTTCAGAGTCATCATAACACTCTCTTATCTGATCATGAGAAGCTTTCTTATAAATTTCTTCAAAGAAAGCAAGATCTTGAGAGGCTAAGGGTGAGTTGTGAAGAACTTTAGAAGGAGCGTGATTCCTTACTTGCTCAACAAATCAGCGCTGCTCAGGAAGAATTTATTCCTCCATGTTTGAAATGCATTGAACGTGAGTCTTCTAATTCCTCACCTGAAAGTTCGAATGCTTCTATTGCTGCAAATTCTTCACCTGTCTCTGCTATCACTAATTCCTCATCTGAGGATATTGCTAGTGTCACTCACAATGCAGGGCTGAAGGAATTGTACATGACAGGCATGTACAAAAGCCTCAAAGGGCATCAGGCTCTTTGTGATGTGCTTAAAAAGCAGATCCTCAACAGGAACCCTAGGAAAGAGGGTATTGCCTTTGAGAGGAAACTCAATGCTGCTGGAACATACTGGAAGCCTGAGCAGTATCCCAAAACCTCATGGGTTGCTGCAAAGGGACCTCTAGTAGATCCATCTACTCTATCTGGCTTTACATGTGAATCTCCTCATTCTTCATATGAGTCATTTGACTCCAATTATAAACTGTTTAAAAATCAGAATGGTGAAGTATTTGCTAGATATGTTGGCACTAACTGCAGGAACGGTTCTCCTATGAAGAAAAACTGGGTTCCCAAAAGGTGCCTTGAAAGTCTTCAGGTGAATGTCATCATGACACCTCCTCTGAAGAATAGGAACCCCAGATCAAATTCTTCATATGGATCCAAGTCCTCATACGGACCAAATTCCTCACGTGGATCAAATTCCTCAAAAGGATGAAAGCCCTCATATGAACATCATCGTGCTAACAATTCTGTTTTGCAGGGAAGATCTAAGGGCTATGAATATGTGCATTATTCTTCAAACAATTATGTTCATAAATCCTCGAATAATTTCGTTGCTTATTCATATGCTTCCCCTAACGCTTATTATGTGAAACGAAGTGGACTGGCTTCTATGCCACCTTTCTCTTATGGAGCTCGCAGAATGATGAACACTTTGCCACCCCTTCTGATGTGGGTGGTGAAGAAAAAGAACTGATCTCTTATGCAGGGCCAGGTCTCCAAACGAACTTAAACATCTGAAGAATTTGCTGGAGACCTGAATATGCTTGAAAGGACGCAAGCTAATCATGAAGAAATGAATTTTCATTTCTCACGTCCTCATACTGATATATCTGTTCTAATTCTTGATGAAATTGATCTAATGAATTTGATGTCATATTCTTCACTGATTAAGTATATGAGTTCGTAAGCTGCACTAACTCATCTGCAGGATGATCAACCCAAAGCCACTGAGTGGGTCCTCGATAGTGGATGTACAAATCACATGACTGGTGACAAGAATCTATTGATGGATGCTCCCTTATCTCCATCACATCTGAAGCATATCACCTACGCTGACAAAGGCAAAAGCAAGGTATTGGGTCTAGGTAAGGTTGCGATCTCAAAGGATCGACACATGGACAAAGTCATGCTTGCCGAGTCCTTAGGATTCAACCTCATGTCAGTCTCAATGCTTTGTGATCTTGATATGGTTATTATCTTTGGCAAGTATCGTTGTGTTGTGATCATGGAAGCTGACCATTCCAAAGTCTCCGAAGGCTTTAGGAGAGGAGATCTGTATATTTTTTATTTCTCTACAGGACCACAGCCTGCTATATGTCTACTTGCAAAAGCTTCAGAAGGCTGGCTATGGCATTGACGACTCGGTCATGCTGGAATGCGGAACCTGCACACACTTGCGAAGAAGAAGCATGTCATTGGCATTGAAAATGTCAAATTCCTCAAGGATCACTTGCGCGGTGCTTGTGAAGCTGGAAAGATGACCAAGGCCAAGCATCCCGCCAAGACTATCATGACTACGACTCATCCATTTGAATTGCTTCACATGGATCTCTTTGGTCCTGACCATTATTCTGCATTCACCAATGAAGCATCTCTATATGGCTTTGTTATTGTTGATGATTACCCTCGTTACACATGGGTGCATATCGTCACTTACAAACATGAAGTGCAAGAAGTCTTCAAATGATTTTCCTCGAGGGCTTCAACCAACTTTGGTGTGAAGATCAAGCACATCAGAAGGGACAATGGAAATGAGTTCAAGAATACTGGTCTTGATGACTATCTTGATGAACTTGGTATTACTCATGAGTTATCTGCTCCCTATACTCCTCAGCAGAATGGCGTCGTGGAGCGCAAGAACAAGACTCTTGTTGAGATGGCTCGCACTATGCTTGATGAATACAAGATGCCTCGTCATTTCTGGATTGAGGCAATTGATACTGCGTGCCACATCATCAACAGGGTATATCTTCACAAATTCTTCAAGAAGACTGCCTATGAACTCCTCACTGACAAGAAACCCAATGTGAGTTATTTCAAAGTCTTCGGTGCTAAATGTTGGATTAGAGATCCTCATCACAATTCTAAATTTGCACGGAAAGCACATGAAGGTTTTATGCTTGGTTACGGAAAGGACTCACACACCTACAGAGTTTTCAACAACGTTCACCACAAGGTTGTTGAAACTGTAGATGTGCGGTTCAATGAAACTAATGGCTTGCAAAGAGAGCACCTACCTCATGTGCTAGATGAACAGTCACCTAAGGAAACCATCTAGTTCAAGGCTACTGAGGTGTCATTCCTACCGAAGAATCTGCTGAAGAAGTCATTCCAGACCGTGAAGAACATCATGCTGGCGCACCTGAGGAAAATAGATCCGAAGAAAATGCTGATCCAATTCCTCGTCGTCAACCCGCACATCCTCGCGTTGCAAATGAAGTGCAGATTGAGAAAATCATCAGTGACATCAACGCACCAGGTCCTCTCACACGTTCAAAAGCTTCACATTTGTCTAACTTTTGTGGGCATTTTTCTTTCGTCTCTATCACAGAGCCCACTAAGGTTGATGAAGCATTTCTGGAGCCTGAGTGGATTCAAGCTATGTAAGAGGAATTACATCAGTTCGGGCTCAACAACGTCTGGGAACTTGTCAAGCGACCAGACCCTCGCAAGCACAATATCATCAGCACAAAGTGGATCTACCGCAACAAGCAAGATGAAAATGGCCTTGTGGTGAGGAATAAGGCATGGCTTGTAGCTCAAGGCTACACACAGGTTGAAGGAATTGATTTTGATGAAACTTTTGCACCTATTGCTAGACTTGAGGCTATTCGCATATTACTTGCTTATGCTAACCATCACAATATCATCTTATATCAAATGGATGTGAAAAGTACATTCCTCAGTGGTAAGCTTGAGGAAGAAGTATAAGTTGCTCAACCCCTAGGTTTTGAAGATCCAAAGCATCCTGACAAAGTCTTCGGACTCAATAAGGCCCTCTATGGCCTCAAGCAGGCCCCTCGGGCGTGGTATGATACTTTGAAGGAATTCCTCATGAAGAAATGCTTCAAACCCGGTTCACTTGACCCAACTCTTTTCACCAAAACTTATGATGATGAATTATTCGTGTGCCAAATATATGTTGATGATATCATCTTTGGCTGTACTGACCAATGTTACAGTGATGAATTTGCCTATATGATGAGTGAAGAATATCAAATGTCTATGATGGGAGAACTGAAATTCTTCTTAGGTCTTCAGATATGTCAACAGTGCAACGGCATCTTCATATCTCAGGAGAAATACCTCAAGGATGTATTGAGGAAATTCGGCATGCAAGATTGCAAAGGAGTCAAAATCCCTATGCCCATAAATGGCCATCTATGCATTGATGAAAATGGTATTGACTTCGATCAAAAGGTATACCGCTCCATGATTGGCTCCTTATTGTATTTATGTGCATCTAGGCCAGATATTATGCTTAGTGTTTGCATGTGTGCCCGCTTTCAAGCTACACAATCACACCATAAGGCTGTGAAGCATATTCTTCGATATCTAGCTCACACTCCAACACTTGGATTATGGTATCCCAAGGGCTCGGCTTTTGATCTCATTGGATATTCATACTCTGACTATGCTGGTGATCGTGTGGACCGCAAGTCAACATCAGGCACATGCCATTTCCTCGGACGATCCTTGGTTTGTTGGTCCTCGAAGAAACAGAACACTTTCCACTTCTGAAGCTGAGTACATTGATGCTGGTTCGTGTTGTGCTCAACTGCTATGGATGAAGCAAACCCTCAAGGACTACGGCATCAACGTGAAGAATGTGCCTCTCTACTGTGACAATGACAGTGCCATCAAGATTGCTCATAACCCAGTTCAGCACTCGAAGACAAAGCACATTCAGATTCGTCATCATTTTCTTCATGATCATGTGTTGAAGGGAGACATCTCCATCGAGCACGTGAAGACTGAAGAACAACTAGCCGATATCTTCACAAAGCCCTTGGATGAGAAGAGATTTAGCAAGTTGCCGTGTGAGCTAAATATCTTAGAATCTTTGAATGTCCTTTGAAAAGGACACACATCCTAACACTTACGCAAAATTGATGACTTAGATGTGCAACACATGAAGTAACGTTTTTCTTCAATCAATGAAGACTGACACCCTAAGTGTGAAGAAATTAACGAAGAAATTGATTCTCAGAGCCCTACGATAATTGTACACGGTGTCTGAAATCATCATTCTTACACGGTGGGACACGCCACCAACAAAAGTTGAAAATCTTCAATTTGAGTTTTTCTTCATTTTGAATTTCTTCAGTTGTTCAATTTCTTCAACTTTGCATTATCTATATATATATATATATATATATAGCCAATGAAGAAAAACAACGGAAACAGTGAAGATAATGCAAAGTTGAAGAAATTGAACAACTGAAGAAATTCAAAATGAAGAAAAACTCAAATTGAAGATTTTCAACTTTTGTATATATATATATATGAGTTTATGTCCTCTACAGCATTCACTTATTGCTATTTCTTCAAGTTGCTTTTTCTGCTAAGTGAATGTGATCGGACCCTTTCCCCTCTATGCTAAACTCAACCCAGTCTGTTCACAAATTCTTCATGTGCGTTCTATTTGAAACCCGTTCAAAATATTCACTGTGTCCTTGTCAGCTGAAGAATTTGCGAATGAAATCTTAAAATATTCTAATCTGAATTTTCGGCTGTTGCCGCTCAAACCGTCTCACATTTCACGATATGATTATCCTATTCACCCATTATCTCACACGATCTCCACCTCACGGTACGTGGGTGACACATGTCACAAGAATGAGAAGGGTCAGGGGCACATTCGTCCATTTTCCTCGAGCGAACGGTTTTTCACCTCGGCTATATATACCCCTCCACTTCCTCAGACTATTTTTACTTCGCTCGATCTCACTCCCTCGCTCCAGCTCTCAAAACCTAGAGCCACCGCTACTTCCATCGTCGCCGGTGAGGAAGAGCTTCGCTGCCTCGACCTCGTCGCCGTCGTACTCGCGCCGGCTGCGGATTTCTTCACTCCGCCGCCGTCGTAGATGTCTTCCTCAGCCATGTTAGGGCGTAGAAGATCCGGACAGATGAACTTCTAAATCTACACCTCTCAGTTCATCGTGTTCTTCGTCAAGGGTAATTAAAAGTCATTTTTACTGCCCTTGTTGATTCTTATGATTTCCACAAAATCTTCAAAAGGTGTTTATTCTTCAATCTCCACACTCTAAACACCTCACATTTGCATCTGATCTTGATCTATTTCTCTAAGCAACATTTTTCTTCAAGATTCCTCAATTGTGTGGATTTTCAATCTATACAACTCTGGAACCTAAGTCAAAGAACGCTTAGTGAAATTCCTCAGGACACATCTGGTCAAATTCCTCAAACTTGTTCTTTTTGCAAAAACTTCTGAGAGCGCATATGACCTCTCCAAATTATTCGCACCTATACTCTGTTCACAGGTACACATGTCCGCTGCTGAATCACTAGGTTCTCATCAACTTAACTCATTTGCAGTGTTCCTCGAAGAAAAGTTGCATACCTCTTCAGAGAACTCAATCGTTCAAAATCCTCAGCTGAAGAAAATGGCTGACGGCAAGAAACCTCAGAAGGGAGGGAAGAAATTGGAAGTCAACAATGCTTTTGAGATACCTGAAGACATCTATGCAGGGTACTACACTCCTCCTCATGAAACAAAGAATGAGCGCAAAGTGCGCATTCAGAGGATAGACAGGAGATGGGCCAGAGAATGGAGGGAGTACAGATATGTGACTCCCAAGTACATGAAGAAATTCGCAGTACACCCTCCATGCCCAAGACCTCCACTGGCACCAGGCCAAGTTGCTGATCCCTCAAGCATCAGAAGAGGTAGGATTTCCCCAAGCAGTGGGCCAAGCGTCAAGCTAAACTGGCCAAAATGGCAAAAGAGGCAGTGAAGAAATTCAATGAAGATTATGTTGCTGCCTCTGCTGAGGCCTCTGCTAGCAAGCCTAAGAAGGCTATGCTCAAGAAGCCTGCACACAAGCCCAGTGCCTCTACTTCAATGCCCTCACGGCCAAGCACCTCAGCAATGCCTCACGGCCCAGTTCTGCAAAGCCCTCACAGCAAATTCCTCATGCTGCTCCAGCTCCTCCAAAACCCTCAGCTCCTCCGGCAAAGTCCTCAGCACCTGTGTATCTCACCTCGTGTCAAAGGACCACAGGCAAATCAATTGCCTCAAGAGCCTCCGCAAGTTCTTCAGCTCCTCTGGATTCCTCAACAGGCCCCACTCTGCTGAAGACCAAGGCCACTGTTGGACGAGGCTCTAGACCAAGTACTCACAAGAAGCAGGTTGCCTTTCATGTACCGTCCAGTGATGACGAAGCTGATGATGAGGAACTCACCGAAATCGTCAGAGATAGATAGCAAAGGGCCGCTAGAGCCAAAGGAAGTGAAGTTCCTATTTTGCTGGATCCCAAGCTGATCCTTGAGTACATTGATCTCTGGCACAAGGATCCCAACACACCTGTGCCTGAATTCAAGCTCACCCCTGGCCAAAGTCACATGTTGACCACCTTCATTGGCGAAGAAAAATGGAAGTTTGAAAAGGCCAGGCAGCCGAAGAAAGCCCAATACAAGAAGGAGCGCTTTCTGAAGAAAAATGTTGTCAATATGACAACTGATGAACTTGTTTCTATACAAACTGAGATCAAAGGACTCAGTGATGAATTCAACGTATACCGCACCGATTGGCTTGGAGGCAAAGTCAGATTTTTGAAGTTGGCTGAGAAATTCACGTCAACTGACACTGCATCATCGCAACACGAATCTCCTCAAGGTGAAGCATCTGCTCAACCCACTGAAGAACATGCCAGCACCGCTGATGAAAATCAGGCTGCTGATGAAACTGCAAGTACCAGGGCTGATGAAGCTATTTCAGCCGCTGATGAAATTGCCAGGGCAACCACTAGTGTTGCGCCTGAGGAACAAGCCAGGCCAGCTGAAGCATCAACCACTATGCCTGAAGAAACTGAACCAGTTAGGCCAACTGCATCAGTTGTGCCTGAGGAAAATGAACCAATTTCCTCTGCTCCTCCAGCACCAACGCCAAGTCCCATTCTTCCTTCTGCATCAGAAGCGAAGAAAACCAAGGTTGCGGAGCGAGTAGCAGTGAAGAAGGAAAGCATCTGCTTCATCAGATTCTTCAGCACCGAAGAAGATGAAGACATTGACCAGCTCTCTTGAAAATCCCATTGATGCTATTCATGTTTCGAGCATGCCATCAAAGGAACTCGTTCCCTTTGGTGAAGACTATGAGATCCCAAGTGGATCTGATGAAGATGTTCCTTCTGCTGCTTCTTCAGAGTAGTTGGACGAATAAATTGAAGCGGATAATATCCCTTCAACCCCAGTGGTCTCATCGCCTATGCCTCAGTTCACAGCTGAAGAGGCAGGCGTTGAAGAATTGAATGAAGAAGATGAAGATGTGGACATTGGGAGCACCACTCCAGTGATGAATGATGACTTTTGGGGAAGTCATCACCCCAACTCTCCCATGTTCACGCCACTGCAACAAATTCCTCAGTCCCCAGTGCACACTGAAGTTCAAATGGGCTCTGATGAACCTCAAGCCACTCCATCCATTCCTGAGGAAATTCCAGCCACTAGTGCTAATGTTAATGTTGATGAAGAATTGAAGACCCAGGCTGCTACTGAAGCAGAAACTGAAATTCCTCAGCCTATGGTCCCTGAGAATGTGATTCCTGAGGCTGTGATGACTTTGACTGATACTCCTCAGCCCAAGCCGAAGAATCCCTTCTCCAAGAAGCAGAAATTCAAGGTTGATGATTTCTTCCATGAGCATGTATTCTTCACAGATTACAATCCTTATGTCTCTGCTCATCTATGAAGGAAGCGTTTCTGGACAGCAAGCCAAGCCAACTTCTATTCTTCACTGCTTTTTGATAAGGACAAAGTCTTCGACCATGAGCATATTCCTCATGTGGACATGGAACCGCTACCTTGCTTCGCCCCAGTCCTCAGTGTTCTGCATGATGCTGGGCTGCTAAACTTCTGCACCGATATCGTTGACTAGAATGAAGAACTAATTCTTCAGTTCTATGCGATGCTGCACATCACTGGCAATGCTGCAGATGTAAATTCTTGGGTGTTGGACTGGATGACCGAAGACACTCACTTCAAAGCACCGGCCTCTGAATTGCTTCATGCCCTGCCTATCAGTCCTCCCCTTGAAGGTGCGCAGCTCATCTACCATGAACCTAAGCTATCTAACCATTACATGAAAGTTTTGATGAAACCTCTGAAGCCTGGTCAAGCCCCAAGGACCAAATTCCTCGTGAAGGAATTGTTGTATGTGCCACGAACTGTCTATCGCATTCTGAACAAGACAATGAGTCCAATCAAAGGCCACGACTCTAATGAAGAAGAAGGCGTTGGCATCATGAAGAATTTGCTGTTCAATATCATCCATGGAGTTTCTGTCAACTACCATGATTTCTTCATGAGGACTCTGGCAAATGTTGCATTGTCACCTTTTGAGTTGAAGCCTTACGCTCCTTGGATTATGAGATTCCTCAGATCAAGGTCTTCAATCAATTACAAGGCTGACACGCTCAACCATGGCAGCTACTTGCCCCCCATTGAAGTCCTCAAGCGGACATATTCCTCAACTGATGAGAAGGGCAAGGCAACTGCTGTTATTGATGAAGGCATTCGTCCATTGGATGGTCAGTTCCGCAAAGCTGCATCTTACTCCACCAATGATGACTTTGCCACTCATGACTCTGCCGCCAATGCATCAAAGCAAAATCCTCCAGGCACAGCTCCAAGGGTGATGACTGATCGTGAGCTACTCCTTAGTCTTCATTAGAAGGTCGATCGCAACCACAAATGGGTCAAGCGCTAGTTTGGTTCAATTCTTAACAACATGACTGCTACACACAATGCAGTGAAGAAGAACCATTACTACCTCCATGAAGTATTCGGTCGCACCTGGGCTGTTATGCCTCATCTTTATGGTGAAGAAGATCTCAAGCAGATGAGCTTCAAGCAGGACTTTGACTGGTCTCAGCGACCGTCGAAGAAATTCAAGAAAGTCAAAGTTCCTTCTTTGGTGGCCAGCTCATATTCTTCATCGCGCGAGACTGATGAGCATGAAGATTTGGACGACACTGCGGCAGGCCCTACTTCAACAACCGACCCCGACAACGATGGCGCTCCTCCATCGACTTCGTGAAATTCTACAGGGGCGTTAGTCCTCACTTTTCATCCCTTTTGGTCATTCGATGACAAAGGGGGAGAAATTTGAGAGTTAGTCTTCAAGCGGGTCTATATATGGGCGTTTTTTTGCTAAGTTACAACTCTCATTCTTTTGAAGACTTTGTTGGATCGAGTTGTAAACTTAAACCCGATGGTGGTCTGATACTCTTGCTATGTTCTTCTGCATGCTATTTCCTCATATATGTTAATGCACACATGCTGAATTACATTAGTCACCATATTTCATCATGCATTTCAAATTCTTCATACCATATGTTAAATGCATGTATGAATTGCAAGATATAGGGGGAGATCTCCAATGATTCTACTCTTCAAATGTGCATTGCTTCAAAAGCAAATTCCTCACTATGCACATCTTCAGGGGGAGTTCTTCTATATCTTGCAATCAAATTCCTCATATCAGTATTTACACTTCATATGTTTATCCCTGTTGAAAACTTAACCTATATTGTCATCAATCACCAAAAAGGGGGAGATTGTAAGTGCATCTAGTGCCCCTTAGTGATTTTGGTGTATTGAAGACTTATAGGTTAAGGGACTGATGCGTTTGTGAGTGTACACAGGTCTATAAGTCTATGAGGAGTTTGATATTTACAGAGAAAGTCGACCCCTAAAAATGAATGTCTTCAACTGAAGACCTTGGATTTCTGAAGACTTTGAAAGTGAAGAAATTGGTGTGACCCTGAAGACATGGTATTCATACGAGGAAAAACATCGTACTGTTAAAGGAAACATCGTACTGTTAAAGGGAGTCGAGGAAAAACTAAGGAAAAGTTTCCAAGTGATGCTCATCTCAAAATCCTACACCTACCAATCCCTTCGAATGAACCCATTGGAAATCTCGTACAGTTCAGTCAATTTCTTCAGTGACAGAGATGAAGTTCTTCTAGTCTCTGATGAGTGTTCTGACTGAGGAGTTAGGAATTCGCCAGTGCGGATTGCCTACCTGTGAGGAACATGATAGCCCTGAGGAATTTGAACCTCAAATTTCCGACCGTTGCTGTGCTATGCGCCAGCTGTCCCAAAATATCTTCCACCTAACGGTCATATCATTGAAGGGCATTTATGTCTTATCATGTCGGGCTGCTCCCGAGGCTATAAATAGCCGCCCCCTACAACCACTAGCTGGTTGGCTGCTCCGAGAGAAATCGACACTTGTCATTGAGAGCATCCCATCCTCCGAGGACTTTGAGCGAAAATCATCATGTGAGGAAAACCCAAACCCAAACACCTACAAACCCAAAGTGATTGAGCATCACTGAAGAGATTAATCATGTGTGGATCTGACGCTTGTTACCTTTGAAGACTGTGCATCTTCCAGACGGTTAGGCGTCATGGTCTAGAGCATCCAAGAGGAAATTGTGGATCGCCGAGTGACCGAGTTTGTGAAGGTTTGGAAGTCACCTAAAGACTTACCACGAGTGATTGGGCGAGGTCTGTGTGACCTTAGCTCAAGGAGAATACGGTGAGGACTGTGTGTCCGGGACTCTGTGTCCTTAGGTTTAAATACCTAGCCGCTCCAACCAGACGTACAACTGTCACAGCAGTTGGAACTGGTCTACCAAATCGCTGTCTTCACCAAGCCTACTGGTTCTATTTCCTCAACCCTTCCATTTCCTCATTACTATGTTGTGTACTTGATCGTTATTGTTTGAAGACTTTGACTAAAGACTTTCTCAATTTCCCCAGTTCAATTTCTTCAGTCAGTTTGTCTTTGGCCTTCTTATCCTGTGTCTACACTTTCTGTACTCTGTGCTTGTTTTCATTTCATCATGATGACTGTGCTTATGTTCTGTTATGTGTGCATCTGAGTACTTATTCCGCTGCAAGTCGTTCTTCGCCTAGGAATTTCCTCACCATGAAATTCCTCAGTGAAGAAATCATAAAAAATCTCCTATTCACCCCCCCTCTAGTCGACTTAACGCACTTTCAAGGCCCAATGAGAGTCGCGTAGGGAGTGCATATGAAGGCACACCTACTAAACAGAGTGTCAGCGTCAGGTACTGCAAAGCACCAATAATGGAGCGATAAAACGCAGCATCGGACGCGAGAGAGCCTTCCAAGGCAGAGACATTGGCCTTCGTGTCGACGGGAGTGGTAGCAGGCTTGCAATTAAGCGTGCCAGCACGCTCGAGAAGCTCATGTGTGTACTTCTGCTGATGCAGAAAGAAACCATCAGCCCGGCGCACCACCTCGATGCCAAGGAAGTAATGCAGAGGCCCCAAGTCCTTAAGGGCAAACTCATCACGAAGACGAGCCGTGAGCCGCTGAAGGAGCTCGAGAGCAGACACCGTGAGGATGATGTCGTCAATGTAGAGCAGCAGATATGCAGTGTCAGCTCCCTGATGATACACGAAGAGGGAAGCATCGGGCGGGTCGATCAGAATCCAAGTGACTGCAGGAAGGCGGTGATACGCTGGTACCATGCCCGTGGCGCCTGCTTCAACCCGTAAAGAGAACGTGAGAGCAAGCACATGTGGTCGGGATGCTCGGCGTTAACAAAGCCAGTGGGCTGCTAACAGAACACCTGCTCAGCAAGATGGCCCTGCAAAAAAGTGTTGGATACATCCAACTGACGCACAGGCCATGCGCGCGAGAGCGCCAACTGAAGCACCGTGCGGATCATGCCCGGTTTGACAACCGGGGCAAAGGTGTCGGTGAAGTCGACGCCCGCACGTTTCCGAAATCCACGAACCACCCAACGAGCCTTGTAGCGCTCAAGAGAACCATTCGGACGTGTCTTGTGGCGAAACACCCACTTGTCGGTGATGACGTTGGCATGAGGGGGGTCACGGAACAAAATGCCACATGCAGTTGCGCTCCAAGGCGTCAAACTCCTCCCGCATCGCCGCGAGCCAATGAGGACCCCGAAGGGCGGCGCGAGCGGAGGAGGGGATGGGTAATGGTGTCGATGTCGAGGCTGCACACACATACTCGTCCAAAGTGTAGTGCATGCTCGGCCGGTGCACACCAGCCCGGGCGCCGGTCATCACGCCGAGAGGCGGAGCAGCTGCCAGGCCGGGCTCGGCGACGAGCGACGATGGAGTTGAGCCCGTCGCAGGAGCGCTGGTGGACGAGCCAGCTGGAGAGAGGGCGGCGCCATCAGAGGAGGCCACATTGGCCTCGGCAACCCGTCCTGAGAGGACGTCCGAAGGGGTGTCGACCGAGGCACCCGAGGCCCGGTCCGACTCGACCTCTGGGAAGGGAGTCGCGGACTCGACCTCTGGGGAGGGCGTCGCGGGACCAGGTGCAGGTGGAAGCTGCCGAGCTGGAGGGGCGGCAGTAAGACGAGGGCAGGAGGCGCCGGGGGCGCCTCTACAGACGAAGGTACCTGGTGAAAAGGAAACACCAATCAAAGTACACATTCCGTGAGGTGTGCACGCGGTGAGAGACTGGGTCATAACACGGGTAACCTTTGGTGTTGGAGGGATAGCCAAGGAAGATACACGGGAGAGATCGTTGGGCGAGTTTGTGGAGGGTAGTGGAAGCAGTGTTGGGATAGCAGAGGCACCCAAAAATGCGGAGACCGTCGTAGGACGGAGCTCCACGAAAGAGAAGGTGGTGAGGGGCATAGTTCCAACGAGGACGACACGGGCAGATGTTAAGTAAGAGGGTGGCGGTGGCGAGAGCATCAGGCCAAAACCTGGGGGTATGTTAGAGTGGAAGAGTAATGTACGGACGCAGTCATTAAGAGTGTGAAGAATGCGCTCAGCGCGACCGTTCTGCTAGCATGTGTAGGGCCAGGTTAGGTGGAAGATGGTGCCGTGAGAAGCAAGAAGGTCTCGAACGGCGACATTATCAAACTCTTTTCCGTTATTAGTTTGCAGTGCAAGAATGGGGCGACCAAACTGTGTGGTGACATAAGAATAAAAGGCTGTGAGTGTGGCTAAGGCGTCGGAGAAAAGTCCACACATAATGAGAATAATCATCTAAAATGACCAAATAGTAAAGGTGGCTGGTGTTGCTTGCAACCGAACATGTCCAGACATCACTATGAAGTAACTGAAACGAAAAAGTGGAAATAGTCGTAGACGCACTAAAGGGAAGATGAACATGCTTGCCTAGACGACAAGCCTCACAAGTATGATCATCGATGTATGATCATCGATCTTATTACATGAGAATGAAAAACTCCTAAGAATTTGACATAACACAGTAGGGTTGGGATGGCCCAAGCGAGCATGCCATAGGTCGACACCGGCGGCGAGAGCGACTGGAGTGGAGGTGGTGGCGCCGGCGTGCACGGGACAAAGCTCATCAGGACTGTCACATCAATGAAGTACCATCGGGTACGGGAGTCCTTCACACAAAAACCAACATCGTCAAATTCAACGGTAATGGGATTCTCACGAGCAAGATGACGAACAGAAACAAGGTTCATAACTAAGTCAGGTGAAACAAGAACATTAGACATAGTGATAGGCGTGGATGTGGAAGGAAAATTAGTGCGACCGACATGTGTAATGGGTAAAGAGGAACAGTTACCAACGGTGATACGGGTGGGAGTGTGAACGGAATTGGAGGAGGTGAGGTTACCGGGATGAGACGTCATATGAGCGGTGGCACCCGAGTCCATGTACCAATCGCCTCCACCACCGTAGTTGCTTGGTGACGGTGCAGAGTGCAAGGCAGCCAAAAGGGCGGGGTCCCACGGCGGGGGAATCTGCGGCATGTGGAAGGCCCCGTAGGGCTGCGCCGGGGCGGGCTGCCCCTAGCCGCCAACCAGCGATGGCGCTGGTAGGGCAGCGTAACCGGCACCGACCGGCTGTGGAGTGCCGAAGAAGGCCTGGTGACCCGCCGGTCGAGGGCCGAGGAGACCCGGGGCAGAAGCCCTTGGCACGGGCATGTGTGATATGCGTGCACCATGCCCGTCCAAGGATTTTGACCGACAGCCCAAGGCGGGGACGACTACGGGTAGCGCGAGCCCCCCCCCTCCCCGAAACCCTGGGGCTGCTGCTGCTGACGTCGGCCGCCCCCGCCGTGCCGGTTGCAGCGGCCCCCGCCGTGCTACTTCTGAGGCGCGGGGGACGCGGGTGGTGCGAGGGGCAGCGGGAAGAAGCCAGGTGGCACAGGGGCCGCGGCTGCGGTGGTGCGGGCGCCAGCGGGGCGGGGCCACCGCGCGTGGTGCACGTGGCGAGGGCGGTGTGCTACACCCGCTCCTTGACCTTCTTCATCCGTCGTTCCTCCAACTTCAAGTACACGACGACGGTCTGAAAAGTAGGCTCAGGCAACAGGGTGAGATTGGAGGCGGCGTTGTCGAAGTTTTCATTGAGACCAGCGGTGAGAGTACTAAGCATGAGCTCGTCGCAGACTTTCACGCCAATGTCATGAAGTTCGTCGACGAGCATCTTGAGCCGCATGCAGTAGTCATCGATGGTGGAGTCATCCTGATGGCAACTGAAGAACTCTTGCTGCAAGAAAACAAGGCGCTGAAGTTTGTTGTCGGTGAAGAGCGCGTTGATCTTGTTCCACACGGCGCAAGCACCATCGTCCTCGACGACAACCGTGTGGAAGATGTCCTTCGAGATGGTTTGGTAGAACCATCGGATGAGAGTGGCCTCGATGGCGGACCACTCCGGGTCGCCCTTCATGTACTCGCCGTTGATGGAGCCATCGATGTGCTCGGTGAGGTAGTACTCGCGGAAGACAAGGCTGAAGTAGGTCATCCATGCATAGTACGAGGAGTTGGAGCTGTCAAGGCGGACGGGAACGCGGGCCTCGATGTTGAGATCGCGGATGGCGGTGGCGGAGGGTGTGGGGCCGGCGAAGGCGTTGGAGCTGTTGGTGGTGGTGGATGCCGGGGAGTCCATGGCGGCGCTGTGACGCCCGGATAATTAAGCTACAGTAACCATCTACTAATGATGCCACATCACCTCGATTACTATTGCTAATCTCCCGTTAGTTCGAAGCCGATTCGGATTCAAATTAAAAATCAGGCAAACAACAAAAGTTTTCAAACTTTAAAACTAAAATGTTCGAGTTGTGCCAAAAGGATGCAAAGGTAATTCTGGTGCAGAAACCCCACTTTTGTAAAATGTTTTACTACTCTAAAAATGATTAAGACAATAGTTCAAATGATTAAATAAGTGCCTTTGATATTTTAAGAAATGCTAAACTATTTTTATTTTGAGGTAAAACTTCTTAGAATAGTGGATTATTTTGAAACCCTATTTTTGGTCATATTTTACTAAACTAAAAATAAAGTGTAACTAAAATAAAACAGAAAAGAATAAAAAAACAAAAGAAAATAAAAGCCCCCCCTCGCTGGGCCTCGGCCCGGATAGCCATTGGGCTAGCCAGGCCGGCCCAGCCGGCGCCCCACTCCCCTCCTCCATATCCCCACTCTGGGGAAACCCTAACCCGTAACCCCCCCCCCCACTCGCCCCCCACTACTCTCTCCTCCCCCGATCCGATCTGGATCGGGGCACCCCCCCACCCTCGCGTCCGCTCATCGTCCCCGCCGCCACCTCGCCGTCTCCCACCCAGGCGTCGCCCCACCATCGACGCCACAGCCGGATCCCGAAGGTCGCGTCACCCGCCCCCGTCGCGCTGGACCGCCCATCCCCGCCTCTCCCTCGCACTACTCCCTCCCGAGCTGGATGCCATCGCCCCACCGCCCTCGTCGCCGGCGGCCCGGATGCCGTCCCGTCCACACCACCGATGCCCTTCCGCTTCCCCGAGCCCATGGCCATGCCCTGCAGCTCCTCTGTGAGCACCCCGTGAGGCCCCTCTCCTCTCTCCCTCGCACGCCCATGCTCGCCCTCACCCTCGTTGTCTGTGCGCGAGACGCCGCGTTCCTTGTCCCTGCCTGCGCACTGCTCACTGCAGCCTGTGCACGCGCCCGTGCGTGGCCTCACTGCCGCGGCTCACCCCCACTGCCGCGCCCCACCTTGGCTCCCTGCCCTGCCATGGCCTGCCTCCCCTCTCGCCTGCAGCCGGTGCCCAGCCCGCCTCGCCGGCGCTGGCGCGCGCGCCTGAGGCGGCCGCCCGGATTCGCCCGTTAACGGGCGCCTGCCCGTCGCCCTCCTGCCCGCTAACCCGCTAAGGCCCCCTGTGCCTATGACATGGGGGGCCACGCCCCAGACCGTTTAATAAAAAAAGAATTTACAATAATAATAATAAAATTATTAATTAATTAACCAAATTAATTATGTCTAATTAACCTAATTAACTAAACCTAATTAATCTGTACATTAAACTAATTAACTAGGTTAATTAGTTGTCAGTCCATGACATGTGGGCCCCTGTCCAGTTTGACCAGTCAAACTGTTGACTGGGTTGACCCAGTCCATGACAGGTGGGTCATGTTTGACCATGTTGACCAGTCAACAGTTGACTGGTCAAATGCTGACTGGACCCCCTTGACCCCACCTGCTAGCCACACATACATTCTGTTGGGTACAATTCTGTGTACCCATAGCAATTTGACGTTCAATTTTCAAATTAAAACAAATTAGAAAATGTTTTAAAACTTTACAAATTAATATAAAATAATCCGTAATTTAGATGAAAATACTTTGTACATGAAAGTTGCTCGGAATGATGAGATGAATCCGGATACGCAGCCCGTTCATCCGCCACACATCCCTAGCATAGCAAACTCGCAACTTTTCCCCTCCGATTCATCTGTCCAAAAACGCGAAACACCGGGGATATTTTCCCGGATGTTTCCCCCTTCGCCGGTATCACCTTCCACCGCGTTAGGGCATACCTAGCACCGCGTATTGCCATGTTATGTTTTGTGATGCTTTGTTTGCTCCGTATTTACTGTTTCTTCCCCCTCTTCTTCTCCGGTAGACCCCGAGACCGGCGTTGATGCCGCTGAGTATGACTACGTCACCGAAGACCCTTCTTCCTATACAACAGAGCTTCCAGGCAAGCCCCCCCTTGATCACCAGATATCGCCTATTCTTCTCTATACTGCTTGCATTAGAGTAGTGTAGCATGTTACTGATTTCGGTTAATCCTATTCTGTTGCATAGCCTGTCATTGTTGCTACAGTTGTTACCCTTACCTGCTATCCTACTGCTTAGTATAGGATGCTAGTGTTCCATCAATGGCCCTACACTCTTGTCCGTCTGCCATGCTATACTACTGGGCCGTGATCACTTCGGGAGGTGATCACGGGTATATATTATATACTTTATATACATGACACATGTGGTGACTAAAGTCGGGTCGGCTCGTTGAGTACCCGCAAGTGATTCTGGTGAGGGGGCTGAAAGGACAGGTGGCTCCGTCCCGGTAGA
Source organism: Aegilops tauschii subsp. strangulata (assembly GCF_002575655.3). Lineage (NCBI taxonomy): Eukaryota > Viridiplantae > Streptophyta > Magnoliopsida > Poales > Poaceae > Aegilops > Aegilops tauschii. The sequence goes on along the minus strand of NC_053035.3, from coordinate 138,671,289 downwards.
GGTGGGCCTGGGTTCCTGACGGCCCCCAACTGTTACTTTATGGTAGAGCGATAGGGCAGGTTGAGGCCACCTAGGGGAGAGGTGGGCCTGGCCCTGGTCGGCGTTCGCGGATACTTAACACGCTTAACGAGATCTTGGTATTTGATCTGAGTCTGGCCATTTGGTCTACACGCAATAACCAACTACGCGGGAATAGTTATGGGCACTCGACGTCGTGGTATCAGCCGAAGCTCTTCTTGACGTTAGCGACGGAGCGGCGCGCGCCGGATTGGACTGGAACGCCTGCTAGGCTAGGTCTGCTTCCGGCCGCGTACGCAACGTATAGGTGTGCAATGGGCGATAGGCCCAGACCCCTCCGCGCATAGGATTTAGACCGGTGTGTTGACCTCTCTGTTGAGCCTAGGTGGGGCTGCGACGTGTTGATCTTACGAGGCCAGGCATGACCCAGGAAAGTGTGTCCGGCCAAATGGGATCGAGCGTGTTGGGTTATGTGGTGCACCCCTGCAGGGAAGTTTATCTATTCGAATAGCCGTGTCCCTCGGTAAAAGGACGACCCAGAGTTGTACCTTGACCTTATGACAACTAGAACCGGATACTTAATAAAACACACCCTTCCAAGTGCCAGATACAACCCGGTGATCGCTCTCTAACAGGGCGACGAGGAGGGGATCGCCGGGTAGGATTATGCTATGCGATGCTACTTGGTGAACTTACCATCTACTCTCTTCTACATGCTGCAAGATGGAGGTGGCCAGAAGCGTAGTCTTCGACAGGATTAGCTATCCCCCTCTTATTCTGGCATTCTGCAGTTCAGTCCACCGATATGGCCCTTTACACATATACCCATGCATTTGTAGTGTAGCTCCTTGCTTGCGAGTACTTTGGATGAGTACTCACGGTTGCTTTTCTCCCTCGTTTCCCCTTTCTATACCTGGTTGTCGCAACCAGATGCTGGAGTCCAGGAGCTAGAGATCCCGAGGATGATTCTATGTGGATTTCGGCTTCGAGGAGTAGTTAGGAGGTCCCAGGTAGGAGGCCTTGCCTTTTCGATCGTTGCTACTTTTGTGCTAGCCATCTTATGGCAACTTGTTTAACTTATGTGTGTACTCAGATATTGTTGCTTCCACTGACTCGTCTATGATCGAGCACTTGTATTCGAGCCCTCGAGGCCCCTGGCTTGTATTATGATGCTTGTATGACTTATTTATGTTGTAGAGTTGTGTTGTGATATCTTCCCGTGAGTCCCTGATCTTGATCGTACACATTTGCGTGCATGATTAGTGTATGATTGAATCGGGGGCGTCACAAGTTGGTATCAGAGCCGACTGCCTGTAGGAATCCCCCTTCCACACTCCTTGGCTGAAGTCGAGTCTAGTCATTGGAAAAGTTTTTACTAACATGGCTGTGTATCTTACGGGCCCACGTCACCATTGGGTGGTACTAGGATCTTTTACTCCTCGACCTTTACTCTGGGACTCTGATCTCTCTCCTATTCAGGTTAAATGAATTTTGCTAAATCTAACATTAGGATCTCGTTATCACTTTCACCCGGAGAGCCCCTTATTACTGATGATCGTCTGCTGCACGTGAAGACCCTGAAGATACTCTCCGCTGATAACCAGAGAACTTGTGTTCATCGCTTTTGCAATTCCCTTTCATCGATAAAATCCTATGGATAACCACGTATACTCGCCATTCATACAATGTTTCCCAGTTGATCTTGTTATTACAAGATACCCCAAATTCTCTTTGTTGTTCCGAGAATCCTTTGAGCTTACTACCTTGCTGTTCTTTGTCACCTGAATACCCCTATGGATAATTCTCGCACTTGCCGAGTATCCGCTCATCCCCAGTTGATTCAAGTATTTCACAAAAGTGTTCAAAATACCATTCGATCTTCCGAAAATCCTTAGTAGCTTTTTTGCTCTTGAAATTCTTGCTTACTTGCATTATGATTCATCTTAAGTCTCATTAACCTTATTGGCATCTCTTGTCATTATCATTTTGAGTCTGTTGATTCAATTTGTTGTGAATGCTCGCAATCCTCAATCAAAGCCTAGAATTCATCCTTCCGGCTCGGACGTCATTTTGAACATGAGCTGGTTGTCGACCAATCAAATTGCCACCGTTTGTGCCTCTAAGTCTATTCAACTTACTTGTCTTTTGATCAGAGCATCTGCTTTTGATCCCCCAATTTGGAAATCATAATTCCTTGCATTTAAGGTCTCGAATTATCCAGATTTTTCTATAATTCGATGCCTTGGCATTATTTCTTCTTCTGGCTGAACATATATACTCAAATCAGTTTCTTTGCGGTCCGCCAGATCCTTTGGTGGATTATTATCCGACCGTTCCTGCATATTCTCAAAACCTTGAGTTCTTCCCCTAATACACCATGCCTTTGGTAAATTGTATCCTCTGTTTTCTCAACCATGCTCTGTTTTCGAGCTGGTGGTATTTACTATTGAAGCTTGTGGTATATGTTTCCACGATACCCTGACGGGTTGGACCTATGCCTTCCTTAATATGTGTGAACTCGGAAGTTTTCACGAGTCATACTCATCTGGTATTTCACCAGGTAAAACTTTCAACACTAATGCCTTTATCAAGGCGAGAAGTGAATGAAAGGTCATGCATTAAAGAAGTGGGAGTCGCCCTTGAACTTTGTGTTCATGCCCATGGACACGATGTAAATCTTATCATGGAAGCTTCTCGTAAAATAGTTACCCCCTTGTTATAAGTTCTTGTATCCGTGGTTTGATCATTTACAAATGTGGACCATACTGTTCCCCTTGATTCAATTTCTCAGACAAGTTAAACCACTTGTCCTCTGCAGATCATTGCACCTGTCTAACCTTTACTTTGATCTACCATCGAGTATTACACTCTGGTATCTCGAAAATATCATGGAACTGCATAACTTCTTATGGGTTCTTCATCAACTGTTATTTCTCACCGATTCCAATTTTCCTGGGTTCTGGGTTGTCGTCAACCGAGAACACCGATATGTGAACCGATTCCGCACTCCGATTCAATAACTCTAAGTAATTTTCGTTGCTTACGAGTTTAATAATCCTTCAAGTCATTCCTAGCCTGATCGGCTATATCATTATCGTGCTAAAATTTTAACTTTGCTACCGGGTCCTTCCTGGAGAACAAATTTCGACAGTGAGCTAATCTTACAATCGATCTTCCTCGTTATATCGTTTGTCCTTGAACAGCAAGCTTGATTTCGAGTTTGTGTCGTACCCATGATTCCAATAACCTTTTTGCTTCATCATTCCGTTGACTTGATGTCATCGCCGATCAGTTACATCTTCTCGAAACCTCTTGACAAATGTGTCAGGATCATCATCAATATTCTGTGGTCTTTCAAGATATCTATCAAATTCTTGATGAGAAATACCATCCTTTCCCCTCGATGATTGGTATTAACATCAACAACATTCTTGCATTCCCTCCAACACAAAACTTGTTCTTGTTTTGTGTTATACCTTGAGTTCCTTGTTATCCGAATTATGTTATGTTCTACCTTGAAGTATTACTGTCTTTTATGTCAAGGATGTTGTGAGGATTGCTCCACCTCTTAAGAATTCTTGGTGTAGTGATACTTCTCACAAGCACCATTCTTTCTTGATCCCCGTGTTGCCTAACCAGGAATATCGACAAGTGAACGATGCTGCTTGGACTCTGTAATTCAAGCAACCCTGTTGCATTGAAGTTAATGGTCGGCCGTCCATTCTTAGACCATCGGTTATCGAATCACCATTCTAACATCGGTGATGCTACCTGAGCCCATATTTCGGGTGCACCTTTCAACCAATGTTTAACTGTGTATGTTTTCCTCGAGCATACATCATCATATCATTTGATCTGACTAATGTTATCTCCTTGTTCACATAATTGTGGAAACCCATCTTTTTGAAGTCTCGATGAATTGTCGCTGAGTTCATCAGCTACCTCCTTATCCCTTCATTGGTTTAATGATGAGCTTTTGTTTCGGAACTCGCTTCCGTAGTAAATTTCTCGAGAATCTTACAATGTCTTCTCGTCAATTTATTTTGCACCTTTTCTTCTCAGGCATCCTAAGTCTGAGGTATCCAAACACCGATCAGATATGAATCTCGGTCATATATGATGGTTGGAACATATTTCCAAGAGTTATAACACTGGTCTTTTATGACCCGATAAGGTGATGGCATGCCCAGCACATCTGGTGGGATGACCTGTTGTTATAGTTTCCTTATTAGCAAGGTTATCCATTCTTCCATGAGAAAATTGTAAGACTTATTCTACAAGTTTTTCCTGATGGATCCTTCCTGTATCCAAAGTCTCATCTTTGCTTGAAGACCATGTCAATGCTATCTCGAAGCATGTCTGTGGTACTCCGAATTTCAATAAGAGCATTTGAAGAACAATGCTAAATTTTCTTTGTCCATTATCCAAACACCGTTGTATGGGTGATGTCATAAAATTTCTCTCCCTTACCTAAAGGGTTTTCCACTTCTATCCAATCATGGATATCATGCTCTGCTTACCCTTGGGAAGGATATACCCCTGAAATATGTGCTTAAACACATTTTCCTTTCCATTGTTCTGTTAATCTGATAAACACCTTTTCCTTTCCATTGTTTTCTTTAACCTTTCGGGTGATCATTATGATCTAAGCAGCATTAATTCCCTGCTTATGTGGACACCTCGGTGTACAACCCTGTCAGTAAGACCCCGTTACTTTTGTTGATGACATTTCGGTAACCGCCGATGGACGAGAACTTTGCCTACTGGTCCCCCTCGTTTCAACGAGCAGGAAAATGGTTCTCTTCATCCCTCGCCCTTGGTACCGATGTTGTTGCCGACATAACTGACAGGGTATTCTCTGGCATGCCTTGCTATTGTGATCGTGCAAGATGTCAGCCCACTTTATACTTTTAACCCACATGGTGGGCCCATAACCCACAGTTCCACAAGATCAAAACCTGACTCTCATGTAGACCCTATTGCCAAAGATATTCCTTGATCTTGGCTTCGTATGCAATTCACGAACCACATTCCTAGTGATCTATTCTGGTATCAGACACAATACTTATTCCCATTGCTTGAACCCCTTTCACACTTTGTTTCAGGCATCGAACGGTTGCCTGTCCGCTCAAAACTTCCCATAATACCTCCTCGCTTTGCTCTCGATAATGTCTTAAGTTACAAATTCGAGAGTTACTTTACGCGACCTTCCCTGATGTTATCTACTAGATAAGCAAACATTGTAGCGGTCCGTTCTTCCGTAATACCCCCTTATCCTTTCATAACTACGATGGAGTTCTTGAAGAAAGGACGACAACTTCATCATGATGCATTGAAATAAAGAATTGAAGACATCAACGAAAGGGATTAACTTCTTCGAGAAGATCCGTTAGAATATCGTAACCAGAACTTTCCCCCTTACTCCCCTCTTAAATCTCGGGACGAGATTTCTTGTAGTGGAGGAGAATTGTGACGCCCGGATAATTAAGCTACAGTAACCATCTACTAATGATGCCACGTCACCTCGATTACTATTGCTAATCTCGCGTTAGTTCGAAGCCGATTCGGATTCAAATTAAAAATCAGGCAAACAACAAAAGTTTTCAAACTTTAAAACTAAAATGTTCGAGTTGTGCCAAAAGGATGCAAAGGTAATTGTGGTGCAGAAACCCCACTTTTGTAAAATGTTTTACTACTCTAAAAATGATTAAGACAGTAGTTCAAATGATTAAATAAGTGCCTTTGATATTTTAAGAAATGCTAAACTATTTTTATTTTGAGGTAAAACTTCTTAGAATAGTGGATTATTTTGAAACCCTATTTTTGGAGCTATTGTCATATTTTACTAAACTAAAAATAAAGTGTAACTAAAATAAAACAGAAAAGAATAAAAAAACAAAATAAAATAAAAGCCCCCCCTCGCTGGGCCTCGGCCCGGCTAGCCATTGGGCTAGCCAGGCCGGCCCAGCCGGCGCCCCACTCCCCTCCTCCATATCCCCACTCTCGGGAAACCCTAACCCGTAACCCCCCCCCCCCACTCGCCCCCCACTACTCTCTCCTTCCCCGATCCGATCTGGATCGGGGCACCCCCCCCCTCGCGTCCGCTCATCGTCCCCGCCGCCACCTCGCCGTCTCCCACCCAGGCGCCGCCCCACCATCGACGCCACCCCCGGATCCCGAAGGTCGCGTCACCCGCCCCCGTCGCACTGGACCGCCTCTCCCTCACGCTACTCCCTCCCGAGCTGGACGCCATCGCCCCACCGCCCTCGTCGCCGGCGGCCCGGATGTCGTCCCGTCCACACCACCGACGCCCTTCCGCTTCCCCGAGCCCATGGCCATGCCCTGCAGCTCCTCTGTGAGCATCCCGTGAGGCCCCTCTCCTCTCTCCCTTGCACGCCCATGCTTGCCCTCACCCTCGTTGTCTCTGCGCGAGACGCCGCGTTCCTTGTCCCTGCCTGCGCGCTGCTCACTGCAGCATGTGCACACGCCCGTGCGTGGCCTCACTGCCGCGCCCCGCCTTGGCTCCCTGCCCTGCCATGGCCTGCCTCCCCTCTCGCCTGCAGCCGGCGCCCAGCCCGCCTCGCCGGCGCTGGCGCGCGCGCCTGAGCCGGCCGCCCGGATTCGCCCGTTAACGGGCGCCTGCCCGTCGCCCTCCTGCCCGCTAACCCGCTAAGGCCCCCTGTGCCTATGACATGGGGGCCCACGCCCCAGAACGTTTAATAAAAAAGAACTTAAAATAATAATAATAAAATTATTAATTAATTAATTAATTAACCAAATTAATTATGTCTAATTAACCTAATTAACTAAACCTAATTAATCTGTACATTAAACTAATTAACTAGTTTAATTAGTTGTCAGTCCATGACATGTGGGCCCCCTGTCCAGTTTGACCAGTCAAACTGTTGACTGGGTTGACCCAGTCCATGACAGGTGGGTCCTGTTTGACCCTGTTGACCAGTCAACAGTTGACTGGTCAAATGCTGATTGGACCCCCTTGACCCCACCTGCCAGCCACACATACGTTCTGTTGGGTACAATTCTGTGTACCCATAGCAATTTGACGTTCAATTTTCAAATTAAAACAAATTAGAAAATGTTTTAAAACTTTACAAATTAATATAAAATAATCCGTAATTCAGATGAAAATACTTTGTACATGAAAGTTGCTCAGAATGATGAGATGAATCCGGATACGCAGCCCGTTCATCCGCCACACATCCCTAGCATAGCAAACTCGCAACTTTTCCCCTCCGATTCATCTGTCCAAAAACGCGAAACACCGGGGATATTTTCCCGGATGTTTCCCCCTTCGCCGGTATCACCTTCCACCGCGTTAGGGCATACCTAGCACCGCGTATTGCCATGTTATGTTTTGTGATGCTTTGTTTGCTCCGTATTTACTATTTCTTCCCCCTCTTCTTCTCCGGTAGACCCCGAGACCGGCGTTGATGCCGCTGAGTACGACTACGTCACCGAAGACCCTTCTTCCTGTACAATAGAGCTTCCAGGCAAGCCCCCCCTTGATCACCAGATATCGCCTATTCTTCTCTATACTGCTTGCATTAGAGTAGTGTAGCATGTTACTGATTTCGGTTAATCCTATTCTGTTGCATAGCCTGTCATTGTTGCTACAGTTGTTACCCTTACCTGCTATCCTACTGCTTAGTATAGGATGCTAGTGTTCCATCAGTGGCCCTACACTCTTGTCCGTCTGCCATGCTATACTACTGGGCCGTGATCACTTCGGGAGGTGATCACGGGTATATACTATATACTTTATATACATGACACATGTGGTGACTAAAGTCGGGTCGGCTCGTTGAGTACCCGCAAGTGATTCTGGTGAGGGGGCTGAAAGGACAAGTGGCTCCGTCCCGGTAGAGGTGGGCCTGGGTTCCTGACGGCCCCCAACTGTTACTTTATGGCGGAGCGACAGGGCAGGTTGAGACCACCTAGGGGAGAGGTGGGCCTGGCCCTGGTCGGCGTTCGCGGATACTTAACACGCTTAACGAGATCTTGGTATTTGATCTGAGTCTGGTCATTTGGTCTATACGCACTAACCAACTACGCGGGAACAGTTATGGGCACTCGACGTCATGGTATCAGCCGAAGCTCTTCTTGACGTCAGCGACGGAGCGGCGCGCGCCGGATTGGACTGGAACGCCTGCCAGGCTAGGTCTGCTTCCGGCCGCGTACGCAACGTGCAGGTGTGCAATGGGCGATGGGCCCAGACCCCTGCGCGCATAGGATTTAGACCGGCGTGTTGACCTCTCTGTTGAGCCTAGGTGGGGCTGCGACGTGTTGATCTTACGAGGCCGGGCATGACCCAGGAAAGTGTGTCCGGCCAAATGGGATCGAGCGTGTTGGGTTATGTGGTGCACCCCTGCAGGGAAGTTTATCTATTCGAATAGCCGTGTCCCTCGGTAAAAGGACGACCCGGAGTTGTACCTTGACCTTATGACAACTAGAACCGGATACTTAATAAAACACACCCTTCCAAGTGCCAGATACAACCCGGTGATCGCTCTCTAACAGGGCGACGAGGAGGGGATCGCCGGGTAGGATTATGCTATGCGATGCTACTTGGTGAACTTACCATCTACTCTCTTCTACATGCTGCAAGATGGAGGTGGCCAGAAGCGTAGTCTTCGACAGGATTAGCTATCCCCCTCTTATTCTGGCATTCTGCAGTTCAGTCCACCGATATGGCCCTTTACACATATACCCATGCATTTGTAGTGTAGCTCCTTGCTTGCGAGTACTTTGGATGAGTACTCACGGTTGCTTTTCTCCCTCTTTTCCCCTTTCTATACCTGGTTGTCGCAACCAGATGCTGGAGTCCAGGAGCTAGAGATCCCGAGGATGATTCTACGTGGAGTTCGGCTTCGAGGAGTAGTTAGGAGGTCCCAGGCAGGAGGCCTTGCCTTTTCGATCGTTGCTACTTTTGTGCTAGCCATCTTATGGCAACTTGTTTAACTTATGTCTGTACTCGGATATTGTTGCTTCCGCTGACTCGTCTATGATCGAGCACTTGTATTCGAGCCCTCGAGGCCCCTGGCTTGTATTATGATGCTTGTATGACTTATTTATGTTGTAGAGTTGTGTTGTGATATCTTCCCGTGAGTCCCTGATCTTGATCGTACACATTTGCGTGCATGATTAGTGTACGATTGAATCGGGGGCGTCACAGGCGCGGCGAGGTAGATGCGGCGCCGCTACGGGAGAGAGAGGTAGGGGCGGCGCGGCAGGAGAGGTGCGACGCGGCGCGGCAAGGTGAGAGGGGGTGGGTAGGGGGTGGAGGCAACACGGGGCGACAGCGGCTTCGGGTAGGGGGGACGCGACGGCGGCGGCGGTGATGGGGAGCGGCGGCGGCGGCTTAGGGTTATGGTTGGATCGAGAGGTATGATACCATGTAGAGGAGAGGTTTGGCAATGCAACTCACGATAGTATTGATCGGGTGCATATGCCTCAACCTCTGCTATACAAAGGCTAGAAAGTGGGCCAAGATATACAATATACATGCAAACCATATATTCAACACCTTGGAATAATCCAATGTAGTCAATATTCAAGCACTGCTCAGATTCACCACCTCTCTACAGTTGGATTGGGTTTATCCAACTGTCAATATTCGAAGATATTCTTATATTGTGTAGTGGTATGGTATTGTTTTGATGTTTGTGCATATTGTGCATTGTACTTGAGCCCAAGCACAGAAACTTCTAGGTAGCACACATGGAAATAATCCAGTGTAGCCAAGAGGATATCCTACGGCCAGGACTGCTCGGATTTGCCACCATTGGATCATGTTCATCCAACAGTCAATATGCAAAGCTATTCTTACTGCATAGTGGTATCAACATAGAACACTTAGCAATGAGTTTTTCCTCAAGAAACTTCAGCCTCGCCAAAACACAAACACGTTATCATTGTCATCAAAATGGAATAGCACTATGACAATCAAGATTACAGTATTAGGCACAACATCTATAAGTAAACCAAAAAAAAGCTCCATCCAGCAATGGCTCAATGTTGTCAGGTCCTTAAGTACCTAAGCATTGAGCATAATTACAACCATCACTGTTAGAAGGGAGAGAGAGGATTGGTGGAATATGATGTATTGATCGCTGTATTATTGAGCCTCGAGGGCGAGTATATATTGAGTACAAGACTTGGAGGGCAAGACGCCTCTCCTGGAGATAAGGTAGGAGACGGATTACAAATCCTAGACTACCAAATACAAGTATCCTAAATATATCTCTAACATCCCCCCGCAGTCGTAGCGGTAGCGTTGCGAACAACAGGAGCATCGCGGACGGTCAGACTGGAGAGAATAGCAGCCGACGGACTGACATCCCCCCGCAGTCCTAGCGGGAGCGTCGTGGACGGTGTCGCATCGCGGACGCGTTAACTGTAGAGGAAGCCGACGAGTTGCTCAAGCAGATGATAGCCCTTTGTGCCGATGTCGATGTAGCCGAGAGCGTAGGGTGGTGTAGCCGTGGTCGAGGTAGCCGTGCGAAGAACGCCGTGGTCGATGTCGAGTCGGGATAGCCGGTGTCGAGGGAGTCGCCGTGGAGCCGCAGGCGCAAGGAGGCGCCGAGTTAGTCATGGGCGCAGTGGTGTCGAAGAAGTGATGCGCCAGGAAGGAGAATGTTGTTGACGACGCGTCGCGCCGGGTTTGCCAACCCCGGGGACACATCATAGACGAAGGCACGCGTCGGTGTTGCCAGCACCGGGCATGCATAGACGGTCGAAGACGAAGTTGACGAAGCGCCGCACCAGGCTTGCCAGGCCCGGGACACGTCGTGGACGAAGGCACGCGGCGGTGTTGCCAGCACCGGGCAAGCGTAGACTGGGACCTGCACAGGCTGTGCGCCATGTCGAAGAGGTCGGAGAGGCCAGCAGAGAAGAACTCGACGACGGTTGCGGCGCCAATCGGCGCGGGGCCAATGTCGCCCGCGGTTGTCGGAGTAGATGAAGCGGTCGGGGTAGATGACGGCGACGCTGGCGACGAGCTGGTGCTGGACAAAGACCAAGTGGGGTGGACGGGCGGCGGCGGCAGCTACGGAGGTAGCCGCTGCGGCGGCCAAAGAAGAGCGGCGGCGGCGGCCTGACGGCGGCGGCGGCAGCTAGGTTAGGAGTGCGGCGGCGGTGCTCGAAGTAGGCGAAGAACCCTGACAGCGTGACGAAGACCGGCGCGGACAGTGGCGTTCCCGCGCCAAGGGAGACGGCGCGGTGTATACCACGGGAGGTCGACGCGCGGTGACGGCGGAGTGGACCGCGGGCCGCGGCGCTACGGCCCAAGGGGCGACGCAGCGGCGGCAGGCGGGTCAGGGCGACGGCGGGAAGACCTCGGGGCGGCGGCCGGGACCGCGGGCCGCGACGCTGCGGCCCGAAGGGGCGACGCAACGGCGGTTCGCGAGTCGGTGCAACCGCGGGGACGGCCTCGGGACGGCGGCGTGGACCGCGGGGACGGCCTCGGGACGGCGGCGCGAGGGTCGATGCAGCCACGGGACGGCCTAGAGCGGACGCCCTCGGGGCGGCGGGGGACCGCGGGCCGTGGGACTACGGCCCGAAGGGGCGACGCAGCGGTGACGCGGGTCGGTGCAGCCGGGAGAAGAACCACGGGGCGGCAGCGCTGCGGCCCGACGGGGCGATGCAGCGGCAGCCCGATGCTCGATCGGTGGAGAGGCGCGCTGAACTCGGGGACGATCTTCACGGGACCTGCGGAGGCGCTGCGTAACCGACGAGCCAGGTCGGTCGCGCGGCGTAGATGAGGCGGATCGCGGCAGCGAGCGGGTGATCAAGCCGATCGCGCGCGAGGTCGGGGACGCCGCTCGATGGAGGCGTGGTGGCGGCGGAGTCCGAGATGAAGCCGGCGACGACGGACGGCGTGGGACGTCATGCGGACGAGCTTGTCAGCACCGGCACCCGGGCTGCCAAAGCAACGCCGGCGCCCGGGCAGCGAGGCCCGAGCGACCAACGGAGCAGCGGCGCCCGAGTTGAGGCAGCCGACGAGCCTGACGCAGCCGTCCCGACGCAGCCGAGGACGAGGCCGGCAAGGTAGACCGCCGGGCTACCGTGCAGATGCGGCGGAGGCGGGTGATGTGGATCGATGGGCGGCTATGATTGGCCTCGCATGCCGCGAGGCCGCTGGGTCGGGGCGATGCAGGTGTCCCGGTCGGAGCAGGGCGGTGACGGCCGGCGCAGGGCGACGCGCGGACCGACGCGCGGACAGCGGCTGGCCCTGACGGGCCGCCTCGACGCGCGTGGCCGCTAGGTCGGAGGAGAGGCCGGCTGGTCGCGCCGGGGTCGAAGTAGAGGCGCTCGGGGTCGACGGCGGCGGTGGACGACGCAAACCGGATCACATAGACCGAAAAACCAAAAAGTAGACGCCGATCAAAGCGACCGACAAGAGAGAGAAAACCCGGATCAAAGGATCGGGAAAAAAGACTCTCTAGGGCAGCCGGCCAACACGGCCGGCGAACGAACCCTAGATACGGGCGGCGCGGCCCCCAACGGCGGTCATGGAGGCCGACCGCCCCGGGGACGGCGCGCAGGTGCGAAAGCGGCGGCGACTAGGGTTTAGGATCGACTTGCGATAGATACCATGTTAGAAGGGAGAGAGAATTGGTGGAATATGATGGATTGATCGTTGTATTATTGAGCCTCGAGGGCGAGTATATATTGAATACAAGACTTGAAGGGCAAGACGCCTCTTCTGAAGATAAGGTAGGAGACGGATTACAAATCCTAGACTATCAAATACAAGTATCCCAAATATATCTCTAACAATCACAAAATGGGGCCAGACAACTGGAATCAGATGGCACCAACTATAAATAACCCTGATCATACTGTCAGGTGCCCAACCAACAGGACATAGCAACATATCAGTGGTGTATGTACATCGGTGAACATCAACTATAAATAAGTATCCCCACTTGTGAATATACCTGAACCTAGCGCGGATGTTGTTTGCACAGATCAATTGGTGGTATGCACTCAAATACCCCGCTGTTCTTGTGGTATCTTCTGCACGTATCCTCCGGCAGTATGAGCTACAACAAGATTGCTGTCCAAACAAGATCGGCGATACATACAACAATATAACTCCAGGCGATAATGAATCCAATTTCCCCATAAGGGAGGCATTGGCATCCACACAATAGCCCATTCATGGGTCAATAATGTATCAGTATTATATTCTACTCTTCCTCCTCCACTTCAGGCGGTAATGTTGGGCTTTTTGAGCACAAAGTTGTGTTGTGCAGCTCCTTTATTTTCTCAATGGGGTTACAAGAGCCTGCAAATAAATAAGGACTGCTTTAACCATGTGTTGGCGTGTCAAGAATGGACTCGAGCCACAAAAGAAGGCATGAGGTGGGTCAATCAAAGACATTTTGCATTGTACAATCAGACCTTGATCTATACCAATAGGCTTGAGATATGAAGAACACTATAATGAAACTGAATAACTAATACATCTAGGTACAGTTACATATAGTAATGAGAGATGGTAGCATAATTAGCAGTATGGTCATTCTCTCCTTCAGACGTTATGACTAATATTTTAGACAAGTAGTTCACCAAGGACATACCTGAACATGTCTTGCTGTCCCATACAGCAATGGAACTGGGAGTGCATGTGGAATCACACATTGCACGGTTGTCTTCATGATTTACATTCATGGCAAGCATCCATGAGCCAATAGTAACATCCTCATAATCAAACATCCTTAAACTGGGAAATGCATATAGTAAATTAACAACTATGTAAACATTTAAAAAATTAACAGCGTGGGAAAAAGATGACAGCCGATCAAGAAGATGTATTCAACTAGCAACTAGGGGGAGGGTGACATCTGAGAAGTGATCAGGCATTCCCACATGACAACAGTTTTTCTTGGTTTTTTGTCTCTGCGGTTTAACTGCTGTATAGCTGGATTTTTTTTCCTTAGGTCTTTTACTTGAAAGCAACATTCGGAGTAGAGCGTGCTACCGGATAACAGAGTCACGACATCTACTTTTATATATATAATGAAAGGGGGACATAGGTTAAAATGCACATTCGTCAAAGGCAACATTCAACATAGCAACCGCCATCGGTTGCACCAGCTCATAGCACCTTTGGCGCAGAATCATGACGCCCCTGACTCAAAAAGAACATCACTAGAAATATGAATATATTTTCACCAAAGCATATCAAAACGGGGTCTAGCTTTAAAGATCTACTCCCTCCGTTCCATATTACTCGTCGCTGATTTAGTACAAGTACAACTTTGTACTAAATCAGCGACAAGTAATATGGAACGGAGGGAGTACACGAGAGATAGTGGAAACATTCCATTACTGGATGCTCAGTTCAAATGTTGTTTTGTTTGTATTTTTGCTTCTGAACATAAAAGCACAAGAAAAAATTGGACGGCCTCCCCAAACAAACTAACCATGCCCTCCATGCTCGCTATGTATCGTTGTTTTCTAGGTTCTGATGGTAGAATGGCATGCCGGGGACTTGGAGTGTAGGCTGACAGTTTTCCGGCCACTAGGAGCCATTTTCCACCCTTATGTATATACTCTTTTTAGCAGCACACCACATCTGCCCGAAATGGTGGATGTGCCGTTCACAATTCCCTGCTTGCAAGTTGCAACTCTCCTGCCATAGTGTTAATTATCTTGCCTCTGTGCGCCCCTTGGTTTTCCCCTGGAAGGGTCCCACCTTAAATATCTCTCTTATGTTCATGAATTTCTTTTTTCAGATCCACTCTCCACAACAGAACTAACTTGCGCAATAGGCTTCCCTAAAAAAACTTGCATTATTGGCTTGAAGCCTTGAATGCTTCACTGGAAATCAAAACCATAATTTAGTATTGATTATTGGCGTTATAATACCAGTAGAGGATCAACAAGGTTAAGCTTATGCCAAGTGTAAAAAGGGTCATGCTAATGTCCTTCAGTTGGCTCTTAACGTACAATACCAGATGGTAAGATTAATAATCTACTTGCCACCATGGCTAATAATAAATCGATACAATCACATTAGCAAGTATAAAGGCTATCACTGGGAGTTACTGCTTCTCCACGCATAAATTATCTTATCTGTTTTCTCATTGTGAAGTACTAAAACAGAAAGCGTGAGGCCGAACTTCTCGTATCACTGACAACTAATTAACAAAGAAACTACTCAGATTTTTTTAATGTACAAATTATGCCATTGGATTTGTCATGAAAAATTATTTCAAAATATTTACCGACATATCCATATAAAAAGTAACAATGGAAGTTATATCTTGGAGACTATCCATATCTAAAGTATCATATATTTTGGAACAGAGGACATAGGTTGGCTGTGTTGGTACTTGGTAGGTTCCTCGCCACCACCTTACCAGATCATTAATGATGGTATGCGCATGCGATTTGGAGAATCTTCTGTCCAAAATGGAGTTATCTGAGCACATATGCATGCGTACCATCTATGATATGATTATCTGCAGCTTGCTGATCACATTCAAACTGGTATGCAGTTTCAAAAATTAGGAGCAATTATTTCTGTATGATGAATACGTGGCCAAACATAATGTTAGCTATAACCAACTGTATTTTGTGCATGATGGACTTCATATGGTTGATTTTATAAGGCCGTTCTGGGGTTTTGGCGGAAGACTGTTGGCCAATTGAGGTCAGGGTCTCTCCTGTTGAGAGTGCAAAACTTACCGTCCTATTCTCGCCTGAGGAGGTTGGTTGGGCGATTGCGCAGATGAAGGCTAGTTCAGCACCCAGGCCGGACGGCCTGCCGGTTGCTTTCTTCCAAAAGTTATGGGTGCAGCTTCAGCCGGTGATTATGCCGATCTTCCATGAATTCTATATTGGGAGATCGGACATGTCCCGCCTGAACTTTGGTGTCATTACCGTAGTCCCCAAAATAGTTGGGGCAACGGATATCCAAAACTTCAGGCTAATTACAGTGATTAATGTGCTACAACGGATTGTCTCTAAGGTGTGTGCGACGCAGTTTGCCCTGCTGGTGGAACGCCTCTCTCACCCCTGCCAGTCCGCCTTTCTGAAGTGGCGTCGTATTCATGGTGGAATTCTAACTCTTCATGAAATCATTCATGAGGTGAAGGTACAGTGCCAGAAAGGCGTATTCCTTAAGTTGGACTTCCAAAAGGCATATGACCGCCTTGACTGGTCTTTCCTTCGCTTAGTTCTTGAGCAAATGGGCTCGATGGCCGTTGGTGTTCCTGGATCATGCAGTTGATCAGAGCGGTAGCACCGCAATTAATATTAATGGGCAGGTTGGCCCCTACTTTAGGTCTTCTCATGGGTGAGGCAGGGGGATCCTATCTCCCCTCTCCTCTTCAACCTGGCAGTTGACGCCCTTGTGGCCATCCTGGATAAGGCTAGGATAGCCGGCCACATCTCCAGTGTGGTTGGGCATATTATCCATGGAGGTGGTGTTACTCACCTCCAATATGCGGATGACACCATGATCATGGTTGAGGGTCGGAAATTGATATCATTAACATCAAGTTCCTATCCTCTGCTTTGAGGCCATGTCGGGACTTCAGATCAATTTCGATAAGAGTGAGGTTGTGGTATTAGGGTACTCTGTCGACGATCAGCAGCGGATTGCGGACAACCTTAATTGCAAGTTGTCCTCTTTCCCCATTGCGTACTTGAGGATGCCGCTATCTGATTCGAGGGTCCCCCTCTGGGAATTTGACCCACTTATGGGTCGTGTTGCGTCTAGGTCTGCGCCATGGTGCGGTAGATTTACTTCCAAAGGGAGTAAATCCGTGCTTATCGACTCGTGCCTTTCTAGTCTCCCCATGTATATGATGGGGCTATATATTTTGCCTGCAGGGGTGCATAGCTCCTTTGGTAAGAATCTATCGCGCTTCTTCTGGCAGGCGACTAGTGGACGTCAGAAATACCATATGGTCAAGTGGGCTGATATTTGCTTTCCCAAGGACCTAGGGGTTCTAGGTATTCTTGTGTCCCGTCGCATGAACATGGCCCTTATGTTGAGATGGGTTTGGAGGATCCTCAGAGACGATGGGGGGCTGCGGCTGCAGCTTATTAAAGCAAAGTATTTGCAGGACCTCCCCCTTCTTGCGTTCGATCATAGGGAAGGATCTCAGTTCTAGAAGTCGATTAAGTCCATCAAGAATGAGATTCGTCTTGGGCTCTCTATCTCCATAGGCAGTGGAGATGGGACCCTCTTCTGGCTGGACCCTTGGGTGGGTGGATCTCCACTCTGCAATGATTTCCCTGCCTTGTTTGCTATCTGCGCAGATCCGATGATGTTGGTGTCCTTGGCCGCTCACAATGGGATTTGGAACGTCTTGTTCCGTCGCACATTTGGGCCCAAGGAAACCGTTGCTTGGGCCAGCCTTCGGGCGGCACGTCACAGACTATTCAAATTCTTGGCCTTTTTGCAGCACTGGCACCCGCTCTCTAGGCAGTGGGATCAGAACCGACTTGGCGGCATGATGAATGCAATGACTGGCAGCTCGTCGTCTTGCCCCAACTCATAGCAACTGATCTATCGGCCACTTGGTGGCTTTTTTCCTCTTTTTTTATTACGGCATGTTTGTGTTGTTGCCCCAACAAACTTATTTTTACTTTTCTCGCACTTGAGCTTGTTGTATGGACTTGGTGGTTGCTTTATCGATAAAGCAGAGCAAAGGCCTGTTTTGATAAATTTAACTTTGACTGAGTGCAAATTGTGAGTTCTCATTGCAACACAAGTGATCTAATCATGGGAAGCTTACATTTTGGTAGTTTAGTATTGTGCCATTGTTTATTTTAGATCCACTGCAACACGCTAGAACTAGGTTAGAAACATAAAGAATTCATCACTAAACAACTATGTAAGATGATAATATGTGCAAGAAAAATCTGTTAACTCCTTGCCTCCTTGGTAATGTATATTATGTTCAGAGTGACGCGAGCTATCATACGCGTTCACTCTACAGGCCGGGGGGAAAAAAGATAAACAACTAACCTATCATTGTTTGTAGTAGCTATAGCTCCCACCACTTCTGAAGAAAGAGCATACAGTGAACCAGATGCATGCATGAAGTACTCATTACCTAATAATCCATATGAACTTTCATACCTGTCATGAAATAATAACATAATCACTGAACAAGATAGTTCAAAACCTTCATCGCTGAGATAACAATAGATGCCATGGATACTAGTATGACTTACATGGAAAACTAATTGGACTTGCATTGAAAACCAATTGCTTTTTCAGAAAAAGTGACATATATGCAAATATGAATTTCGAAGTTAGAACCAATTCAAATTTCCACTAACCATTTCATATTCGGATCACTGACAACCGGTCCCTTCTTCATGCAACCAATATAAGTCCGGTGATGAAGTCGGTCCTTTGCAAGGAGAGCAGCAAGTCTATCTGGAGCAGAAATGTGACATAATTACATATAAAAGATCTAACAATCTAAACAACAGTTTTGATACACTGTAAATCACAAAATTTACCTGGGCGCAGATAGATAGTATCATCAGCTTTGACGTAAAATTCTGCATGGAACATGTCATAAGCTGCTTTGAAATATGCTAACCTATCACATGAGCAATCAGTAGGTATGATTAACAAGATGCAAGTTCACAGGTAGAAATACAAGATTACAGAGTGTACAGAGCTTACATCTTCTCTGGGGGCTTCGTACCCTCATCAGCATCAATAAACAAAAAGTCATGATACATGTCTACCTCTTTCTGAAGATCTGCCATTTTTTCTTTGTCCTTCGTCCTTCTAATGACAAACCTAAAAGATAAACCAAATCCATGTTCCAAACTGCAGGACCAGTGGAGGGCCAGTGAGCATAAAAATGATTCAATGTATTCTTTACTACTAAAGCGTTAAAAGTAGGGGAAAAGTAAAGTCTCTGCAACCATGTAACCGATGAATGGACTTAATTAGAGATGACATGTTTCCATCTATAGGTAATAGTTACAGTGTGCTCAAACTAAAGTAACTAACCATTTTACATAAAAAGAACATATCAGATAAGCTAGAAACATTATTATAGTAAAATTGGTGCTCTCAAAGTGATGAGAACACCCCAGATGAAATGCCTCCATCCAAAATGATGATTGAGGACATCCATAATGACATGCCTCCAACTCAAGTAGGGCCAATGACGATGGCATGTGCCAAACAACTCGAGCAATAGGTGAGTTTTCTCCTACTTGAGTCTCCCGCTAATCTACATATGAATTGGATGCTACTTGATACATCAACTTTGTCTATCCTTAGGTTTGAGAAGCTAAACACAGACAACAAAGAAGCTGAACAGGGAAGACATGTCCCCAGGCATGTCCTGGGTCTGGGTGTGCAGCAAGGTATCAGAAAAACCAAAACGAATTTTAGCTGCACAAGTGGCTTTTATAATGGGCCAAACACTTTGCACAATAGCTAGGGCTGAAGTAGAGAGTACAATTAAGAGGAGACAGCCTTTTTTGTAGTCAGACTTGTTTTGGGAAGAAACTAGTTGAGCTTTGCTCTCCTATCCTAGGGTTTTGACCATCCCCTCCACCTTAGTTCTTGCATTTCCTTGTGTTTGTAAGAATCGAAGAGTCTCTTCCGGTGGAGATCAGGATGTCCACCAACTGTTTTGTTGGTTGAGTTCACTGTCAAAGGCTATCACATTGGTGTGTGTTCTTGACATTTGGTTCATCAGGCAAAGCAAGTTATCCTTTCCTAGCATGAAGATCAGGCCAAATCCAGGGGCCTCCCCCATCACAAAGAAACATGCTGAGCCCTATCAGAACTGGTTACGGTTAATATTCAGTTATATGTCCACCAATAGTATACATCCCTTTCTAGTAATACACGTCAGTCAATACAATTATACAACAATTCAAGTATAGTTTCACGAGAAGTAAATAGCCACACTTAATGAAAGCACTTTCTAAAATATGGAAGTTCTTTATCATGATAAAACCTCATATATATCCACAAGCAGACGACAAAGAAGAAACATGGCAAATAAATCCTGCTAACCAAGACGCCAACACAGTTTTACATTTAAAGCGCCGAAAATGAAGTTTGTTAACTTGTGTATTTTACAAATTTGTATCAGGTCACCTTGCTTTTTAATGTTTACATCGCTTGGTCACAAAGCAATCGATTGCATCTGAATTCACTTGATAAGAGGGAAACAATTTGTAGGAACCAGGTCCCCGCTGGCTTTAGAATACAGCAATATGGGATTTAACGGGTTGTCCAAAGTAAAGGACAAGTTAGTGGATAGCTGGGCTGATTATGAATATGAGGCCAAATAATTGGTGCCCCAGCTTTTTCCCTTTTGAGAATCAGTGGCATTTGCATGTTGGTGACTGCATTTTACTTCAATCGGTGGGTTTTTTTACTCTTCATGTACAATGGTAATAAATTTCAGGGAAGTTCTAATGTGTTCCAGTTCATAATGTGTGTGCACATTAAAAAAAGATATTCTCAGATATGAGGCGTAAATTCGAAATTCCACTTATAGCTTATGGACATTCTACTACGTAAATCAAATGATGGAACTGCAGATTGGTATTGCATCGGAGTTTTCAAGTCTCGCCTCACGTGGTCACATGGAATGTTGGTCAAGTTAGTAATAATTGACAGAAGAAATTTCCCTACAAATATTCTTATGTTATTTTTAATGTGACTAATCTTAAAATACTACTAGTCCTACAAATAATGTGAGCAAAAAAAGGTATATATGCCTAACTGCCAAAACCAAACTGGGAAAAATGAGCCAGTGCCGATGTGTAAGACGGTAAGACCCATTCCAACCCGCACTGCTACCAATCAAACCAGAAAATATAAGATTGCAACAAATCATTCACAAAAATTACACCAATTTACTGATTATTAGTACAGCCACAGTACGGAGTGGGGATAATTGGTGATTCAAAATTCAAACAGATCTCGCATTAGTCGAAGCTTCGTAGAGCAATGCAGGTGAAAGCAACTATAGGCATCGTCTTTTGAGATCCACATGAAGGTATAAGCTTCTCTAGCAGCAAACTACAGCAAAAAAACATCTAACCAGATCCAAGTAGGATGAATGGAGAATCATATGGAACCTTACGACGCCTTCAGGGTTTGGCGGGAACCAGGTGGCACGGAGCGCAGCACGGCGGGCGGCGGATCCGAGCTCAGTGTGGACGCCAACGACAGCGAGCACCTTTTCTCTGTCGCCAGCTGAGTAGTTCCCGGAGGAGGCGAGGAAGGAGCGTAGGGAGTCCTCGGCGCGGCCACAGCGGAAGGCGACGGAGTCGGGAGGCGACTGGAGTGGCACAGGGCGGCGGCTAACGGACACGGCGAAGGAGAGGGAGGCCACGGCGAGTAGGAGGCAGACAACGGCGAAAAGGAGGAGGAAGCGGTGGGGGGGAGCGGCGGAGGCAGGTGAGGAGGGGAAGCTGGAGGGGACGTATGGGCGCCGCGGCTTGGCCTCGTCGTCGGAGCGGTGGTAGGGGAGGACGTCTTCGTCGTGGTGATGGCGGTGCTTCGGGTGGTGGAGCGGCATTAGGTGGGACTTTGGAGAAGAAGGACCGAGGCTTTTTCGGAGGTTGATGAGTTCGTATGATCTGATCTCGATCTGTATTAAGATCAGTGCAGTGTTCAGCTCAAAAAAGAAAGAGACCAGTGCAGTGTTTGCTTTCTGTTCAAGTAAGGCAAACACTTCCTATCAGTGGGCTGATAGGAAACATTTCTCAGACGTCTTCAGCACCGTTGATTCTCCTTCAATCCACGGACTATATTTTTACTAATTTCATATATCATAACCGCACGTAAATCTCGCTAGCTAACCCGCCCGTGCGAGTAAATCTCGGCATCTCGCTGGCCGACCCGTATACCCCACCTCGTCTCATTCCCACCTGCGTGCGGGTGCTCATGTCCGAGCTGGCCGAGCTCGGCTACCTCCGCCGACGATGCCTAGCCCCGCCTCTG
The DNA here is from genome assembly GCF_002575655.3 of Aegilops tauschii subsp. strangulata. Taxonomy (NCBI): domain Eukaryota; kingdom Viridiplantae; phylum Streptophyta; class Magnoliopsida; order Poales; family Poaceae; genus Aegilops; species Aegilops tauschii. The sequence goes on along the minus strand of NC_053035.3, from coordinate 138,649,286 downwards.
TCCTCTCTAGGGGCGCAACTGCGGTGTCCTGCCCCATCTGATTCGTCGCCAACGCTGGTGCTCAACTGTTCCACGTCACAGCTGCGGCATCTCGCCCCGATCTGCTCCGTCGCCACTACCCACCGCTGGAGATCAACTGCTCCCCATCGAAGCCGCGGTCCCCCGCTAGAGACCTGCGCTGCCACCATTACTCCCACTGTGCTGGTAGGCCGTTTCGGCTCGGCAAGGAATCTGCATCATGATCCAATAAAGGTCTACGACGAGAAATGATTTGTTGTCCTTGCCTCCGCCGCTTTTGGCACGCCGAGATCGTCATGCATCCATCAGATGAAGAGGATGGCATCAGCCATGACTATGTTTTAATTGAAGCATGTGGATTATTTCATGATTTGAAGCATCGTGAACTATTTCATGAAGCACATGGTTTTCCTTTGAAAATTGGATTAATAGATGTAAGCAAAATTATACTTTATGGATAGAAGGAAGCATATATTTAGGTACTAGGAGACATAATGTACTCAAGATCGACGCATAAATATATGCACTCAAGGTCAAAGCATAAATATATGCATTGTTTTGGGATAAGGAAGCACGTATATACATACTAAGAAACACGTTCAGTAAAAGTTGAAGCATGTCACAGAGACTACCGGTGCATATTGCTATTGAAGGTGTAGCAAATTTCATTGTCCCAGCTTTTTTTTTCTTGTTGCTACATTATTTGTGGAAGCTTAGATGTGAGATCCTTAGAAAACATCTAGATGTGAATTAGACAAACTGAATTTCATTCAAAATTCTAGCTCGAAGCAAACTTCCATCGCTTCAGATGCAATGTTGTGTATACTGAAAGCAAAATATCCTTCGTAATGAAGCACACCAGAACGTTGGATACCTAGTACTAGCTAGTGTGCTAAAGTAATTAATTTGTTTCCATAAATCCAAAATTAGTTCCCAAGAAATGAGCAATCAAGAGTAATTTTCGGAAGCACTCAAACCACGCGTACGTTAATTGGATTCTGTTTTGGAAACTCACGTTAACTGGTTTCTGATTTGGAAACTTCCAGGTGGGGCGGGCAGGATGCAATCGTGCTTCATCCACCATCCATGCGGGCTCACATCCAACGGCTATGGGGTGGTCTAATGGGATGCTAGGGATCAGACCCCTGGCGGCTTCCTTCAAGTAATGCTTAAAATTGAGGAGATAATCAGAAATACTAACAATATATTATACTCCCTCCGTTCATAAATTACTGTCATAAAGAATGTGAAGTACCCGTCTTTCTAGGCTCATCGTAGGTAAAGAGCACTTTCGAGACGTTTGTCACGTGGTGGCGTGCCGTAGGGACCTCTCGGGATGATTCGAGCCATCCGACTCGGCTGGATGGTCCATGACAGGTGGACCACAGGGCGCGCCCAGGACCACGGTCATTGGACGGCCTTTGTCACGCAACTACCTTCTCGCAAAGGCCTAGCTAGGCCCGCCTGTCAGCGTCCGCCATCAGTGGTCCGGGCTGGTCCAATCGCGGCAGGCAGGGTGTGTGTCGCGCCCGCCTGCGCCGGCTCACTGCGGGGGCCTCTCCGGGGCGCTCCGAGTCCTCCGATCTGCCCGGACGGGGCGGACCCAGACAACCCGGCTGGGTGGTCCATGACGGGTGGACCGCGTGGCACGTCTGAGGCTACTGTTATTCGACCCCCCCCCCCCCCCCAGGTGGGTCACCCGGGGGCACGCTCGCGGGAGCCTTTTAGCGTGCTGGCCTGCACGCGAAGGGCCAGCTGAACCCGCATGTTTGCGTCCTCGCCCTGTATCAAGCCTGCTCGCGCCTGAAGGCGTATGTGGTGCTTGCGTGAGCCGCCGCGCGCGTGGGACCAGTCGATCAGGCCGGCCAGGGGCGTGCGTGGCGCCCGCACCGCCAGCTGGCGCGATCGTTGCGTCCGTGACTCCGGTATTGCAGGGAGGGCTAGCGCGAGCAAGGCATCCCGACCTATAAGCTTCTCTAGGCCCCGACCAGGTGGGTCGCTTGCATGACCCAGTCACGCGTGTGTGCTCGGCTCGGGGCCTGAACGTGCATGCCCAGCCTCCCGAGCCAGACATGCCTAACCGATCAGAGGCATTCGTGACCAGTTGGGTGTTCCGCCGCTGTTTAGGTGGCACGAGCCGACGAGTATGGATTGTGTTGTCTCGTGGGAGTCTTGAAATCCAATATCTAAGGAAGATCGCGGAGAACTCCAATGAGAACTTCATTGCTAAACAACTACAGCTGAAAGATATGACCGACATGCTAGGCCGGTCTCACTCCCTTGCTCAGCTGCTTGCGCAGCAGCTCCCGCGCAAGGCTAACGTTTCTTGAACTGCCTTGGAAGTGGTCTTCAATCAATATTATTTTGTTGCAATGCAATGGCGGGAACTTTGATGCCCATTTTTTGTAATTTGCTTCTTGGTTGCGATTTTATGATCACTGGTGGTTGACTTTGATGCCTAGTGGATGTAATATACCCTAATTCTTTTATTGTATAGTGTAAGTTTATTCTTGCTGGTTCGGCCGGTCCTTGCCGTCTAGGCCTGTGCTTGCTGCAAGTTTTGAACAGGTCAGGCCCAGGCTAACCACTTATGGGGTGCTCAGTCGCATGGACATGCCCGACGCACGTGTGCCAAACAACCCACATGCTGACCAGGGCACACCCATTGCATGCAAACGCGATGCCTCTACCCTATGGAACGTACTGTTGGGGAACATAGTATTTCAAAAAAAATTCCTACGATCACGCAAGATCTATCTAGGAAAAGCATAGCAACGAGCGGGGAGAGTGTGTCCACGTACCCTCGTAGACCGAAAGCGGAAGCGTTAAGTAACGCGGTTGATGTAGTCGAACGTCTTCGTGATCCAACCGATCAAGTACCGAACGCACGGCACCTCCGCAATCTGCATACGTTCAGCTCGGTGACGTCCCTCGAACTCTAGATCCAGCTGAGGCCAAGGGAGAGTTTCGCCAGCACGACGACATGTTGACGGTGATGATGAAGTTACCGACGCAGGGCTTCGCCTAAGCACTACGACAATATGACCGAGGTGGAAATCTGTGGAGGGGAGCACCGCACATGGCTAAGAAATCAACTTGTGGGTCTATGGGGTGCCCCCACTCCCCCGTATATAAAGGAGGGGAGGAGGGGCCGGCCGGCCTCATGGGGCGCGCCCCAAGGGGGGGAATCCTACTCCTACTAGGAGTAGGTTCCCCCCTTTCCTAGTCCAACTAGGAGGGGAAGGAAAGGGGAAGAGGGAGAGAAGGAAAGCCCCCCCCCCCCCCAATTCAGATTGGGCTTGGGGGACGCGCGCCTCCACCTTGCCGCCTCCTCCTCTCTTCCACTAAGGCCCATGAAGGCCCATTGACCCCCCGCGGGGTTCCGGTAACCCCCCGGTACTCCGGTAAATACCCGATACACCTCGAAACCATTCCGGTGTCCGAATATAGTCATCCAATATATCAATCTTTATGTCTCAACCATTTCGAGACTCCTCGTCATGTCCGTGATCTCATCCGGGACTCCGAACTACCTTCGGTACATCAAAACACATAAACTCATAATACCGATCGTCATCGAACGTTAAGCGTGCGGACCCTACGGGTTCGAGAACTATGTAGACATGACCGAGACTCATCTCCGGTCAATAACCAATAGCGGAACCTGGATGCTCATATTGGCTCCTACATATTCTATGAAGATCTTTATCGGTCAAACCGCATAACAACATACGTCGTTCCTTTTGTGATTGGTATGTTACTTGCCCGAGATTCGATCGTCGGTATCATCATACCTAGTTCAATCTCATTAATGGCAAGTCTCTTTACTCGTTCCGTAATGCATCATCCTGTAACTAACTCATTAGTCACATTGCTTGCAAGGCTTATAGTGATGTGCATTACCGAGAGGGCCCAGAGATACCTCTACGACAATCGGAGTGACAAATCCTAATCTCAATCTATGCCAACTCAACAAACACCATCGGAGACACCTGTAGAGCATCTTTATAGTCACCCAGTTACGTTGTGACGTTTGATAGCACACTAAGTGTTCCTCCGGTATTCGGGAGTTGCATAATCTCATAGTCATAGGAACATGTATAAGTTATGAAGAAAGCAATAGCAACAAACTAAACGATCATAGTGCTAAGCTAACGGATGGTTCAAGTCAATCACATCATTCTCTAATGATGTGATCCCGTTCATCAAATGACAACTCATGTCTATGGCTAGGAAACTTAACCATCTTTGATTAACGAGCTAGTCAAGTAGAGGCATACTAGTGACACTCTGTTTGTCTATATATTCACACATGTACTAAGTTTCTACTTAATACAATTCTAGCATGAATAATAAACATTTATCATGATATAAGGAAATATAAATAACAACTTTATTATTGCCTCTAGGGCATATTTCCTTCAGTCTCCCACTTGCACTAGAGTCAATAATCTAGATTACACAGTAATGATTCTAACACCCATGGAGTCTTGGTGCTGATCATGTTTTGTTCATGAGAGAGGCTTAGTCAACGGGTCTGCAACATTCAGATCCGTATGTATCTTGAAAATCTCTATGTCTCCCTCCTTGACTTGATCGCAGATGGAATTGAAGCGTCTCTTGATGTGCTTGGTTTTCTTGTGAAATCTGGATTCCTTTGCCAGGGCAATTGCACCAGTATTGTCACAAAAGATTTTCATTGGACCCGATGCACTAGGTATGACACCTAGATCGGATATGAACTCCTTCATCCAGACTCCTTCATTTGCTGCTTCTGAAGCAGCTATGTACTCCGCTTCACACGTAGATCCCGCCACGATGCTCTGCTTGGAATTGCACCAACTTACAGCTCCTCCATTTAATATAAATACGTATCCGGTTTGAGACTTAGAGTCATCCGGATCAGTGTCAAAGCTTGCATCGACGTAACCATTTACGACGAGCTCTTTGTCACCTCCATAAATGAGAAACATATCCTTAGTCCTTTTCAGGTATTTCAGGATGTTCTTGACCGCTGTCCAGTGATCCACTCCTGGATTACTTTGGTACCTCCCTTCTAAACTAACAGCAAGGCACACATCAGGTCTGGTACACATCATTGCATACATGATAGAACCTATGGCTGAAGCATAGGGAATGACTTTCATTTTCTCTCTATCTTCTGCAGTGGTCGGGCATCGAGTCTGACTCAACTTCACACCTTGTAACACAGGCAAGAACCCTTTCTTTGCTTGATCCATTTTGAAGTTCTTCAAAACTTTATGAAGGTATGTGCTTTGTGAAAGTCCAATTAAGCGTCTTGATCTATCTCTATAGATCTTGATGCCCAATATATAAGCAACTTCACGGAGGTCTTTCATTGAAAAATTCTTATTCAAATATCCTTTTATGCTATTCAGAAATTCAGTATCATTTCCGATCAGCAATATGTCATCTACATATAATATCAGAAATGCTACAGAGCTCCCACTCACTTTATTGTAAATACAAGCTTCTCCAAAAGTCCGTATAAAACCATATGCTTTGATCACACTATCAAAGCATATATTCCAATTCCGAGAGGCTTGCACCAGTCCATAAATGGATCGCTGGAGCTTGCACACTTTGTTAGCACCTTTTGTATCGACAAAACCTTCTGGTTGCATCATATACAACTCTTCTTTAAGATATCCACTAAGGAATGTAGTTTTGACATCCATTTGCCAAATTTCATAATCATAAAATGCGGCAATTGCTAACATGAATCAGACGGACTTATGCATCGTTACGGGTGAGAAGGTCTCATTGTAGTCAACTCCTTGAACTTGTCAAAAACCTTTCGCAACAAGTCGAGCTTTGTAGACAGTAATATTACCGTGAGCGTCAGTCTTCTTCTTGAAGATCCATTTATTCTCTATGGCTTGCCGATCATCGGGCAAGTCAACCAAAGCCCACACTTTGTTCTCATACATGGATCCCATCTCAGATTTCATGGCCTCAAGCAATTTCGCGGAATCTGGGCTCATCATCGCTTCCTCATAGTTCGTAGGTTCGTCATGGTCAAGTAACATGACCTCCAGAATAGGATTACCGTACCACTCTGGTGCGGATCTTACTCTGGTTGACCTACGAGGTTCGGTAGTAACTTGATCAGAAGTTTCATGATCATCATCATTAGCTTCCTCACTAATTGGTGTAGGAATCACTGGAACTGATTTCTGTGATGAACTACTTTCCAATAAGGGAGCAGGTACAATTAGCTCATCAAGTTCTACTTTCCTCCCACTCACTTCTTTCGAGAGAAACTCCTTCTCTAGAAAGGATCCATTCTTAGCAACGAATATCTTGCCTTCGGATCTGTGATAGAAGGTGTACCCAACAGTCTCCTTTGGGTATCCAATGAAGACACATTTCTCTGATTTGGGTTCGATCTTATCAGGTTGAAGTTTTTTCACATAAGCATCGCAGCCCCAAACTTTAAGAAATGACAACTTGGGTTTCTTGCCAAACCACAGTTCATATGGTGTCGTCTCAACGGATTTAGATGGTGCCCTATTCAACATGAATGCAGCCGTCTCTAAAGCATAATGTAACGCCCACGATGCGGGTATATCTCCCACGTGTCGAGGCACGACTTAGAGGCATAACCGCATTGTGGTTTTGTCGCAAGAAGGGTCATCTTCACACAATCCCATGTAAAGAACACGAATGGGATAACGAGAGTTGGCTTACAATCGCCACTTCACACAATACATAAATTAATCCATACATCATCCAAAATCCACACATAGACCGACTATGGTCAAAACCAAATTAAAATAAGATAACCCCAAATGCTAGATCCCCGATCGTCCCAACTGGGCTCCACTACTGATCATCAGGAAAAGAAACATAGTAACGACCACGTTCCTCATCGAACTCCCACTTGAGCTCGATTGCGTCATCTGCGCTGGCATCGTCGGCACCTGCGACTGTTTTGGTAGAATCTGTGAGTCACGAGGACTCAGCAATCTCACACCCGCGAGATCAAGACTATTTAAGCTTATAGGAAAGGATGGTGTAATGAGGTGGAGCTGCAGCAAGCACTAAGCATATATGGTGGCTAACATACGCAAATGAGAGCGAGAAGAGAAGCAACGCAACGGTTGCGAAGCTAGAATTGATCAAGAAGTGATCCTGAAACTACTTACGTTCATGCATAACTCAAACCATGTTCACTTCCCGGACTCCGCCGAGAAGAGACCATCACGGCTACACACACAGTTGATGTATTTTAATTAAGTCAAGTGACAAGTTCTCTACAACCGGACATTAACAAATTCCCATCTGCCTCATAACCGTGGGCACGGCTTTCGAAAGATAATATCCTGCAGGGTGTCCCAACTTAGCCCATCATAAGCTCTCACGGTCAACGAAGGATAAACCTTCTCCCGGGAAGACCCGATCAGCCTCGGAATCCCGGTTTACAAGACATTTCGACAATGGTAAAACAAGACCAGCAAGACCACCCGCTGTGCCAACAAATCCCGATAGGAGCTGCACATATCTCGTTCTCAGGGCACACCGGATAAGCTAAGCGTACAGGTACCAACGTAACCCAAGTTGCCAAGGGACGGTCCCGCATGGTGCTCTAGTTTGGACCAACATTCGGAGGAGCACTGGCCCGGGGGTTAAAATAAAGATGACCCTCGGGCTCGCGAAAACCCGAGGGAAGAAGGCTTAGGTGGCAAATGGTAAAACCAAGGTTGGGCCTTGCTGGAGGAGTTTTATTCAGGGCGAACTGTCAAGGGGGTCCCATAAATCACCCAACCGCGTAAGGAACGCAAACTCAAGGAACATAACACCGGTATGACGGAAACTAGGGCGACAAGAGTGGAACAAAACACCAGGCATAAGGCCGAGCCTTCCACCCTTTACCAAATATATAGATGCATTAATTAAGTATGAGATATTTTGATATGCCAAAATATCCATGTTCCAACATGGAACCAACTTCAACTTCACCTGCAACTAGCAACGCTATAAGAAGGGTTGAGCAAAAGCGGTAACTTAGCCAAACAACGGTTTGCTAGGAAAGGATGGTTAGAGGCTTGACATGGCAATATGGGAGGCATGATATAACAAGTGGTAGGTAGCGCAGCATAGCAATAGAACGAACAACTAGCAAAGCAAAGATAGAAGTGATTTCGAGGGTATGGTCATCTTGCCTACAAGGTTCTCAGAGTTGTCGAAAGCTTGATCCTCGTAAGAGTACTCAACAGGTTCCTCGTTCATGAACTCGTCTCCCGGCTCTACCCACAGCAAGAACACAAGCAACGGAACCACAATCAATCACGGGAAATGCACAAGCAACATGATGCAAAACATGCATGATATGCGAGATGTGGTATGCGATGCGTATGCGTGCTCCGGAAGAAAAAGGATGAACAAGGCAGTAACTTGGAAAACCAAGTATGCCACTGGAAAGATGAGATGATTTCGGTCGAAATCGATATAAAGATCACCAGAAACAGATGCACGGTTTGCAAATGGCAAGCAAAACAAGAATGACACGAATCTGCGATTAACAGCATGATAGCACTTAGAATACAACAAGTAACTATGCTACAGCACTCCAACATAGAAACAAAGCATATGACAGTGATCTACAGGAGATTCTTGACAAAAGATGAGCACTGAGCTACGGCTAGATCACACAATAACAGGTTCAAATAAGCATGGCAAAAGTGCAAAAGATATCAGGATCACAGACTTGGTGAAATTACTGGACATGGCTGAAACAACATCAGGTAGCAATGTTCAGAGCAAGCAAAACACATGCTACAGGAACTTAACTTAGCAAAACAAGGCATGGCATGAATATACTAAATGCAAAGAACAAAAGTCCCTTACTGACCATGAGCCAAAAAGGATCATAAGATATGATGGCAGTCATGTAAACATAGCAAGTTTCGTTAACAGGTTCCAGACTTAGCAGAAAACAGAGCATGGCATTAACAGAGCTGTGAAGGCATGTTGGTGAGCTTGATTCACTCATCACAGAGCAGTGCATGACAAAACAAGCATACCTACAGCAAGATGGCATGTTTATGAAGCTAGCTATGGCAAGAGCAAATACATAGCATGTATGGATCAACTACAACAACCTTGGCAAAATTGAATATCATGTTAACAATCTGCTAGGAATATTTTATAGCAAAAGTAGAGTAAGATTAAGAGATGCTAGGGCACTCCATAATTGCAAACAGGGGCATGGATGGATAGAGAAAAACTATATCTACAAAACATCCTTACCTAACTTACCCAGAAGAAGCATGGATCTCACTGTAGACACATGGATACATGGCAACAAAATAACAGCAGTTACAGACTTGGCAAAATTCTAAGTCCCTGAAAACAGAAACATCACGAAGCCTAGTTTGCATGCTTGTTCTAGTCACCACGTAGATCACAAAAATACACCTCTGTAAAGATGGCATGGCATAGATCAAAACACCTGTAGAGCTCATGCTCATAATATGCACACATCAATTGCAACAAAAATAACAAATCCCCAAGTTCTGATAAGTAACAACAGTAAACATCATATAGCACTCTTGCAACAGAGATTTGGGCATCAAGATGGACTCAAACGAACATGGCACAATGGAACAAAATGAAGAGCATCTCGAGACGAACATTTCGGTATATAGTGCATGCAAAACGGAGCAGTATGCGATGAGATATGATACAATGAACAAGAGCACATAATGTGAAATATACGGGACTGGGGATTTTTGGGGTCAACCTCACTGGATCCAGATCCGGCGCGCACTCCGAGGCGGGGCTGGCGCGGCTGCCGGAGACGGAGGGAGACGGCGGCGGCCGGAGGAGGTGCGGGAGGAGACGAGGACGGCGGCGGTGGTCGGGGACGGGCGCGTAGATGGGGAGAGGAGGCGGCGTCGGGCGGCGTCGGGCGAGCTCGGCGGGCGCGGGACCGCGGCGGCGCTGGGCCGGCAAGGCGCGCCGAGCGAGGCGGCGGGCGGCGGGAACGGCGGCGGCGGCGGGGATCCGCGGGCGGAGGAGGCGGAGGCGCGCGGTCGGGGGAGGTGCGGCTCGGGCTCCGGGGGGCCTCGCGTGGGCCTCGCGGGCCGGCGGGCCGGCGCGCAGGCGAAGTGGGCGCGACGGCTCGGCGAATCAGGAGCCGCCACGTGGCGCGGTGAGGGCGACGGACATGTCCGGCCGGCTGAGGAAGAAACGTCCGGCGGCGCGGAGGGGAATTGATCTAGGGTTTGATCCGAAATTTCGGAGGGGGAGGTGTTTATATAGGCAGAGGGAGCTAGGAGACTCCAAATGGAGTGCGGTTTTCGCCCACACGATCGTGATCGAATGACCGAGAGCATGGAGGTGACTTAGATGGGTTATTGGACTGTTTGGAGGGGGGTTTTGCTGCAACACCCAAAAGGATTTACGGTTACCCGGTTAACCGTTGGAGCATCAAACGACCTTCAAATGGAACGAAACTTGACAGGTGGTCTACCGGTGGTGTACCAAGGCCGCTTGGCAAGCCTCGGTCCATTCCGAGAATGTTTAACACCCGCTCACGAAAAGAAACAAAAAGGGGTGCGCCGGTGCATGTGGGAGTGCCGGATTGCAAAACGGACAACGGGGAAAATGCTCGGATGCATGCGACGAATACGTATGCAAATGCAATGCACATGATGACATGATATGAGATGCATGGCATGAACAAAATGCAAAAACGAAAAAACAAAACCCGACCACGAAGGGAATATCATAACACATAGCCGAAAATGGCAAGAGTTGGAGTTACAAATATGGAAAGTTACATCCGGGGCGTTACACATAACCCCAAAACGATAGCGGTAAATCAGTAAGAGACATCATAGATCGCACCATCTCTAATAAAGTACGACGTTCGGACACACCATTACGCTGTGGTGTTCTGGGTGACGTGAGTTGCGAAACTATTCCGCATTGTTTCAAATGAAGACCAAACTCGTAACTCAAATATTCTCCTCCACGATAAGATCGCAGAAACTTTATTTTCTTGTTACGATGATTTTCCACTTCACTCTGAAATTCTTGGAACTTTTCAAATGTTTCAGACTTATGTTTCATCAAGTAGATATACCCATATCTGCTCAAATCATCTGTGAAGGTTAGAAAATAACGATACCCGCCGCGAGCATCAACACTCATTGGACCGCATACATTAGTATGTATTATTTCCAAAAAGTCTGTTGCTTGCTCCATTGTTTCGGAGAACAGAGTCTTAGTCATCTTGCCCATGAGGCATGGTTCGAAAGCATCAAGTGATTCATAATCAAGTGATTCCAAAAGCCCATCAGCATGGAGTTTTTTCATGTGCTTTATACCAATATGACCTAAACGGCAGTGCCACAAATAAGTTGCACTATCATTATTAAACTTATATCTTTTGGCTTCAATACTATGAACATGTGTATCACTACTATCAAGATTTAGTAAAAATAGACCACTCATCAAGGGTGCATGACCATAAAAGATATTATTCATATAAATAGAACAACCATTATTCTCTGATCTACATGAATAACCGTCTCACATCAAACAAGATCCAGATATAATGTTCATGCTTAACGCTGGCACCAAATAACAATTATTCAGGTCTAAAACTAATCCCGAAGGTAGATGTAGAGGTAGCGTGCCGACGGCGATCACATCGACTTTGGAACCATTTCCCACGCGCACCTCGTCCTTAGCCAATCTTCGCTTAATCTGTAGCCCCTGTTTCGAGTTGCAAATATTAGCAACAGAACCACTATCAAATACCCAGGCGCTACTACGAGCATTAGCAAGGTACACATCAATAACATGTATATCAAATATACCTTTCACTTTGCCATCCTTCTTTTCCGCCAAATACTTGGGGCGGTTCCGCTTCCAGTGACCAGTCCCTTTGCAATAGAAGCACTCAGTCTCAGGCTTAGGTCCAGACTTGGGCTTCTTTACTTGAGCAGCAACTTGCTTGTTGTTCTTCTTGAAGCTCCCCTTCTTCCCTTTACCCTTTTTTTGAAACTAGTGGTCTTGTTGACCATCAACACTTGATGCTCCTTCTTGATTTCTACCTCCGCAGCCTTTAGCATCGCGAAGAGCTCGGGAATTGTCTTATCCATCCCTTGCATATTATAGTTCATCACAAAGCTTTTGTAGCTTGGTGGCAGTGATTGAAGAACTCTGTCAATGACACTATCAACCGGAAGATTAACTCCCAGCTGAGTCAAGTGATTGTGGTACCCAGACATTCTGAGTATAAGCTCACTGACAGAACTATTCTCCTCCATTTTGCAGCTGTAGAACTTATTGGAGACTTCATATCTCTCAATCCAGGCATTTGCTTGAAATATTAACTTCAACTCCTGGAACATCTCATATGCTCCATGATGTTCAAAACGCCGTTGAAGTCCCGGTTCTAAGCCGTAAAGCATGGCACACTGAACTATTGAGTAATCATCAGTTTTGCTCCGCCAGGCGTTTATAACATCTGGAGTTGCTCCTGCAGCAGGTTTGGCACCTAGCGGTGCTTTCAGGACGTAATTCTTCTGTGCAGCAATGAGGATAATCCTCAAATTACGGACCCAGTCCGTGTAGTTGCTACCATCATCTTTCTGTTGGGGAACGTAGTAATTTCAAAAAAATTCCTATGCACACGCAAGATCATGGTGATGCATAGCAACGAGAGGGGAGAGTGTTGTCCACGTACCCTCGTAGACTGAAAGCGGAAGCGTTAACACAACGCGGTTGATGTAGTCGTACGTCTTCACGATCCGACCGATCAAGTACCGAACGCACGACACCTCCGAGTTCAGCACACGTTCAGCTCGATGACGTCCCTCGAACTCTGATCCAGCCGAGTGTTGAGGGAGAGTTTCGTCAGCACGACGGCGTGGTGACGATGATGATGTTCTACCGACGCAGGGCTTTGCCTAAGTTCCGCTACGATATTATCGAGGTGTAATATGGTGGAGGGGGGCACCGCACACGGCTAAAAGATCGTTGATCAATTGTGTGTATAGAGGTGCCCCCCTGCCCCTGTATATAAAGGAGCAAGGGGGAGGCCGCCGGCCAAGGGAGGAGAGGCGCGCCAGGAGGAGTCCTACTCCTACCAGGAGTAGGACTCCCCCCTTTTTTCCATGTTGGACTAGGAGAGGAAGGGGGAAAAGGTGGAGGGGAGGAAGGAAGGGGGGCGCCGCCCCCCTCTCCTTGTCCTATTCGGACTGGGGGGGAGGGGCGCGCGGCCCTGCCCTGGCCTCCTCTCCTCTCTTCCACCTAGGCCCACTAAGGCCCATTAAGTTACCGGGGGGTTGCGGTAACCTCCCGGTACTCCGGAAAAATCCCGATTTCACCCGGAACACTTCCGATGTCCAAACATAGGCTTCCAATATATCAATCTTTATGTCTCGACCATTTCGAGACTCCTCGTCATGTCCGTGATCACATCCGGGACTCCGAACAACCTTCGGTACATCAAAACATATAAACTCATAATATAACTGTCATCGTAACGTTAAGCGTGCGGACCCTACGGGTTCGAGAAATATGTAGACATGATCGAGACACCTCTCCGGTCAATAACCAATAGAGGAACCTGGATGCTCATATTGGTTCCTACATATTCTAAGAAGATCTTTATCGGTCAGACCGCATAACAACATACGTTGTTCCCTTTGTCATCGGTATGTTACTTGCCCGAGATTCGATCGTCGGTATCTCGATACCTAGTTCAATCTCGTTACCGGCAAGTCTCTTTATTCGTTCCGTAATACATCATCCCGCAACTAACTCATTAGTCACAATGCTTGCAAGGCTTATAGTGATGTGTATTACTGAGTGGGCCCAGAGATACCTCTCCGACAATCGGAGTGACAAATCGAATCTCGAAATACGCCAACCCAACAAGTACCTTTGGAGACACCTGTAGAGCACCTTTATAATCACCCAGTTACGTTGTGACATTTGGTAGCACACAAAGTGTTCCTCCGGTAAACGGGAGTTGCATAATCTCATAGTCATAGGAACATGTATAAGTCATGAAGAAAGCAATAGCAACATACTAAACGATCGAGTGCTAAGCTAACGGAATGGGTCAAGTCAATCACATCATTCTCCTAATGATGTGATCCCGTTAATCAAATGACAACTCATGTCTATGGCCAGGAAACACAACCATCTTTGATCAACGAGCTAGTCAATTAGAGGCATACTAGTGACACTCTGTTTGTCTATGTATTCACACATGTATTATGTTTCCGGTTAATACAATTCTAGCATGAATAATAAACATTTATCATGATATAAGGAAATAAATAATAACTTTATTATTGCCTCTAGGGCATATTTCCTTCAGTCTCCCACTTGCGCTAGAGTCAATAATCTAGATTACACAGTAATGATTCTTACACCCATGGAGTCTTGGTGCTGATCATGTTTTGCTCGTGGAAGAGGCTTAGTCAATGGGTCTACAACATTCAGATCCGTATGTATCTTGCAAATTTCTATGTCTCCCACCTGGACTAAATCCCGGATGGAATTGAAGCGTCTTTTGATGTGCTTGGTCTCTTGTGAAATCTGGATTCCTTTGCTAAGGCAATTGCACCAGTATTGTCACAAAAGATTTTCATTGGTCCCGATGCACTAGGTATGACACCTAGATCGGATATGAACTCCTTCATCCAGACTCCTTCATTTGCTGCTTCCGAAGCAGCTATGTACTCTGCTTCACACGTAGATCCCGCCACGACACTTTGCTTAGAACTGCACCAACTGACAGCTCCACCATTCAATGTAAACACGTATCCGGTTTGCCATTTAGAATCGTCCGGATCAGTGTCGAAGCTTGCATCAACATAACCATTTACGATGAGCTTTTTGTCACCTCCATAAACGAGAAACATATCCTTAGTCCTTTTCAGGTATTTCAGGATGTTCTTGACCGCTGTCCAGTGATCCACTCCTGGATTACTTTGGTACCTCCCTGCTAAACTTATAGCAAGGCACACATCAGGTCTGGTACACAACATTGCATACATGATAGAGCCTATGGCTGAAACATAGGGAACATCTTTCATCTTCTCTCTATCTTCTGCAGTGGTCGGGCATTGAGTCTTACTCAATCTCACACCTTGTAGTACAGGCAAGAACCCTTTCTTTGCTTGATCCATTTTGAACTTCTTCAAAACTTTGTCAAGGTATGTGCTTTGTGAAAGTCCAATTAAGCGTTTTGATCTATTTCTATAGATCTTGGTGCCTAATATATATGCAGCTTCACCGAGGTCTTTCATTGAAAAACTCTTATTCAAGTATCCCTTTATGCTATCCAGAAATTCTATATCATTTCCAATTAGCAATATGTCATCCACATATAATATCAGAAATGCTACTGAGCTCCCACTCACTTTCTTGTAAATACAGGCTTCTCCAAAAGTCTGTATAAAACCAAATGCTTTGATCACACTATCAAAGCGTTTATTCCAACTCCGAGAGGCTTGCACCAGTCCATAAATGGATCGCTGGAGCTTGCACACTTTGTTAGCTTCCTTTGGATCGACAAAACCTTCCGGTTGTATCATATACAACTCTTCTTCCAGAAATCCATTCAGGAATGCAGTTTTGACATCCATTTGCCAAATTTCATAATCATAAAATGCGGCAATTGCTAACATGATTCGGACAGACTTAAGCATCGCTACGGGTGAGAAGGTCTCATCGTAGTTAATCCCTTGAACTTGTCGAAAACCTTTCGCAACAAGTCAAGCTTTATAGACAGTAACATTACCGTCAACGTCAGTCTTCTTCTTGAAGATCCATTTATTTTCAATGGCTTGCCGATCATCGGGCAAGTCAACCAAAGTCCATACTTTGTTCTCATACATGGATCCCATCTCGGATTTCATGGCTTCAAGCCATTTTGCGGAATCTGGGCTCACCATCGCTTCTTCATAGTTTGTAGGTTCGTCATGGTCTAGTAACATAACCTCCAGAACAGGATTACCATACCACTCTGGTGCGGATCTTAATCTGGTTGACCTACGAGGTTCAGTAATAACTTGATCTGAAGTTTCATGATCATTATCATTAACTTCCCCACTAAGTGGCGTAGGTGTCGCAGAAACTGATTTATGTGATGATCTACTTTCCAATAAGGGAGCAGGTACAGTTACCTCATCAAGTTCTACTTTCCTCCCACTCACTTCTTTCGAGAGAAACTCCTTCTCTAGAAAGGATCCATTCTTAGCAATGAATGTCTTGCCTTCGGATCTGTGATAGAAGGTGTACCCAACAGTCTCCTTTGGGTATCCTATGAAGACACATTTCTCCGATTTAGGTTCGAGCTTATCAGGTTGAAGTTTCTTCACATAAGCATCGCAGCCCCAAACTTTAAGAAACGACAACTTTGGTTTCTTGCCAAACCACAGTTCATAAGGCGTCGTCTCAACGGATTTTGATGGTGCCCTATTTAACGTGAATGCAGCCGTCTCTAAAGCATAACCCCAAAACGATAGCGGTAAATCAGTAAGAGACATCATAGATCGCACCATATCTAGTAAAGTGCGATTACGATGTTCGGACACACCATTACGCTGTGGTGTTCCGGGTGGCGTGAGTTGCGAAACTATTCCGCATTGTTTCAAATGAAGACCAAACTCGTAACTCAAATATTCTCCTCCACGATCTGATCGTAGAAACTTTATTTTCTTGTTACGATGATTTTCAACTTCACTCTGAAATTCTTTGAACTTTTCGAATGTTTCAGACTTATGTTTCATTAAGTAGATATACCCATATCTGCTTAAATCATCTGTGAAGGAGAGAAAATAACGATATCCGCCACGAGCCTCAACATTCATCGGACCACATACATCTGTATGTATGATTTCCAACAAATCTGTTGCTCTCTCCATAGTTCCGGAGAACGATGTTTTAGTCATCTTGCCCATGAGGCACGGTTCGCAAGTACCAAGTGATTCATAATCAAGTGGTTCCAAAAGTCCATCAGTATGGAGTTGCTTCATGCGCTTTACACCGATATGACCTAAACGGTAGTGCCACAAATAAGTTGCACCATCATTATCAACTCTGCATCTTTTGGCTTCAATATTATGAATATGTGTATCACTACTATCGAGATTCAACAAAAATAGACCACTCTTCAAGGGTGCATGACCATAAAAGATATTATTCATATAAATAGAACAACCATTATTCTCTGATTTAAATGAATAACCGTCTCGCATCAAACAGGATCCAGATATAATGTTCATGCTTAACGCTGGCACCAAATAACAATTATTTAGGTCTAAAACTAATCCCGAAGGTAGATGTAGAGGTAGCGTGCTCACCGCGATCACATCGACTTTGGAACCATTTCCCACGCGCATCGTCACCTCGTCCTTGGCCAATCTTCACTTAATCCGTAGCCCCTGTTTCGAGTTGCAAATATTAGCAATAGAACCAGTATCAAATACCCAGGTGCTACTGCGAGCATTAGTAAGGTACACATCAATAACATGTATATCACATATACCTTTGTTCACCTTGCCATCCTTCTTATCCGCCAAATACTTGGGGCAGTTCCACTTCCAGTGACCAGTCTGCTTGCAGTAGAAGCACTCAGTCTCAGGCTTAGGTCCAGACTTGGGTTTCTTCTCCTGAACAGCAACTTGCTTGTTGTTCTTCTTGAAGTTCCCCTTCTTCTTCCCTTTGCCCTTTTTCTTGAAACTAGTGGTCTTATTGACCATCAACACTTGATGCTCCTTTTTGATTTCTACCTCCGCTACCTTTAGCATTGCGAAGAGCTCGGGAATTGTCTTATTCATCCCTTGCATGTTATAGTTCATCACGAAGCTCTTGTAGCTTGGTGGCAGTGATTGAAGAATTCAGTCAATGACGCTATCATCCGGAAGATTAACTCCCAGTTGAATCAAGTGATTATTATACCCAGACATTTTGAGTATATGCTCACTGACAGAACTATTCTCTTCCATCTTGCAGCTGTAGAACTTATTGGAGACTTCATATCTCTCAATCCGGGCATTTGCTTGAAATATTAACTTCAACTCCTGGAACATCTCATATGCTCCATGACGTTCAAAACGTCGTTGAAGACCCGGTTCTAAGCCGTAAAGCATGGCACACTGAACTATCGAGTAGTCATCAGCTTTGCTCTGCCAGACGTTCATAACTTCTGGTGTTGCTCTTGCAGCAGGCCTGGCACCCAGCGGTGCTTCCAGGACGTAATTCTTCTGTGCAGCAATGAGGATAATCCTCAAGTTACGGACCCAGTCCGTGTAATTGCTACCATCATCTTTCAACTTTGCTTTCTCAAGGGACGCATTAAAATTCAACGGAACAACAGCACGTGCCATCTATCTACGATTAACATAGACAAGCAAGATACTATCAGGTACTAAGTTCATGATAAATTCAAGTTCAATTAATCATATTACTTAAGAACTCCCACTTAGATAGACATCCCTCTAATCCTTTAAGTGATCACGTGATCCACAGCAACTAAACCATGTCTGATCATCACGTAAGATGGAGTAGTTCCAATGGTGAACATCACTATGTTGATCATATCTACTATATGATTCACGCTCGACCTTTCGGTCTCCGTGTTCCGAGGCCATATCTGCATATGCTAGGCTCGTCAAGTTTAACCTGAGTATTCTGCGTGTGCAACTGTTTTGCACCCGTTGTATTTGAACGTAGAGCCTATCACACCCGATCATCACATGGTGTCTCAGCACGAAGAACTTTCGCAATGGTGCATACTCAGGGAGAACACTTTTATCTTGAAATTTTAGTGAGAGATCATCTTATAATGCTACCGTCAATCAAAGCAAGATAAGATGCATAAAAGATAAACATCACATGCAATCAATATAAGTGATATGATATGGCCATCATCATCTTGTGCTTGTGATCTCCATCTCCGAAGCACCGTCATGATCACCATCATCACCGGCGCGACACCTTGATCTCCATCGTAGTATCGTTGTCGTCTCGCCAACTGTTGCTTTTACGACTATCGCTATCGCTTAGTGATAAAGTAAAACAATTACATGGCGATTGCATTGCATACAATAAAGCGACAACCATATGGCTCCAGCCAGTTGCCGATAACTCGGTTACAAAACAAGATCATCTCATACAATAAAATATAGCATCATGTCTTGACCATATCACATCACAACATGCCCTGCAAAAACAAGTTAGACGTCCTCTACTTTGTTGTTGCAAGTTTTACGTGGCTGCTACGGGCTTAGCAAGAACCGTTCTTACCTACGCATCAAAACCACAACGATAGTTTGTCAAGTTGGTGCTGTTTTAACCTTCGCAAGGACCGGGCGTAGCCACACTCGGTTCAACTAAAGTGAGAGAGACAGACACCCGCCAGTCACCTTTAAGCAACGAGTGCTCGCAACGGTGAAACCAGTCTCGCGTAAGCGTACGCGTAATGTCGGTCCGGGCCGCTTCATCTCACAATACCGCTGAACCAAAATATGACATGCTGGTAAGCAGTATGACTTATATCGCCCACAAATCACTTGTGTTCTACTCGTGCATATAACATCAACGCATAAAACCTGGCTCGGATGCCACTGTTGGGGAACGTAGTAATTTCAAAAAAATTCCTACGCACATGCAAGATCATGGTGATGCATAGCAACGAGAGAGGAGAGTGTTGTCCACGTACCCTCGTAGACCGATAGCGGAAGCGTTATCACAACGCGGTTGATGTAGTCGTACGTCTTCACGATCCGACCGATCAAGTACCGAACGCACGGCACCTCCGAGTTCAGCACATGTTCAGCTCGATGACGTCCCTCGAACTCTGATCCAGCCGAGTGTTGAGGGAGAGTTTCGTCAGCACGACGGCGTGGTGACGATGATGATGTTCTACCGACGCAGGGCTTCGCCTAAGCTCCGCTACGATATTATCAAGGTGTAATATGGTGGAGGGGGGCACCGCACACGGCTAAAAGATCGTTGATCAATTGTGCGTATAGAGGTGCCCCCCTGCCCCCGTATATAAAGGAGCAAGGGGGAGGCCGCCGGCCAAGGGAGGAGAGGCGCGCCAGGAGGAGTCCTACTCCTACCGGGAGTAGGACTCCCCCCCTTTTTTCCATGTTGGACTAGGAGAGGAAGGGGGAAAAGGTGGAGGGGAGGAAGGAAGGGGGGGCGCCGCCCCCTCTCCTTGTCCTATTCGGACTAGGGGGGAGGGGCGCGCGGCCCTGCCCTGGCCTCCTCTCCTCTCTTCCACCTAGGCCCACTAAGGCCCATTAAGTTACCGGGGGGTTCCGGTAACCTCCCGGTACTCCGGAAAAATCCCGATTTCACCCAGAACACTTCCGATGTCCAAACTGTCGGGGAACGTAGTAATTTCAAAAAATTTCCTACGCACACGCAAGATCATGGTGATGCATAGCAACGAGAGGGAAGAGTGTTGTCCACGTACCCTCGTAGACCGATAGCGGAAGCGTTATCACAACGCGGTTGATGTAGTCGTACGTCTTCACGATCCGACCGATCAAGTACCGAACGTACGGCACCTCCGAGTTCTACACACGTTCAGCTCGATGACGTCCCTCGAACTCCGATCCAGCCGAGTGTTGAGGGAGAGTTTCGTCAGCACGACGGCGTGGTGACGATGATGATGTTCCACCGACGCAGGGCTTCGCCTAAGCTCCGCAACGGTATTATCGAGGTGTAATATGGTGGAGGGGGCACCGCACACGGCTAAGAGATCTCAAGGATCAATTGTTGTGTCTCTGGGGTGCCCCCTTGCCCCCGTATATAAAGGAGCAAGGGGGAGGCAGCCGGACAAGGGGAGAGGCGCGCCATAGGGGGGAGTCCTACTCCCACCGGGAGTAGGACTCCTCCTTTCCTTGTGGGAGTAGGAGAAGGGAAGGGGGAAGGAGAAAGGAGGAAGGGTGCGCCCCCTTCCCTAGTCCAATTCGGACCAGACCATGGGGAGGGGTGCGGCCACCTTTTGAGGCCTTTCTCTCCTTTCCCGTATGGCCCGTTAAGGCCCAATACGAATTCCCGTAACTCTCCGGTACTCCGAAAAATACCCGATTCACTCGGAACCTTTCCGAAGTCCGAATATAGTCGTCCAATATATCGATTTTTACGTCTCGACCATTTCGAGACTCCTTGTCATATCCCCGATCTCATCCGGGACTCCGAACTCCTTCGGTACATCAAAACTCAATAAAACTGTCATCGTAACGTTAAGCGTGCGGACCCTACGGGTTCGAGAACTATGTAGACATGACCGAGACACGTCTCCGGTCAATAACCAATAGCGGGACCTGGATGCCCATATTGGCTCCCACATATTCTACGAAGATCTTTATCGGTCAGACCGCATAACAACATACGTTGTTCCCTTTGTCACCGGTATGTTACTTGCCCGAGATTTGATCGTCGGTATCTCGATACCTAGTTCAATCTCGTTACCGGCAAGTCTCTTTACTCGTTCCGTAACACATCATCCTGCAACTAACTCATTAGTCATAATGCTTGCAAGGCTTATAGTGATGTGCATTACCGAGTGGGCCCAGAGATACCTCTCCGACAATCGGAGTGACAAATCCTAATCTCGAAATACGCCAACCCAACAAGTACCTTTGGAGACACCTGTAGAGCACCTTTATAATCACCCATTTACGTTGTGACGTTTGGTAGCACACAAAGTGTTCCTCCGGTAAACGGGAGTTGCATAATCTCATAGTCATAGGAACATGTATAAGTCATGAAGAAAGCAAAAGCAACATACTAAACGATCGAGTTCTAAGCTAACGGAATGGGTCAAGTCAATCACGTCATTCTCCTAATGATGTGATCCCGTTAATCAAATGACAACTCATGTCTATGGCCAGGAAACACAACCATCTTTGATCAACGAGCTAGTCAAGTAGAGGCATACTAGTGACACTCTGTTTGTCTATGTATTCACACATGTATTATGTTTCCGGTTAATACAATTCTAGCATGAATAATAAACATTTATCATGATACAAGGAAATAAATAATACTTTATTATTGCCTCTAGGGCATATTGCCTTCAGTCTCCCACTTGCACTAGAGTCAATAATCTAGATTACACAGTAATGATTCTTACGCCCATGGAGCCTTGGTGCTGATCATGTTTTGCTCGTGGAAGAGGCTTCGTCAACGGGTCTGCAACATTCAGATCCGTATGTATCTTGCAAATTTCTATGTCTCCCACCTGGACTAAATCCCGGATGGAATTGAAGCGTCTTTTGATGTGCTTGGTTCTCTTGTGAAATCTGGATTCCTTTGCCAAGGCAATTGCACTAGTATTGTCACAAAAGATTTTCATAGGACCCGATGCACTAGGTATGACACCTAGATCGGATATGAACTCCTTCATCCAGACTACTTCATTTGCTGCTTCCGAAGCAGCTATGTACTCCGCTTCACATGTAGATCCCGCCACGACGCTTTGTTTAGAACTGCACCAACCGACAGCTCCACCGTTCAATGTAAATACGTATCCGGTTTGCGATTTAGAATCGTCCGGATCAATGTCAAAGCTTGCATCAACGTAACCATTTACGATGAGCTCTTTGTCACCTCCATATACGAGAAACATATCCTTAGTCCTTTTCAGGTATTTCAGGATGTTCTTGACCGATGTCCAGTGATCCACTCCTGGATTACTTTGGTACCTTCCTGCTAGACTTATAGCAAGGCATACATCAGGTCTGGTACACAGCATTGCATACATGATAGAGCCTATGGCTGAAGCATAGGGGACATCTTTCATCTTCTCTCTATCTTCTACAGTGGTCGGGCATTGAGTCTTACTCAACTTCACACCTTGCAACACAAGCAAGAATCCTTTCTTTGCTTGATCCATTTTGAACTTCTTCAAAACTTTGTCAAGGTATGTGCTTTGTGAAAGTCCAATTAAGCGTCTTGATCTATCTCTATAGATCTTGATGCCCAATATATACGCAGCTTCACCGAGGTCTTTCATTGAAAAACTCTTATTCAAGTATCCCTTTATGCTATCCAGAAATTCTATATCATTTCCAATCAGTAATATGTCATCCACATATAATATCAGAAATGCTACAGAGCTCCCACTCACTTTCTTGTAAATGCAGGCTTCTCCAAAAGTCTGTATAAACCAAATGCTTTGATCACACTATCAAAGCGTTTATTCCAACTCCGAGAGGCTTGCACCAGTCCATAAATGGATCGCTGGAGCTTGCACACTTTGTTAGCTCCCTTTGGATCGACAAAACCTTCTGGTTGCATCATATACAACTCTTCTTCCAGAAATCCATTCAGGAATGCAGTTTTGACATCCATTTGCCAAATTTCATAATCATAAAATGCGGCAATTGCTAACATGATTCGGACATACTTAAGCATCGCTACGGGTGAGAAGGTCTCATCGTACTCAATCCCTTGAACTTGTCGAAAACCTTTCGCAACAAGTCGAGCTTTATAGACAGTAACATTACCATCAACGTCAGTCTTCTTCTTGAAGATCCATTTATTTTCAATGGCTTGCCGATCATTGGGCAAGTCAACCAAAGTCCATACTTTGTTTTCATACATGGATCCCATCTCAGATTTCATGGCCTCAAGCCATTTTGCGGAATCTGGGCTCACCATCGCTTCTTCATAGTTCGTAGGTTCGTCATGGTCTAGTAACATAACTTCCAGAACAGGATTACCGTACCACTCTGGTGCGGATCTTACTCTGGTTGATCTACGAGGTTCAGTAATAACTTGATCCGAAGTTTCATGATCATCATCATTAACTTCCTCACTAATTGGTGTAGGTGTCTCAGAAACTGGTTTCTGTGATGAACTACTTTCCAATAAGGGAGCAGGTATAGTTACCTCATCAAGTTCTACTTTCCTCCCACTCACTTCTTTCGAGAGAAACTCCTTCTCTAGAAAATTTCCGAATTTAGCAACAAAAGTTTTTCCTTCGGATCTGTGATAGAAGGTATACCCAACAGTCTCCTTTGGGTATCCTATGAAGACACATTTCTCCGATTTGGGTTCGAGCTTATCAGGTTGAAGTTTCTTCACATAAGCATCGCAGCCCCAAACTTTAAGAAACGACAACTTTGGTTTCTTGCCAAACCACAGTTCATAAGGCGTCGTCTCAACGGATTTTGATGGTGCCCTATTTAATGTGAATGCAGCCGTCTCTAAAGCATAACCCCAAAACGATAGCGGTAAATCAGTAAGAGACATCATAGATCGCACCATATCTAGTAAAGTGCGATTACGATGTTCGGACACACCATTACGCTGTGGTGTTCCGGGTGGCGTGAGTTGCGAAACTATTCCGCATTGTTTCAAATGTAGACCAAACTCGTAACTCAAATATTCTCCTCCATGATCTGATCGTAGAAACTTTATTTTCTTGTTACGATGATTTTCAACTTCACTCTGAAATTCTTTGAACTTTTCGAATGTTTCAGACTTATGTTTCATTAAGTAGATATACCCATATCTGCTTAAATCATCTGTGAAGGAGAGAAAATAACGATATCCGCCACAAGCCTCAACATTCATCGGACCACATACATCTGTATGTATGATTTCCAACAAATCTGTTGCGCTCTCCATAGTTCCGGAGAACGGTGTTTTAGTCATCTTGCCCATGAGGCACGGTTCGCAAGTACCAAGTGATTCATAATCAAGTGGTTCCAAAAGTCCATCAGTATGGAGTTTCTTCATGCGCTTTACACCGATATGACCTAAACGGCAGTGCCACAAATAAGTTGCACCATCATTATCAACTCTGCATCTTTTGGCTTCAATATTATGAATATGTGTATCACTACTATCGAGATTCAACAAAAATAGACCACTCTTCAAGGGTGCATGACCATAAAAGATATTATTCATATAAATAGAACAACCATTATTCTCTGATTTAAATGAATAACCGTCTCGCATCAAACAAGATCCAGATATAATGTTCATGCTTAACGCTGGCACCAAATAACAATTATTTAGGTCTAAAACTAATCCCGAAGGTAGATGTAGAGGTAGCGTGCCGACCGCGATCACATCGACTTTGGAACCATTTCCCACGCGCATCGTCACCTCGTCCTTGGCCAATCTTCACTTAATCCGTAGCTCCTGTTTCGAGTTCCAAATATTAGCAACAGAACCAGTATCAAATACCCAGGTGCTACTGCGAGCATTAGTAAGGTACACATCAATAACATGTATATCACATATACCTTTGTTCACCTTGCCATCCTTCTTATCCGCAAAATACTTTGGGCAGTTCCGCTTCCAGTGACCAGTTTGCTTGCAGTAGAAGCACTCAGTTTCAGGCTTAGGTCCAGACTTGGGTTTCTTCTCCTGAGTAGCAACTTGTTTGCTGTTCTTCTTGAAGTTCCCTTTCTTCTTCCCTTTACCCTTTTTCTTGAAACTGGTGGTCTTATTGACCATCAACACTTGATGCTCCTTTTTGATTTCTACCTCCGCAGCCTTTAGCATTGCGAAGAGCTCGGGAATTGTCTTACTCATCCCTTGCATATTATAGTTCATCACGAAGCTCTTGTAGCTTGGTGGCAGTGATTGAAGAATTCTGTCAATAACGCTATCATCCGGAAGATTAACTCCCAGTTGAATCAAGTGATTGTTATACCCAGACATTTTGAGTATATGCTCACTGACAGAACTATTCTCTTCCATCTTGTAGCTGAAGAACTTATTGGAGACTTCATATCTCTCAATTCGGGCATTTGCTTGAAATATTAACTTCAACTCCTGGAACATCTCATATGCTCCATGACGTTCAAAATGTCGTTGAAGACCCGGTTCTAAGCCGTAAAGCATGGCACACTGAACTATCGAGTAGTCATCAGCTTTGCTCTGCCAGACATTCATAACATCTGGTGTTGCTCCTGCAGCAGGCCTGGCACCCAGCGGTGCTTCCAGGACGTAATTCTTCTGTGCAGCAATGAGGATAATCCTCAAGTTACAGACCCAGTCCGTGTAATTGCCACCATCATCTTTCAACTTTGCTTTCTCAAGAAACGCATTAAAATTCAACGGAACAACAGCACGGGCCATCTATCTACAATTAACATAGACAAGTAAAATACTATCAGGTACTAAGTTCATGATAAATTCAAGTTCAATTAATCATATTACTTAAGAACTCCCACTTAGATAGACATCCCTCTAATCCTCTAAGTGATCACGTGATCCATATCAACTAAACCATGTCCGATCATCACGTGAGATGGAGTAGTTTCAATGGTGAACTTCACTATGTTGATCATATCTACTATATGATTCACGCTCGACCTTTCGGTCTCCGTGTTCCGAGGCCATATCTGTTATATGCTAGGCTCGTCAAGTTTAACCTGAGTATTCCGTGTGTGCAACTGTTTTGCACCCGTTGTATTTGAACGTAGAGCCTATCACACCCGATCATCACGTGGTGTCTCAGCACGAAGAACTTTCGCAACGGTGCATACTCAGGGAGAACACTTATACAAAGCAAGATAAGATGCATAAAGGATTAACATCACATGCAATCAATATAAGTGATATGATATGGCCATCATCATCTTGTGCTTGTGATCTCCATCTCCGAAGCACCGTCATGATCACCATCGTCACCGGCGCGACACCTTGATCTCCATCGTAGTATCGTTGTCGTCTCGCCAACTTATTGCTTTTACGACTATCGCTACCGCTTAGTGATAAAGTAAAACTATTACATGGCGATTGCATCTCATACAATAAAGCGACAACCATATGGCTCCTGCGAGTTGCCGATAACTCGGTTACAAAACATGATCATCTCATACAACACATTATATCACATCATGTCTTGACCATATCACATCACAACATGCCCTGCAAAAACAAGTTAGACGTCCTCTACTTTGTTGTTGCAGGTTTTACGTGCTGCTACGGGCTTACCAAGAACCGTTCTTACCTACGCATCAAAACCACAACGATAGTTTGTCAAGTTGGTGCTGTTTTAACCTTCGCAAGGACCGGGCGTAGCCACACTCGGTTCAACTAAAGTGAAAGAGACAGACACCCGCCGGTCACCTTTAAGCAACGAGTGCTCGCAACGGTGAAACCAGTCTCGCGTAAGCGTACGCGTAATGTCGGTCCGGGCCGCTTCATCTCACAATACCGCTGAACCAAAGTATGACATGCTGGTAAGCAGTATGACTTATATCGCCCACAACTCACTTGTGTTCTACTCGTGCATAGCATCAACGCATAAAACCTGGCTTGGATGCCACTGTTGGGGAACGTAGTAATTTCAAAAAAATTCCTACGCACACGCAAGATCATGGTGATGCATAGCAACGAGAGGGAAGAGTGTTGTCCACGTACCCTCGTAGACCGATAGCGGAAGCGTTATCACAACGCGGTTGATGTAGTCGTACGTCTTCACGATCCGACCGATCAAGTACCGAACGTACGGCACCTCCGAGTTCTACACACGTTCAGCTCGATGACGTCCCTCGAACTCCGATCCAGCCGAGTGTTGAGGGAGAGTTTCGTCAGCACGACGGCTTGGTGACGATGATGATGTTCCACCGACGCAGGGCTTCGCCTAAGCTCCGCAACGGTATTATCAAGGTGTAATATGGTGGAGGGGGGCACCGCACATGGCTAAGAGATCTCAAGGATCAATTGTTGTGTCTCTGCGATGCCCCCTTGCCCCCGTATATAAAGGAGCAAGGGGGAGGCAGCCGGCCAAGGGGAGAGGCGCGCCATAGGGGGGAGTCCTACTCCCACCGGGAGTAGGACTCCTCCTTTCCTTGTGGGAGTAGGAGAAGGGAAGGGGGAAGGAGAAAGGAGGAAGGGTGCGCCCCCCTTCCCTAGTCCAATTCGGACCAGACCATGGGGAGGGGTGCGACCACCTTTTGAGGCCTTTCTCTCCTTTCCCGTATGGCCCATTAAGGCCAATACGAATTCCCGTAACTCCCCGGTACTCCGAAAAATACCCGAATCACTCGGAACCTTTCCGAAGTCCGAATATAGTCGTCCAATATATCGATTTTTACGTCTCAACCATTTCGAGACTCCTCGTCATATCCCCGATCTTATCCGGGACTCCGAACTCCTTCGGTACATCAAAACTCAATAAAACTGTCATCGTAACGTTAAGCGTGCGGACCCTACGGGTTCGAGAACTATGTAGACATGACCGAGACACGTCTCCGGTCAATAACCAATAGCGGGACCTGGATGCCCATATTGGCTCCCACATATTCTACGAAGATCTTTATCGGTCAGACCGCATAACAACATACGTTGTTCCCCTTTTCACCGGTATGTTACTTGCCCGAGATTTGATCGTCGGTATCTCGATACCTAGTTCAATCTCGTTACCGGCAAGTCTCTTTACTCGTTCCGTAACACATCATCCTGCAACTAACTTATTAGTCACAATGCTTGCAAGGTTTATAGTGATGTGCATTACTGAGTGGGCCCAGAGATACCTCTCCGACAATTGGAGTGACAAATCCTAATCTCGAAATACGCCAACCCAACAAGTACCTTTGGAGACACCTGTAGAGCACCTTTATAATCACCCATTTACGTTGTGACGTTTGGTAGCACACAAAGTGTTCCTCCGGTAAACGGGAGTTGCATAATCTCATAGTCATAGGAACATGTATAAGTCATGAAGAAAGCAAAAGCAACATACTAAACGATCGAGTGCTAAGCTAACAGAATGGGTCAAGTCAATCACGTCATTCTCCTAATGAGGTGATCTCGTTAATCAAATGACAACTTATGTGTATGGCTAGGAAACATAACCATCTTTGATTAACGAGCTACTCAAGTAGAGGCATACTAGTGACACTCTGTTTGTCTATATATTCACACATGTATTATGTTTCCGGTTAATACAATTCTAGCATGAATAATAAACATTTATCATGATACAAGGAAATAAATAATACTTTATTATTGCCTCTAGGGCATATTTCCTTCACAAACATAGGCTTCCAATATATCAATCTTTATGTCTCGACCATTTCGAGACTCCTCATCATGTTCGTGATCACATCCGGGACTCCGAACAACCTTCGGTACATCAAAACATATAAACTCATAATATAACTGTCATCGTAACGTTAAGCGTGCGGACCCTACGGGTTCGAGAACTATGTAGACATGACCGAGACACCTCTCCGGTCAATAACCAATAGTGGAACCTGGATGCTCATATTGGTTCCTACATATTCTACGAAGATCTTTATCGGTCAGACCGCATAACAACATACGTTGTTCCCTTTGTCATCGGTATGTTAATTGCCCGAGATTCGATCGTCGGTATCTCGATACCTAGTTCAATGTCGCTACCGGCAAGTCTCTTTACTCGTTCCGTAATACATCATCCCGCAACTAACTCATTAGTCACAATGCTTGCAAGGCTTATAGTGATGTGTATTACTGAGTGGGCCCAGAGATACCTCTCCGACAATCGGAGTGACAAATCCTAATCTCGAAATACGCCAACCCAACAAGTACCTTTGGAGACACCTGTAGAGCACCTTTATAATCACCCATTTACGTTGTGACGTTTGGTAGCACACAAAGTGTTCCTCCGGTAAACGGGAGTTGCATAATCTCATAGTCATAGGAACATGTATAAGTCATGAAGAAAGCAATAGCAACATACTAAACGATCGAGTGCTAAGCTAACGGAATGGGTCAAGTCAATCACATCATTCTCCTAATGATGTGATCCCGTTAATCAAATGACAACTCATGTCTATGGCCAGGAAACACAACCATCTTTGATCAACGAGCTAGTCAAGTAAAGGCATACTAGTGACACTCTGTTTGTCTATGTATTCACACATGTATTATGTTTCCGGTTAATACAATTCTAGCATGAATAATAAACATTTATCATGATATAAGGAAATAAATAATAACTTTATTATTGCCTCTAGGGCATATTTCCTTCACTTTCAACTTAGCTTTCTCTAGGAACGCATTAAAATTCAATGGAACAGTAGCACGGGCCATTTATCTACAACAACATAGACATGCAAAATACTATCAGGTACTAAGTTCATGATAAATTAAAGTTCAATTAATCATATTACTTAAGAACTCCCAC
Organism: Aegilops tauschii subsp. strangulata; assembly: GCF_002575655.3. Classification (NCBI taxonomy): domain Eukaryota; kingdom Viridiplantae; phylum Streptophyta; class Magnoliopsida; order Poales; family Poaceae; genus Aegilops; species Aegilops tauschii. The sequence goes on along the minus strand of NC_053035.3, from coordinate 138,619,111 downwards.
TTAGATAGACATCCCTCTAATCATCTAAGTGACCACGTGATCCATGTCAACTAAACCATGTCCGATCATCACGTGAGATGGAGTAGTTTTCAATGGTGAACATCACTATGTTGATCATATCTACTATATGATTCACGCTCGACCTTTCGGTCTCAGTGTTCCGAGGCCATATCTGCATATGCTAGGCTCATCAAGTTTAACCCGAGTATTCTGCGTGTGCAAAACTGGCTTGCACCCTTTGTATGTGAACGTAGAGCTTATCACACCCGATCATCACGTGGTGTCTCGGCAGGACGAACTATAGCAACGGTGCATACTCCGGGAGAACACTTGTACCTGAAATTTAGTGAGAGATCATCTTATAATGCTACCGCCGTACTAAGCAAAATAAGATGGATAAAGGATAAACATCACATGCAATCAATATAAGTGATATGATATGGCCATCATCATCTTGTGCCTTTATCTCCATCTCCTAATTACCATCATGATCACCATCTTCACCGGCTTGACACCTTGATCTCCATCGAAGCATCATTGTCGTCTCGCCAACTATTGCTTCTACGACTATCGTTACCGCTTAGTGATAAAGTAAAGCAATTACATGGCGATTGCATTTCATACAATAAAGCGACAACCATATGCCTCCTGCCAGTTGCCGATAACTGTTACAAAACATGATCATCTCAAACAACAATTTACATATCATCATGTCTTGACCATATCACATCACAGCAAGCCCTGCAAAAACAAGTTGGACGTCCTCTACTTTGTTGTTGCAAATTTTACGTGGCTGCTACGGGCTTTCACAAGAACCGTTCTTACGTACGCATCAAAACCACAACGATTTTTCATCAAGTTTGTTGTTTTAACCTTCAACAAGGACCGGGCATAGTCACACTCAATTCAACTAAAGTTGGAGAAACAGACACCCACTAGCCACCTGTGTGTGAAGCACGGCGGTAGAACCAGTCTCATGAACGCGGTCATGTAATGTCAGTCTGGGCCGCTTCATCCAACAATACTGCTGAATCAAAGTATGACATGCTGGTAAGCAGTATGACTATTATCGCCCACAACTCTTTGTGTTCTACTCGTGCATATAACATCTACGCATAGACCTGGCTCGGATGCCACTGTTGGGGAACGTAGTATTTCAAAAAAAATCCTATGATCACGCAAGATCTATCTAGGAGAAGCATAGCAACGAGCGGGGAGAGTGTGTCCACGTACCTTCGTAGACTGAAAGCGGAAGCGTTAAGTAATGCGGTTGATGTAGTCGAACGTCTTCGCGATCCAGCAGATCAAGTACCGAACGCACGGCACCTGCGCGATCTCCACACGTTCAGCTCGGTGACGTCCCTCGAACTCTAGATCCAGCTGAGGCCAAGGGAGAGTTTTGCCAGCACAACGGCTTATTGACGGTGATGATGAAGTTACCGACGCAGGGCTTCGTCTGGGCACTATGACAATATGACCGAGGTGGAAATCTGTGTAGGGGGGCACCGCACACGGCTAAGAAATCAACTTGTGTGTCTATGGGGTGCCCCCTCCCCCGTATATAAAGGAGGGGAGGAGGGGCCGGCCGGCCTCATGGGGCACGCCCCAAGGGGGGGGAATCCTACTCCTACTAGGAGTAGGTTCCCCCCTTTCCTAGTCCAACTAGGAGGGGAAGGAAAGGGGAAGAGGGAGAGAAGGAAAGGGGGGCCGCCCCCTAATTCGGATTGGGCTTGGGGGGCGCCTCCACCTGGCCGCCTCCTCCTCTCTTCCACTAAGGCCCATGAAGGCCCATTGACCCCCCCCCCCGCGGGGTTTCGGTAACCCCCCGGTACTCCGGTAAATACCCGATACACCTCGAAACCATTCCGGTGTCCGAAGATAGTCATCCAATATATCAATCTTTATGTCTCAACCATTTCGAGACTCCTCGTCATGTCCGTGATCTCATACGGGACTCCGAACTACCTTCGGTACATCAAAACACATAAACTCATAATACCGATCGTCATCGAACGTTAAGCGTGCGGACCCTACGGGTTCGAGAACTATGTAGACATGACCGAGACTCATCTCCGGTCAATAACCAATAGCGGAACCTGGATGCTCATATTGGCTCCTACATATTCTATGAAGATCTTTATCGGCCAAACCGCATAACAACATACGTTGTTCCTTTTGTCATTGGTGTGTTACTTGCCCGACGATCGTCGGTATCATCATACCTAGTTCAATCTCTTTACCGGCAAGTCTCTTTACTCGTTCCGTAATGCATCATCCCATAACTAAATCATTAGTCACATTGCTTGCAAGGCTTACAGTGATGTGCATTACTAAGAGGGCCCAGAGATACCTCTTCGACAATCACAGTGACAAATCCTAATCTCGATCTATGCCAACTCAACAAACACCATCAGAGACACCTGTAGAGCATCTTTATAATCGCCCTGTTATGTTGTGACGTTTGATAGCACACTAAGTGTTCCTCCGATATTTGGGAGTTGCATAATCTCATAGTCATAGGAACATGTATAAGTTATGAAGAAAGCAATAGCAACAAACTAAACGATCATAGTGCTAAGCTAACGGACGGATCAAGTCAATCACATCATTCTGTAATGATGTGACCCCGTTCATCAAATGACAACTCATGTCTATGGCTAGGAAACTTAACCATCTTTGATTAACGAGCTAGTCAAGTAGAGGCATACTAGTGACACTCTGTTTGTCTATATATTCACACATGTACTAAGTTTCCGGTTAATACAATTCTAGCATGAATAATAAAAATTTATCATGATATGAGGAAATATAAATAATAACTTTATTATTGCCTCTAGGGCATATTTCCTTCACGTACACCGGGCCCATTACCAATGCACGGGATGGCACACACAAAGCGAGGGCAGCTGGTGGTAGATGAGGTGGCCTCGGGTGCGCCCTCGGCACACGCGTCAGGGAGCCCGTAGTGGCTAGCTCCGCGACTTATTCATCTGTTGGTGTGCACCGGGTTGGATTATGCCAGGCACCTATCCTGCTCTATTGTTTGGTCGACTTCCTTTTTGGTTTCGGGTTCCAACCACTTTGGGTGGGTTGTCGGTGGCTGGTTAGGGAGGATGGTTCTCGGTTTGTTAGAGTTGAAGTCTTGTTGCTCAGTTTGTCTGGTTTGGTGTTACCTTGGTCAACATGCGGTCATGTGATGTTCCTTAACGGGCTATCCCAACAAAGGATGAATGTAAAACAACACATCATTACTATAGTCATTGGCATAGTTTTTGCAGATAATTCCAAAAAAAATCTCAAATAGTTTATGTGTCCTTTTGATTGGATTTTTTGGGAATTCATAAAACAAAAAATTATGAAACATGATGCTCATATCTTGCTTAACTTTCTGGTTGTAGTTGGTCTTTGTGCCAAGGCAACGGGTCATCTAGATGTGATAAAAGGCAAATTTTAACATGGTCCCTCTTACCCCCCTCTTTTTACATGTGAGGTAAGAAGGTAAGAGTTAATCAAGCCACTAACTGATGTCTACTACACAATCTTCTTCTTGTAGACGTTGTTGGGCCTCCAACTGCAGAGGTTTGTAGGACAGTAGCAAATTTCCCTCAAGTGATGACCTAAGGTTTATCAATCCGTGGGAGGCGTAGGACGAAGATGGTCTCTCTCAAACAACCCTGCAACCAAATAACAAGGAGTCTCTTGTGTCCCCAACACACCCAATACAATGGTAAATTGTATAGGTGCACTAGTTCGGCGAAGAGATGGTGATACAAGTGCAATATGGATGGTAGATATAGGTTTTTGTAATATGAAAATATAAAAACAACAAGGTAACTAATGATAAAAGTGAGCGAAAACGGTATTGCAATGCTAGGAAACAAGGGCTAAGGTTCATACTTTCACTAGTGCAAGTTCTCTCAATAATAATAACATAATTGGATCATATAACTATCCCTCAACATGCAACAAAGAGTCACTCCAAGGTTACTAATAGCGAAGAACAAACAAAGAGATTATGGTAGGGTACGAAACCACCTCAAAGTTATCCTTTCTGGTCGATCTATTCAAGAGTCCGTAGTCAAATAACATGAAGCTATTCTTTCCGTTCGATCTATCCTAGAGTTCATACTAGAATAACACCTTAAGACATAAATCAACCAAAACCCTAATGTCACCTAGATACTCCAATGTCACCACAAGTATCGGCGGGTATGATTATACGATATGCATCACACAATCTCAGATTCATCTATTCAACCAACACAAAGAACTTCAAAGAGTGCCCCAAAGTTTCTACCGGAGAGTCAAGACGAAAACGTGTGCCAACCCCTATGCATAAGTTCACAAGGTCACTGAACCCGCAAGTTGATCACCAAAACATACATCAAGTAGATCACGTGAATATCCCATTGTCACGTGAATAACCTTCAAGTTGGCTGTTTTGAGGAAGATATAAGGAGGCTTATGTGTGATAGAGTGTATCATATCACGGGGTTTGGATGCACCGGCGAAGTTTGCACCAACTCTCGAGGTGAGAAAGGGCAATGCACGGTACCGAAGAGGCTAGCAATGATGAAAGGGTGAGAGTGCGTATAATCCATGGACTCAACATTAGTCATAAAGAACTCACATACTTATTGCAAAAATCTACAAGTCATCAAAACCAAGCACTACGCGCATGCTCCTAAGGGGATAGATTGGTAGGAAAAGACCATCGCTCGTCCCCGACCGCCACTCATAAGGAAGGCAATCAAAGAAACACCTCATGCTTCAAATTTGTCACACAACGGTTACCATACGTGCATGCTACGGGACTTGCAAACCTCAACACAAGTATTTCTCAATTTCATAATTACTCAACTAGCACGACTCTAATATCACCATCTTCATATCTCAAAAACAATCATCAAGTATCAAACTTCTCATAGTATTCAATGCACTTTATATGAAAGTTTTTATTATACTCATCTTGGATGCCTATCATATTAGGACTAATTTTATAGCCAAAGCAAATTACCATGCTGTTCTAAAAGACTCTCAAAATAATATAAGCGAAGCATGAGAGATCAATAACTTCTATCAAATAAAACCACCACTGTGCTCTAAAAGGATATAAGTGAAGCACTAGAGCAAATGACAAACTACTCCGAAAGATATAAGTGAAGATCAATGAGTAGTTGAATAATTATGTAACTATGTGAAGACTCTCTAAAATTTAAGAATTTAAGATCTTGGGATATTATTCAAACAGCAAGCAAAACTAAATAAAATAAAATGACGCTCCAAGCAAAACACATATCATGTGGTAAATAAAAATATAGCTCCAAGTAAAGTTACCGATGAACGAAGACGAAAGAGGGGATGCCATCCGGGGTATCCCCAAGCTTAGGCTCTTGGTTGTCCTTTAATATTACCTTAGGGTGCCTTGGGCATCCCCAAGCTTAGGCTCTTGCTAGTCCTTATTCCATAGTCCATCGAATCTTTACCCAAAACTTGAAAACTTCACAACACAAAACTTAACAGAAAACTCGTAAGCTCCGTTAGTATAAGAAAATAAAATACTGTTGTGAACTCATTCTAAATCCATATTGGTGTAATATCTACTGTATTCCAACTTCTCTATGGTTCATACCCTCCGATACTACTCATAGATTCATCAAAATAAGCAAACAACACATAGAAAACAGAATCTGTCAAAAACAGAACAGTCTGTAGCAATCTGATTTGTTCGAATACTTACGGAACTCCAAAAATTCTGAAATAAATTGGTGGACGTGAGGAATTTGTCTATTAATCATCTGCAAAAAGAACCAATCTAAAAGCGCTCTCCAGTAAAAAATGGCAGCTAATCTCGTGAACGCAAAAGTTTCTCTTTTTTACAGCAAGATCGCAAAGACTTCACCCAAGTCTTCCCAAAGGTTCTATTTGGCACACACACTAATTAAAACATAAACCACATCTAAACAGAGGCTAGATGAATTATTTATTACTAAACAGGAGCAAAATGCAAAGAACAAAAATAAATTTGGGTTGCCTCCCAACAAGCGCTAACGTTTAACGCCCCTAGCTAGGCATGATGATTTCAATGATGCTCACATAAAAGATAAGAATTGAAACATAAAGAGAGCATCATGAAGAATATGACTAGCACATTTAAGTCTAACCCACTTCCTATGCATAGGGATTTTATGAGCAAACAATTTATGGGAACAAGAATCAACTAGCATAGGAAAGCAAAACAAGCATAACTTCAAGATTTTAAGCACATAGAGAGGAAACCTGATATTATTGCAATTCCTACAAGCATATATTCCTCCCTCATAATAGTTTTCAGTAGCATCATGAATGAATTCAACAATATAACCATCACATAAAGCATTTTTTTCATGATCTACAAGCATATAATTTTTATTACTCTCCACATAAGCAAATTTCTTCTCATGAATAGTAGTGGGAGCAAACTCAACAAAATAACTATCATGTGAGGCATAATCCAATTGAAAATTAAAATCATGCTGACAAGTTTCATGGTTATCATTATTCTTTATAGCATACATGTCATCACAATAATCATCATAGATAGCAACTTTGTTCTCATAATCAATTGGAACCTCTTCCGAAATAGTGGATTCATCACTAAATAAAGTCATGACCTCTCCAAATCCACTTTCATAATTATCAAAATAAGATTCAACAACCTCCAAAATAGTGGGATCATTACTTCCTAAAGTTGACACTCTTTCAAACCCACTTTCATTAATATAATCATCATAAATAGGAGGCATGCTATCATCATAATAAATTTGCTCATCAAAACTTGGGGGACAAAACATATCATCTTCATCAAACATAGCATCCCCAAGCTTGTGGCTTTGCATATCATTAGCATCATGGGTATTCAAGGAATTCATACTAACAACATTGCAATCATGCTCATCATTCACATATTTTATGCCAAGCATTCTATGTAATTCTTCTTCTAGTGCTTGAGCACAATTTTCCTTCCCATCATTTTCACGAAAGACATTAAAAAGATGAAGCATATGAGGCACCCTTAATTCCATTTTTTTGTAGTTTTCTTTTATAAACTAAACTAGTGATAAAACAAGAAACAAAAAAGATTCGATTGCAAGATCTAAAGATATACCTTCAAGCACCCACCTCCCCGGCAACAGCGCCAGAAAAGAGCTTGATGTCTACTACACAACCTTCTTCTTGTAGACGTTGTTGGGCCTCCAAGTGCAGAGGTTTGTAGGACAGTAGCAAATTTCCCTCAAGTGATGACCTAAGGTTTATCAATCCGTGGGAGGCGTAGGATGAAGATGGTCTCTCTCAAACAACCCTGCAACCAAATAACAAAGAGTCTCTTGTGTCCCCAACACACCCAATACAATGGTAAATTGTATAGGTGCACTAGTTCGGCGAAGAGATGGTGATACAAGTTCAATATGGATGGTAGATATAGGTTTTTGTAATCTGAAAATATAAAAACAGCAAGGTAACTAATGATAAAAGTGAGCGAAAACGGTATTGCAATGCTAGGAAACAAGGGCTAAGGTTCATACTTTCACTAGTGCAAGTTCTCTCAACAATAATAACATAATTGGATCATATAACTATCCCTCAACATGCAACAAAGAGTCACTCCAAAGTTACTAATAGCGGAGAACAAACGAAGAGATTGTGGTAGGGTACGAAACCACCTCAAAGTTATCCTTTCTGATCGATCTATTCAAGAGTCCGTAGTCAAATAACATGAAGCTATCCTTTCCGTTTGATCTATCCTAGAGTTCGTACTAGAATAACACCTTAAGACACAAATCAACAAAAACCCTAATGTCACCTAGATACTCCAATGTCACCACAAGTATCCGCGGGTATGATTATACGATATGCATCACACAATCTCAGATTCATCTATTCAACCAACACAAAGAACTTCAAAGAGTGCCCCCAAAGTTTCTACCGGAGAGTCAAGACGAAAACGTGTGCCAACCCCTATGCATAAGTTCACAAGGTCACTGAACCCGCAAGTTGATCACCAAACATACATCAAGTAGATCACGTGAATATCCCATTGTCACCACAGATAAGCACATGCAAGGCATACATCAAGTGTTCTCAAATCCTTAAAGACTCAATCCGATAAGATAACTTCAAAGGGAAAACTCAATCCATTACAAGAGAGTAGAGGGGGAGAAACATCATAAGATCCAACTATAATAGCAAAGCTCGCAATACATCAAGATCGTGCCAAATCAAGAATACGAGAGAGAGAGAGATCAAACACATAGCTACTGGTACATACCCTCAGCCCCGAGGGTGAACTACTCCCTCCTGGTCATGGAGAGCGCCGGGATGATGAAGATGGCCACCGGTGAGGGATCCCCCCTCCAGCAGGGTGCCGAAACAGGGTCCCGATTGGTTTTTGGTGGCTACAGAGGCTTGCAGCGGCGGAACTCCCGATCTAGGTTATTTTTTGGAGGTTTCTGTATTTATAGAGATTTTTGGCGTCGGGAACAAGTCAGGGAGGTCTCTGAGGCGGCCACGAGGTAGGGGGCGCGCCCAGGGGGTAGGGCGCCCCCCACCCTCGTGGGTGCCTCGGGACTCTTCTGGTCCATCTCCGATACTCCGTGGGCTTCTTCTGGTCCAAAAATAATCTCCGTGAAATTTTAGGTCAACTGGACTTCGTTTGGTTTTCCTTTTCTGCGATACTCAAAAACAAGGAAAAAACAGAAACTAGCACTGGGCTCTAGGTTAATAGGTTAGTCCCAAAAATCATATAAAATAGCATATAAATGCATATAAAACATCCTAGATGGATAATATAATAGCATGGAACAATAAAAAATTATAGATACGTTGGAGACGTATCACTAACTAATGAGATCAACGGATCAGATCTATTTTATACTCTTACCTCTCATGTGAAAAGAGGAGGTAAGAGGGACCATGTTAAAACTGCTCGCGATAAAATGATGTATATGTGTTGAACCATTTGTCACTACTAGAGTAGTTAATGATACGATGTAAACGTATATCCATTATTAGATACTAGATGCCGCCCTGCACATTGTTGCGGTGATTGCATTTTGATGATGTTGGAATGTGAATATTTGATTATGATATTTATGGAATATAAGTAGGGTAATAGTTTTCACATGCATGATTATATGTTCTGGTTGATATTTTCTCATGTAAGTTATCATATTGAGGTGATCTTTTTCATGCATGATTGGATATTGGGATAGATGCATTTAGTGGGGGCTACTCTTTTGTATATAGCATTCTTCGTTGTATGAGACCAACCAACGGTTACCTCTTGCTTGCGAGAGTCCCACAAGGGTCACTTTATAGAGTGCCAAGTGGTGCGTTCAGCCACTGACATGTGTCGTGTTAGGCGCGTCCTCTGAATTTTGTTTTTTTACGTGTTTTCGGGTTTCAGATGTTCCTTTTCAATTTTGTCAGCTTTTTTGGTTTTTGCCTGGTTTTCCCTAGGTTTTGAAAAGAGATTTTTTTTGCGAAGCACATGTGTACTTCTCAAAAAACAATCTGTGCTTTCAGAACAATGACTTTGTTTCTCGTGAAAGCACAGACTATTCTTTCGTAATTCCACAAGAAGCAAATTTATACTTCTACTCAAAAGGCAAAAGGTACATGTGTGCTTCTACGAGAAACATAACCCGTGCTTCCCTAAAAGAAGAAAAAGCAAAGCTTGTGCTTCCCCCAAAAATGTGAAAACCGCACCCGTTCTTTCGGGGGAGCTCCTGTACAGCGTACAACGCGCTGCAAAAGAAGTGAGCGCGCACCCCCCCTTCCCTCCTTCGAGCACTGCTGGGTCGGCCCATGTGCGGGCCGAGATGCCGCCTTGTTTTTTTCTTCTTTTTCCCCCCATTTTTCAATAATTCGGGATATCAAAAAGTTCTAAATTTTAAAAAAAGTTGCTAACTATAGTAAAACAATCATTATTTCAAAAAGTATTCATCATTACAGAAAAATGCCCGGGAATTCAAAAACTGTTCACGAATTTGTAAAAGATGTTCACAAACTTAAAAAATGTTCATAATTTTTAAAAAATTCACTATCCAAAAAATGTTCATGAATTTGAAAAAAAATTCACGATTAAAAATATGTTCGCTAATTCAAAAAAATTCATGTATTTGAAAAAATTATTCATGAATCAATAAAATGTTCGGTAATTCAAAAAATATTCACGAATTTGAAAAAAATGTACATGATTTTGAAAAACTAGTCTTTAATTTTAAAATGTTCATTATTTCAAAAACAAATCATGTATTCAAAACATGTTCATGACGTAAGAGAATGTTCAAAAATTTCTAAATAATGATCACAATTTAAGAAAATGTTCACGATTTAAAAAAAAATTTTGTGAGTTATATAAAATGTTCACGGTTTCAAAAAAATGTTCATGATTTAAGATAATGTACACGAATTAGTAAAGAAAAATACCACGGTTTTGAAAAAAATTTGTCCATCATTCCAAAAAAAGTTAACAATTTTAAAAACAAATTGCAAATTAATAGATTTTGGAAACTGAAAAACAAGAATAAAAATGAAAACTTGTAAGCAAAGGAAAAATGAAAAGAAAACAGGAAAATGAAAGGGAAAAACGAAAAAAAGAATAAAAATAGAAAAAAAAGGTTCAAGGAAGGTTCTAGAACCTTCCAAAAACCGGTTGGGGGTGAAACCCCGAAATGGGGCGGCCCATAGAAACAACAACGAGCGAGGGAGGGGGGGGGGTACGCGCTATGTCGCATGCCGGTGACCTACGCGCTATATAGGAAGCGCCTTCTCCGCGCTCCGGTTTTTATTCTTTCGATTTTTTTGAGTATTCATTTTTTTGGTTGCCCTTTTTCAGATTCGAATGGTCGAATCTGCGAGGACAAAAACCTCTCTACCCTTATGACACCGGCAAAAGAATAAGAGCAAATTTATTCTCTTAAAATACGATGACCAAGAACATAGACCTTTTAAAAATACGAGGTCCCCTGCCTCTCAGCGCTGAGATGTGAGCCGAAGGGTGCCGAGGGGGGGAAAATCCCCTGCGGCGGCGGGCGGCTGCAGCTAACGAAACCCTTGGAAGCACGCCTAACCTCAGATTTTTTTTTGAGAAGAGCCTAACCTCAGATTTTTTTTTTTTGAGAAATGCCTAACCTCAGATGAAATATGAACACTCGTAATCGCAGAATAACTCGTATTCTGTGACCCGGCAACCCAACAGCCCATCGTTCTGAAGGCCGACGAGACGAGCCCAGCCCACACAGGAATGCTGACATGGATGATGAATGGATCGCCGAACCGCCTAACCTCACTATGTCGACATCGTTTCCCACTGCCCCACGACTCCGTCCCAAAGCACCAACCCACGACCAGCTCCAACCTCCGCCATCTCATGATTCAGACTGACAAATGGGCCCAAACTGGGAGTATGCCCCGCATGCAAGTCTCTCGACTTGATCACCATCGCGTGTGGCAAGCAGCAGCCCATCCCTGGCGAAGTATTAGAACCCCCTTGGAGAACAACGTACCAACTCCACGCTCGCGGAGCACGATCTCGACCGTCCAAAGCACGAATCGACGTTCAGCACAGCAAGGAGTTCGTGCATCCAGTCCACGCCCTCGCGCTTTTCCCCACCGGCAGAGCCGTCTGGCCCGCAGCTCAGCGAAACGCGACCTGACAACCCTAGGTGGAATCGCCACCGTCCACATTCTGGATCGTTGGCGTTGACGGATCACGTCCGCTCTAGTGCCCCGGCTGTTCGGTGCAGTGCCACCATGACGACACTCCCTCCCCTCTTTCTCTCTCTCGTACCCTGCGCGCTTTTACGTGCGAAGATAGCAAGGCATCCACCGCATCGAAAGAAAGGCCAGGCGAAGAGGTTAACGAATCCATCTTTTCCGAGACTTTTGTCCTCGAGGAATTTAGCACCGCTCGGGATTCTCAGGCGATGATGATCGGTGTCGCAGGCTTCAGCCGGCACATCGGCCAGCTCTTGAGTAAAAGCAACGGTAAATCAGTTTGCTTTTCGAGGTTTCTTTGAAGCACATACTGTGTTCGCTCGCTTTGTGGTTGATCCGATCGATGTGGGTGGCTCAGGGTTTATTGCGGCGTCCCTGTCCGCGGCGAGCTGCGCGGACGAGGCGGAGAAGGCCGAGGGCGCGGGGTGCCGGGACGACGCGGCGGCGCTGAGGCTCAAATGGATTGCCATGGCGGCGATACTGGTGTCCGGGGTAATGGGCGTGGGCCTGCCGCTCGCGGGGCGGAAGCGGCGGACGGTGCAGACCGGCAGCGCTGTCTTCGTGGCCGCCAAGGCTTTCGCGGCCGGCGTGATCCTGGCCACGGGGTTCGTCCACATGCTGCACGACGCCGAGCACGCGCTCTCCAACCCCTGCCTCCCAGCCGGGCCCTGGCGGCGGTTCCCGTTCCCCGGGTTCGTCGCCATGCTCGCTGCTCTCGCCACGCTGGTGCTCGACGTCCTGGTAACCAGGTTCTACGAGACCAAGCACCGCGCGGAGGTAGCTCGGGTCAAGGCTGACGCCGCTGCCGCACTCGCCGCCGCGTCCACCTCCGCCAGCGACGAAGACATCACTGTGGTCACCGTCGTCGAGAGTGAGCACAAGGTCCCGCTCTTGCAAGCCCACTCCCATTCCCACGCGCAGTCGCATGGTCACGAGCTGATGCAACCACAAGGACGCGAGGGGGAGGTGTCAGACCACGTGCGCTCCGTCGTGGTATCACAGGTGGTGTAATCTCTTCCTTGGGTTCACTTGTTTGATGCACTGCCCCTCAAAAAATATATTGATTTTGGTTCCTGCAGATACTGGAAATGGGGATTGTGTCGCACTCGGTGATCATTGGGCTGTCGCTTGGGGTGTCTCGGAGTCCCTGCACAATCAGGCCACTGGTGGCAGCGCTCTCATTCCACCAGTTCTTCGAGGGGTTTGCCCTCGGTGGGTGCATTGCGCAGGTGAGGAATTCAGTATGGATTGATAGAATAATGTGGAACGATTGTGGGATGACTACAAGGAAAATGAAATAGTTGGAACGACCACAGCTTCTATTGTTTGCTCTTTGTAGAGTCTGTTCTTACAATATACTTATAGGTTAATGTGGACGTCCATTTTTCACAGTGATGCAACATTCTTTTTTTTTCTGATGATGGTCTTGATTTAGGGATAAAATAACTATACTGAATTGCACTTGATTTAAGTATTTACGGTTGTGAATTCTAGCATCACATGCAACAGAGAAGGATGTGAATTTACAAACCTCAAGCTCAGAAACCAGAAAGCTGGAAATATCAAGATTTTCATTGGTAAATGGAAATCTCAAGGATTTAGAACATCAGAAGTATCAGTTCATAAGAAAATACAGGAATATAAATAATATTCATTATGAAGGGAGCACTAATCTGGTGTCAGCTGCCGCCCTCATAACATGAGCTGTCAATCCACCATCTGATTATGTTAAACTGAGTTAAATCCAGCAATTTTACTAGTCGAACTTGCATGTAGTTCTACTTTATGTCTTCAGGGATTGCACCTTTGTTAATTGAATGGAGGAGGGTTGACCTTCACAAATACAAGGTCTACCTATTTTAAATTTGAGGCTGTGATCGGTGGATATTCTATCACCAGCTTGTTTTTCATTTGCAACTATTAGCCATTCAGTTGCATGCCATCAACATAGACTTTATAGTATGGAGATAAACCTCTGTGTATCTTGCCTTTCTCAAATTAGTAATATTCTTTTATTGTGTATGAATTGGCTTCTAGTACATCGAGTTTCTTTGAACCATATAACTTTCCTGCTTATCGTCAGTATCTATCTGTGATGAGGCACATAACCATTTTTTTTTTCCAAAAAACTAGGTGGCACAACTAAAACATATTGGTATGAGTATCCTTCTAAAACTTTAGGTCCAGGATAAGTTGTGGCTGTCACTCTCCAGGAGCAACTGTCTGCTACTGAACTCCAGGAGAAAATCCAATATATACTCAACGCTTAATCGGCAAAATATGTTTCTTTCATGTGCTCCACTGCTCATGTATGATCTTCCAAATAACTTGCTCTTATACCTATATGTGCAACGTCTAACATTATATGCCCCATCCACATTGCTCCCTGGTGTTTCCAAAATACTGTTTTCGTGTACTTGTTGATCTTTTTAATAGCTGTTGAACCAATCTAAAATGCTATAGATTTCAAACGGCTGAACTCACTAAAATCAGACGATCATACCACATCTTATTGGCTGAGGTTATATTGCCGTTTCTGTTTAAGTTGCTAATGTGACGTAAACATATAAAACTGCATTGTTATTATGTGGGTTACTTATCTTCTGACTATAGTTTTCTTTTGCCCTTGCCCCATTGTTTTCTCTAAGTAGCTTTATTGTGATAAAGCCTTTTCTCATCTGGATTATCAAATTTGACACACTGCCAACATTTCTTCCAACAGGCTCAGTTTAAGAACCTTTCGGCAGTCATGATGGCGTCATTTTTTGCCATTACAACACCAACTGGTATCGCCGCTGGGGCCGGTCTGTCCTCATTTTACAACGCCAATAGCCCCAGGGCTCTAGTGGTTGAAGGCATCCTCGATTCTGTGTCGGCCGGCATACTCATATACATGGCGCTGGTGGATCTAATCGCAGCCGATTTCTTGGGTGGGAAGATGACAGGGTCGCCACGGCAGCAAGTGATGGCCTATGTCGCCCTGTTCCTAGGTGCGCTCTCAATGTCATCGCTTGCAGTTTGGGCCTGAACCGGTTTAATCAGATGGAGGTAGCGGACGATGCCTACGTCCGAACATACTGCCTGTGATACATGTACATAACTAATGCATGTGCCTGTGTTCATATGATTGCATACATACATCAGATAACGTGCCCTTGTTTTTGATGGGCATGAGAGAACAGCACCGGTGGAAACGCCTGAGCATTGCCTCTGTATATATGTGTATACTCTTGCTAAATCACCACAAGCATTGTTGCTTTGGGGAGATGTGTAACGACGACAGTGGTTTTCCTACCATGCATGCATGCATGCATCTACCGGTGCTGCTTTGTGATTCGTGCTATATTTTTGGTTTTGGGTATAATTTATCTTATTTCAGAGTGTTGCATAATGTTTCAGTAGTTTTATTTTCTTGTTCCAAAGGGTATCTTAATGTTTCATCGTGTATCATGCAAGGCTAAATGCCCGAGGTCTTCATAAGCAAGTAAGTTGGATACACACCCACTTAGTTTTCAGTTGAGCTTTCTGTTGGAAATATGCTCTAGAGGCAATAATAAAGTGGTTATTATTATATTTCCTTAATCATGATAAAAGTTTATTATTCATGCTATAATTGTATTGATCGGAAACTTAAATACATGTGTGAATACATAAGCAAATACCAAGTCCCAAATAAGCCTCTACTAGACTAGCTTGTTGATCAAAAGATGGTTAAGGTTTTCTAACCATAGACATGAGTTGTCATTTGATAACAGGATCACATCATTAATAGAATGATGTGATAGATAAGACCCATCTGTTAGCTTAGCATATGATTGTTTAGTTTATCGCTACTGCTTTCTTAATTTCAAATACATATTCCTTCGACCATGAGATCATGCAACTCTCGGGTATCAGAGGAATACCTTGTGTGCTATCAAACGTCACTTCATAACTGGGTGATCATAAAGGTGCTCTATAGGTATCTCCGAAGGTGTCTGTTGAGCTGGCATGAATCAAGATTGGGATTTGTCACTCCGTGTGATGAAGAGGTATCTCTGGACCCTCTCGGTAATACAGTATCACAAGAAGCTTGCAAGTAATGTGACTAAGGAGTTAATTACAAGATGATGTATACGGAACGAGTAAAGAGACTTGCTGTAAGGGCATATTCTCCCTAAGTGGTTTTGGTGATTGATGACAATGCATTTGCGGATTAATCGTGTGCATTGAGCATTTCAGATATCTTATGTCTAGGCACAAGTCGATTCGGTGCCCCTCGGAGCCTATCGAAGACGGCGGTTCTCTACGTTTCTTTTCGGTAGATTTGAGTCGTAGGAAAGCCGTACTATTAAGAAAGGATCCGCTTTGGAAAGGTTAGGGTGGAATCAACACGTACACATTCGTTCCTTTGCACCCACTTTCCTTCGTTTCGATGGAGCACCATCCGGCTATCCATGTCTCTGCAATATGTAGGCTGCCAAATGTTAAAACTTCTGTGGCGTGCGGTAGTACTGCTCCAGGCAGCGGTAGTACCGCACGGTCCAGCGGTAGTACCGCTTCTGGTGAGCGGTAGTACCGCTGTCTCCAGTCCTGACGCTGAGGCATGCAGAAGTAGGCGCGGATGTAATTTTTTACATCCGTCCCTACGCGGTAGTACCGTGCCGGATTTTGCATAGCTTCAACCTCAGCAGAAGTAGTTACGGAAGTAATTTATTAACTCCGTGCATTTCCAGTGCCAGTTGAGCCCTGCATTACAGTAGTACCGTAGGGGCGCGCGGTAGTACCGCTCTGGCGGTTCTACCGCTCGTTTCCTTGTGCAATAGACCCTCATCTGGTCACTACCGCGCAAGCGGTAGTGCCGCACCCAGCAGCGGTAGTACCGCGGCTGTGTGCGGTCGCGCTAGCTGAGAGAGGGGATTACGGTGGGATCTTTTCCCCACTATGTAAAGGGGGTCTTCTTCCCCAAGAAGACCACCTCTTCCCTTCCTAAGCTTCATTGTTGCTCAAACCTCCATTTTCGCCCGATCTCTCTCCCTAGACAATCAAACTTGTTAATTTTTGTGACACCCAAAATTTTTAATTGGATTTTTCAAACTTTTATTTTTATTTGAGGAGGGTATTTAATTTTTTCTTCTAAAGAACCCACCCTCTCAAAAACCTTCTTTATGGCAAGTGTTTTATTTGGATTCACCCAAGGCTTGATTTTGGTCTTGGAGGTTTTCCCCTTCTTATTTGGTCTCAAAACCAAATGCTATCCATTTGGAAAATTTCTTTTGAAAAAAATCCTTTAAATGGCCCTATGGTATTTTGAAGTGATCTTCTCCACTTTTCAAAATTCCTCTTGCCATGACCTAAGTGGAAATCCACTCCCATAAACCTTTCCCCACCTTTGGATCATGATATACCTCAAATCCAGCAAGTTGAACCTCTCCATATATTTGTTTCCATTTATTTCTCATCAAAAACAATTTCTGCCTTCTATTTTGATCCTTGGAGATTTACAAAGGAGCCACCCTTTCTGCTTTGAGTTTTGCCTCCAAACCAATTTCCCTAGCTAGTCCTTTGAGCCCTCAACAGAGATCCATGAAGATCCACTGGTCTCCAGTTCAAATATTTCAAACTACACTTGCTGCAAGTTTGGACCTCATTTGCCAAATTTGATGAAATTCATTTGAATTCTTCTCCTAAAAATCTGAGAAAAATCAGGCAGCCTCTGGGTGCATTGAGAGGTCACCTCACCAAGCCCCAGCTCCAGAAAAAAAAATTTCTTGCCAAATCATTTCATCGAACACCTGCTGGACACTGTTGCTATCGTGTTCAGTAAATTCAGAGATACAGTGTCTGAAACTACTGTCGTTTCTTCAGTGTCCGTTGTCGATCTCGCCAGTGCCGCGGTGGCGCCTTGCTCCCCGTCCCCTCCCCCTTGTCCCTGCACCGCACGAACGCCTGGAAGGTTGCGGGCGTCGGCGACGAGCAGGAGGAGGTGCGCCACCCCGTGAGCGACGGCAGCGGCGGCTTTGCGGCCGCCAGAGAGGGGCGCAGCGTAGACGGCGCCGTCCAGCGCCGCCCAAGTCACCGGAGGCCGCCGTGTGGCCACCCACTCCCCCGTGCGCGCTGCCACCCTCGTCGTGAACTGCTAGGCGCGGAGCGCGCTCTCTGCCGCCGCCGTGCCCGTACGGCCGCCCCGTCGAAGACCGGCGCCATTACGCCAAGCCCGACCAAGTTTAGCAGTGGAACGGGACCAGTAACTCTCACTGATGCTGCCTGGCCACCTAACCCCCCTGCCCAACCACTGCCTCACCGTAATCGCTCGCCGGAGAAATCCCGTTGACGGCCACCCCCTCGAATCGCCTATAAATAGAGGCCCCGAGCTCGAACTCGAACCCACACCACCTCTGCACTCCACCAACACCACGCCAAGCCACTGGAAGAGCCCCGAGGGAGCTTTCTTCCCCAACTCCGGCCGCCACGAGCCGCCACGGGATCCAGCTCGATTCGCTCCCGTGCGTGCACCTCCACCCCTCAACTCTTGCCAGTAGCTTCCTTATGCATCCACTCTCCTGACCCACGCTTCAATTCGGAGTTTGCAGCACCCACCGGAGTTCTCCACCATCGCCCGAGCCGCCGTCCGCCGGAGAAAGTGTCGCCGTCGACGTGGTGCTCTCCGATGGCCAAGTCCACCACCCACCGACGCGGAAGGACACGCTGAACCTCTTGGTACACTCCGATCTCCCTGCCTCGCCGTGGTTCAACGCCGGCGACCACCGCAGTCTTCGGGCGCCGGCGAGGTTTTCAAACCTGACATGTGGACCCCCCTGTCAACCTCTATTCTTTTCCCCCTCGAACCGTTTTCTGTTGACGCCTTCGGGCAAATACGTTTTCTCTTTGGGCTGACACCTTTCTCTCCGAAACGTTTTCTGTTTTCTCAGTTAAGTCCCTGGATCTTTTCTGTTTCATCACAGATTAGTCCCTGGACTAAAAGCCTTATAACTTTTTAATAAAAGATGATTTTTGAGTGATTCTTTTTCTGTCAGTCTTGTATTTTTGTCTAGTTTTTTATAGTATTTATTTGGAAAATTTTTGGAACAATTTTTATGCACGCGTCGATGTTCACGTTAGTATACGTTTTCGCTATACCGTAGGTTCCGGAAGAGGTGACGGAGCCGCGAACTTCGCCGAGCTAGACTCCGACTTCTCCGAACCAGGCAAGCATGTTTGAACCTTTGATATGATAGGTGTTTTGCATGTTTGCTTGAATGGTTGTGTATGGCATATGAGCATCGGTGAGTATCTTGTTGCATGTAAGGCAACTATCCGTGTGTTCCGAAGTTACTGTGATCTCTGATGAGAGATGGCCTAGTCATGTGGTGACATGAAAGGCAGTGAGGTGGTATTGTTGTAGCATGCCAGCCTTACGACATCCGATAAACTCTAACGTTAACGTGGACTGAGTCACGTTACCGTTCTTCCCCTTTCGTGCCACCACATGTTTTCTGCAAAGAATACGGTTTAGTAAGTTGGTAACCTCTTTCCGTGTACACACCAAATAGAGGGGCCGGGATGAGGGTTCCATGGCCCTGGATTAAAGCCAGTCATCCGGTCAGGGGGCATAGGTGTTTCCGGTTGGGACCGAGAGGGGGGCACCCCTTAGAGCGCGCGTATATAAATTTGATCCCATGCTACGCGAGGTTGTAGCCTCCCCGTCTCAAGGTTTTTCTTGAACGTTGCCAAGGGTGATTCCTGGCTTCGGAATGTTGAATTGGTGTGTACTGGTTAGATGTGTTTCTTCCAAAACACCGTAAACGGAACTAGTCCCCGTGACTACTGAAATCCGTTGGCTGTGGTTAAAGTACAAACTCTGCAGAGTCAAATCCTTCCGAGTCATCGTGTCTATGGTCAAGAACCATGGCCAATATATCCATATCTATGTCAACCCTTGTGGTAAATCCCGGTGATCAAGCGTGAGTAGTAAACATGGTTGAACGTTATTCCTGTGGATGGACTAACCCTGTTGTTTATTTCATATCTGAATATTCCCTTGCGGTGATATTAAATTCATGAGCTACTAAATTTTAAGTTGTGATTGTAAGCCCTTTATGTGATGTCGCTCAGACGTCCGACTGTGGCACTCTTGTTATTTACTTTTGATATAAGCCCTTTATGTGATGTCGCTCAGACGTCCGACTGTGGCACTCTTGTTATTTACTTTTGATATAAGCCCTTTATGTGATGTCGCTCAGACGTCCGACTGTGGTACTCTTGTTATTTACTTTTGATATAAGCCCTTTATGTGATGTCGCTCAGACGTCCGACTGTGGTACTCTTGTTATTTACTTTTGATATAAGCCCTTTATGTGATGTCGCTCAGACGTCCGACTGTGGCATGCTTGTCATTTACTTTCAATATAAGCCCTTTATGTGATGTCGCTCAGACGTCCGACTGTGGCACGCACTGTCATTTATATTTTATTATAAGCCCTTTATGTGGCGTCGCCTTGACGCCCGACTGCGGCATTGTTATTCCTTTTGTTTCCTCTCGAGGAGTCATTCAGACACTCGTTTGGCCCTCAGTATTATTTTGGGATTTCGGGAGGACTACCGCCCGACTTCTCTTTATTTTCCCATGCATGATTATCTCGTTGTCTGAGTGCACTTGTTAATCTGTTCGTATGCATCATGTTTACATTTGTTATATCTTATGTCTGAACTGTCTTGCGAGTACTTTCATAGTACTCACCTGGCTTGTTGATTTGGCCAGATGTTGACGAAGGCGATCTCATGGATGAAGAGTTTGATAGTGAGTCCGACGCCTAGAGGAATCCCAGTCAGTCCCGTGCGATCCTGGATATTGGTCACTTGTATCTTATACGCTTCCGCCACCCACAATAAGTCTCCTCGAGCCTCACTCCGACGCTCGAAGAGCTGTTAGTTTTCAGGGGTCATATCACCCACTACGCTGTGATATATCCACCACCACTTTTATCGTGAGTTAGTAGTTATGCCACCCTATCCGCCTTTAGGTATTATTGGCGTGCTTGTAATAAATTGTTGGGCAGTCTCCGCTCAACCTTGTATTATAGTCAGTACTCCTGGTATTTTCTTCTGTGATCAAGATTTTGTCTACCAGTAAGAAGGATTCTTCTCTACTGGTCCGTAAAAGGGATCGATTTCTCAATAAATATTTTTATTGGAAAACCGGTCGTGACAAGCTTGGCATCAGAGCCAGGCTGACTGTAGGAAGCCACTAGGTGCGATCGCTAATCGGTTATTAGCGTCTTTTGTGCTTTTTCAGCATTTTGCAAATGTAGCTATTTTCTGTTGGTCATCATAAATTTATGACATGACTACTCAGAATTTTTGCCTACTTTTGTAGATGGCTGGCAGCAACTGCGAGACGCGGGTGTTCACTAATGTGCCCGAGGGGTTTGTCAAACTCCTCGTCTCCATCACCAAGCTCGCGATCGGGCCAGCGACTCGTCCGGAGTTCACGCTTTACCAGCACAAGCTCAGCGACGACGTGTCTATGCACCAGGCCGTGGTGCAATTCAAGGGAGGACGTTCTGCGTCTCGCCACTTCCGTTTTGTGGGAAGGGCCATGCCTACGGAGAGGCATGCCATGCAGATGGCTGCCCGTGAGGCGATAGCTCGCCTTCGGGACATTCTTCCTATGATGAAGACTCGTCGCTACCGCTACCTTCCATGCCATGTGCCATATACTTGTCACTACGCATTCGCCTGCCATAGGGGAGAGCGAGATGAAGCCATCGAGATGGTTGTGGAGTATCTCAAGGCTCTGGAGGAGTCTTTCGACAACCTCGTGGACGATCTTGTGGCTGCCCGCATGGACTTAGTTCGGGGCGGTCCTGCCAGCAGGAAGGAGCTTCTCCACATGGCACCGCCTCTGACTTTTGTCTCGTCCTCGGCATCTTATGCACCGGCCATTTTGGCCACTGCTCGCCGTCTGCCTACCACTGAGGAGTTCGACCGAGTCATCACTCCTACTCCAGTCAGAGCTGCACCGCCTGCCGCACCCGCACTGCCACCTGTCGCAACCGCGCCATCACCTCAGCACAGTGCTACGCGCCTGGAGCCTACTAGGGAGGAGGTGGAGGTTGAGTCTCCCGCACCGCTGGGTCTTACCCTCGGCAAGGGGATGGACATCTTCACCATCTCCGACTGAGTGCGCCGAGTAGCCGCGCGTATGTCTGCATGTATGTTGTGTTCTTTGTACTTGAGTTTGTAGTAGTTGTATGCGCTGCATTCCAGAGGAGTGTGCTAGTCTTAATAACATGTCAGGAGTGTGTACGCACCTCCTGAGTGCTGTATCGTATGTTTGCGTTTCGCGTGTAAGATATGTGCTAAGCAGTTCTTCTCCGTACGAAATCGTTTATGTTTTCTTGAAAAATCTTGAGGTCTTTTAAATTTTTGCCTTTGCAAGATTTTCCGTGTGCCACACAGTTCTTCTCATGAGTTTTGCTAAATAATACCCCAGAGTGGAAAATGTCTCGTCCGTGGACTCGTTCCATGCCCAATCAACCAGAAGAAGTTTATGGAACACAGACCAGCAACAACTTCACTCAGGGACAGTCTAGTCAACAGGACAGCGAAGCAGCCTTATCTCAAGTATGCCGCCTTTTCGAACAAAGCCAACAGCAACACCAAGAGATGATGAATCACGTCATCAGTATGGGAAACCACCGTGAGCCCTATCAACCACACTCCAAGTTGTCTGAACTGCAGAAGACACGCCCTCCAACGTTTGCTCACACTGATAGGCCACTTGAAGCCAATGATTGGCTTCGTGACATCGAGAGAAAGCTGATTATTGCTTAGTGCTCAGATCATGAGAAGGTGCTTTATGCACCTCACTACCTCACTGGAGCAGCTGCAGCATGGTGGGAAAACTTCCTACACATGCATCCCAGTGAACACAACATCACCTGGGAAGAGTTTAAGGAAGGCTTTCGTGGGGCACACATCCCCAGGAGCATCATAAAGATCAAGAAAAGAGAATTTGATGACCTCAAGCAAAGAGGCATGTCAGTGACAGAATACAACGGTTAGTTTACCCAGCTATCTCGTTATGCCTACGACGAGCACATGACAGAGAACAAGAGGATGGAAAAATTCTTGGACGGCCTGGCACCGGCACTAAGATACCAACTGGTTGTACACACTTTCCCGGATTTTAAAACTCTGGTTGACAAGGCCATTACCTTGGAGAATGAGCGCCGCAGCCTGGAGGATATCCGCAAGCGAAAGAGGGATAAGACGACTCTTGCTCGCAACAACCGAAGCAAGACTGAGGTTCAGAGGACTGAAGCAAGGAAATCCATGACTACTGATCTAAGGCCAACCAGACAGTTTCATTCCAGGGACAAGGACTTCACGTACCATCCAGGGGTCACATACGGGCACTATGCTAAACAGTGCCCAAAACCAAGGAACTCGGCCCCCAAGCCGAACAATGGTGGGAATAATCCAGCCCCCAAGCGCGACAATTTCAACCCCAACAACAGTCACAGGAAGGGTCACCTGAACCATGTGACCAGGGAAGAAGCCCAGAATGCCCCAGACATCGTGCTCG
Source organism: Aegilops tauschii subsp. strangulata (assembly GCF_002575655.3). NCBI lineage: Eukaryota > Viridiplantae > Streptophyta > Magnoliopsida > Poales > Poaceae > Aegilops > Aegilops tauschii. The sequence continues at coordinate 138,595,782 of NC_053035.3, read as the reverse complement.
GTACGTTCCCTGTCAACACAGTACCTGCCACGGTTTTGTTTGATTCTGGAGCTTCCCATTCGTTCGTTTCGAAGAGTTTTGTTTTACAACATGGTTTTCTGATACTTCCCTTGGAAAAATCTATGATCATCAAGTCCCCCGGAAATAAGCAGATCGCTCAGAGCTACTGCCAATGAGTGATCATTGAGTCCGTAGGATTAAAGTTTCAAGCTAATCTCATCGTGTTGGAAAATAAAGGACTGGATGTCATCCTAGGGATGGACTGGTTAACCACCAACAAAGGATTTATTGACTGTTTCAATCGGACTGTGATTCTCACTCATCATCACGGCAAGACAATAAAGGTTACAGCTCAAGAAAGACCACGGTCACGGCAACCAAAGCTGAACAAAGTGGACATTTCAGAATTGAGAAAAGTTCCAGTGGTGTGCGAGTTTCCAGACGTATTCCCTGAAGAACTACCAGGCATGCCACCAGACCGAGAGATAGAATTCAGCATCGAACTAGCACCTGGCACCGCTCCCATCTATAAGAAACCTTATAGAATGGCACCCTCAGAATTGGTAGAATTGAAGAAGCAGATAAAGGAGTTACTGGACAAAGGATTTATTCGAGCCAGCTCCTCACCATGGGGTTCACCAGTGTTGTTCGCCAAGAAAAGGATGGGACACTGAGATTGTGTATAGACTATCGAGCTCTCAATATGGTCACCATCAAAAACAAATATCCGATGCCACGGATAAATGATTTGTTTGACCAGCTCGCACAAGCCAAGGTGTTCTCAAAAATTGATTTGAGATCGGGATATCACCAATTAAAAGTACGGACAGAAGATATCCCTAAGACATAATTCACCTCCAGATACGGATTATATGAGTTCACAGTGATGCCTTTTGGATTAACGAACGCCCCCGCATATTTCGTCCACCTCATGAACAAAGTGTTTATGAAATTCATGGACAAATTTATAGTGGTGTTCATTGACGATATTCTGGTATATTCAAGGACACCAGAGGAGCATGCTGAGCATCTCAGAATTGTTTTGGGAGAATTAAGGAAACATCAGTTGTACGCCAAATTTAGCAAGTGTGAATTTTGGCTAAGGCAAGTTGGTTTCCTAGGCCATATATTAACCCAAGAAGGCGTGGCCGTAGACCCAGAAAAGGTCAAAGCCATACTTAACTGGAAACCACCAGCCAACGTGACAGATGTGCGGAGTTTCCTAGGAATGGCCGGATATTACAGAAGATTTATTGAAGGATTCTCCACTGTGGCAAAACCAATGACACAGTTTCTCAAGAAAGACAAGAAGTTTGTATGGACGGAAGCATGCGAGAAAAGCTTCCAAGAACTCAAGAAGAAACTAACAACCGCACCGGTCTTAACTATGCCAGACATACACAAGAGTTTTGAAGTATATTGTGACGCATCTCGGAAGGGCCTCGGATGTGTGCTGATGCAGGATGGCAAAGTTGTCGCGTATGCTTCCAGGCAACTACGGAAGCATGAGGAAAATTATCCAACTCATGACTTGGAGCTAGCAGCGGTCATCCATGCACTCAAGGAATGGAGGCACTTTCTGTTGGATAATCGTTGTGAAATATATACAGACCATAAGAGCCTTAAATATATTTTCACGCAACCGGAACTAAATTTACGCCAACGACGCTGGTTGGAATTGGTCAAGGACTATGATGTCGGCATTCACTACCATCCAGGGAAAGCAAATGTAGTGGCAGATGCTCTTAGTTGGAACCCCAGCCCGGGCAACGACGGTCCACAAAACATGAGGCCTGAGTTTCAGCAAGAGTTCGCTAGACTCAACATGGTGTTGGTCACTGAAGGCACCGTATCGAATCTGGAAATACATCCCACCCTAGTGGAACGAATTAAGAAGGCTCAGCAAGGGCACCCCAGCATCGAAGGAATAAAGAGGAAAATGAGCCTTGGCAAAACTTCAGAGTTCGTCACAGACAAGGAAGGAATATTATGGTACAGGGACAGACTTTGCGTACCAAACATTGAAGAACTCAAGCAACAAATCCTAACCGAAAGCCACACCGCTCCATACTCGATCCACCCTGGAGGAACCAAAATGTACAAAGACATTCAGGAAAGATTTTGGTGGCACGGTATGAAAAGGGATATAGCCGCATTTATTGCTTGTTGCGATTCATGTCAGCGCATCAAAGCCGAGCATCAAAAGCCAGCAGGGCTGCTACAACCAAACAGGATACCTGAGTGGAAATGGGATGAGATTGGAATGGACTTCATCATCGGACTACCTCGATCGCAACGCGGAAATGATGCCATATGGGTCATCACAGATAGGCTAACCAAGGTAGCCCATTTCATTCCCGTGAAGACGACCTACTCCACACAAAGGCTAACCAAGGTGGCCCATTTCATTCCCGCTTATTCTGATTGGAGTGATGTGTGGTACCGGGGATAATGCAATTGATGGTGCTTGTGGCCCCACGGAATGACCGTATAAAAGGAAATAGGCAGCAAGGGAGTTGGGTAGACTAAAGATACTGCCTTTAGCCCTCTGCGGCCTTTTTTTTGAAGTCGAGTCGTAAGGAAAGATCGATAGCATTTGGTCCATTTGGTGTCCTTCCAGACGGAGAAGCGAGAACCCTTTCTGCTTTGACCGCTTGCCCTCCTGGCACAGATGTGGAAAAGGTCTCAGTTGCGGAATCAAATATGAATGAAGTTAGAACAATCAGCGTAAGCTCTTTCTCTAGGGCCACTGTCAATAATGACAAGAACTCTTACCAACTAGCTTAACGCATCCGGTCTCCTTCTCCTTCGTACCCCTAGCGGATATGAATAATAGGAAGAAACAGGTCCTTTCTAAAGGCGGGCATTAGACCAGAGTTTCGTGAGCCGGAGAAGATCGATAAAGCTTAGAACTTGCTCGTTTGCAGGAGGAGGCGGTGGTATGACTCCGCCTGTAAGAAAAGAAGTGTGTCTGCATCGATCGCATCAAGATTAATCTATGTTATTTTTCATACGCATTTCATTTCACTGGGCTGCGGTTGGCCTTAGCTTTAGTAGCAGGGTTGGCGCTTTCTTTTCAATGAGGGAATGGCTGGCGCTATCACCCATGGCACCTTCATCCTCAGCAAGAAGTGAGTAGTTGGCATTTCCGGTTTCCGAACAAATGGATACAAATTGACCTTGTGGATCCGATGATACCACGCCTAGGAGACTTTCAGAAGAATAAGAAGAAGAAGGCGGATTCAATTCTTCAAGTCAAAGTCAAGGGCTACTGGCAGTTTCCTATCAATAACGATCCTTTGGATCTATAATCATTGAAAGAGGTCTCTATATTACAACAATTGAGAGTTGCCTCTTGCTCTCACTACCTCGTACCAATCAAGGAGCTCTAAAGCATGCTGAGCTGGCCGGGCGGGATCACTAGCTTCCGGTAATATGTGCTTGTCACTTCACTCGAGCCTTGAGAGAATCCGCCAAAGCCTATATCTACAAAAACGAAAGAGAAAGAAATAAGCAAATCTGAATAAGTTGATAGGAGGGAGTGCGGTGTTCTGTTCAAGATTTCTCTCAAGCCTAAACCTTCAAAGCTAACTAGTAGGCTTTGGATCCATGGCTCTGACCTGGTGGAAGGTACTCTCCAGTAGCAAAAGTGAGTTCTACGAAAAACAGTGATTCTGCTTTCCTCCGCAATTTGGCCCATAGTAAGAAAAGGTAAGGTTGCGTAAGATATGGGAACTCGTAACCGACTATCGAACACAACTGAGAGTTCACTACTGGTCAAGTACACCAATTCCGCTCATGTTAAACTTACTGGAAAAAAACTCTAGTAAAATGGTAAGATGAATCAGTCAAAGGCAATTCAATATCCAAATCATCATAATAAGAATAGGGCCTCGATCAGAGCATATACTACCAGATAGAGAGCGAGGCAGATGGAGGGGATTATGGTTCCAATTTGTTG